>NC_045618.1:71343154-71997017 GCF_009829155.1 Mustela erminea | reverse complement strand
ATAATACCATTCATTGAAGGTAGAATGTGAGTTAATACAGCATATTTTGGGGGGAATTTGACAATATTTTTCAAAATTATAAAATTTTAGACCCAACAGTGGATCCAAAATTACCTTTGGGCCCAACAGTGGAATTGCTGGAATTCACCCTATGAATATACTTGCAAAAGTATCCAAGGTATATATGTAAAAGTAGCAATTGTGGCCATTTTTATAATAACAGAAAATGAGTAACAACCTAATACAAGAATGCTATTATTAAGAAGAAGAAAAATGCAAAGATTTTATAGAATGATTCTATTTGTGTGCATACCTTTAGACAGAAAGATAAAATTGGTGGAAATGATGAAAAGAAATTACTCTTCATTTTAAACCTTCATGAATTATGAAAATATTTCACTTTGTGCATATGTTACCTTTATTTAACCAATTTTTAAAAATACCTGATATGGCGCACCTGGCAGGCTTAGTCGATAGAGCATGTGACTCTTGATCTCATGGGGGTCATGAGTTCAAGCTCCACAGTGGGCCTATAGCTTACCTAAAATTTAAAAAAACCCATGAAATCATAATAGTTCATGTTTTATTTGTGAGGCTCTTGTTGTTTTAAAAGCCGATAAAATACTTATTTGATGATTCCTGGTATAGGCAGATTGAGTTGCCCAAAGATTGGGCTGAGTCACCCATGAAAAGGTCTCAGTCATTGCTTTCCTTTGGTAACTGATTTTCGTCATCTAACAGAGTAGTATGGAAGGAATGAGTTCCTACTGAATATAAAAGTTGTTAGAAAAGCCAAAAAATGGTCTCTTGGTTGATAACTCAGAAGAGTCTTATAACAATATTCTCCTTATTTTGTTTTTGCTGTTTTTTTTTTCTTTTTCTCTTCCACCCTGAATGTAGATGCCCAAAGGCACAGATGACACTTGGGCCCAAAAATTGTACAACACACATTTGAACAAATGTGCGCTCTTTGAAAAGCCCCGTCTATCGAACAAAGCTTTCATCATCCAACATTTTGCTGACAAAGTAAGGAAGCTTTATTATCTTTTTTCTTTTTGAATATTTAAGTTCAAAGAGGAAAAAAAATCATTGTCTAGAGATATCATTTTTATCTTTGCTGAAACTTGCATTCTTTAGTGTCTTATAGGAAAAGTATTTTTCAGTGTTGCTTGGGTGATTTTCTCTTCCTTTCCATTCCTATAAATGGAATTGTATTATGAAATAAATATGAGCCTACAATCCTGTATAATTCTGAAATCCAAGAAACCTAAAAACTAAAAAGTCTCTTCATAATTCATTTTATGTCTAGACCTGATCTCTGACTTGAAGTAACATGAGGTTATGTATAGTCTTTATTTATCTTAGTTAGGCTGGATATTTACATACCTCACTGTAGAAATGTTAATGTGTTTGATTATAGGTTGCTGCCTTGGACTGCTGAAAACCTTAGAGGAATCAGAATAGAGACTGTGATTGAGTCAGTGGGTTCCTGCTAACAGGGCATGTGGACCTACTGCTTCATGAGTTTAGTAGTGTGCTAAAAAAATCAGGAGCGATGAGGCTAATTTACATTTAAAGGAGATGTGGGTAGGGTTAGGGGGGTAAGCTTCCTGGGTCTCCTTCAGGAATTGAGGGTCTTCTAAGTCTTCTTAGTCCTAGCTGGAAACCTAGGAATGTCTTTAGGTTACTTAAGGGCTTTGTGTTATAACCTGGGGAGCAACTTGAGTAGTAGATGCCTAAAGTCACTGGAGTTTTGGAAGCAAGAACAGTCTGTTCTTGAGTAGTTCCCTTTACCAAATCATACAGTGTTTATCCAGTTGTCTCCCAAGAGAACTACCCCTCCAGGATGGTGATTCAGTCACAAGAAGGTCCACTAGCTTAGCTGTGAAGGAGCTTTCTTGCACCAGCATGAATGAGAAGAGTCAACTTCTTATGAGTCTGCCTACCTGTGAATTGGGAGGATCTTTTAAACCGTAACTAGTTAGCACTACCACTGTTACCTAGGAAGAGCAATATTTGAGGAGTTTTACTCTGGAATTAACATACTTCTTTTTTTTTTTTTTTTTGAAGATTTTATTTATTTATTTGACAGACAGAGATCACAAGCAGGAAGAGAGGCAGGCAGAGAGAGAGAGAGAGGAGGAAGCAGGCTCCCTGCTGAGCAGAGAGCCCGATGCGGGACTCGATCCCAAGACCCTGAGATCATGACCTGAGCCGAAGGCAGCGGCTTAACCCACTGAGCCACCCAGGCGCCCCTTTTTTTTTTTTTTATAAAGATTTTTATTTATTTATTTGACAGACAGAGATCACAAGTAGGCAGAGAGGCAGGCAGAGAGAGAGGAAGGGAAGCAGGCTCCCTGCTGAACAGAGAGCCCAATGCGGGGCTCGATCCCAGGACCCCGGGATCATGACCTGAGCCGAAGGCAGAGGCGTTAACCCACTGAGCCACCCAGGCACCCCTGGAATTAACATACTTCTTCCCAAGAATGGTACTGGTTTCTTAGACTAAAACTGATAACCATTTTGCTGAGAACCAGTCATATAGCCTGAACCTAATAAATGTTTTTGTGATTGATGATTTTAATATCTGTTCAAAAAAAAAAATATCTGTTAGTTAAGAAGATTTTTACATGTGTTTCCAGGTGGAATACCAGTGTGAAGGCTTTCTGGAAAAGAATAAAGACACTGTTTTTGAAGAACAAATTAAAGTTCTGAAATCCAGCAAGGTAACAATGTATAGGCTTTCTACAATCAGGATATATTCAATAGTGTTAATTACTTAAGCATTAGTTTTTTGTTTTTTAACAATAGTGATTTTTCTAACAAAATCAGCTTTACTGTTAGTTTTTAATTTATCAAATAAATAATAGTGTGTGTCAGGTTTCTCTTCAGATTGTATAAATCTTTTGCCTTTTAGTATATGTGCTGCCGAAGCGAGCACAAATCTTTTGCCTTTTAAACACCTTACAAATGTTAACTCGTAATTTTTATAATGAGGTGATATAGTCATTACTCCCATTTTACAGATGAGGGAACTGAAGCACAGAGATTTCATAGCTAATGTGTTTTTTTTTTTTTTTAAGGTTTTATGTATTTATTTGACAGACAGAAATCTCAAGTAGGCAGAGAGGCAGGCAGAGAGAGGAAGGGAAGCAGGCTCCCTGCTGAGCAGAGAGCCTGATGCGGGGCTCTATCCCAGGACTCTGGGATCAGGGTCCCAGCCGAAGGCAGAGGATTAATCCACTGAGCCACTGAGGCGCCCCATAGCTAATGTGTTTTTTTGTTTAATTTTTAGTTTTTTTAAAATTTTTATTTTTTTTAGATTTTTTATTTTTTATAAACATATATTTTTATCCCTGGGGTACAGGTCTGTGAATCGCCAGGTTTACACAATTCACAGCACTCACCAAAGCACATACCCTCCCCAATGTCCATAACCCCACCCCCCTTCTCCCAAACCCCCTCCCCACAGCAACCCTCAGTTTGTTTTGTGAGATTAAGAGTCACTTATGGTTTGTCTCCCTCCCAATCCCATCTTGTCTCATTTATTCTTCTCCTACCCACTTAAGCCCCCATGTTGCATCACCACTTCCTCATATCAGGGAAATCATATGATAGTTGTCTTTCTCCGCTTGACTTATTTCGCTAAGCATGATACGCTCTAGTTCCATCCATGTTGTCCCAAATGGTAAGATTTCATTTCTTTTGATGGCTGCATAGTATTCCATTGTGTATATATACCACATCTTCTTGATCCATTCATCTGTTGATGGACATCTAGGTTCTTTCCATAGTTTGGCTATTGTGGACATTGCTGCTATAAACTTTCGGGTGCACGAGCCCCTTTGGATCACTACGTTTGTATCTTTAGGGTAAATACCCAGTAGTGCAATTGCTGGATCATAGGGCAGTTCTATTTTCAACATTTTGAGGAACCTCCATGCTGTTTTCCAGAGCGGTTGCACCAGCTTGCATTCCCACCAACAGTGTAGGAGGGTTCCCCTTTCTCCGCATCCTCGCCAGCATCTGTCATTTCCTGACTTGTTGATTTTAGCCATTCTGACTGGTGTGAGGTGATATCTCATTGTGGTTTTGATTTGTATTTCCCTGATACCGAGTGAAATGGAGCACTTTTTCATGTGTCTGTTGGCCATCTGGATGTCTTCTTTGCAGAAATGTCTGTTCATGTCCTCTGCCCATTTCTTGATTGGATTATTTGTTCTTTGGGTGTTGAGTTTGCTAAGTTCTTTATAGATTTTGGACACTAGTCCTTTATCTGATATGTCGTTTGCAAATATCTTCTCCCATTCTGTCAGTTGTCTTTTGATTTTGTTAACTGTTTCCTTTGCTGTGCAAAAGCTTTTGATCTTGATGAAATCCCAATAGTTCATTTTTGCCCTTGCTTCCCTTGCCTTTGGTGATGTTCCTAGGAAGATGTTGCTGCAGCTGAGGTCGAAGAGGTTGCTGCCTGTGTTCTCCTCAAGGATTTTGATGTATTCCTTTCTCACATTGAGGTCCTTCATCCATTTTGAGTCTATTTTTGTGTGTGGTGTAAGGAAATGGTCCAATTTCATTTTTCCGCATGTGGCTGTCCAATTTTCCCAACACCATTTGTTGAAGAAACTTCTTTTTTCCATTGGACATTCTTTCCTGCTTTGTCGAAGATTAGTTGATCATAGAGTTGAGGGTCTATTTCTGGGCTCTCTATTCTGTTCCATTGATCTATGTGTCTGTTTTTGTGCCAGTACCATGCTGTCTTGATGATGACAGCTTTGTAATAGAGGTAGAAGTCCGGAATTGTGATGCTACCAACACTGGCTTTCTTTTTCAATATCCCTTTGGCTATTTGAGTGAGGTCTTTTCTGGTTCCATATAAATTTTAGAATTATTTGTTCCATTTCTTTGAAAAAGATGGATGGTACTTTGATAGGAATTGCATTAAATATGTAGATGGCTTTAGGTAGCATAGACATTTTCACAATATTTATTCTTCCAATCCAGGAGCATGGAACATTTTTCCATTTCTTTGTGTCTTCCTCAATTTCTTTCATGAGTACTTTATAGTTTTCTGAGTATAGATTCTTAGCCTCTTTGGTTAGGTTTATTCCTAGGTATCTTATGGTTTTGGGTACAATTGTAAATGGGATTGACTCCTTCTCTTTATTCTGTCTTGTTGTTGGTGTAGAGAAATGCAACTGATTTCTGTGCATTGATTTTATATCCTGACACTTTACTGAATTCCTGTACAAGTTCTAGCAGTTTTGGAGTGGAGTCTTTTGGGTTTTCCACATATAGTATCATATCATCTGCGAAGAGTGATAATTTGACTTCTTCTTTGCCGATTTGGATGCCTTTAATTTCCTTTTGTTGTCTGACTGCTGAGGCTAGGACTTCTAGTACTGTGGTGAATAGCAGTGGTGATAAAGGACATCCCTGCCGTGTTCCCGACCTTAGTAGAAAAGCTTTCAGTTTTTCTCCATTGAGAATGATATTTGCGGTGGGTTTTTCATAGATGGCTTTGATGATATTGAGGTATGTGCCCTCTATCCCTACACTTTGAAGAGTTTTGATCAGGAAGGGATGCTGTACTTTGTCAAAAGCTTTTTCAGCATCTATTGAGAGTATCATATGGTTCTTGTTCTTTCTTTTATTGATGTGTTGTGTCACATTGACTGATTTGCAGATGTTGAACCAACCTTGCAGCCCTGGAATAAATCCCACTTGGTCGTGGTGAATAATCCTTTTAATGTACTGTTGAATCCTATCGGCTAATATTTTGGTGAGAATTTTCGCATCTGTGTTCATCAAGGATATTGGTCTATAGCTCTCTTTGTGATGGGATCCTTGTCTGCTTTTGGGATCAAGGTGATGCTGGCCTCATAAAATGAGTTTGGAAGTTTTCCTTCCATTTCTATTTTTTGGAACAGTTTCAGGAGAATAGGAATTAGTTCTTCTTTAAATGTTTGGTAGAATTCCCCCGGGAAGCCGTCTGGCCCTGGGCTTTTGTTTGTTTGGAGATTTTTAATGACTGTTTCAATCTCCTTACTGGTTATGGGTCTGTTCAGGCTTTCTATTTCTTCCTGGTTCAGTTGTGGTAGTTTATATGTTTCTAGGAATGCATCCATTTCTTCCAGATTGTCAAATTTGTTGGCGTAGAGTTGCTCATAGTATGTTCTTATAATAGTTTGTATTTCTTTGGTGTTAGTTGTGATCTCTCCTCTTTCATTCATGATTTTATTTATTTGGGTCCTTTCTCTTTTCGATAAGTCTAGCCAGGAGTTTATCAATTTTATTAATTCTTTCAAAGAACCAGCTCCTAGTTTCGTTGATTTGTTCTATTGTTTTTTTGGTTTCTATTTCATTGATTTCTGCTCTGATCTTTATGATTTCTCTTCTCCTGCTGGGCTTAGGGTTTCTTTCTTGTTCTTTCTCCAGCTCCTTTAGGTGTAGGGTTAGGTTGTGTACCTGAGACATTTCTTGTTTCTTGAGAAAGGCTTGTACCGCTATATATTTTCCTCTCAGGACTGCCTTTGTTGTGTCCCACAGATTTTGAACCGTTGTATTTTCATTATCATTTGTTTCCATGATTTTTTTCAATTCTTCTTTAATTTCCCGGTTGACCCATTCATTCTTTAGAGGATGCTGTTTAGTCTCTATGTATTTGGGTTCTTTCCAAACTTCCTTTTGTGGTTGAGTTCTAGCTTTAGAGCATTGTGGTCTGAAAATATGCAGGGAATGATCCCAATCTTTTGATACCGGTTGAGTCCTGATTTAGGACCGAGGACGTGATCTATTCTGGAGAATGTTCCATGTGCACTAGAGAGGAATGTGTATTCTGTTGCTTTGGGATGAAATGTTCCGTATATATCTGTGATGTCCATCTGGTCCAGTGTGTCGTTTAAGGCCTTTATTTCCTTGTTGATCTTTTGCTTGGATGATCTTTCCATTTCAGTGAGGGGAGTGTTAAAGTCCCCTACTATTGTATTATTGTTGATGTGTTTCTTTGATTTTATTATTAATTGGTTTATATAGTTGGCTGTTCCCACGTTGGGGGCATAGATATTTAAAATTGTTAGATCTTCTTGTTGGACAGACCCTTTGAGTATGATATAGTGTCCTTCCTCATCTCTTATTATAGTCTTTGGCTTAAAATCTAATTGATCTGATATAAGGATTGCCACTCCTGCTTTCCTCTGATGTCCATTAGCATGGTAAATTCTTTTCCACCCCTTCACTTTAAATCTGGAGGTGTCTTCGGGCTTAAAATGAGTTTCTTGTAGGCAACATATAGATGGGTTTTGTTTTTTTATCCATTCTGATATCCTGTGTCTTTTCATTGGGGCATTTAGCCCATTAACATTCAGGGTAACTATTGAGAGATATGAATTTAGTGCCATTGTATTGCCTGTAAGGTGACTGTTACTGTATATGGTCTCTGTTCCTTTCTGATCTACCACTTGTAGGCTCTCTCTTTGCTTAGAGGACCCCTTTCAATATTTCCTGTAGAGCTGGTTTGGTGTTTGCAAATTCTTTCAGTTTTTGTTTGTCCTGGAAGCTTTTTATCTCTCCTTCTATTTTCAATGATAGCCTAGCTGGATATAGTATTCTTGGCTGCAGGTTTTTCTCATTTAATGCTCTGAAAATATCATGCCAGCTCTTTCTGGCCTGCCAGGTCTCTGTGGATAAGTCAGCTGCCGATCTAATATTTTTACTATTGTATGTTACAGACTTCTTTTCCCGGGCTGCTTTCAGGATTTTCTCTTTGTCATTAAGACTTGTAAATTTTACTATTAGGTGACGGGGTGTGGGCCTATTCTTATTGATTTTGAGGGGCGTTCTCTGAACCTCCTGAATTTTGATGCTCGTTCCCTTTGCCATATTGGGGAAATTCTCCCCAATAATTCTCTCCAGTATGCCTTCTGCTCCCCTCTCTCTTTCTTCTTCTTCTGGAATCCCAATTATTCTAATGTTGTTTCGTCTTATGGTGTCACTTACCTCTCGAATTCTCCCCTCGTGGTCCAGTAGCTGTTTGTCCCTCTTTTGCTCAGCTTCTTTATTCTCTGTCATTTGGTCTTCTATATCGCTAATTCTTTCTTCTGCCTCACTTATCCTAGCAGTGAGAGCCTCCATTTTTGATTGCACCTCATTAATAGCTTTTTTGATTTCAACTTGGTTAGATTTTAATTCTTTTATTTTTCCAGAAAGGACTTTTATATCTCCCGAGAGGGTTTCTCTAATATCTTCCATGCCTTTTTCGAGCCTGGCTAGAACCTTGAGAATTGTCATTCTGAACTCTAGATCTGACATACTACCAATGTCCGTATTGATCAGGTCCCTAGCCTTCGGTACTACCTCTTGTTCTTTTTATTGTGGTGAATTTTTTGCCTTGTCATTTTGTCCAGATAAGAGTATATGAAGGAGCAAGTAAAATACTAAAAGGGTGGCAAGAACCCCAGGAAAATATGCTTTAACCAATCAGAAGAGATCCCAAATCGTGAGCGGGGAGAAAGGGGATAGAAAGAGGTTCAAAAAGAAAGAAAAAAAAGAGAATGAATAAAGAAGAGTATAAAAAATAAAAAATATATATATTAAACTAGTTAAAAAACATTAAAAAAGAAAAGGGTTAAAGTTTAAAAAAAAATTTAGCAGAAGAAGAGAAAAAAAAAAAGAAAAAAATTAAATTAACTGCAAGACTAAAAAATCACAGGGAGAAAGCCATGAGTTCGGTGCTTTGCTTTCTCCTCTTCTGGAATTCTGCTGCTCTCCTTGGTATTGAAACCGCACTCCTTGGTAGGTGAACTTGGTCTTAGCTGGATTTCTTGTTGATCTTCTGGGGGAGGGGCCTGGTGTAGTGATTCTCAAGTGTCTTTGCCCCAGGCAGAATTGCACCACCTTTACCAGGGGCCGGGCTGGGTAATCCGCTCGGCTTTGCTTTCAGGAGCTTTTGTTCCCTGAGCGCTTTCTGTAGAGTTCCGGAGGACCGGAATACAAATGGCGGCCTTCTGGTCTCCGGCCTGGAGGAGCTGAGAGCGTGGGGCCCCTCTCCTCAGTGTGCCCTCAGAGAACAGCGCCCAGTAACTCCCGTCTGCCTGACCTCTGGCCGTGCTCCGAGCTCACCGAGCCTGCGACCAGTTCAAGGTATCCCCGAGTTGTGATCTTACTGTCGGCTCTGTCTCTGTAGCCGGTTTTCCCGTTCCAACACCCGCAAGCTCTGTGACACTCAGACACCCCCGATCCTTCTGTGACCCTGCGGGATCTGATGCCACGCTGACCCCGCATGGGCTTCACCCCGGTTTAGCCGCTGGAGTATTGTCCCTCAGTGGAACAGACCTCCTGATTTTGTGCTCCGTTGCTCCGCCACTTTCCGGAGCTGGCCCCTCCCCCCGGGGTCTATCTTCCCATCGCTTTGGATTCACTTCTCCGCCAGTCCTACCTTTCAGAAAGTGGTTGTTTTTCTGTTTCTAGAATTGCTGTTCCTCCTCTCTTCGATCTGCCGATGGATTTGCAGGTGTTTGCAATCTTTAGATAAGCTATCTAGCTGATCTCCTGCTAGCTGACGTAGTCTCAGCCTGCTACTTCTCCGCCATCTTGACTCCTCCCCCATCTGTTGTGTTTTTAAGCAAAGTTAAAACAAAGGCTGTCTGGCTCAGAGTCTGCTCTTAACCACTATGCAGTGTTGTCATTCAGGCTTTGTTTTTTGTTTTTGTTGTTGTTGTTTAGATTTTGTTTATTTGACTGAGAGACACACAGTGAGAAAGGGAACATAGGTAGGGGGAGTGGGAGAGGGAGAACCAGGCTCCCCGTGGAACAGGGACCCTGACCTGGGGCTCGATCCCAGGACCCTGAGATCATGACCTGAGCCCAAGGCAGATGCTTAATGACTGAGCCACCCAGGCTCCCCTGTTGTCTTTCAGTTTTATGTGAAATTATTGTCTGCACAGTGGTTCTAGACTCTATTGTGCCTTTGTGAGAGATTATGAAAGAAAATAGGTTTTTACTACATCATTTTATTATGTATGTATGTATGTATTTTTAAGGAATCATTTATTTATTTTAGAAAGAGAGAGCACTAGTGAGTTTGGGGGCATAGGGAGAGAGAGAGAGAGACAAGCAGATTCCCTGATGAGTGGGGAGCATGACTCCGGGCTCCATCCCAGAACCCTTAAATCATGACTGGAGCTGAAATCAAGAGTCAGATAATCAACCTACTGAGCCAACAGGCATCCTGCTGTATTATTTTAAAGGGATGCACTGGAAACATGGTCTTATGCACTCAAAATAATTGAAAGTAAACTTAGTTTAGCAAAATGAATATTGAAATATTCGTTAAAAAATAAATTATTCATGTAAATCTTTTAGACTAGTGACCAGCACTTTTGTTTCCCTCGTTTATTCTAAGAGAATCTTTTTAAATTCTGAGGGAATATTCTATAAACATTTTAAAATTTAAATTCAAGTAATTAACATATAATGTATTATGGATTTTAGAGGTACAGGCCAGTGATTCATCAATCTTATATAGCACCTAGTGCTCATTATATCACATGCTGTACTTAATGTCCATCACCCAGCCACCCCTTCCCTCCATCCCACTGCCCTCCAGCAACCTTCATTTTGTTTTCTATGTTTAAGAGTCTCTTACAGTTTGTCTCTGTCTCTGGTTTCATCTTGTTTTATTTTTTCCTCTCTTTCTCTATGATCTTCTGTCTGCTTCTTAAATTCCACATATCCGTGAGATCGTATGATAATTGTCTTTCTCTGATTGACTTATTTCACTTAGCATAATACCCTCCAGTTCCATCCATGTCATTGCAAATGGTGTGATTTTATTTTTTGATGACTGAGTAATATTCCATTGTGTATAGATATATATATAGATATATATGTGTGTATACACACACACACATATTTTTTTTATCCATTCAGCTGTCGATGGACATCTGGGCTCTTTCCATAGTTTGGCCATCGTGGCCATTGCTGCTATAAACATTGGGGTGCATGTGCCCACTACATTTGTATCTTTGGGGCAGATATCTAGTTGTGTAATTGCAGGGTCATAAGGTAGCCTATTTTCTTTTAATTTTTTTTTTTAAGATTTTATTTATTTACTTGACAGAGATCACAGGTAGACAGAGAGGCAGGCAGAGAGAGAGGAAGGGAAGCAGGCTTCCTGCCGATGCAGGGCTCGATCCCAGGACCCTGAGATCATGACCTGAGCCGAAGGCAGAGGTTTAACCCACTGATCCACCCAGGTGCCCCAAGGTAGCCTATTTTAAACTTTTTGAGGAACTTCATACTGTTTTCCAGAGTGGCTGCACCAGCTTGCATTCCCACCAACAGTGTAGGAAGATTCCTCTTTATCCACATCCTTCCCAACTCCTGTCATTTCCAGACTTGTTAATTTTAGCCATTCTGACTGGTGTGAGGTGGTATCTCACTGTGGTTTTTATTTGTATTTCCCTGATGCCGAGTGATATTGAGCTTTTTTTCGTGTGTCTGTTAGCCAAGACTAAGTTCTAGTTTTAACTCTCGGAAAAATAATGACTCTGTGTGTTTATAAAGGAGTCAGTTTTTCACTTATACTCATAAGCACTGGACATTAATGCTTTATAGCTTAGAGGACTGATGTATAATAGAAAATTCTCTCACAGTGGCAATCCCTGAGTACTATTAAATTACATTTAAAATCATTTCTATTTATGAATGGTGATGAAAACCATAAAATTCTAATGTCATTACTCTGCCTAGGTAGTTTAGATTAAATGGAACATTCACAGGTTCTTATTGCCCAGGTACCCGTAATCATTTGTGTCTTTGTTCTGACTAACTTTTCTGATTGGCTGGTGGGTCCTTAATTATCAGAAGGTAGCAATAAGTTCTGAGGAGTCATTGGGAGTAATTGCAGTGTATGCAGCTTTGTTGTAGCTGGAGCTGGAGGATGGTCCACGATACACATACCTTGGGTTTTCAAATCAAATCTATTAGAGACTCTTAATTTTCCTGTTTGGAATGCAGCTTTAACATTGTAATACGAGATAGTGGTGCAACATGTTTTCCTTTTTATAGCCAACCCTTTAAAAGGGATGAAGAGATTCATTTGTGTAGCAAGCAACCATTATTGGTATGTTTTGTGTAACAATTTGTTTTATACATTGTGAGTTATTTCCTAAATTACCCTTATGATTAAATACACATTAAGAGCAAATGAAATTCTCTGATTTTGTTTTTTAACGGAAGAACTCTCCTAAGAAAATGATTTCTTCTGGAGATAGTCTGAAATTATTAGACAAATAATTGGTAGCTGCTATTATAATTTGAAGGGTTTATTTAATGTGGAATGTGTGACTATTATAAAGATATATGCATATGTCATGGTGTTCCTGTAGGCTAGTTTGAAATCTCTTTCCTGCCATAAAATATCTCCCTTCCATACTAACTAATACCATCTATCCACTTGTTAAATGCCAGATCTTATAATCTTTCATAGTGCAAACCTGGTACAACACAAAAATTGATTGCAAATATAAAAGGTTACAGGACAAGGGCAGGGTTTTTAATTTTTTCCTTATAACTCTGTGTTGTTTTCCATAACATTAACTGTTAATGTTTTCCTTAGAATTCTGTGTTGTTGATTGTATTGGAGAACATAACCTTCTTGCCGAGATTTTCAGTGAGTTTGTTTAGCTGGTGCTCACCATTTGAGTTAGTAGGTAGACAAATGAAGGGTGATAGAACATTTTGTGGAACTAAAGTAATTAGATAGGACTTGCAGTTAGTATTTTGCTCATAAAATAATTATAGTTCAAAGCCAGCAATCTGTTAATAGTGGCCATTTTCTGTAGATTAGGATTTCAAGAGTTAAGGGAGTAGTTTTGACTTTGTTTCCCCCAAACATGGTCATAGAATCACTACATTTTTTTCCTCCTATATTTTTTTTAACTTTTTAGTTCATGCTTTTAATTTTTAAATACACATAAGTATCTATAAGTAAGTATTTCTTTGTTTTTTATGCACAATGCTGTATTATACTATAGCTTGCATTTTTCATTCAACACTATGAGATCTTTCCATGTTGAAATACACAGAAATGTTTTATTTTAATTTTGTGTCATATCCCATTTTCTAAATATGTCATTTAATCAATTAAAACCACTTTGAGATATCACCTCCTATATTTTTGTTGCATTGATATCATCTTCCTCTCATGTCTTTGTTTCCTAATGCAGATATTGATTGTTTTTGGAATGAGACTTTGAAAGGGGTTACTGTAAGAAGGGAAGCCCTATGGATTCCAAGTCTTCTGTGAAGGTTTACACTTGAGTTTATTTATTTATTTATTTTTAAAGATTTTAATGATTTGACAGAGAGAAACAGCGAGAGAGAGAGAATACCAGGAGGGGAAGCAGGAGAGGGAGAGGCATGCTCCCCACCGAGCAGCAAGTAGAGAGCCCCATGTGGGGCTTGATCCCAGGACCTGAGGATCATGACCTGAACCAAAGGCAGATGCTTAAAGACTGAGCCACATAGGCACCCCTACACTTGAGTTTATTTAAAGTATAATTATCTTTTATTATTTCTGGCTCAGTTTAAGATGCTACCAGAATTATTTCAAGATGATGAGAAGGCCATCAGTCCAACGTCAGCCACCTCATCAGGACGTACACCCCTCACCCGCACTCCAGCAAAGCCCACCAAAGGCAGACCCGGCCAGACAGCCAAAGAGCACAAGAAAACAGTGGGGCACCAGGTGAGTTCAGGGAACTGCCATTGCAGGGCTCCTGTCCCCTCAAGCTCAGTTGAAGCCCCAGGTTTTCTTTGTCAGCTCCCCAGGTGGGGTCCTCAGGTGGGGAGAGGCTAGAGCTCTCACTATGAGAATATGTAACACCATTCCCCACTGTTCCTCTCCACCCAGCTTTAGACCCATGACTCTGCTTAAGCCTTTCCCAAAATAATTTCCTCTAGGTCTTGATTCTTGGAGTACATATCCTCCCTGGCAGACCACTGCTACCCTTGGTTTGTCCTCTAGTTGTTTCCTCTCTGGATTTGTACAGAGCAACAGCTCCCTCAGTGCTGGAGCAGAGCCCTCTCCTTTCTTTGAAGTCCTCGGCTCTGTGGGCCTTGGGAAATACTGCACTCACACATAGTGCCTGAATAAGGCTGGGGGCTCAGGACGAGAAGCCAGTCAGAGGGGGAACCTTGTGCCCAGCTGAAATAGGAAGCAGGGCCTGACACAGGTGCAGAGCCTCTAGGCTCTGTGTCTCTGATGGCAGCCATGCTGGCTGTCCTCTCCCATCGTCCCGCTCATTACCTGCGCTCTTGGAAGGCACCTACTTTTTTGGTCTCTTGTGGCAGAATTCCCAGTGTGCATGATAAGTTGACTTAATATTCTTCAAGTAAGGTTATATTTTTAGTCAAAATTTTGAGTTCACAACAGGAAGCTACAGGAGCCTATGTTAAAGGAGGGGAGTGAGCTCTGATGTAAATGATGGACTTTGAGGGACTGTGATTTGTCAGAGCAGGTTCACCCGTTTTAACAAATGTGCCACTCTGTTGAGGGTACTCATAATGGCGGAGTTGGTGCCTACAAGGGGGCATGGGCTTATGGAAAAATCTTTCTTCAGTTAATGTTGCTGTGAACCTAAAACAGCTCTAAGAAGATAAGTCTGTGGAAAGGGGTGGCTGGGAAAAATGGTGGGAGGAAAACAAATGTATATTTAGTAGAATAAGCATATAAATGGCAGGATTTAAGCAGATTTTAACCTAAAGCCCCACTTCTGAGGCTGGGTCAAGTTCATAGGAGGCAAAATCATCGCCAAAGCTCCAGGAATGTCATTAGAAAAATATTTTAAATTGTTTTTACAATATCGATTTTGATAAAACCTTGATGACCCTTTCTTTGTTTTGTTTTTTGTATAGTTCCGAAACTCCCTTCACCTGCTAATGGAGACCCTCAATGCTACTACTCCTCACTATGTGCGCTGCATTAAGCCCAATGACTTCAAGTTTCCATTCACGTAAGTGTTTCTCAACTTGAATTAGAAAGCATCCAAGTCTTATAAGGATTCCCATACTAGCAGAAGGAAAAAAATAATTTGGGTAAATCTTCATGTTTTGTAGAGGGAAATTACTAGTTAATAGATTTGTTGTTGTTGTTGTTGTTGTTGTTGTTGTTGTTTTCATTTCCTTTGGAGAATATGATAATAAAATAGCAGCTGGCCTTTTGAAGATTTTTAAAAGTTGAAGTCAACCAGGCATTCCTAGTTTGACTTTCTGTAAATCTACTTTAATTCAAGATCTTTCTGGGCTTTTGTTTATTTGGGCATTAGTTAAAACCAGAGCCCTTTGGAATAAGGCTGCCTTGGTGAAGGTTTACAGTTCGCTCTGCTACTTTCCAGCTGTTTAAACCCTCAGAGTCTGTGTACCATTACCAACTGTCTTGCCCTACATCAAATATCATATATGAGGGGGAAGTTTTTTTTCTTCTCAAAATGGACATTTTTCTCTAATTTTAAAAGTAATACATATGCATTGTAAAAACAGTTTTTAAAAAATATAAAATAGCATAAAAAATTGAAAAACGTTCATGATACCCTGAGATGACAGGTATTACCTCATATACATCCTTCTTGACCACCAACCAACATCCCTTCCTTCCCTGCTATGGTATGTGGGTATGGGTGTGTGTGTGTGTGAGAGAGAGAGAGAGAGACACTAATCAGAGGGGATTGTGCTGTAATTGTGGATTTGTGTCTGCTTTTAACTCAATAAATTGTGGATGCTTTACAAGTTAGTAAATAAAAATCCATATCATCATTTTAATGACTACATAGTTCTCATTGTATAGATATGCCATCATTTATTTAAATTATTCCCTAAATGATGACCATTAAGGTTTTTCCCACTATGATATGATAAATATATTTTGCCAAACATTCTTGTATATTTGCCCAATTATCTTCTTAGGATAATCTATTTCTAGAAGGGGAATTTATAGGTCAGATTAAGCACATTTACCAAAGGTTATAACTCCCACTCCCACTGCATAGGGAATGAGGGCTCATTTTCTACACCCTGCCAACCCTGCCCTCTGAGATTCTGCCTTAGATGCAGGGGCAGTTATGAAAGACTTATATATCCTCCTGATTGCCAAGAACCCCTTTCTGGAGGCAATGGGAGGCAGAAAAAGCTGCCACCACCTGGGCCACTCTCCTGGACAACCTTAGGGGCCATTACCTTCCATCAGCCAACCCCATCTCCTACGGCCAACAGAACACTTGAGAGGACAGTACAGCACAATGCTAGGATAGGGTGCTTAGGGCTTAACTGGGGGAGAACAAGGAGTGATCATTCAGCAAGGGCCGGCCTTGCTACTTCCTCTCTTAGTGTCAATGTAATGTTCAGATGCCATTTGTCTAGAGTAAAATAAACAAAGTGTATAAGATATAGTACAAAATGAAAATAATTGTTATTGGTATAGACACTATAAATCTTTTGTATGTACCCACAAAGTTGAATAGAACTTTTAGAACAGCAATATTAAAAAAAAAATAATTGGATGAGGTGTATTTAATTTGTTCTTAGAGAAATCTCCAGAGTTGGCCAGTCTTTATTCTAAGGAAGCTATATATGGTGAGCTAAAGAAACGGGAACATCTGACCACAGCAAGCCATTTAATAAATAAGAGCAAAGTACTGAGGAGTTTTAGGGTTCTTAAAATATGCCCAGTGGTATTTGTTACAGGTGTGTGGTGTGAACTACAGATCCTATTTATGGCTCTGCTTTTTATTTTACTGCTAATTGTCTCCTCCCCCCAGGGTTTGCCGTTGTGATCCCCGCTCCAACTTCTGAATGCTTTCTTTTTTAATTTCTCCATTTGACTCCTTACAAAAGAGTTTGCTCTCTGGACTGAGGAGGGTAATTTGTGGCTGCAGCCAAGCTTTTTTGTATGTCACTGATGTTCCCTTTTACACATAGGTTTGATGAGAAGAGGGCAGTGCAGCAGCTGAGAGCATGTGGTGTCCTGGAAACCATCCGCATCAGTGCAGCGGGCTTCCCCTCACGGTGAGCGTGGCCAGTTTCATATGGAAGGGACCCTCTGGGAGAGAGTCTTACCTCTTCCAGTAAGCTGATGGGAGTTGTTTTCATACAGGTGGACCTACCAAGAATTTTTCAGCCGCTACCGTGTCCTAATGAAGCAAAAGGATGTGCTGAGTGACAGAAAGCAAACATGCAAGAATGTGTTAGAGAAACTGATACTGGTAAGAAGGATTTTCATTTATCTTCATACTGGCCAAGGGCCTTGTGATTGTAAGGTTTGACAGCCCTGGTAAATCCAAATACCACTAATCCAGATTATTTGGAGTTGGGAGGGTGGGGGCACACTGACTCAGAGGTCAAGGCTCACTGTGTCTAAGATGCTAGACCTAGTGAGGGGGATGGTATATTGTCAGGAAACAGGATGGTGGCGTCTGGAGAGATCTGGACCCAGACTTGAGACACACACCTTTTAGAGTTTGATCATTATCAATAAAAGTTCATCTCAAACTTATATATGGAAGATATTAGGCCAGATACTGTGTGATTAAGAAAAAGCAAGTCTTGTCCTAATATAACATAGTCTGTCTTGGAAATTCATGCATTTTAGAGATCAGTATAGTAAGCCTTAGTATCTGTCAAATGCTAAAGAAGTCACAGGAAGGCAAAGCCACATGTACTGTGGGAAGGAGGAACAATTTCATGGAAGAGGCATGTTTTGAGTTAGGCCCTGAAGAATTGGTAAGATTGTATAAAAGCAGAAGGGTATCCTAATAGGGAGCAAGGTGTGAAGAAGTAAGAAAGCATAGAATTTGCTCATAAAACAGTATAGTGCTTTTCTGTTGTTTTGTTTTTTTCAGTATAAGATTGATACATGGAACAGTAGGGATTTGGTTAAGAAATACAGGTTGGTGTTTGAAAAGTCTTGTATGCCAAACTAGGGAGTTCTCAAACTTTAGAATGCATCAGAGTCACCTGGACGGCTTGTTAAACTACATTGCTGAGATAGCCTGCAGAATTTTTTATTCAGTAGGTCTGGGATGGGCCCAATAATATGCATTTCTTACAAGTTCCCACATGATGCTCATGCTGTTCTAAGGACTCCATTTTGAGAACAGGTACTCTAGTTCATGAAGAACTTAAGATTTATGAAAGGTTTTTTAAAGATTTTATTTATTTATTTATTTAACGGGGGCAGGGGGGGACACAAGTAGGGGGAGTGCGAGAGGGAGCAGCAGGCTCCCCACCAAGCAAGGAACCCAATGCGGGACTCGGTCCCAGGACCCAGGAATCATGACTCCAGCTGAAGGCCGTTGCTTAATGACTGAGCCTCCCAGGCTCCCCATAAAAGGTTTTTTTAAAATATTTTTTAAAATATTTTCATTTGTTTTACACTAGTTTGAATGGATTACCTCACTTTGAGGTAATTATTCCTAATTACTGACTATTAACTAAATATAATATCTCTTCTTTGGTAATAATAACTTTTGTTTTCCTTTGGAAGAACTAAGGCCACTTTCTTAGTAATATGTAAAAGGAATCATGTTTTTGGCTTTGGACCAACCCCTTTCTAACCTAGGTTCAGATTAGAATGGAGAGCAGAAAGTGGGAACAATCCTACACCCAGACCATGATGTCCCCAGACCATACCAGGTCTGGCTCAGGGCTGTGCAGGGCAGTGTGCAGGGCGGTGTGCAGAGGAGGCTGCCGGTAGAGGGGAGCAGGGGTGGAGTGGGGAAGCTGAGATGGGACAGAGAGAAGGAGAGGGGAACCACCTTCTAGCCCTGCTTCTGTCTCCAGCTATGCTTCCTATGTAAGCTTTATGCATTTAAATTAAAATAATTTTAGATGTTTTAGGTATATATGGGGATTTCTGATTTTCTGGGTTTACATACAAGATAGGTTGTTTACACTGTTTACACTGAAAAGTGATTTTCTTTGTTTTGCCTTATCAGATCATGGTAGTGATTACTATAAATAAATCCCATTCTTCTTTTGACATGAGCATGGTTAATAAGCTGCATCCTTCTAGATAAGATGGATAAGAACGTGGTAGACAAAAAATAGCATGTGTCTGTGTTTACTGCTCCGCTCTGCTTGTAATCCAAAATCGATGAGCTATACAAGTGATTATGTTCTTATAAAAGGAGTTTTAAAATTTGTACAAGGATTTTAGATACATTTATAGGATTGTGTTCATTTTCAGATACTGTTGATTAAAAACAGATAACTGTTGCAAATTTAACTCTTGATATGAGTATGCCAAGTTTTTGTGGTTTAATTCTTATTTTGCATACATAGCTTCCTGCCTTATTCTTCATGCTGGTATTTTTGTCCCTTCAGCTTTCTCATGGAACATACAGCCTGATGTAATGCTTACAGCCCGAGTCAGAGCGAGTGTCAGCGTCTCCATTTCCTTGAGATATTTAAAATGCAAACACTCAAATTGCCTATAACCCACAACCAAGTGTTTGGCCAGAGATAATAATTCCAGGTAGAATGATTCTGGAAAATAATTCTTAAACTGCAGTTTTCCTTAAAATCCCTTTTATTTGATTGACTTGCATAGGATAAAAAAATCTGGCTCCATTAGTTAATGGCGATATAGCCCAAGTTTTAGCTACTAGATTCATCCTTTTACTGATTCTGCTTTTAGACATATCTTTTTCTCTTTTAGAAGTTCATTTATATGGTCATCATTTCTACTTATGAGTATACAATTTCTTCCACAAAACAGGACAAGGACAAATACCAGTTTGGTAAAACAAAGATCTTTTTCCGTGCTGGTCAAGTGGCCTACCTAGAAAAACTGAGAGCAGACAAGCTGCGGGCGGCCTGCATTCGGATCCAGAAGACTATCCGAGGCTGGCTGCTGCGAAAGAAGTACCTGCGCATGCGCAAGGCGGCCATCACCGTGCAGAGACACGTGCGAGGCTACCAGGCCCGATGGTAGGTCTCTGGGTCGCCCCTCCAGCCTGACTCACAGCCCCGGACCTTGGACAGCCCACCTGGTTCCTTGTCCAACCGAGGACAGTTTTCAGGGGTCTTCGTGTTTGAAAGACAGCACCCTGCCTCTTCCTGTTTCAGAAAGGGACAGATTTACTCACAAGACAGTTAAATACCCTTATAAGTGATTTAGATTCATCAACAAAAAATACTGCCTACTCCTGTCCTCCGGTTTTTTTTTTTTTTTTTACTTTTATGTAGGCTTGAAAAAATCCTCTGTAAATTAACACAGTCATGAATATGTGCTGGTTAACAATGATTCCACTGAAGAGTTTTCAGTAGCAATTAACAGGAGATCTGGAGGAGAATGAGACTTGAGTGTGATTTACCTATGGGGTAATTTTAATTTAGAACTATCAGTGGAGATGAATTAATGGCAAAGAATTTATGCCCAAACAGGTAGATGAGGGAAAAACATCACACATTAGCAGTGGCTAGATGTAAGAAAGCTGGTGGTGATCAGTTTGGGATTACTGTGGACAGCCAGTCAGCTGTGTAAAGGGGATATATCCTGGGGTAATGAACACTGTCCTAGAAAGAGAGAAGCTTTCTGAGCTTCACTTTCTTTACTGTAATATTGGGGAATGTGGGACATCCTACTTTGCTGGGTTAGGGAAGACTCAAATCAGAAAATGAATGCAAAACTATTTGGAGGAACTATAAATTGCCCTACAAATAAATGACTTAACATGTATAATAGTAGAATAATAACAATGGAGGTACTACTTATTCTGCTGAAGTTATTGGTGCTTTACGTCTGTACAGAATGTAGTCTGGGTTTGTCTGATTACTGACTCTGCACCTCTCTTTTCTTTGGCCAGCTATGCTAAGTTCCTACGCAGAACCAAGGCAGCAACCATTATTCAGAAGTACTGGCGCATGTATATAGTCCGCAAGAGATACAAGATAAGACGATCAGCCACTATTGTTCTTCAGTCTTATTTGCGAGGCTACTTGGCCAGAAATAGATATCGTAAGGTGAGGCATTATTTCTAACTTTGTTTATTCATTCCATTAACATTAATCAAATTCCATATCTGTACAAAATACCACAGGGTTTCCTGTGGACATAGAAACTGAATAGAGATAACTGACAATTGAAATATATTTTTAAATATTAAATAAGTACATATATTTATTTATTTTTAAATTTTAAAAATAACATATAATGTATTATTCGTTTCAGAGAAACAGGCCTGTGATTCTTCAGTCTTACTTAACACCCTTTGTTCCTTACAACACATACCCTCCCCAGTGTCCATCACCAGTTGCACCATCCCTCACCACCCTCTCCCCTCCAGCAAACCTCAGTTTGTTTTCTGAGATTCAGAGTCTCTTATGGTTTGCCTCCCTATCTGGTTTTGTCCTGTTTCAAAGTATATGTATTTGTTAACAGGGTAGTGGAAAAAATACCTTCCTTTTGCCCCTTTATCTGAGTAATTTGAAAAAAGAAGTAACCAAAATGGTTTCCTGTGGCTGCTGTGATAAGTTACCAACAGCTTGGTGGCTTAAAACAACAGAAATGTGTTCTCTGAGTCCTGAGACTGGAAGTCTAAAATCAGTATCACTGGGCCAAAATCAGGACATCAGCAGAGCTGTATTTCCTCCAGAGGCTCTAGCAGAGACTCTGTCTCTTGCCTCTTCCAGCTTCTGCCAGGTCACTGCCACTGTCCCTTGTGTTTGTGGCCACATCTCTCCAACTTCTGCCTCCATCCTCACATCATCTTCTCCTCTGTGTGTCTAACTTTGCTTCTCTTGTCTGTTTCCTCTGAGAATGCTCATGATGGATTTGAGGCCCGCCTAGATAATTCACGATAATGCCCCCATCTCAAGACCCTTAATTTTTTAAAAAAAGATTTATTGGAGAGAGATGGAGTGCGAGAGAGAGCACAGGAGCAGGGGGAGGGAGAGGGACAAGCAGGCTCCATGCTCAGCATGGAGCCCGAAAGCAGGTCTCGATCCTACAGCCCTGATCTCACAACCCTGAGATCACGACCTGAGCTGAAATCAAGAGTTGGAAGCCCAACTGGCTGAGCCACCTGGGTGCCCCAAGACCCTTAATTTAGTCACATCTGCAAAGACCATTTTCCCCAAACAAGGTTTGGGGAAACAATCTTTACAGGTCCAGGGATGAGGACCTGATGTCCCTGGGGGCCTTTATTCAGCCGACTATGATGAGCTTTGAATAGGTAGAATATCTGACAGGGGTAGAAGATTGTACCAAGAATGAAACAGCCTTAGAAGAATTTAACATGGTGAAAAGGAAATAAATTACATTAATGTGGTTAAAAGTTATATTGACTAGAATATGATGCTTCAGCAATTTTTGACAAATAATCATTATATCTCACAATAATCAACCTGACTAGATAACGGATCACCAGATTAATCTTAGTCCTTACCTCTGACAATATATGATCTAATTGATGGAAGGTTTTTATCTCTCTCATTTTGGCAAGGTTTTGAGCTTGGCTTTAGGGTATATTCTCAATAAGCTGGAAATACAGTCTGGATCTTAGAGCTTGGTGGCATTCACCATTAGAAGGAAAATCAGTAGAATGATTGGAGTGACATGTCTCTGGTCACAAGTAGTGAATGGGTTTGTCCAGGTCCTTTTTATGTGTTTATCTTACTTTCTTATTGTGAAATAATTTTATGCAGCAAAGAAAATCGGAAGTTAATGAGGCTTGAATGAGCAAAACACATATAGCTGTGTTTTTGTTTTTTTGTTTAAAGATTTTTATTTATTTATTTATTTATCTGACAGACAGAGATCACAAGCAGGCAGAGAGGCAGGCAGAGGGAGAGGGGGAAGCGGGCTCCCCGCTGAGCAGAGAGCCCAATGCGGGGCTTGATCCCAGGACCCTGGGATCATGACCTGAGCCAAAGGCAGAGGTTCAACCCACTGAGCCACCCAGGCACTCCATATAGCTGTGTTTTGAAGAAAATTTGAAAGCATCTACTCCGGGTCTTTCTGCCCATGCCTTCTGGAGCTCTTTCTCTATAGGCATGAGCTTTCAGGGAGAGGTAAAGCCTTATTAAACTTGACGTTTTAGATACAACAAACTGGTTGCCCTCCTGAGATGTTACCCCTACCTGAGATGTTTTCCTCAGGGATATCTGAACTGGGTTGTGAGGCCTTCAGTGTAGCAGAGGCAGGCTCTGCCCAACTCAGCTCCCAGTGTGACTAGACACGGTGTGGGTAGCACATTAGAGGCTAGCTCATATACAGGCCGGTAGTACCCCATCAGTGCTCCTTCTAGCTCTGTACAGTCTGAGCTTCCCCTTCATGGGATTTGGGCATCCAAAAGGGAGAGCAGGTGCCATTTAATTTCTCTGACTCACTGATGGACATGAGATTGAGAGTGGAAGCTCTAATTATATACTGTTTCCATTTGGCTGAAATTTCAGAAATGGACCAACGTCTGAAGTAACATGGAGAGAAGGAAATGGCATAGGAAAATTGGCATTAATAGCTTTGCCACTGTGTGCTGAGTTTTAAAGTCTGAAAGTGTCTGAAAACCTTCAGTTTTCATCATGGAGTCTTATCCATTTCATCACTAGTCGTCCAGATAAGGCAAGGGGCTCCCTTGGGATTGTTATGCTCAGTGAGAGCTCGGCCTGCCGGCCTCACTGCAGCTTGATACACACTGACTGGCTGACTGAGCAGAGACTGAAGCCTGCCTTGGCATTAGGAGAGCAGCTGAAAAGGGCAGACTTCAACTGCCAAAGGGACTGTTAAGGTCTCCAACAGACCTATGATTTTTTTATACATACATTATGTATGTATATTACATACATTTAAATATCAGTTCTATCACACAGGTTATTGCATAAAATTATAGACTTAGAAATACCTCAAGGTTTTGCTAATTTAACCTTTCTTAAAGTTCAAGAATTTTTTTTTAAATTCAAGAATTGTTTATCATTTTTGGAAATTCTTTATACAATCCCTTCTTGATGGTCTTTACTGACAAATTCATCTCATAAGGCAACCTTGTTGTTATAAGTTGTTTGTAAGTTTAGGGGAATATCTTTCTTTTTTTAGAAAATACAATAGAAAATCAAAATTAAGATTAGTTCACTTCATCTTTTATTTTCCTTTTAAAGCTCCATCTCTACCACCTTTGAATTTCATAAGTGGATTCCTGCTACATTTGAAATAGCAACGGGAAATCCTCACTAAAATGGCTTTCCTCAAATGTGGCAAACAAGAGTGTCATTTTGGTTGTTTGTTTGTTTGTTTTTGGGGGGGAAAGGTGAATAAATCAGTAATAAACTTTGTAGTACCCCTTGTGTCAGCTTCTGCAGTGAGATTACTGGTCATACCTCATGTCTTCAAGCATAGGTTTGTGATACGTAAAATCCAGACAGTACAATACAATGTTTGTATCCTTTCCTTTGGGCGGCATCTGGCTTCTCAGCCTGACGTAGCTGGGTTGATGACGTTGAACCTCTAGTCTGGTCCAGGGTCGGACATTACCTGGATTTCCCTTTCTCCACAGATGCTCCGTGAACACAAAGCAGTTATCATTCAGAAGTGGGTGCGGGGCTGGCTGGCTCGCATGCACTACAGGAGGAGCATGCAAGCCATCATCTACCTCCAGTGCTGCTTCCGGCGGATGATGGCCAAGCGTGAGCTGAAGAAGCTCAAGATCGAGGCCCGCTCCGTGGAGCGCTACAAGAAGCTGCACATCGGCATGGAGAACAAGATCATGCAGCTGCAACGCAAAGTGGATGAGCAGGTGTGTCTTCCTCGGGACCCCGGGGCAGGGGGCTGCCTAAGGGGGGGGGGCCATGGAATGTGGTCAGCAGTGTCTCCCCTTGGCTTCACTTTTCAGTTGAACCAAAAATGGTAAAATAATAAAGACAGTAATGTTGTTATGGAAAGAGTGACAAACTCATAGGTAAGACTACACCTGCAAGGACGAAGGGAGGAAATTATTCTGAGAACACAGCCAGATATACAACATTGCAAACCTTTATGACCAAGAGTCATATTGTACTTTGTACTTTATAAATCTCTTCCATCATTATCATTCATCTGCATAAATTTTAAGGTTCCTTTTACAGATGAGTTGTTTAGCATTGAGATATGGTGCAAGAGGCAGAAAGATGTCCATTCTCCTGAGTAATGTACAGTCTGTTTGCAGGGATAAAATTTTATTTCCTAGAGATAGTTACCAAGTAATATTTTAGCACATACAAATGATACAGTAGTAATTAATAATACATAAATACCGAGGAGGGCAAAAAAACCCAAAACCAAAACCAAACAAAACCCAGCAAACAGAATAAAGTGAGATTCATCAGGGAGAAGGAGGAATTCACCTGAGTGGGAAGTGTTTTGAGGTAATAAAGAGATTTGTAAATAACTTGTGATTTTGAGCCCATTTTATCATTTTTCTGAATCACCTGCCTAGCGTATGGCTTTCAGTAGAACACTGATTTATATTCAAAAGCAAGTATAGATTTTTCTATTTCTGATTTAAGAATCAGGAAATTAAGAATTTACTGTGGTAATTCACCTTGTGATCATGAGAAAATCACATCTATGTTGCTTATGATGTAAAACAGAATTAATTCTGCCTGTTCTCTCTGTTTCACTTCAAGAGGTATTGATTATAAAGGTTGTGGTTAGTATTTTGGTTAGGTATATTATCAGTGTTAGGGTGATATAGCATGAATATGTTGAATAAATACGGTTTTCTTAAAATACACTTGATGATATATATTCTTATTGTTACTTATATGTGTGTGTATAAAAAGAACAAAGATTACAAATGCCTCATGGAGAAACTGACCAACCTGGAGGGAATATACACCTCTGAGACTGAGAAACTACGAAGTGACTTAGAGCGTCTCCAGCTAAGTGAGGAGGAAGCCAAGATTGCTACCGGACGGGTCCTCAGTCTGCAGGAGGAAATTGCCAAGCTCCGGAAAGACCTGGAACAAACTCAGTCAGAGAAAAAATCCATTGAGGAGCGTGCAGATAAATACAAACAGGAAACCGAGCAGGTGGGAACTAGTTTTCATATCCCCATCTACTCTTTTCACAAAGTAAATGTGCTGTCGTCATGACCTGGCCATGTGGCCCAAGGTTTATTTCAGTTGAAGGTGAAGTAAAAATGTCAGTTTGTTTACTGTTCATGATTAGTGTTCTCCAAGCATGTCTCCCACTCAGTGGATGAGTAGTTGTAGGTCTTTTAGTAGAACCTTTTGACTCTAGTAAGAACAGAGGCAAAGCAGTGTTCTAAGAAGAGAATTAATGGCCAAGAACGTACTCCACACTCTTCTTTTTTAAATACAAAGGTCTGGGTGAAGTGTAGGCTCCTTTTTCTCCAAAAGGATTAACATGATTAAGAAGCCAATCAAGCAGTGAAATGTTGCTAGCTGATAGTAGAGATCTTTCTGGAAACCTGTAAGGCTGTGTTGAGAAGTCCGAGTGGGAGAAGTACAAATGTCTGCACACTTGTAGCCAGGAGCCGTGATGCAGATAGAACAGCAACAACAGTGCTTGTGGACTGGTGTTTTTACTTACATGTTTATATCAATGTTTATATCAAAGCTTCATTAAATACAGAAAATATTACAGTTCTCAAGCAGCCACTGCAATGTATTGTTTAAGCAAAATCAAAGTACCTCAACATAAAGCTTACTTGAAAAAAGTGATAGATTTTCATAAATTCCACTAGAATTACCATCTTTAAATTAAAACAGAGTTGACTGTTGGCTATAACTATTGGCAAAACTCTCAATTTCCTGTGCTTTTTCTGTACTGACTTCTGAATAGATTTTTTTTTCAAGATTTTAGTTGTTTGAGAGAGTACATGCATGGGATGAGGTAAGAGGCAGAGGGAGAGAGAGAGAGAAACAGACTCCCCGCTGAGCATGAAACCTGACTCAGGGCTCAGTCTCATAACCCTGAGATCACGACCTGAGACCAAACTGAAAGTCCAACTCTGCACCTACTACACCACCCAGGTACCCCGTACTGCCTTCTGAATTTTAATAGGGCTCTCTTTCTCTGTCTCTGACCTCCTGAAAACTTTCTCTTTATAATTAAAGCTATTGCTTTAACGTGTGACTCTTGATCTCAGGGTCACAGTTTGAACCCCACATTGGGCATAGAGTTTACTTTAAAAAGAGAGGAAGGAAGGGAGGGAGGGAGGAAAGGACAGAGGGAGGAAAAAAAGCAAGCTATTACTTAAAGAGTTCCTTGAATTTATGCTTAGAGAAAGGAATTCAAATTTTACTCCACACAAGCACACATTTATGTCAAAGATGAACTAAGTAAACTATCAACTTTGCGAAGTTTACCTTTGGTTTTAATTTTTGCTTCCTGGGAATCCTCATCCAACTGAGAACTAGAAAGTGAAAGGTCAATGTGTTTTATGTGTAGGGGGTGTGTGTGTGTGTGTATGTGTGCGCGCGTGCGCTGTGGGCAAAATATACATACACGTAACATAAAATTTACCACTTTGACCATTTTTAAGTGTACAGTTTTGTGACATTTAAGTATTTTCACACTGTTGTAAGGTCAATGCTTAAACATGGAATAAAAGGACTAGTTTGCAACCCTGTAAAACTCTTAAGAGGAGATGAAAGGGAAATTCTCTTCCACAAGACAGACAGCAGGGAGCTTCAGAAGGAATCCAGTGAATTCCAGAACCAAAATGCCCTCTTCATATCTTTCTTAACCTCCTTAATCTCTCTTAATACCTGAATCATCAGTACACTGAAGCTTTTGTTAGGCTTTTGAGGTGAGAAGGCATTTTCATTCTTTCAAGAGCAAACGCTTACTAGGTGCCAGACAGTTGCTAAATGCTCAAGGTACAAAGCAAAACAACAGCAGTTTTCTCCATTCTCTAGGAATTGCTGGTCTATTAGGGAAGTAAAAGTCAATAATTTCTAAGGGCTATAAAGAGGCACATCCAAGGCATATCACGGTCCTGTAGGAGAGACACCTAATTGCAAGGAGTTTCCAGGAAGGCTCTCTGGAGGGGTTAATGCTTGAGCCAGGTTAAAAAAAAATGACTAGATGGACCTAGGCAAAGAAATGAGGTGCAGAGATGTGGCGGTAAAGAGGGCCTGTGGTGTGGTCTTTATGTTCAGTATGGAGCGTCCTCTGTCTACTGCAGCCATCTGAGTTGATTGTTTTATTTTATAGCTGGTATCAAGTCTGAAGGAAGAAAATACTTTGCTGAAGCAGGAAAAAGAGACCCTCAATCATCTTATCGTGGAGCAGGCTAAGGAGATGACAGGTAAGACTCATGTGGGTGTAACTTGCCTTACTCCAGCCAAGTTCGGATCAAAGTTTTAAATGTTACAACTTTGTTACAACTTCAGTGTTTTAAAAAGTTGAGATTGTCAGGGTGCCTGGGTGGCTCAGTGGGTTAAGCCTCTGTCTTCAGCTCAAGTCATGATCTCAGGGTCCTGGGATTGAGCTCCACATCGGGCTCTCTGCTCAGTGGGGAGCCTGCTTTCCCCCCAACCCCCACCTCTCTGCCTATTTGTGTTCTTTGTCTGTCAAATAAATAAAATCTTTAAAAAAAAGAAGTAATTAAAAAAAAAAGTTGAGATTGTCATCAGTAAATTTAAGAATTTCCAAGAGGCAAGCACTGTAAATATTTTGGTTGATTTAGTTGGTGAACTTGTAAATCTGGTCTTTCTATGCACAAATGTGAATTCATGTGTGGTCAGTATCCTATGTAATTTTTTTAAAAAATTAATTTTGTTCTGCATGTATGATTTATTAGTTATGACTTATAAGATTCTATTGAATTAGGAAGAAATCATGAGCTAACGTGTATGTGTCTATATGTATTTATTTATTTTTTGCTAAACCAATGGATATTAATGTCCCAAGATCAGTTACTCTTTTCCACCTAAAATAAAAAGGCAAGTCTAATTTTTTGAGTAGAGAACTAACTAGATGTGAACATTTATTCTATTAGCTATTTGTGAGATAGGTAAGAATGATGGTAATTTACAAGGAGTATACGCGTATATAAATGCAGGCTAAGAAGATGTGGTTTGAAGCTATAGAAATTGGTGGGGGAGACAAAGTGAAAGAGATGGATTGGAGTGAGGATATAGTAAATGAAGAGAATCACCAGAATGTTTTCCTTTTTGATATGGTATTCAAAAAAGGAATAACAATTTTCTAAAGTATTGAGATGATGTATTATGACAATAATGGTGTATTACTACTGTTGAGGAAACTGAGGGAGAAAAATACCTATTTTTGAGTAAAATTAATGAGATCAGTTGTTAGAGTGTTAAATTTTAGATGTCAGCTAAGATGTGCTGAAAACAAATTGAGATTAAAGATTAGAGACAGGAAGAAATAGGCCTTAAGGTATCCATTAAAGCTATGATGATAAGAGAACCCCTTGTGCTTTTCCCTCCACTATGTCTTCCCTCCCAGTTAAAGGGCATATTGTAAAGGAAAGAGAAGAAATCCGGAATTAAGCCTTATAGGGTAACCACAAGTAAAGGATAAGGTGAAGAAAAAAAACTAGAAAAAAAAAAGTTGATAGGGGATATTAAAAACAGTCACTAAAGATATGGAAAGAAGGCTGCTAGGATGCAGAATGTGATGGAAAGATCCAGAATGACAAGAATACTTGAAACTGGATGAGAAGAACAAAGAACTAACATGAGATTTGCCTAGGGAAGATTTCTTGGTAGCCTTAGGCAGCTTCTGCAAATTGGTAAGACCAATTCTGCAAATTGGTAAGAATAAAAGGAAATTTATGGAATGTGGTAGGGAGGAGAAATTCTTTCATTCCTTCACTCACACATTATGAAAGCCCTACACTAGGGAAGCACTGTGGCACCAGGGAAGCAGTTGTGACAGGACACTTGCAGCCCTCACCCTTACGGAGCTACAAGAGAAAGAGATGGTGAAGCAGTTGGAGCAGGCAAGGAAGGCTAAGATTTAGCCATGAAACATGAGAATAAAATGGGCCATGTAAATGTTAGGAAGCTTAATATTTATAAATGTGACTGGTTGACTTATTTAGGTAAAACATACAGCTGAGATCTGAGGCTGTTTACTTTGCTTTATCTGCAGTCAGGAGCTCATCTCCTATCTCCAGATGACGTCCCAGGCAAATGTGAGCCACTAGCAACAGAGACAGCAGAGCGGGGTGGTAAATGGAAAGGTTGAGGTACCTCTGGCAACACACAAAAGATGTGACACAGATGGCCAGGCATGGGGGTCTTACCTGGTTAGAAATGGGGGAGTGATAGGACTGTGGAGGGTCAACATGCTGGAAATATTGTAAGATCTCAGCCTAGAGAGTGAGGTGAGCAGAGCGTTGACATAGGACATGGACAGCTGGGTTCGCGCTGAGAAGTCACTGCTTCCTCAGAGATCTGAGGAGTATTTATGACTTGTTGACAGAGTACACTAATTTGGACAAAAGAATTTTATGATAGCCTGAAACAGAATATTGGAATAAAGAATACTTTAGTTACTAAACAATGCCTGGTGAAAGTTTATCAAGGATGTGCTATAACCAGTGAATGATCTAGTGGCACTGAATCCTTAGTACATGGAAGAACTCAGTAGATGATTGTTGTTATTCACAAACTTTTTTTTTTTTTGTCATATTTGCTCTTTCCCTACATTCACTAAGATATTCTTCATAGTTCTTGGCGCTAGAAGTAAAACACTTTGCAGAGAAACTGGAAGTCAGTGAACATGTTTGTCCTCTTGAATTCTGGAGAGCCATCTTTGTTATGCTTTCCCCTCTTCTTTCTTTCAGAGACTATGGAGAAGAAGTTAGTAGAAGAAACGAAACAACTGGAACTCGATCTTAATGATGAGAGGCTGAGATACCAGAACCTTCTGAATGAGTTCAGTCGCTTAGAAGAACGATATGATGACCTCAAGGAAGAGATGACTCTGATGGTGGTGAGTCAAACACTTGCTTCTTTGAAAATGAAAATATTTAAGCACATACAAAAGCAGAACAGTGGAATGAATCCCATGTACTCCACGTACTCATGATCCAGTTCCAAAACGGCCAACACATTTCTACCCCTACTCTACCCTCCTTTGCACATTGTCCAATGGTTTGAGTTGTTGTAAAGCAAATCCTGCAAATCATCTAACTTTATTTGTGAATACTTTGTAAAGTCAAACACTTTAAAGACTGGGCCATATACTTTGTCGTACATACTGGGTGACTTCATGTAAAATTTTCATATAAAACAAATATTTATATAATTGAGTATTTACTGGTTTTGTGATTGCAAAGATAGATTCCTACAAAAAGAAAATTCAGTCTCTATTTTTACAAATTATCTTATCTATTTCAAGAACTCTTCTCCATCTACCAACATACCTCTTGTACTTTTAATAGTTCTACACAGTCTCTCTGTTCTACTTATCCTACTGTCAGGAGACAAAGTGTTCTCTAGCTCTCTTGTTCCCTGTAAGTATCAGCCTTGAGGGTAACCTCATGGTACAAATGGCTAGAAATGCTTTGAAATATCTCTTATAAAAACAAGATAATTTGAGATCTGTGGCATAGAATATTTGGTTCAAATTTTGCTTCTATCTGGATCCTTTGACAACGTTTTTAAAAATGTAACATTTAAAAAGTCAAAATGAAGGAGATTATATAACACAAATGAAATCAATTTGTCACTTGGAAGAGAGAAAACCTGGTCTCAAAGAGGTTAATTTAAATGCCACAGTTGGACTGTTATTTCAAACCTTGCTACTCTATCGGTAGCAATGATTTTTATGTGACATAACGAAAGTAGAAATAAGAGTAGGTCACCGTTACTCTTACTGACAAACCAGAAGGACAAATCAGTAGGTCTTGTCTTCCTTGATCTCCTTGCTGCACTTGGCCTTGTTGAAATCTTTCCTCCTTCACATTCTCCCATTTTTAGCTTTCTTTGTTGGAGTCCTTTTCTTCTGTATTGGAATATCATGCTCCCCAGAGTTCCATTCTTGGATGTATTTTAATTCTATTTACTGAATAACTATGCCAACATTTGTGGTGAATCTATACTTTGATTATAGTTAGAGCTAAGTTTCGTGTCCTACAAGGTGTTTCGAGATACTTGGGATATTAAGAAGTGGCATTGGGAAAAGAAATGATCAGGATCATATAAATGTAGGAATCACTAGTTGAAACAAAGAGATTGTTTTTCCTACAGAATTTCCTGGATTCTTTAATACTGCATGCCTGGTTAAAAAAAAAAAATACTGCATTCCTTGGGAACCTCAGAAAATAAAATGAGAGAAGCATGTGCCATGTAGTCATCACTTTCTGAGCACATTCCGGGAAATATCTGTGAGGTTAATGGGTCTCCTTCTTAGAGAGGTAGCTATGTAATGGCCATCCTCCAGCAACTTAGCAGGGCTGTTCTTTCCCACTGGGTAAGTCTCTGCCTGCTAGCCATTCTGTCCCCAGCAATGTTGTGGAAAAAAGATGTAATCAAGTTCCGGGTGCAGCTCAGCAGCTTGATTTCTGATTTCTCAGCCTATAATCCTCTCCCCAGTGTGCCTGTGACTCATTGTCATTCCTCTTGGTTGACAAAATGGGCAGAGGGAGGGAAAAGGAAAATAGCAGAGGAAGGAAGATCAGAGTCTGCTTGCTTCCTACTGCTTGAGACCAGCTCTTCAGTAAGTCTCCTTTCCCAGCTCCAGACACAGCCAAGATTGCAGTCTTTAAGAAGATATTTGCCAAGAATTGCAGAGAATTAAAAAATGGACTTTATAATTTAGGATTAATTAAATAATAGCAATATCTTATTTTAATGTGTAGGTAGAAGCTTCACAACTGACAGATGGGTACTTGGCTCATATTTCATTGAGGCTGTTCTGCAGATGGAGTGCTCACGGCCACAGTGCTTAGGAAGCCTTAGTGGTAAACGGAGTCCTCAAATAGATGGCAGGAGACTTTGGGGAGGGGAACTGATAGACTGCTGCAGGACCTCTGGGGATCTGTGTAGTAACACAGGGGCCAAAGTTCACACCACTGATTACCAGGGTCTAGGTTTGTTGGCCCTGATACCAGGAAGTGCTGTGGATTTTCCTCCAGGGACATTCAGTTGTGGAGTAGAGGCAAGGAAGAAGACACTAAATCCAGGGCCAAGGAGATTCAAGCAGACACTGAAACAGCAATGAGGCAATGGAATGCAGGCTTGTAAAGTGTTGCATGATTCATCCCCAATAAGGAGGGAGTCCAGTGTGTCAACAATGGGGTCATTAACCTTGACAGACAGAGTAAAACAGATTCAAGAAAAGAAGGAATTGTTGGAGACATGACAGATTAAAAGAGGACGGATGAGATCCAGATCTTGAAGGAGCACTTGATGATCAAGTAGGATGTTTGTCCTTGTAATTGAACAGCATATGGGTTAAAAACATGGGGAACAAGGCCAGGCATAGGGGAGTTGTCACCTTACTGTCACCTTATTGCAGGGTCCTAACAGTGATGGAGCATCTGTTCACATGAGTTGAATCCTTGTTATATGCCAAGCAATATGCTAACTCTTTACTTGCACTATCCTATTTAATCTTCACATAAACCCGATTAGGCAGATAATACTATCATTCACCTTTTCCTGATGATGAAAGTGAGGCCTGGAGAAGCTGGAGAAGGGGCACATAAATGGCAGACCTGGAATTCCTACCCAGCTCCCTCTTACTTCAGACCCAGAGCATTTAACCACTGCCTTGTATCCAGAAGTTACATTAAATAGCAAATATGCGGTGTTGCCTGTATTCAAATCTTAAGGTATTTGTTGTTTAGTGACACACACCTGAGGGAAAATAGAGGTCTCACTCATCTTTAATAAGCTTATCAAAAAGCCTTTGTCCAGGTATTTCTGAGGACCTATCTATTTCTCTTAATGATACAACTAATTTATTAATATTCACCTTCTCCTACAACTGTTGGCAAGGAAATTTGTGTGAGGTTGTTTGTGTACGTACATAGTAAATCCAAGTGCCCTTGACTTTATGTGGGGTGACTGTTCCTTTTAGTGTATACCCTAGCTTCTAGGTAGTTTCAGAAGTTCCGGGGTTCTTGGGTCTTCCTTATGTACTGGAGTACAGGTTGGGGTGGCAGGCTTTCATCTGGCCCTGGATGCTGGCTTTCCTTTGGTCATATGGCTTGCTCTGCTCTATAAGCTAGACATGGGAGAGAAAGAGGCAGAGAAGCTCTTTGGGACTCTGGCTCTTCCTGTGACTGGGGGGAAGAGTAAAGGAAATTGGACAGGTCAGAAAAGCTTCCACAGGTCCTTCTGAAGCTCCCAGAGCCAGTAACCCTGTGAGATGCAGGTCACTGAAACTTTCCACCTCTTCTGCAGGGGGTACCCTAGGAGTGAGGGGCACAAAATCCAGCTTTTTTATTGCTTCTCTCTTCAAGTCATTCTCTAACCCCCTCTCCTACAGACAGGGAAGACTGCAATTGTTTAATTTCTCTGTTTTCCATAAGCATTTTGAATGCTAATCTCATAGTTACCACATGTCATAGAAATGTTACCTGAACTCCTGAATTAATAACCCCAGGATGTCAGAGGGTTCCTCTCCTGCATGGCTCATCCTTTCCACTGCTGAATCCTGAGATTCAACTTCATACACAAAAGTGACACAAATTATAGTCACCTGTGAAGAACCCCTCTCCTTTTTTCCATTTGTGCTCAAATACAATGGAGTAAAAATGATGATGCTATCATTAAACATATTTCTTGAACTTTTTACTAAGTTTTATTTAATTGCAACACTGAAGTCAATGTTTGATTGCTAAGGCATTATACCTACACTTCACCCAGTGTGACTGGCCACTCACAACTTAAGAAATCCAAAACAGGGACTCCTGGGTGGCTCATTGGGTTAATAAGCATCTGACTTTGGTTCAGGTCATGATCTCAGGGTCCTGGGATCAAGCCCTGTGTCAAGCTCCCTGCTCAGCAAGGAGTCTGCTTACCCCTCTCCCTTTGCCCCTAATCCTGCTCATGTGTCTCTTCTCTCTCTCTCTCTCAAATAAATAAATAAATGAAATTTAAAAACAAAACAACTCAAAGGGGACTCTGCTAATAATCATAGATAATTTTTGTTTGAGCATTTGGTTTTGTGACTTTTCTTGTTGTGCCCTACTGGTGCATCTTTCTCTCTGAGGAGCTCAGAAAGTGACACTTTTGTGAGGGTTTGTTAAGGACAACACAGAACACACTGGGCATGAGAATAGCAAGTCAGTGAGTGGGGATTAGAACCAAGTTGAGGTGAGTGCTGTTTTACTATAACTGGTTTAATTATATTATGTTAACTATACGTGGTTTATCTGCCTTGCAGAATGTGCCCAAGCCTGGACACAAGAGAACAGACTCCACCCATAGCAGCAATGAGTCCGAATACACCTTTAGCTCTGAAATTGCAGAAACCGAAGATATGCCATTGAGGACAGAGGTACATTTTAGATGCCTGTCACTACAAGTAGGATGTGACCCTGCTGTTCAGAGAGAACATTTCTACTGCAGAACAGAGCTCATTTGCCTATAAATGTAACAGTTGTTTCAAACTCTTTATATTTTGTAAGTGATTAATGGGTGCTTAATTAGCTTATTAATTATTACTTATATTTTCTTATATGTACATATATACTTATTATAGATGTTTTTTGATCAATAGACATTTTAATTTTTAATGTAATTCTGAGAACCAGATTTTCACTTTTGTAGTTTTAACATACCCCATTACAAAAAAACACAGCCTGTTATGAATTTCAGACTGGGGCAGATTATTTTAATAATAAGTCTTTTGTCCTTGAATATTATAAATAACAAATACCCAAGAGTTTAGCAAGACTACTGTCTCCGTTTGATGACATTTTACCAATGTAATTTTTGTCCACAAAAATGTAAGAAAATAGCTCATAAATCTGCCTTAGTGTTTGTGTTATGTGGTATGAAACCAAAATAGCACATACTGTAACTCCAAGAGTACAGTGACTTTAAGTTAGATTGTTCCCAAACCAATTCTCAGGTCTTCTTTTCAAACATGCTATTAGTTTCACTAACGCACAATTCAGGCACTACTCTTCTATTTTTATATCATATTCTGAGAAAATGGCCAAGTCAGAAATAGACTGCTTCTGGCAGAACAGCCGAAGAAAACTGAATGATTCTTTCCTTTCTTGTCTTAGTTTTACTCAGGAATGAAGAGTTTCTGCCATCTCATTCTGTTCATTTTTAGGAAAAGTATCATATAGTTGGAATCATACATACAAGAACCCTAAGTTAACTTATCCAAGGTCACAGCGTGTAAGTAGCTGAGCCAGTATTCTAACCGAGGCTGTTTGAAGCCTCATGCTCTGTCTGTTTCCTTGCATCCGGTCATTTTACACTGGTTCTCCAGTCCGTTTCTCTCTGTAGCTAACGTTAGCTTGCAGACCACTGGTGGAGCAGGATGGCCACTGTACAGTGGGATAGAGGTGCCAGTCATTCACTGCTGTGTAACAAACCATCCCAAACTTCAGTGGTTTCAAACCACAGCAATTTATTCATGTTCACACTCTGAATTCTGACTGGGAGGTTCTCCTGCTGCACATGGGATGCGCCTCTCTGCATCTCAGCCCAAGGAAGAGGACCTTGGGCCTCTGCAAGCAACTTCTCTGTTCAGTGGCATGGTGAATGCACTCAGCGTAAGAGCAAAAAATGCCAGGTCTTGTGGGGCCAGGCCCAGAACCAGCGCTGTGTCAGTTCTGCCACATTCTAGGTCATAGCAAATTACCAGGCCAGCCCAGACTCCGTGGAAAGGGGGTAGACCTCATTTCTTGATAGGTGAAAAGACATTTGCATTGAGAGCCATCCCTGGTGACCATCTTTGGAGACCACCACAAAGTTAGACTTTGAAGGTTTCAGAATTACAACCTCTAGTGAATTTAGAGCCTCCAGTGGATCTGACAGTTTTAGGATTGCATCCAGTGGGTCTTCATGGGATACTCACTCCCAGCAGTCCTAGGGAAGCATGTCTACGCACTGTCGGTGCCCGTGTAACACAGCTTGAGCAGCTCCTGCTAGGGCCCAGAAAGCTGTGGCAGAATGGCTATGTCTGCTGCAGGTTATTTTGTATTAAAATCAGGACAAAGAGACTTACTCATAGGTTTGATTGAGGACATTACGTTTTCAACATCAAAAACTCTTCTGTGCTTTCCCTAATTTTTACTAGTAAGTGTATTTGTCAGTGTCTCTACTCTTTTCAAGTTTGTCCAAATTCTTAGATTTGAGGGGAGAGTTAACCTTCTTGTTTCTAATTCTCACCTGTATTTCTGCTGACTTTTCTCAAATTAAGAGTTAGTTTAGGGGCACCTGGGTGACTTAGTTGGTTAAGCATCCAACACTTGATCTCTGCTTAGGTATGATCTCAAGATTGTGATTTAAGCCCCTTGATGGGCCCCACTCTGGGCGTAGAAACTACTTAAAAAAAAGAGAGAGAGAGCTTAGAGTGGGATTCAGTATATTGCTCATCTGTTTTGAATAATGAAGAATGAACTGTGCGAGGGCGCAGGCAGGTCTGGAGTGTTGTGTATTGTCCTTCACATGCACTAACCATCGGCAGTGGGTCATACACCTGGAAGTCTCTCAGGAATGGGAAAGGCTTTTCACTTAAACCAGTCATTTTCTTCCTTGTGTGACTAAGTGCATCTGTCTGAAATGTGGCCTGCTCTGGTTAGAAGGGTTGTCTTGGCCACTGGACAGACTATAATAACTTTCGTCCTTGGAACTGAGTCCATAGCCAGAGCCTCATTCGCTCTGTGCCTCAGTTTCCTCATCTGTGAAGTGAGAGGCTATGATTATTATCTGACTTCAGAGTGGTGTTTTGAAGATCGAGCTAATTCCTATGAAGTACATATAACAGTGTTTGATACATAGTAAGTGTCCAATAAATCCATGTTTTTGTTCTAATAAACAGGTTTCCAGAGATTGTCCTATAATTTTGATTGGGTGTGGTTAGGACCAGAAAGATAAAAATCTGTAAAACTGGTAATAGAAAAAGAGAAATTGATGATCAGAAGGGAAGTTGGGTGGGAGAGGAGTATCAGACTAAGACAATGGCTGTGAACTTGCAGTTGTGATTCCTTTTGACTTCCAGGTTTGTGTTTCTCCCTGCAAGTGCTTCTGCAACAGCCAGGTTTACAGACTGCCCCTAACGAAGTATAGGAGCACCTCTTACTTTATGTAGTATTCCCAAGTAGCTCCTTCAGAATCTGGTGCCAGGAAAATAATGGGCTTCCTCTTGGTTATGAGTTGATTTTTTTTTTTAATTTAAAATAGGAGTCTTTTAGACTGTTTTGGAACACAGAATTCCAACCTCAGACATGTAATAATAGCAAAATTGGATAGAAAAAAGAACTGATGTTTTTCTAGCTTTGCCAAACCTGTGATTTGTTGTTCACAAGTCACACTGGCACCTGCATGGCTGTTTCCGTCTGGAGAAGTCACCTGCCAGCTCCACCTGCTGTGCAGCCCTCCCATGCCCACAGCACCTCAGGGTCCAAGCATTCTTTTGAAAGCTTTGCTTCTCTCTGCTCTGTCATGCACCTTTCTTAGTAGCCATCAGCTCATTATCGCAGCTCTGCTTCTGCCCCTGAGCTTCCTCACATCCATGAAAGCCAGGGAAAGGGTCACCACAACCTCCTCAGCTGTTGTTAACAGTAATTCCAGAAAGACTGCAGACCTATGCTGGTAATTTTGTGAATACATTCTCTTGTCTTCTGGCTTTTCTTCAGATGAGAGACCAGGATTTTTTAGGTCAGTTTCAAAGCTTCACTCTCTTAGAAAAGGACTGGATGATAAAGTCCCTTCTTCTTTTTTTTTTTTAAAGACTTAATTAATTTATTTGACAGATCACAAGTAGGTAGAGAGGCAGACAGTGGGGGGCAGGTTAGGGGGGAAATCAGGCTCCCTGCTGAGCAGAGAGCCCAATGTGGGGCTTGATCCCAGAACCCTGAGATCATGACCTGGGCTAAAGGCAGAGGCTTAACCCACTGATCCACCTAGGTGCCCCAATAAAGTTTCTTCTAAGGAAGGAAAGGAAAGCAAAACCCCAGAAACTTCTTTGAGCCAGATGGCCCTATCTTCCTTCTTGCTCATGTGGCACAGAGAAGACCAATGCTATCTCTCTGACTAGATACATCATTACAGATAAGAATGGACACCATGCAGAGCACTCTTAAATTGTTACTAGTCCTTATGCCTAAGCAATTTTGCAGTTGTCAGATAATATTTTTTTTATTCTTCCATCTCTGTAGAATTTTGTTTTTATCTAGTAGTCAACTAATTCTTTATGCAGTATTTGCTAATATCTAAAAAGTTACCCCACCCCATTTTTAAATTTAAGAAAAAAATTTTTTTCCTTTTTTAGAGAGAAAATGAGTGAGCACCAGTCTGGACAGGGTGGGGGGAAGAGGGAGAGAGAGAAAGAACCATAATCAGGCTCCACAGCCAACATGGAGCCCAATACCCCAGCTCAATCTCACAACCCTGAGATCTCATGATCTAAGCCAAAATCAAGAGTTGGACATTTTTTTTTTTTAAAGATTTATTTGACAGAGAGAGATCACAGGTAGGTAGAGAGGCTGGCAGAGAGAGAGAGAGGGAAGCAGGCTCCCTGCTGAGCAGAGAGCCCAATGCAGGACTCGATCCCAGGACTCTGAGATCATGACCTGAGCCGAAGGCAGTGGCTCAACCCACTGAGCCACCCAGGCGCCCCAAGAGTTGGACATTTAAACGACCGAGCCATGCAGGCGCTCCACCCTGATCCATTTAAATGAGAAGATTCCTTTTAAACAAAAATGCCCATTCAAGATTGATAGGGATGATTCCCAAATGATGATATCTTAAGTACAATGAAGGAAGTTAGGAGGTGAAGTCTTACATTACAGTGCAAAGAAAGATAAAGTAATTAAAATTTTCAGGGACATATTCATCATTAATGGATGAACAAACATTAAAAACACATGAATGAAATGTTTACATTGTAAATAAGCTAAAATACAAGTATTTGTGGGATGTATAGAAATGAGTTTTTATAGAAATGAAAATCTATAGTAATTTCACATTCAGGCAGGGTATTATGTCTGTTCTGTCAGTCAGGACAGACTTTTTTCTTTTTTTTTTTTTAAATATCATATTATTTACCACACAGTAGTCAGGACAGACTCTATGTAGAAGATCATATACTTAAACTTTTTCTTATTCTTGAACATTCTAGGACTGGATAGTTAGAAAAAGTCAAGGTCTAACTAGTCTGTGGGTAAATGATATCCTACAGATAAATGCCCCACTTCTTAGTTTAACTGATTCTTCTTCAGTGTTTTCTTAAAACTAGAGTAACATTTAATTCGGCACTCCTAAGAATTCACAAAAGATAGCTAGGCTCCTGGGTGGCTCAGTCATTAAGCTTCTGCCTTCAGCTCAGGTAATGATCCCAGAGTTCTGGGATTGAGCCCTGCATCCTGGCTCAATGCTCAGCAGGAAGCCTGCTTCATCCTTTCCCACTCCCCCTGCTTGTGTTCTCTCTCTCGCTCTCTCTCTGTCAAATAAATAAATAAAAATCTTTTTTTAAAAAAACCCTAAAGATAGCTAATAAATATATAAAAAAAGAATTCAACCTCAATAAAAGGCAAAGAAATGTAAATTAAAACTATAATTAAATATACTTTTGGTCTATCAATTAAGCCATTTAAAAACATAACAGTCATTGTTGTAGGCAAGGTGGTAGTTGCTTGATGGAAGTATAAACTAATTTAGCAGACTTAAAAACATTAATATTTAGGTATTTGTCACTAGGATATTTATTTTAGTGTATTTCAATAGCAAAAAATAAGAAACAACTTCAGTGTCCATTGGTAAGATAGGTAATAGCTAAGCAAATGATGGTGCGCATGTTACTATAGCTATTAAAAATTATGGTTTCAGGGACGCCTGGGTGGCTCAGTTGGTTAAGCAGCTGCCTTCGGCTCAGGTCATGATCCCAGCATCCTGGGATCAAGTCCCACATCGGGCTCCTTGCTCAGCAAGTAGCCTGCTTCTCCCTCTGCCTCTGCCTGCCATTCTGTCTACCTATGCTCGCTCTCTCTCTGATAAATAAATAAAATCTTAAAAAAAAAAATTATGGTTTCAAATATATCATAAATTTGGAAAACATTGGTGGTACAATGCCAAATTTAAAAGACAATACAAAATTATAATAAAATATTCCAATTACTTAAATCTATAGAAAAAAGACATGACAAAAATTATAGGTTTTCTCTGGAGAAGTGATTATGGTTTTATTTTTCTTCTTTGTACTTATTTCCTAAACTTTCTATAAAAGTTTATTTTGGGGGCTGCCTGGGTGGCTCAGTTGGTTAAGTGTCCAACTCTTGATTTCAGCTCAGGTCATGATATCAAAGTTGTGAGATCGGGCCCCACATTGGGCTCCACATTGGATATGGAGCCTGCTTAAGATTCCCTCTCTTCCTCCCCCTCTGCCATTCCTCCTCCCTCTCTTAAAAAGAAAAAAAAAAAGTTTATTTTGCTTTTGTATCTGAAAAAAGTCTTTTAAAAAATTGACAATTTGACATATAAGACACACTAATCAGTTAAGAATTATACTTTGACTGGGACACCTAGGTGGTTCAGTTGGTTAAGTGTCTGCCTTCCACCTAGGTCATGATCCCAGGGTCCTGGGATTGAGTCCTGCATCCAGCTCCTTGCTCAATGGTGAAGCTGCTTCTCCCTCTGCCTGCGGGTCCTCCTGCTCGTACTCTTGTTCTCTTTCTCTTTTTTTCTGAAAAATAAGTAACATGTTAAAAATATATATATACTTTGTCCATCTAATTAAGTTATTGTTAGTTCTCTCTCTTTCTAACTAAAACAAAGAGACTCTTTATCATCTCCATTAAATCTAATGACACAATTCTTTCTCTTCTTACCTCATAAAAGTTCAAATCCGAAGTCAACAAGGTAGAACACTTTTGGCAGTCTCAGAACTTCCATGATGGTGGTTACTCTTTCCATTTATTCAGCTTTAATTAGTCTATCTTTATTTACACTAGTAGCTCTCACTGTGATTCTGTTCTAGAAGCAACTGACATACTTTTCAGATGCTCCTAGGTTATCTTTCACTTTATTAACATTTATTAATGTTTTAGTTTTCCAGTTTCTTCTCTGTGATCTCAATATATTTATGCTGGCACTTTACCATTTCAAAAATCATTTTTCTTGAATAGAAAAGTAGTCCATGCTCATTGTAAACAATTCAAATATAGAATGTGTAAAGGAGAAAATGAAACTTTCCCATAGTATCTCCCATTCCCCAAGATAACCACCGATGGCCTCTAGATTTCTGTATGCCATGTTCTAGGTATATTTAACTGTCATGTGCAGGGACATTTGGGTGGCTTAGTTGGTTAAGTCACTGCCTTTGGCTCAGGTCATGATCCTAGGGTGCTGGGATCGAGCCCCAGGTTGGGCTCCCTGCTCAGTGGGAAGTCTGCTTCTGCGTCTTCCTCTGCCTGCTGCTCCCCTGCTTCTGCTCTCTCTCTGTCAAATAATAAATAAGGTCTTCAAAAAAATTTTTTAAGAAGTCACGTGCATTTGATTTTTTTTCCAATTTATTTATTTTCAGAAAAACAGTATTCATTGTTTTCTCATTTGATTTTTTAACAAAAATAATATCATAATATAAATAGTGGCTAGCAACTTGTGTATTCCACTTAATAATTTTATCTAGGTCATATTTATCCACGAATATATATCTACTTCCATTTTTAACAGCTATAAAAAATTTTATTTTGATTATACTATAGTTTAAGCACTCTTCTATGGACTGCAGTTTTTTACAATTATAAAAAATGCTGCAGTGAACATCTTTTTCCATACATTCTTGTGTACTTATGTAAGAATTTTTGTAGGATAGTTCTTAAATGTGTATTGTTAGATTAAAGGGTATACACTTCTAAATTTTAATAAATACAGCTAACTTGCCCTTTTAAAAGGCCTACTTATACCTCCACATGTATTATCTAAGACACTGTTACTTACACATGGCACTATTGATTTTTGCCAATCTGACAGGGAAAAAGTAGCACCTCACTGTTTAATTTGCATACCTCTACTCATTAGCTGTGCGTGTGGACATGTCATTCTTTGGCCATGTATATTTCTTCCGTAAGCTAGCCTGACTTTCTATTGCACTGGTCATTATTTCCGCATTGGCTTTACCATCTTCTGATTTCTGGGGTTTAGGAGCCAAGTGAGAAGAAGGTGCCTCTGGACATGTCACTGTTCCTCAAGCTTCAGAAGAGGGTCACAGAGCTGGAGCAGGAGAAGCAGGTGATGCAGGATGAGCTGGACCGGAAGGAGGAGCAGGTGCTGCGCAGCAAAGCCAAGGTGAGCGAAGCCCCACCCCACGGCCACCTTTATCCACGCAGCATTTGATTCGTGTTGCCAGGGCTAAATTCTCCTCACTGTTTTCTGCAGAGCAAAGAAATATTCTGAGTGAAAATGTGACAGTTAGGGGCGGCTGGGTGGCTCAGTAGGTTAAGCCTCTGCCTTCAGCTCATGTCATGATCTCAGGGTCCTGGGATCGAGCCCCGCATTGGGATCCCAGCTCAGCGGGGATCCTGCTTACCCCTCTCCCTCTGCCTGCCTCTCTGCCTACTTGTGATCTCTCTCTCTCTCTCAATGTTAAATAAATAAATAGATAAGTAAAATCTTTTTTAAAAAAGTGACGATTGAAGTATAACTACTTACTTATAAAGTTTTTAACTCTACGCTTTCCCTAGGAAGAAGAAAGACCACAAATTAGAGGTGCAGAACTGGAATATGAGTCACTCAAGGTAATTGAAGTTTCTGCCCAAGGCTTCAAATATCTTGTTTTAGCAAGCAACCTGCTCAGAGTTTCTCTTTTTCACAGAGAACATCCTTAAGGGCACTCAAGGTTCTAGCTTCACCCTTATTCAGGCATTACTTCTAGGCTTATGTTGTTTCTTTTTGTAGAATCTCTTCCATATAAGCATGAGTTCAGTCTAAGCAGAAACAGAAGCAGTGGCCACCATTTGAGGCTATAGAACATAGTAAAGGACATTGCTTCTAGTGACAGACTGCCTGGGTTCAGATACTAGATCTGCCATTATATAGCTGTAAGCAAGTTATGTATCTTTTCTGTGCCCCAGTTTTCTCATCTATGAAATGGGGATAATGATACTGTTTATAAGACTGTCATGAGGATTATATAAAGTATTTCATATAAACTGCTTAGAATAATGCCCAGCATGTAGTAGGTACCCAGAAAATGTTGGCTGTGATCATTATGCTCATCATTTTTAAATGCCTTTACTGTACATATCAGCTCTAATTCTTTTTTTTAAATTACCATATAATGTATTATTAGCCCCAGGGATACAGGTCTGTGAATTGTCAGGCTTACACACTTCACAGCACTCACCATAGCACATACTATCCTCAATGTCCATAACCCAACCACCCTTTCCCTATATCCCTCCCCCCGGCAACCTAGCTCTAATTCTTACAGTAATCCTGCAAGTCAGTATTTTAGTTCTCATTTTACAGATAAGGAAATTGAGGTTAAGAGATACAAGTAACTTCCCTAAGATCACCCCACTAGAAACTGACAGGAGCAGGATATGAACATAAATATCTTTGGCACGTATGTTTAGAGCATACTCTAACCACCAAACCCCACTGAAACTATGTAGTTATAAAGAAAGATAGCTAGGTGTTAGTTTGCTAGGTATTAGAGTGAGATGTATTCTAACTTATTTTTTAGCAACTTTTGAGAGGAGAAAGATGAAAGTAGAGAATTGTCTCCTTAATTGTTGAAGGCAAAGGCTGTCTAGGCGGTACTGTGTGTCCCAGAGTAGCTGAACATGGGAAAGACTCTGATTAGGAAGGAACAGGAGTTCCTGGAATACAAAGCATCTTGAGTAACCCAAGAGTTGAGGTATCAAACAAACAAGAGCCCATTCCTGGGTACAGAGTAGGTTGTGGGCACCTCGCAGACTCAGTTGGTAAGGCGTGTGACTCTTGATCTTAGGGTGGTAAGTTCAAGCCTCACAGTGGGCGTAGAGTTTACTTTAAAATATAAATAAATAAAATAAATAAAAATAAAATCAGGATAGATTGTTCTTCACTAGGCTTCTTCCTTTGCTCTCCAGAATTAGAACGTTTTGAGCCCTGTGAAGTTTGAGCTATCAGGTTATCAGCTAGCAAGACACCTCCAGCTTTAAAAGTTTTCTAGGTTGTTAATTAAATTATTAGTTTTAAATTTATCTTTTTCAGACATCTTCTGCTTGTGTTTATTTTTTACTGTTTTCTTCTTTTGCAAACTATAGTCTAGAACAGCTAGAAAACTATAGTGAGGTTTATGATTATAACCAAACCTAAGAGTTAGAAAGCCACAAAATAGTGTAAGGAAACTCATTATTTTAAAGCACTTATGTGTATTTAAGAATTCCTATGGTCCCGCTGAACTGTCGTGAGGATGTTTGTATTATTTTTTTTCAGTAATATTACTTCAGGTCTAGTCCTGATACATTGTTTCCTAATAGTGTGACATGGAACATAATTTACATTAATAGGACCCTGTCGTCTGTGGATTTGCCCCTTCCCATGGTCTGGAACTGCTGATTATTGCTTCCTTTTGAGGCTGAGTGGCATCGGTATAGAGAATGCCTGTTCTCCATGCTCTCCAACCTACAGTTCCTTTATCAACCCCTTCCCTTGAAGATAGTTAGAACTCTTCATTTAATAAATTTAGTAAACACTTGACTAATAATTCGTCATATTTACTTTACAGTTTGAAAAGTTTTTCCTACACCTTATCTTATTTAGTCATTGTCACAACTTGTGAGACAAGTTAATTTCCTTTTTAAAGATTATTAAACTGAGGCTTAGAACAGTTAAGAGATTTACTATCAACTTGTAGAGTCTGGTCTTGAATCTAGGTCTCCAGACAGAAGGAAACTTTCTAAACACCCTAAGTTCCTATCGTCATTTGTTTGAAAATCAATTTTTACCCCCCAAATACTATTTTTAAATACCCTGATGAGCCCTTCACCCTCTCTAAATTATAACATGAATAAGTTTGTTGTTCCTTCAATAAAAGTACTGCTTAGGTAGTGATTATACTTGCAGAGAAAGAAAAGAGTAGCAGCAAAAGGTCATCTCTTGTATTCTGTCTCTCTGTTGCCTTTTGTACCCTTTGTCTAGAGGAGCGGCTCATGCTGTGGGTCATATAAGACAAGGATCAGATGGAATGGAATGGCACAGGCCAACAGAATGGGAGTAGTATTGTTATCTCCAGCACTTTTCCATCTGCCTGTCTCACACAAAAATGGACAAATAAAGACATTCTTTGTAGTATGTTAAAAATTGAAGCCCAGATTGGGGGTGGGGGGCAAGTCAGAGCTCCCAGGTATTAGCTCAGTATTTCTCAGAATGTGGTCCCTGGGCCAGCAGCATCAACATCTCCTGGTAACTTACTGGAAATGCACATTTTTGGGCCTCATACCAGACTTCTTGAATCAGAAACTCTGGGGGTTGGGCCACACAATCTGCCCTCCAGGTGAGTCTGCTGCACTTTAAAGTTTGGGGAACCCTACATAGGAGCTCAGTGTCCAAGTAAAGACGTTCATGTTTTCTGTTGTAGAAGTGAGTGATACAAATCGGATTACTAGTTGGTGGGAGACTGGCGAAAGGCAGGATCCTTTATTTTCACATAGGAATAGATTACTTCTTGAAAGAAAGGATTATATATTCTTACACTAGAAAAAGAAACTACAGATAGAACTGTTGAGAGTTCTGGTATGGTGCTCTAAACCCAGGGTGGCTTCTCTGTTAAGAAACAATAAAATATTTTATCTTTTATATGTAGAAGTGTCTCACTTCTGCTACCACAAGGCCTTGTGGAATGTGCTGAACGAGATAGCACGGAGCTTGCAAATGCCTGCCTGCTTCAGCCTTCCCCAGCCAGTACCCTGAGTATTTGTATTTTGGGGTCAGAACTCTATTCTGGGTTCCCATTGCCACTGTTTGAACAGAGTGTACGGAGGGCAGTGCGAACCGGTGACAGGAGGATGGCTGGTAGAATGTGAAAGTATGGAGGGGAAGGATAAGTATGGCCATCTGGATGACACAGGAGCCCGTCCTTTCCTCCCCCCTCCCAAGATGACTTCTGCCAGCAGCTTCACAAGCCTTTCATACACCTGTCAGAGTGGTTTGAAAAATACACTGGTTGTCATCAAAACACTAAATGGAATGTTATTAGTTTAATGATATGGTAATTTTTTTATTCAAAGTTACAAGTCCAAGATTTCAGTGGTCTTTCCATTCTGTTTTACAAAGGAAATAAAAGGATGCTACTCAAGATTTCAGGGTTCTGCTCATTTGAGCCATTCAGCAGAAACCACCTGACTAGCTGAACTCTCATACTTGCCCTTATATTTACCTGCAAACAAAAACCTGGGCTTCTGAGGACTGGGCTGAACTCCCCCCTGGGGACTCAGCAATCCCTCCAGGCCTGTGACCACACCCAAGGCAAGCCCGTAATAAATGTGACTCTGGAATTTGGGTTGATGAGCAAACTGCCATTCACCTTGCTCAATGGCACCTGATGTCAGCTTTCTTAATTTGCAGAACAGAATTCCCATTACAGCCTGGGAAGCCGTTCACCACGGTACCTCAGACAGTCTTTTCCAGCACAGCTCTACCATCTTGAGGGCATCTTGAGTATTCCAATGTAAAGCTGAGGATAACAGCAGTGAACTATTCTTTGTCTCTTCATACAGCGTCAAGAGCTGGAATCAGAAAATAAAAAACTGAAAAATGAGCTAAATGAGCTACGCAAGGCCCTTAGTGAGAAAAGTGCCCCAGAGGTGACTGCTCCAGGCGCACCAGCTTACCGTGTCCTCATGGAGCAGCTGACCTCCGTGAGTGAGGAGCTTGATGTCCGCAAGGAGGAAGTCCTCATCTTGAGGTCTCAGCTGGTGAGCCAGAAGGAGGCCATCCAACCCAAGGTAAGCACGAGCAAGTGACCAAAGTGAGTGTCTGGGGACTGGCCTCTTTCTTTTTATCCTTTCCCTCCAATTTATAATGAAGCAAACCGAGCATTTTTAGTCTAATTAGCGTTTAGTCTAAAGGATATTGTCATTAAAAAAAAAATCTCAATGTTGCTTTAAAACTGTTGCAAATGCCAATTACAGTGAGCAAAAAATAAATGAAATCCCAGATGATCTTCCAAGTGTTGCATCTCACTCATGAGCAAAGGGCTTTTAAAATTAATCTTTAAGTAGTACTCTGGCCATGATAAATTTTCATCAGGAATAAAATTCGGGGTGCGCCTGGCTGACTCAGTCGTTAAGCATCTGCCTTTGGCTCAGGTCATGGTCCCAGGGTCCTGGGATTGAGCCCCGAACTGGGCTCTCTGCTAGGCAGAAAGCCCGCTTCTCCCTCTCCCACTTCCCCTACTTCTGTTCCTTCTCTTAACTGTGTCTCTCTCTCTCTCTTTGTCAAACAAACAAACAAATAAATAAATAAATCTTTTTTTTAAGAAAGTAAAATTCGGGGTTACTGGCCGGCTCAGTCAGAAGAGCATGTGATTCTTGATCTTGGGTTCATGAGTTCAAGCCCCACATTAGGTGTACAGATTACTTAAATGAATAAATCAAATACATAAACTCTTTTAAAAAAGCAAAATACTGTTAAGTACAAATATCCATAAATTGTCTTGCTGTGGGAAGGCATTAAATATAACTTTAAAATTACTTGTTGAAAATAGTCCATTTAACTGGAAAGATAACATATAAAATGGTTAGAAGTGAGATCAATGAGTAGAAGTTTCATGGAGATGATTTCTGCTGACTTTAGGGAGTTCTGCCTAAAATGGGGATCTAACCCAATTGGGGAGGGGCTGTGTGTAGTGATTCAACAGAAAGGAACCCATGCCAGAAGGTAGAGATGTCCCTCCAAAGTCCTTCCTGCACTCAGGTATGAGACCCAGCACTGTGTATTAGTAAAAAATGGGCCTTTTTGTCATTTGCCATCAGAGGGACTCTGGGTAATCATCTTAAAGCCTGGCCTGTGTCCTTGCCCATGTTCATGCAGCAAACAAAGTGTTACCAAGAGTTAGACAATCAAGTATCCCAACTGCATGACATACCATATAAAAAATGACTATGATACCTAATGAACTAGAAGATCTGAGAGTACTTCTCTTAGAAATGGTAGTTCTGCCTGTGGTTAAAATGCTGAAACTGCGTGCAACATTTGGATTTGAGAACAGCAGCTCATATCTGAGATCAACACTGATCCAGAAAATATCAAATTCTGAAAACAAGATATTTGTGACTAAGCTTGGAAGGGAAAAAACATCCCAGGAATTAGTGGAGTTACATAAAGGAATGGACTTTTTTATTTTAAAACAAATCTCAGACCCATTCAGTCTGAAATGAGAAGATTCTGAAAGGGGAATCTCTCCTTGGCCTGGCCCTGTATGTGTCTCCTTCCCCAAGACTGTCTCAGTTTGGTTCCCATGACTACCAGTGTGGTTGGGCCTTGAGATCAAAGACTCTGTCTGCATACCAGCTGGAGCAGAGTCCCAAACTCACCATTCCTTTTTCTGGTTCCCTTGTGACAAAGTAGTATTCTCACAAGAAACTTGAGTTAAAGTTAAGGGAAAGGAAAAGAAAAATGAACCAAGGGGCATAAAAACAATCCAGCTAACAGAGCACATAGCTCTGGTATCACATGTTCTCACTCACCCAGCTCACAACTAGCTGGTCTCTAGTCCCTAAAATGGACTGGTCCTGTCTCACCAACACTCCTGCTCTCCAACTTGTTCTTTGCTAAGAAAAAGACCCATGACACAGATGGAGACCTTTCAAACCCAAGGCTGTCTGTCCTACTCAGCTTCCAGTCCAAGACACTCATCCTTGCACAACTCCTTTGCAGGGCACTAGTGAGTGACGCCCAGTGAGGTAGGTGTTAATCCAGCCCAGCCAATCTAGTTCATCTACCCTGCCTCCTTGAGTATTCTGGAAGGCTTCACTGGGACAAATGACCTCCTATCAGAGCTTAATTGTAACTCTCACACACCTAGCATAAGAATTTTACCCATATACGTTAGCAGGAGGGTCATTTTCTCACATACTCAAAAATTGGAAAAACCAAAACAACTCAAAAAGAATTTCAAGCACTTGTTCTTGAAAATTAAGAATTATCACATAAATATTTATATTAATGTCTACCATATGCTGGTTCCATGAATGCTAATTTTGGGGTTCTTAGAGTTTGCTTTTCTCTCTCATTGATGGTTTATTTATGGAACTAAAGGTTTATTATTTTCTCCATTTGTTTTTTTGTGCTTGCTGACTTGTGATTTTCAGGATGACAAGGTAATTATAAAATTTTCAAAAAAAATTTAGTAAATACTTCTTTGTAATCCTAAACTTTATAAGTATTCACCCAAAATAATGCGATTGATGCTTCTGGCCACCAAGTCTATTTTGATATTACAAGTTGATTTCCTATTTGAGCCCTCTCTGTGGCAGTGGAAAAATAATGGGTGTAGTAGGTTTCAATTTGGATAACAGGGAGATCTCCATGATTTCTAATTCATAGTCAGTTCTCTGACCCACTCTAACAGTAATGGTAGGCCATCCACAAACATGGGGGCCCAGGATAAGAGTCCCTTAACTTGGAGCACACCCAAAAGCATAGCTGTCCCATACTTTTGTAGAGCAGCTGTGAATTTGTTGGCCAAGGGTGAGAAGGAGCCTCAGGAGTAGAGAACAGCCTCCCTGGAAGGGGTAGGATTTTCCTACATGGTGCAACCGTTTCTAAACTTCTGGTCACTGGCTTGGGGGAGACAGACTTTCAGCTGAGAGTTAGGAATGTCCTAGTGCTGGTGGTCCATGTCTGATCCCATGCCCCAACCACCAGTTCTTAGGTAGGGTAGGCAAAAAGGGGAAATAGCTGGCTGCTTACCATCAGGAAAACAGCATATCAAGAAGCTCATCTTTCCTTTAGATTAGTTAATATAGGCTCAACTTACCTAATTTATTGAAAGTTCAAAAGTACATCATGTAGGTCTTCAGATATCAGAAAACACATACAGCATTATTTAATATAGGGACTGGGTCTTTGAGAGTTGCTATTTAGATGTTAAAAATCTGAGTTTGGTCCTTTGTAGAATAGAAAAATTCTCTTTCATAGAAAGAAAAATATTTTCTATGAAAGACATACTAAAATATATATAAATTGTAGCTAAAGAAATGCTTCGTGCAGTGTCTAGGGAAAGATTTTTAAAATTCAGTAAAATATAAGCTCTTGTCAATAGCTTTTATCAGATTATATTTGGTCTTCTCTGAGGATGCATTTATAAGCTCACAAAAAGACACTGTAAGGAGAAAAGTGGGATTTTTTTTTTGAAGTATATTCTTATCAAGAACTGTTCTTGAACTTACCTCAGAACTGGTCTGTAAGATCATGTTTTTTGAAGTATATTCTATTAAGTTCATTGTGAGATCTGCCTTTGGAGCAAACATTGACTACCAGATCAGACATATACTATTTAGACAAATAGAATGGACTCTTGGGTTCTAACATGTATTATTCTCTAGAGACTATCGAGCAGTAGTGCTTAGTCTGTTCTTGCCCTGGTTTGGGAAATACAGAGAATAGCTGAGTAGAAGCAAGATTTGGAAATTATGTTGGCTGTCAGATTAGACCAAAAAGGAAAAATAAAAAAAGGAAGTAAAGATGTTAGCAGAAAAGTGCTTTTTATATAAAATCATTGGTAATGCTGACCTGCCAGAAATGTATTTCAAAAACTTATATGCCATGCTATAATGTAACAGAGAAGAAAGAGTTGAATAACGGCAGATGGTAGATATTTACAAGGAGCTAAATCCTTCCCGTTCATATATATCTAAATATGTGAGAAAAAACTTCTAATTTTGCTAAAGCATATCATTTACCTTTTTGTACTGAGTTTTTAATTGAATAATGAGCTTTATGTCAAACTTTACAGTGTTTTACTGGGGCATTTGTTTTTTTATAACTAGATGGGAAGTAGTGGAATGAAGAGCTTCTGTTCTTTGTTCATTCAATAGTTGCTTGGTTTAGCCAGTTATTGTTCTAATGCTTTGTGTATACTTGGAAATATATCTATATTTTTATATATAAAGTATATATACATATATTGTGTGTATATAGACACACACATAGATGCACACACACACACGCACACACATTGAAGTATATATATTATAATAGCATAGACCAATTATCAGACAAGGACATCAAGGGACTACTTAATGGAATATATACATATTTGAAATAGATATATATTTCACATAATGTAAAACACACACTGCTCATCAGTGATTTTATTTACAGGACAATAGTACTCTAGAATCTCACCACCTTTATAGCAGAGCTGGAGGGATTTTCAAGGGAGAAACTGAAGGTGCCTCTTTCTCTTAACTGCCTATGCCCGACCACCCCATGGAGTTGCAGGGGGCTAGGCCGGTGCTCTGGTGGGACAGAGATGTGGAGGAATGCAAAAACCCCCTATTCTGGAGGAAAAAAATTGTTATCTGTGGTCCAGATTTTGAGCTGACTGTGTTAATGTGGAAATGTGTTGTTTTCCTCTTCAGAACACAATGACAGATTCCACAATACTTTTGGAAGATGTACAAAAAATGAAAGATAAGGGTGAAATAGCCCAAGCATACATTGGTTTGAAAGAAACGAACAGGTAAGTCCATTCTCTTTTTATTCACTTTAGTTTAATCATAATCATGTATATCTTTAGGCTGTAAACCAGCCTCTTTAAGTCAAAGTGTTTATGTATTGCTTTATTAGAGATCCATTGACCTTGAGAGGGAAGTCAAGGTTTCCAACATATTCCCAGTTAAAATTTCATTTTTAATATAAGGTAGCATTATTGATGAGAGTTGTCAGGGGGTATGTTGTTTACATCAAGGGATTATATTTCTGTATATTTAGAGTCTCCGTCTTGAGAAGAAAACCAGTTGCTCATTGTCGAACTGTCTTGGGTAGTCACTTCCACTTTTTGTTCAGGATGGTTGGTTTTTTGTGAATCCCGATTGGTAGGGACAACTTTAGCTTTCAGTAATGAAATCTGGTGAGGAAAGAAGTAATGAAGTATCTGAAATGAACTCACTGTTGGCCATATCATTCTACAAGTGTACCATGACTTCTAGGATGGGACCTGACATTTAAGATCAGGTATTTGTCACATTTCCCAAGGTGTTCTGAAAAAAATCCTAACCCTAGTTTTAACCTATTTACTGTAAACATGAGTGAAGTTACAGACGGCACTTAGCTCAGTCACTGTACACCTAAGAGCTTCGGTAGGCTGACTGAGGGTGCAGGATGTGCACCTAAATGATGAAACTTTATCGAAGACTTTCTCTATAGCTGAGATGATCACCAAGTGGTGGCTCATCTCTGGAATTCCTTCAGTCTTCCTATCAAACCACTTCCCAACCGAGCCTCTGTGCCTTCGGACTCTGAACTTACAGGCTACATGCTTAAGAAAACATGGTCAATGATGAGCACAGACAAGGACAGTTTTGGGGATTTGTGTAGTTAGTGTGTGGTTTAAGTCTCCTGATGTGTAGTATCAGGACTGGTGTACAGAAATACATGTTGCCAAGCAACATGTAAGGTACTTATTATCTTGTTTTATGGGTGAGAATGGAGAATGCTTAAAAAGTATTTGATTAACCTTAAATTTTAATTTATGATATAAATTATAAGCATATCTTCTATCTAAGAGTGTGTTAGTATAGGAAGAGCTCTATTACCCTGTCTATCCATGCACTCTACTCTTTAGTCACCAGATAATAGATTGCATACCCATTTTATGCTCAGCCCTATGTCATACACTGGGAATATAGCAGTAAGGAAGGTAAATGTAAACTCTGTAAACTCTACAGAGTTTGTAGACTGTTGGGGAGGTAACCAAGACAATTTGGACTTCACTCCAATGACAAAGTTGTTGAAATGTTTTAAGTAGGAGAATGATATGATATTGGAATTTTAGAAAGCTGGCCTTGGTTTTTATGTTAGAGAATAGATTATAGTAGAACACAGTTGAAGGCATAAAGACCAGTTAGGAAGCTCTTACTGTAATTGAATGACTAATTACAGTGACTTGACTTGGTTGGTGGCTGTTGAGATTGAGATAAATGGGACACTTTGAAAGATACATAAGATACCTAAGGTGAGATCAGTAAGCCTTGTGGCTTGGATTTGTGAGTGAGGGATAGAGAATCCTAGAGGGTCTGTGGTGAATACTTGGTTGGATGTGGTAATACCATTTCATGATCCTGGGTCTGCAGTGTGGGGAGGCACAAGATGGAGATGATCAGTAGATTTATAAATAATGAACTCAAGGAGCTAGGAAGACATCTAAGGAGAGAAACCCATTAGGCAGTTGAACATCTAGATCTGGAATTGGAGAGCTATGTGGGTTGAGATATAAATTTTGAAGTCATCAGTGTATAATAATACATTTGAGACCATAAAAATAGATCAACTCTCCAGGAGGAGATGGTAAATAGGAGAACATTCTCTGGAATGTGCTTTCTGTACACATCATATTAACAAAAGTCTAGTGGGAAGAGTAAAAGCCTGGGCTCTGGAGTCAGATAGGCCTGGTCTCTCCTACTCACCAGTGTGTAGCCTCTAAGGTATCTTATTTCTAAGCCTCAGTGTCTTCCTCTGCAGTGTGGCAAATAATACACAATGGGTTACTAGGAGAACTAAATGAAGTAATACATGTGGAAGGGTGTGGAATGTGTCTGATGATAGATACTTAAAAATATTTTTATACGCCAGGTATAAAAAAAACCTGTAATCAACTTTGTCATTATTATTTATTATTTATACATACTTTTAAAAGAGACAGTATGCACAAGAGAGTGAGAGTGAGTGGGGTAAGGGTTGGGGGCAGAAGGAGAGAGAGAATCTTTTTTTTTTAGATTTTATTTATTTATTTGACAGAGAGAGATCACAAGTAGACCGAGAGCAGGCAGAGAGGTGGGGGGGAAGCAGGCTCCCCGCTGAGTAGAGAGCCCGATGCGGGACTCGATCCCAGGACCCTGAGATCATGACCTGAGCCAAAGGCAGCGGCTTAACCACTGAGCCACCCAGGCGCCCGGAGAGAGAGAATCTTAAGCAGGATCTATGCCCAGTGCAGAACGTGGAGTCTGACACCATGCTTGATCTCATGATCTTGAGATCATGACCTGAGCTGAAATCAAAAGTCAGGTGCTTAGCCAACTGAGCCACCCAGGGGCTGCTATACATGCTTTTAATAAAATGTGTCACATGTTTCATATTAAAGCAGAGGCACCTGGGTGGCTCAGTTGGTTAAGTGTCTGCCTTCAGCTCAGGTCATGTTTCCAGGGTCCTGGGATTGAGTCCTGTTTCAGGCTCCCTGCTCATTGGGAAGTCTGTTTCTCCCTCTCCTTCCACCCCTCTCCTCACTTGTGCTCTCTTTCTCTCTAGCATGCTATCTCTCTCTCTCAAATAATCTTAAAAAAATAATAGTGTAAAAGCAGTTTCCCCAGATTTTAACTAATTTTTGACGTGAAAAAATCTTTTTAACAGTTGTGTCAAAAAGCTGAGAACTTCTTAATTATAAGTTACTCCTTTAAGAATTTCTTAAGACAGTTTTAAAAGCAAGAAAGCAGATTTTATTAAGCAAAAACAAGTTCCTACTCAGAATACTTAGAACTTAATTTTGACAAGGATTGTGAAGAGTACCCCATGAGGACAATCGCTGAAGTTTTCATTCTGTATGTGTATGACTGTCATGGTTGATCTCGGTCTCTAATAAGATAATATGTAATGTATAAGTTCACTTTGCTAGCTGAATAAAATGCTGAAAATGGAACCTCTTTCTCACCTTTTCAGTCATTTCTTATTCTGTAGGAAAAGTAGCTCTGGCTCCATGATTATTGTTTTACTTTCTATCCATTGACATGTGATGTTACATGTTACCCATTTTTTAAAAAATTAACCAGAAGTAATTTTTGTGATAATGTCTTACATCCATGTGTAATTAATAAACCAGTCTTGCTGACTCAGTTGGAATACCATGTGCTGCTCCTGACCATCATCATCTCATGACCATCCTGTACCCTTGTGTTTTGCATTGTTGTTCCCTTTGCGTGGAAGACTCCCTGCTATGGACTGCCATGAGTTGAATGAGGATGGAGAGCTGTGGCTGGTTTATGAAGGCTTAAAACAAGCCAACAGGTTATATTTGTCTCCTCAAAATGGAATGTTATTAACTTGTTGTTTTTCTTACTAACAGTGGCCTTCTGACTTTAACTCCTATGTTTCTTCTGCTTTAATTGTCTTCCTGGGGGAATTTCAGTTAGCCCAATACCTTCTTAAAAACTCTGTCCACTAAGCGATGCAATTAGAGCTGAAATGGATGGATAGTGAATATAAGAATTGCTGCCTATGAGTGAAGGGTCTTCCCTTCATATGCAGAAATTTCTGCATATCTCACTAGGAGTTGGAAAACAAAACAAAACAAAACCTTTCAAGGAGAGCCCTAACTGCAGGGAGAGATTAACACTGATTACTTAGTGGTTTCCTGTTTGGAATAATGACCAATCTCAAGGACAGGAGCACCCTTGGCAGTGAGCCTGCGCCCTTACGCACAGCACTGCGCTGCCCAGCAGCAGTGTTGCACGCCTAATTTGGGATTCTCTGTGCTTACTGTGAAACTCAGACATTTGAAACCACAAATCAGGAGGGTCTCCTGCATTGCTGAAGTTGAAAATAATTACCTGAACTCAACATGTTAAATGTGTTTAGGGGAAAGCAAATAAAATTGGAACAGCAACAGCTTTCTAACGCAGACACTCATCTGCTCTCAGGATATTTGTATCTTTCAGATCTCATTAAAATACCATGTTAGTGATTAAATTTTAAAAATACTTAACTGTTTATTCAAGGGACTCCTCATTCTGCTTTGTTTGTTCTAATCACAAGCCATTGTCATTAACTCGGTGGTGTTTTCAGTTCACGTGCCCTTGGAATTTTATAATCTCTGAAATATTTTTAGTCTGCTGTTAACCGTTTACTTGCCATGGCGTCAGTAGCTTTGCCCAGCAGTTGATAACAAAGGAGATAAGGATAAATGAACGTCTTTCTTTTCTTCATGTTAGTTAATTCCTAACAATAACTTTGCTTTGTGTTTGGAAAGGGGGTGAATACAGAAGTGGGGTGCACAGTGAAGGCAGGATGCTGTTTCTCCCTGGTATTCTCACGGCCAACGCTCTGGTTTGCTTACAGGCACGGCTGACTTGTGTGCTTGCTGAGAGAAGCCATAACTGCTTTGTTTGTCCTATGAGCATCTGTGTTTTAAACCGCATCGTGTTAGGATTCTGTTATTGATATGGAAGCTTATGGGGGAGAGAGAAAATGACAAATTTTAAATACATGTATGTGAAATTTCAGAATCATCTGTCTGGATTTGGGTAAATCTGTATATATTTCAGAGTCCCACTCCAGCCTTTCTGTCCTCCAGAGATAAGAGTAGAAAGTAGAAATGGGACCCTGGTCATACCCTCTGCCTGAAATAAGTAACACTGAAATTCTTAAAGACATATTTAATCAGATCGGGACTTTGTAATCTTGCTTGTCCTCTACCCTGCAGAGTTATTCTGTGGCAAATGTACTGTCTTTGCCAACTTAAATGCTAGTTTGTCATCATTCCTTATAAACTTTTCAAAAGAACCTAAACCTGACTGTCTCTTAGGGCTTTTGAGAATTGTTATATTTGTAGCATGGTCCACAATTCAGAAAGATACAGGAGGGCAATTCACTTCTTTCCATTGCTGGCCCTTGTTTGAGCTTCTTGACTTTAACGAAGTCAGAAGTTTGCACAAACACTAAAAATTCCCCGCTTTTCCTGCCCGTGAGAATGAGCCTAACGCCTCACACCCAGCCAGCAGAGCCTCACATGTCATCTCCCTTTCCTACCTGTGTGGCTTCTCCTCAGGCTCCTGGAATCCCAGCTGCAGTCCCAGAAGAGGAGCCACGAGAACGAGGCAGAAGCCCTTCGCGGGGAGATCCAGAGCCTGAAGGAGGAGAACAACCGGCAGCAGCAGCTGCTGGCCCAGAACCTGCAGCTGCCCCCGGAGGCCCGCATCGAGGCCAGCCTGCAGCACGAGATCACCAGGCTAACCAACGAGAACTTGGTAAGCAGAGGTGCTGGGGCCACACATACCACCGCTGGTGGTGCCTGGCCCTGCGGGACCGTCCCAGTTTCCTTTTGGTCAAACACATCTCTTTGGGCTGGGAAAAACTTGCTGCCCAACACTTGATACCCTTCTTCTCCAGCAGAGACAGAGTAAGGAAGATGTGATTACGTGGGTAGAAACGAAAAAAGCACAGGTTGTGTACAGGTCATGTTTCTGACAGAAGGCTCAGGCACGTCTGGGAGGGCTCCGGAGATCTCCCTGCACTGTGTGCTGGGCTTTGTCATCCTCGAGAACTCAGGTGACCTGCTTCTTCCACATTGGCGGCAGATTCTCTGCCATTGCAAGGAGATTTGCTCTGTGATGGTCACAGTAGAGACCGGGGACAAGCTTTGTGGACCTTTGGTTTCCAGGCAGACAGCAAGGCCCTTCCTGCTCCATCTCCAGCGGGCAGGCAGGGGTTGCAGTTACGGTCAGGGAAGGGAGATGGCAGAACCATGCTAGGCTTTTGCTTGACGTTAGCCAGAGCTCCCAGGGCAGGGTGGAGGGACATTAGGATTTAAGTTTATACATTTTTTATTCTAACAGAAGCGCAGTGAATGAGACTTTTTTTCCCCCTTGCCAGATTCTGAATGCTGGCCCAGAGTCCCAAGTTATTTCTTCTTCCCTTTTTTTCTTTCTTTTACAGGAAGTATTTTCTAAAATAACTTTTATTACAGATTTGTAAATCTACTTAAGTTTGATAGATACATTTGTTACATTAAAAGTCATTGAAAAGTTATAATTCCACATTCCTATATAAAATCTGTATTGTAGTGTTAGCCTGGTTTTGAGAAAAGCTATTTAGAAGTGGTATTGAGTTGTTTTGTTTTGTTTTTTTAATTCAGGGTTTTAATGAACTTTAATAAAGCAGTTTGGATTTTCTCTGAAGATTTAACAGTCTGAGTTACTATAATTAACTCCATTAGTGATCATTTACTAGTGTCATCTCTTCAACCACCTTTTGTATTAATTAGATGTAAAGCCCCAAAGTTTTCTTTTTCACTGTCTGTCCCTCTGAAGGCAGCTTGCTATGTGGGGGTTCATTGTGGAAATGGGAGAAGCACGTGAGGACAAGTGTTAGATTCTTTCCAAAGTGACTGAAATACCACTAATTTGTGGGGGAAAATGTTTTGAATCATGGAATATTTTTGAAATGTCATTTTATTACTCTCAAGTTTATTGTTGCTTAAGTTAAACTAACAGTGCTTTACTGCCTAAGAATTGATAAATATACTGAATTATAATAATTGATCAGTGTATAAATTCTGTGCTTATAAATGACCGTTCTAAAATAGAAGGGGAAACTGTGAAATCGAGATGCTTCTGGATGGCAAATTCCCAATTGTTTCGCTAAGTCAATTAATCATTTCTTTTGCAACTTTGTCTGCAGTATTAATTTTCTTGGCAGTTTTTCATAGCTAATATGACAGTAAATTAAGCTCTTAGATTCTGTGGGGTAGAGTGTCGTTCATAAGTTTCTCTGAGTTTTAGAAAACCCTCTGCAGGTCAGCTGCTTCCCATACCTCCCAGACTACTAATTCTGGAGAGTGGTTTCAAAGTTAAGTATAGAGAATAATCCAATTTTCAAAACCATTATATAGTTTCTCGGTCTTAATTGTGCATCTCTTTAGGAAACACTTGAGCAGAATAGTAAAGCCCAATGGACCCACACTTAGTATTTTTGGAAACTCTACCCTGCATAACCCACATACCCACCTACTTCCTGACATAAACATGAAGATGGCCTTTCTTCCTCCACATGTGAACATGCTCCACAGGCCTCCCCCATGCTGCCTTGAGGGAAGGAAGACACACAGCTTCTCACCAGCCTTGCCAACTTCAGGCAAGAGTGCCAACATTGCCCTGATTCTCACTTCCATTTTATTTGCCTTTCTCACCCTTGTCACTGCTGCTAGCTACAGAAAAAAAAGTACAGCAACTTGTGAGCAGATCCAAGGAGTGAAATAACCAGCTTTCTTGGAGGAATATGGGCCATTGCTCTGTTTAACTGGCTAACTGATGGCGCCTGAACCACAGCCTCTGAGCACATGAAAATATATGTGTATGTGTGTATCCATATAGAATTCAAATCCTCTGTCCTGGAAAGATCAGAAGGCAGTGGCCAATGACAAATCAGCCTTTTGAGTACATCTACTGTCATTATTTGTGTTGTAAAATATTTTTAAATTGATTTTGCTGAGAGGTCACATTCCCCTCAGAGACACAGAGAAAAACAAATATCCGTTGTGCCTGTTTTTTCAGTATTTTGAGGAATTATATGCAGATGACCCTAAGAAGTATCAGTCCTATCGGATTTCACTTTACAAACGGATGATTGTATGTAAACTCAGAGTGCATTTCTGTTGTCTCCCTCGCTACCTATAGCCTCTCTTACTGAAGAGCACACCCCTCCTCAGGAATCTCTTCAAACACTTTCACGAGACCTGTTTCTCCCCACAGCAGTCTTGTAGCCGGTGGTGTCACCTCTGTCAGTGTCCTGCGTCCACTGTCGCGTCGGGTTTGTTATTAACACGAGGCTTACAGTGTGATGGAAGCAAAATGGGATTTGAAAAACAAAGTCAAATCCCAGAAGCTCTACTGAACCCTCTGAAATGTTAGCAGCTCTTCTCTTTGGTCCAATATCTAATTCTGCACTGTCTGGGCTGGAAAGTGAATGATTATTTGTGTTTGCAGATGCTCTCCTTCATCACAGCGCGGATAATGACCACATACAGGCAGCACTGACTGACTTCTCTCCTGAGCTTGGAGTCTGCTGTTACCCACTCTCTTCTTATTTATTGATCTCTTAACATTGCCTGTGATTTGAGAATTCTTGATTAAATAGCCAGTCATTACAGACTTTTTTTAAACCCTCTCCCCTTGAATGTACTGTGTTCTTTCTTTCTTTCTTTTTTTTTTTTTTTTTGCATGTATAGCATTCGGAATTGCCCTCTTTTTCCTCTATAAGAAAAACTTTGTCGCCTGTGAATTTTTATGGGTGTGTTATGCTACCTGCCACTTGGATGTAGGTCAGCAGATCACTCTTTATCCTTTCTTGGTGGTTATTTTTTCAAGTTACCTTTTAATTCTCCAAGGCTCTTAAGTTATAGGACTCATGTCAGCCTCTCCAAAGGGTGGGTCTCCCACACGGGTGTCAGTCAAAACGCCCAACCTAAGTTCAGCCATCCTTAAAACTTCCCACGGAACTTTTTGAGCATCTATCAAAATTTATTTTGCCTCCTCCCCCTTGAGAGAAAGCATTTTACTAAAGATCAGTACATTTTATGAGCTTTTAATTGTTTTACCCACATAGAAAAAGACTCCCCAGCGAGACCGCTATCCATCACGCTGTAAAAGATTTACTGTAGTGTGTATTTTAACATTTGGCTTTTATTGTAGCTGCGTTTCCATGCCTGCCAATTTTAGCCAGGTGGTGGCTCCACCAGTGAGCATTTCTGGAGCTTTTATGTAAAACTAACAGCGTTGTGCTTGTGATTTTGTGTCTGCTTTCCCTCTGTGCATTTTAGAAGGCCCATTTTGATCTTTCTGTTTTATTTCTCATTTTAATCTTTAGGATCTAATGGAACAACTTGAAAAACAAGATAAGACTGTTCGGAAACTGAAAAAACAACTGAAAGTATTTGCCAAAAAAATTGGTGAACTAGAAGGTATTTCAACATGTTTTTGTAACAATTGCCAAATCTTGATTTTGTTGTCTATACCAGTGGTCTGACAGGTTTGCATGCAAATATTATGATGATAACGGCAAACCTGACCTCTGTGGAGTGGAAATTTCCATTGTTAAGGAGGGAAAAATGTTCTTTGCGAAGAGAGAGAATTACTCAACAAGATTCTAATGACAATCTTCTATGTGCTAGATGCTGTGCTTGGCAGTATAACACAGGTTAAGCACTTGGATTCTGGAACCAAGGTTCTTGGCTTCAACTCCCAGCTCTTCTATTAGTCATCTGGTATTGGTCAAGTTACTGAACCTCTCTATGCTTCCATTTCCCTACTTGTTAAATGGGAATGATCAATGTTAAATGATGTTTACCTGACAGTTTGTAAGGAGGAAATGAATGAATGAGTGTAAAGTGTTTAGTGTATTTCCTGACACATAGTAAATACTATATACAACTTAACTATTATTATAATTAAAGTTAATATTAAGGATGCTATCGTGAGCAAGACAAAGTCTGTGTCTTCAAAAAATCTAATGGAGAAAAAAGAGAAACAAGAAAAAATGAATTATGATTATAAAGAAATAAGATTTTTTTAACATTTCATGATTTATATATGATGATGGGAAAACACCTTGAAAAAAATGATCAAATATCAATTGTTATTGTATACAAATGAATCTTGTCTTTTAGATTAGTGTGTTCCTTCACTATATACCTAGATGCTAGGGGTATAGCAGTGAATGGAAATAAAGCCAGCTTTTAAGCTTAGTCCAACAATATTCTTTGTTCAAGAGACTTAGAGATCCTCTTTGGAATTGCCTTCAACCTGTGCAGTTTTGATCAAAAGGGATACTGTGCAGTCTGACTACCCCCCTGTTCTCTCAATGTCACTCAGAGTAGTCTGGAATGTTTAGAAGGGTCTCCCATGTTAACTCTGTGTGGTTTTCATTCTTCCAACATGCCAGGTCTCTCATAACTGTCCTTGCTGTTTGGTCTTTCTGCTTCTCTTGGTGAAGTCCTGCTCATCCTTTGGGACCAAAGCCATATGTCACATTCTCAAGAGCAGCCTCTCCTGATCACCCAGACAGGCTTGATGGCTCTGGCCTCTGTGTACCACAATGGCTCACTTTTTTTGTGGTTTTCACTGTCACACTTTCAGTAATTTTTCTGTTTGAATCACTGGCTTTCTCTATGGACATGAGCTTCCTGAGCATAGGGGACTGCCTTTTATTTTCCCTTATTTTCATAGCACCTAGGAGCACCTAGTATAGTGTCTGATCTATCATAATCATTCATAAAATGTTTGTTGAATGAATAAGTAAGTTCCCAAAATATTTAGAATGGCAACAAAGATGTTTACTTTGAAGAGGATAATACCCTTTTGGTTGTACAAATGCTGAAATATTTGTTTAGAAGTCAGACAGGTTACTTTGCAGTCATAATTTATTTATAAACCTTTAATATTACATGACTCATACATTACACTAAAATTTTGAACCTCCAAATCACTCACACATGGACTATAATGTCTATGAACAAAACTTTAAAAAAAATTTTATTTTGAAAACATTTCTGCTCTTAACCCTGCTCTTAATTATGTCATGAGAGGATAATTAGACAACAGATAATTAGCCTGAACAAACTGATTTTAAGGATATTAATTAGTAGATTATTTTTTTAAACTTCTAATGATTTTTTCTAATATATTAGTAAAATTTGGCTAATAGCAAAGCCACTTATTATTTTAAGTTTTTATTCAGCTTTCTTTAATATGTGTATTTTAATTGAGATAGGTTACAGTATTTCAAAATGTCAGCAATTTTAAGCCATTTTCCATCAGAAATCTATCTCATTAGTTAAACTACCCTGCCGGCTGTGTTCTCAAACCTATAAGTAGCATTTGAGAAGGCCCTTCATAGGTTAAACAAAAAGACACCATATTCTTAAGAAAAGTTATATTTCAAGTTAAATTATATGTATCTAAAGAATAAAATGAAATAGATGTATATGACTTGGGCTCATGCTGAGTCCTCCTCCTCCAAATTAGAGACTAAAGGTAACAAGCTCGAGGCGCCTGGGTGGCACAGTCTGTTTGGCGTCTGCCTTTGTTGGGTCATCCCAAAGTCCAGGGATGGAGCCCAGCACCAGGCTCCTTGCTCAGGGGGGAGCCTGCTTGTGCTCTCTCTGTCAAATAAATAAAATATTTAAATAAAATGAAATAAATAAAATAAAAACAAGCTCTTCTAATATTTTCTCTTACTATTTCTATATCCTCCACTGTACAGAAAAAACAGGGAACTTTCCACAACAAAAGTACCTTTTAAGAACTAAAAGTTTTCTTGTATCTTTCTCTAAATATAACACACTTTACATTCTTCTGGTTTAAAATGGCAAGATTCTTGCCTCCTCCTATGGGCTACCCTTACTTAAGGAGACTTTTTAAAAAAAGAAACCAATGAAGCCTGTTTTTAAAACGCCAACATACATCATTTTTAGCAGAAGTTATAAAGTGAAATGGAGAGTGTTTCAAAATTTGATCTGCTTTGTGCTATATTTTAACCCAGGAGTGGGTGTTGCATCTCAACTTTCAAAGAGTCAGGGAATTTAGACCTAAAAGAATTCTAGAAATCAGTTAATTATTTCGTGGGAGTAAAAAACAGAGGCCCAGAAACCATCAGTGACTGCCAAAGTCTCAGTTCTTAAGTAGCCAAACTGGAACTAGAGCCCATGCCTTCAAGGATCACTGGCTTCTCTCTTTTGTGTCATAGTTTCCAACATAACCTTTTGACTTACACAAATTTAGTCTACTGTCTCTATTAAACCTGGAATCAAGAACTTTCTGGTTCCAAAGTGAGGAAAAATAAATTTTAAAAAGTTGTCCAATTTCCCTTCCTTTTCCAGGACAAAAAATTTCAGGAATATTTTCCTCTCAAGTATAAAGAATCCAGAAAATGAAAATAGGGATTGCTTCAGGTCTTTCTAGAAGAAAACATGTATTAGACATAGCATTGGACCAAATGATCCCCAAGGTCTTACTAGTCTTTGAAAACTGGAATGTGGTCCTGGGTTCTTTCTTTCAGGCCTTATATTTTCCTGATGCTGCATACATGAAGGTTGACATTTTATTTTAATTAGTAGATGGCTTGCTACATAAAATCAAGGTCGTGTTGAGCTGACATCCATATTTTGTTTATGAATTTTTGTAAAGACTCACATCTCTGAGGAGAATTCAAAGGCGAGAGAAAATTTTAATGAAAGTAGGGCAATTTTTGTCTCTGACGTTTTTGTACAGAACCAAAAATATCTAGATTAGAGATTTTGCAAAAAGAAAGTGAAGCTTTCTTTTATTTACTTATTTATCTATTTATTTTAAAGATTTTATTTATTTGACAGAGAAAGGGAGTTCACAAGTAGACAGAGGCAGGCAGAGAGAGAGGGGGAAGCAGGCTCCCCGCCGAGCAGAGAGCCTAATGTGGGACTCGATCCCAGGACCCTGAGATCATGACCTGAGCTGAAGGCAGAGGCTTAATCCACTGAGCCACCCAGGTGCCCCTGAAGCTTTCTTTTAATAAGGAAAATCTCCTAGTAAAAATATTTACCATATTTCATAAATTCTGAGGTACTCAAATTTTTACATTTTAACATCTTAAATTAGGTTGTGTCTTTCAAAGACTGTTGACAAGTTGCAGTTTAACTGGCAATGTTTTTCCTTCTTTAGTGTTCTGTAAAATAATGGTATCTCTCACTATCAGTGGATGAAATCAGTAGGCTTAAAACATTCTCTTGGGGTTAGATAGAGCCCAAATGCGTACGTTTATTGTTAAACGTAATATATTGAATCTGTTTCCCCTCACAGAATCATTTCTGTGGCTCAGAACAACTAGTACCACAGAGGGCAGGGACTTTACTCTCTTGTACTTGACAAGTGGCAGATGCCACCATGGGCTGATTCTGAGACCCACATGCTGTTATGTATAAACCGACTCCAGAAGTAATCAGTTTAACACTAAATGGCTTGAATCTCCTGTCTCCTGTATAGAGACGTACATTTTACCATGCACACGAAGCATTAGATGCCACAGCCCTGACTTGTCCAGTCACAATATGGTCACTCTTTAGATAATACTGTTGACGGATGGTGGTGATTTTCCGCGCTGATAATCCTGGTGTGTGATGCTGCAGCCTGAGGTGGACGAGTGTGTCACTAGGCTGTCTCTCGGCCACATAAGCAAGAACACTGGCAGGTATTGGTGTTCTCCGTGATAACCTTGTTCTGTGGAACTGGCTTCCCACAACTAACACAGGAAATCGCCCAGAGTGACGGGAAGTACTACTGATACCTTGGAGAATCAGCAAGGAGTTAAACATTCTAATGCTTCTGATCTGCATTGTTTGTTTGATAACAGATTCAACTCAGTCTATCCCTAAATAGATTTCTTAACTGCCCCTCCCTACAGATGAAAAAATAAAAAACCCTGCTTATTAGCATATATTTCCACAAACACCAAAATGACTGTGTTCCTTTCCCTCCCCTTGCAGTTCCCATTTACTTCTCAATTTTGCAATGAAATTTGAGACCTTTTTCTTTTACTCCTTAGCATAACTCTTCTCTAGCACTTACCATTAACATAGTGACCATTTTTTATCATCTGAAAGGGCCATTAACCAGTGGTTGTACTTTAATGGTTACAACTTCATGGTAAGATGTGTAGCATTTGACTAAAAACAAACAAGCAAAAAACAGAATAATATTTAGGGAATCATATTAAACAGAAGTGTTTTATCTGCTCGAGATTTCTTTGGGAGTAAGGGTAGCAGAGGAAAGCTAGGTTTTTGCCTCATGAGGCTTCTGTGATAAATGATGCAGTTCACATCAACTAGTGCAAAGAAATACCATTCTGCCAGCTCTCTTGATGTGGTTTGAACTGATTGCAATGATGCATTCGAAGTAAATGTTATTTTTCTTTAATGACTGGATTCATAGAGCTAAATGTGAGAGGGAATCTTTGATGCTCTTGCTGCCTCTTTGTAGAATACTGGCTTTTTTCACCCTTCTTTGACTTAAAGTCTTAATATCTTTAACCATTATGATGGTACTGATGAGTTAACTAAAAAGTTAAACTGCTTACTTTGGGACATTTAATCTTATTACAAAGTAAACTTTATTACAAAAAAAAAGTTTTTGAATCAAGTAAGGTTCTTTGATGTTGATAATAACCAAGTACTAGTGGCTGTTGGAGTGACATTACCATATAATTTTGCCATCTACCCACCTAATTTTAGCAGAAAAGAATATTTAAAGAGGAAATAATTAAGTGGCAAATATGGCAAGATCTGTTGTTAAAGAATTCATTTAAAATTACTGGAATGTAGAATCCTTGTATCTTTTCTGCCTGGAAAACATTTTCTTCTTTTTGTTTCTCATTAAGTGGGCCAGATGGAGAACATATCACCAGGACAGATCATTGATGAACCCATCCGTCCAGTCAACATTCCCAGGAAAGAAAAGGATTTCCAAGGAATGCTGGAATACAAGAAGGAGGATGAACAAAAGCTTGTTAAGAACCTGATTTTGGGCAAGTATTTTCTGCATGGGATAGAATGTCTTTCTGGTACATGTGTCATTAATGGAAAAGACTAGTCACTAATTTTTTAAATATTCAACACTGGTTAATTGCATCATCATTGCAGACTGTGCATTATCCTGTTAGAGTAACATCCTGACCGTGTCATGCATTATCAGTCAAACTTCAGGGAGACTTGCCTAGGATCTACCTATAAGGTCCTTTGAGTCCAGGCCTTCTTAGCTCTGGCTACAGATTAGAATATCTGGAGAAGCTTTTAAGAAGTATTCATGTATCATCCCTATCATAGACTCGTTACCTCAGAATCTCTAGAGGGAAGAGCCAAAACAAAAAAACAAACAAAAAACACACACACGAACACACACACAAGGGAACACAAGCAGGGGGGGGTGAGAGAGGGAGAAGCAGGCTTCACGTTGAGCAGGGAACCCAATGCAGGGCTCAATCCCAGGACCCTGAGTTCATGACCTGAGCTGAAGGCAAACACTTAACAACTGAGCCACCCAGGTATCCCCACATATATTTTTTTTATCTTGGAACACTGCATCAAAAACTAATGGTGTATTTTATGGTGACTAACATAACGCAATAAAAAAAAGAAAAGTCTTTCAGAGAATTCTAAAGTGTAGCCACAGTTGAACATCACAGTTCTGGGCCATTTAACTTCCTGAGATTCATTTTTTTCCTTGCTTCCTTTCACAACTAACTATATTAAGTACAGCATTTTGGTAATAGGAAAGAAACAAAAGAATTAAGGGAAAGATTCCAGCCATGGAAGGAGAAGACTGGGCTAATGAAATGGACATGGAAGAAGCATTTTAGAGCAGTTTTGGCTTAAGGTGGGGTATAAGCTTGTTGATTCTGCCAGAAGACTCTTTAAGGGAAAGTGGGAGTTAGGAGTGCACACAACCTAAAAGCTGTGAACTTAAAAAGGGGAAAACCTCTCTGTTCAGCCTTTGCATAGCATTCCTCCTGGCAGGTGTGGGCTGACAGCAATGTGATTGGCAGTTATGCCTGATTTAATGTTCCCAGGGTTCATGGCATTAAGCCCAGTATTATATATAGGCGCAAAGGCACTGAAGTTTTAACATGATCTTCATTTAGTAAAAATGTTAAGAAGCCAGTGGTTTTTAAACGTAGAGTTAACAAAGATTCATTAATTCAATAAACATTTAGTGAGCTTGTACCAAATGCTAAGCATTTTCTAGGTACTGGGTAATGAATAAAGTTTCATAATCCCTATTCTCAAAGGTCTTACATTGGGGACTTGGGGAGAATAGAGAAAATATATATATATTATGGGGTCAAATGATAAAGAGTAAAGGCAAGTATACTAGTTTATATGAAGTTGTCAGGAAAGTTCTCTTCCATAAGGTAATCTTTGGACAGAGATCAAAGGAAGTAAGGAAACAAGTCATACTGATATCTGAGGAAAGAACATTTCAGGCAGAAAACAGTAAGTACATAGGCCCTGGGGTGGGAGCATGCCTGACATGTTCAACCAACAGCAAGGAGACTCATGTTGAATTCAATTAGATGAATGTCTTCTTGCAATTAGGATGAGAGGGAGAAATGTTACTAGAGCACAGTGAGGTGGGGAAGGGGAACAGGGCCAGACCACACAGATCATAGTGAAGATTTTTTATTTTATAAATGACTGAGAAGAGAAGCTACTTGGAAGATTTTCAGAATAAGAGTGGCATTTGTGTATAGAGTTACTCTGATCATTGTGTGAAAAAGGAACTACTGGAGAACAGGGGATGAATCAGGGAGGCAAGTCTGGAAGCCATCACCACAGCCCAAGAGAAGATGATGGTGGCCTATTGTAAGGTAGCTAGTAGAGTAAGTAAGTTTCTGGATGTGTTTTATAGGTAGAGCCAACAGGATTTATTGTTGGATTAGATGTGTGGTGTGAGAAAACAAAGGATTCAAAATATTAACAAAGCATATAACCCAAGAAACCGGAAGTCTGGAACAGCCTATTTCCTGAGAGGGGCACAACTCCCAGAAGGTCAGGTTCCACCGGGAATCATTGGTTTCATTTGGGATGGACTCCGTTTGACATGCATAAGCAGAGGTGTCAAGAAGGCAGTTGATACACGGAACTGGAGTTCAAGGGAGAAACCAGGGCGAGAGATACAAATTTGGAAGTTCTAAGATTCGCATGTCCCACCCTTAACAATTTCTCTACTTGATGAACTATTAAAATATACTTTTTTAATATGATCTCTTAACCATGAATGATTGAATTCTTTCATGAGAACTGTGCTTGGATATCTCACAAAGCATTCCTCACGAAGACTTTCAATGTTATATAAGATTATTTTTCATCATTTCCTTTCAGAACTGAAGCCACGTGGTGTGGCAGTCAACTTGATTCCAGGGTTACCAGCGTATATCCTGTTCATGTGTGTCCGACATGCTGACTATCTGAATGATGATCAGAAAGTAAGGTCGTTGCTAACATCAACAATTAACAGCATCAAAAAAGTATTAAAGGTCAGTTCATGTTCAATAAAATTCTCCTAGTGAACATTAATGACGACAGAATCTGCACCAAGGTCTTTTCCTTCCTTCGACTGGGGATAAGTTGCCCGATATGAACACTTTCCAGTCTTCATTGGTAACTTCCACTATAGGAAACAGTCTTTCTTGCAACATGTCTATATGCCTTCATGTACAATGGAGCGCAGGTTGATGAGTAATCAAAATTAATTTAATGTAATTGCATTAAGTTGCACAGTAAATTAAGTGTTCATAAACAGAAATAGTCTGTTTTGAGACCTTACAAGTAAATTAAAAATAATTAGTGTGGTCCTTATATATAGGGAGTATGATGCTCTAGTTAAAATGGTTTTAAAAAAGTTCAATACGACATGGGTCATTCATAAAGAAGATGTCTGATAAAACATTAAAATATTTCTTCCAACTTTTCTTCCTGTTATTCTTCAGCTCACCCTACAATTTCCTTGTTCCCTGAAATGCCTGGTTCCACGTGAGAAGCAACACACAGATACTAAGCAGAGAGGAAAGACTTGGGAAAGGCAGCGGAATTATGTAATAGAGCAGAAAGCCCTGCCTAACTCAGTAATCATCGAGTCACCTTGCATAATCCTCTTGCCTCTCTAGAAAGACAGTGAACATTATACTTAACTTTAACTCATGTGTTTCTGTGAGGAGCTAAGAGACTGTGCTCCAAGTACTTTGCTTTCTGATTATCTAACTGAAGTTGGATGAGAACCTTCAGAATTAAGATAAGTGGCTAGTTAACATAACCACTGTATGCTCTCACATCTAAGGTGTCTTTCATGCACTGTTTTGTTTTAATTGTGGTAAAATATACGAGACATAAAATTTACCATTTAGCCATTTTTCAGTGCACTGTTCTGTGGCATTAAGTGTGTTCACGTTGTTGTGCAGCCGCTATCACTGCCCACCTCCAGAACTTTTCCTTCTTCCCCACCTGAAGCTCTATCCTCATGAAACACAAGCCTCCCTGCAGCCCCTGGGAGCGAGCCTTTGACAAACACGGGTTCCCCGTCCCTCCTGGGCAGTTTTGGATGGAGTTAGCTTGTTACTGAAGCATGGAGCTTCTGAAGATTTAACATTTAAGAATTGATGAATGTCTTCTGATATAACTCACTTCATTTTTGGTGTATCGTTGCTATAGTGCATTTAGCCTGCAAGTTTTACTAATTTCTAAGTCAGCTCTTACAAACACAGCAAAACGAATCATATTTTCACCCTCTTATCCTAATTGCATAAAGATATTTATCTAGTTTGACTATTTATTATACCAAATTGTTTAAAAATTTAAAAAGAGTGGGTACTCACATATAGCACTCTTTTGATGCCATTCAAAATTGATGTGAGTTTGTCTCCCGTCCCAGTTTTGAACTGAAGTGTATTTGCCTCGATTCCCTGTTCTGATTTAGCAGCTGGTTGTTAGACCCAGTCCTGCTGTAGAGCCATTCAGCTTCCCCTCTCTCCTATTCTGCACAGGACTCCCTCTACCCCATTTCTCAGTCTCTGCTCAGGAGTTGTATCTTATTGTTGACCAAATTTGTAACCTAGTCTGGGTTTCAGCACTTCATAGTCTGGGACATCCCTTTGTGCTTTCAGACCTTTCTGATACCCTGATCCTGAGGGAAGTGAGTTGGGGTAAGCTGTGGTATGATGAATTTTTTAACTCCATGTAACTGCTGAAAGGGACTGCTAAACTAACATCACCTAAGTGGGCATCCTTTTCTAATGGCAAGAAAATAGATGCCGAGCAAAATAACAACCAAACAACAAACACAGGGTTGAAATTTTCTAGCAATGATGTAAGATTTACAATTGCAATGTGATTTATTTTTGTAATTATCATGTAACTGAAAAAAGTGGGCCTTCTGGTGTCTGCTTACTTTCAGGTTGCTATTTTCATAAGGAAAAGTGAATTTAGCCTTTTTCTCTCTTTCAGAAAAGAGGTGATGATTTTGAAACTGTCTCCTTCTGGCTCTCTAACACATGCCGATTTTTGCACTGTTTGAAGCAGTACAGTGGGGAAGAGGTGAGGAAACCTTGATTACAAAACCCGCATGATGTACTTTCGTCTACCCTCTTTAAGGAAAAACTTAAAAGCATGAACATTTAACCATTTGTTAATTTAAAGATTTTATTTATTTGAGAGAAAGAGAGCAAGTGAGAGAGAGAAAGCATGAGCAGTGGAAGGGGCAGAGAAAGAGGGAAAAGCAGTCTTCCTGCTGACCAGAGAGCCCGACATAAGACTCCATCCTAGGACCTTGAGATCATGACCCAAGCTGAAGGCAAATGCTTAACCTACTGAGCCAGCCAGGCGCCCCCCAGTTGTTAATTTAGAAACCTGCATTCAGAGGTAGGTTGGAAGCTCATAGCTTTGTTTGATGTTCATTGTTTATGAAACAGTGAATTGGAGAGCAACATAGTTTCTTCCTCTGAGAGTTTGTATTATGAGAAAGCATAGCCGAAATAAAATGAGCATTAGTTAATGAATTGTTATGAGCAGTGAAACCTCTTGTCAGTATGCGGAAAGTGGACTTTTCAGGGACTGATATGAGAAATAGTAAACAATTTAAAGAAATTCATCAATTTTGGCTTTCCATAGTACATAAAAGGTGATCAAACTGAAGCATATTTCTTTAGATTGATCCAAAAACATTCTGTTTTTATTTGCAGTGATATGTTCATCAGGTGTTTGATAAACTTAAAAATTATGTGATATATTAATAATTATTCTTTATTAAGGTCTACTGAGTATATATCAGACAGCACTTCTATACAGTCTTGTTACTTAATTCTTACAGCATCTCTGTGAGGTAGGAATTACAACCCAGTTTTACAGATAAGAAAACTGAAGTTTGGTGATGTTCATCAACTTGCCCAGATCCTCTTAGTCAGAAGGAGCAGAGCTGGGGCTCTGGAGCCATCAGCCTCTGCAGCCTGTGCCCCTACCCACTGCTGTCCATGCCTTCCATTTTTTGCCTGGAGTGCAGGTGGAGAAGCTGACCAGTAGTATTTTCTGGGCACCCAGAGGCTAGAGCAGAGGGTTGTCCTGGAAAATTATGGAAAACATAAATACGAGTAAGATTACAGCCCCTGGGAAGGTGGGACAGATAGACTAGAATTCCTCTGAGGGGCCATCAGCTATCCTGTCAGTCCCCATTTCTAGACTGTGTTGTCAGGTAGTCTGTAGGGAGGCTCGACTTCAGGTGGAGTTTATCAAGCAGGCAATGTTTGACACATTACATGCCTGTACAGTTGGTTTTCCATTTTAACTAATACCACCAAAAAATTCCATTCTATGCTTGGACTGGAAATCATATATGGTTACCATGAAACATAATAAAGGGAAATTTTTTATTTATTCACCGATCTCAGTAGAAATTGGTCTGTTTTAAAAAGATTATGTATGCCCTTAGGGTGCAGTATTTACAAATAGGACTCTGTTTAACAGAACTGAAGTTAAGAGGTTAGTACTTTAGATAATTCAATGTTTGGCAGTAAATGTGTTGCATCATAAGTAAAAACAGTCATTAATTTTTTTCTAATTAAGTTCCCCCATTTTGTTTCACTGACATGGTTATTGGAAAGGGTTAACCTCTAGTTTGCCAAGCTTGCCAAGTGTAGATATTACTCAAAAGCTAATAAGTGGAGGGAGAATACGACGGAAACAAACACACAGAGCATTTGAGAATGACTCTGTGGCCTTCGAGAGTGGAACAGGTGGAAACTCTTCAGAGAGAGGACAGCAGGGGAATCTGATCAAACAGAGGTGTTAGAAGAGGCATTTTCTTTCATTGGTGTCAGTAACTTTGCTTTCTGATTCTAGGGCTTTATGAAACACAACACATCTCGCCAGAATGAACACTGCCTCACCAATTTTGACCTGGCAGAGTACCGGCAGGTGCTAAGTGACTTGGCTATTCAGATCTACCAGCAACTCGTGCGGGTGTTAGAGAATATCCTTCAGCCCATGATCGGTAAGGCGAGGGCAGGGTTGATGTCGAGGTCTCTCTGGCCCAGCGGCCACACTTGTTTGGAGGCCTGTCTTCACACAAAGAGCATAAAGCAGTAAGACTCAATCCTGAACTTAGCTGAGTCATGCTGGAACCTCAGCTGTGACTAACTGGGATATGTCAAAATCACTGCTTCCACGTGACTGAGGTGACAGGATCTAGTCAATCTCCCCACTGGGTGGTGCCTGTCCCTTGAAACTGGGCTCTGCTCTAGACCCAGCGATATACACATATCTTGTCCACTTTTCAAAAGCACTTTAAACTTTGGCCTAAGAAACTGCAACCCAGGGCCTCCTTGGGGTCCACTTAAAACACAGGAGGCCAGGGAGGGTTTGCACTTTGGCTATTAGGCTCCAGTCAGAGGGCTCGGGCCACAAGAATAGGTCTCAGATGCTCAATCTCAAGGCCCTTGTGGAATTGTCAAAGGCAGTTTTGTTTAAAGTAGTGGTCTCTCACTGATAAGTGACTGGAGTGTGCACAGTGGTGTTTCTGTATATGTGTACTTAACTAGTGTACCTCTCTTTATATGTGTGTACTCTGTCTGGGTGTACTACATACATACATTCCCTTGGAATGTGTAGCATATATGAAGTAGAAATTAGGAGGCATATATAAGTTGCAGGCTGTTAATTTTGAATGAACTGAATTAAATTTGTTTTAAGTTATCAAACTCTTATCTTTGGGCAAATTATCAGCAGCTTTTTTTTTTTTTAATATTTCACTTATTTAACGGTGAGAGGGAGACAGAGTGAGAGAACACAAGCAGAGGGGAGATGCAGAGGGAGAGGGAGAAATAAGCTCCCCAGTGAGCATGGAGCCCCATGTGGGACTCGATCCCAGGACCCTGGGATCATGACCTGAGTCGAAGGCAGACACTTAACTGACTAAGCCACCCAGGCGCCCCTATCAGCAGCTTTGCTTTATTATTTTTTTTAAAGATTTTTATTTATTTATTTGAGAGAGAGACAGGGAGAGAGAGCATGAGTGAGGAGAAGGGCAGAGAGAGAAGCAGACTCCCCGTGGAGCCGGGAGCGCGATGCGGGACTCGATCCCGGGACTCCAAGATCATGACCCGAGCCGAAGGCAGTTGTCCAACCAACTGAGCCACCCATGCGTCCCTATCAGCAGCTTTTTAAGACTACTCCCAGCTACCCTTTCTTTTCCCACACATGTTTTCCACATTTCTACAACCTCGTCATTGCCCTTAGTATTCTGTCTTCCATCGCACACCCACAGTTAACCAAGCAGAAACATGAAAGGCTGAGGAAGCCATGGGAGATGGCAGTGAGTTCCTCAGGAAGTGACATCTGGGGTGAGTTCTTCAGTTGTCCCCTGACAGTTGTGTATTCATAGCAGTGTCGGTTAGCTCAAATGTAAGAGGCGACACAGATGCACAGAAGGTCAATTTCAGCCAGTGTTTCTTCTACTTTTGCCTATTTTTTTTTGGCTAAACAGGAAGCTTACCTCTGAGATGTCCCACTTTAAGCCACCATGCCCATCTCCCAGGGATCTGATAGCAACCACCAAAGTTTTGTGTCAGTGTGAGGTTCTGTGGAAACTGGTTAGCACTGTGAGCTATAAAATGAATAAGACATATAAAGATGAACCAGGAGTGGCCCTGCTCTCAAGGGGCTACCAGGCCAGGGGTGATCCTCCCACAACCATCCTAGAGGAGGCATAAGCCAAACACTGTGAGGCCACAGTGGAGGGAGCAGCAATGACCCAGATTTGAGAAGACCAAGTCAGGGGAGACTGACACTAACTCGAGTCTTCTCTGCTGCTGCGGGAAGCTCCAGACAAGGAAGGGTCCAGCTTTCTAGCCCCACACAACCATGCCCTCCCAAAGCTTCTCTTCACTGCCCAGGCTCCTGCTGTCCTTGCTACTTGGTTTGCCTGTGGGGCTCAGACATCCTTGGGGAATCTCTTCTCCTCTCTCTAATCTCTGTGTCTTTCTCAAAAACTCTTCCAAGGTATCACAAGCTTGGAGCGCCTGGATGGCTCAATTGGTTAAGTAAGCATCTGCCTTCAGCTCAGGTTATGATCCCAGGGGCCTCGGATCAAGTCCCACATCAGGCTCCTTGCTCAGTGGGGAGCCTGCCTCTCCCTCTGCCGTTCCCCCAGCTTGTGTTATCTGGCTCTCTTTCTCTCTATCAAATAAATAAATAAAATTTTTAAAAAGATTTTATGTTTATTTGACAGAGTGAGACACAGCAAGAGAAGGAACACAAGAAGGGTGTGGTGGGAGAGGGAGAAGCAGGCTTCCCGCTGAGCAGGAAGCGCAATGTGGGGCTTGATCCCAGGCCCTGGGATTATGACCAGAGCCAAAGGCAGTTGCCTAAAAACTGAGCCACCCTGGTGCCCCAAATAAATAAAATCTTAAAAAAAAAAAATCACAAGCTTTTGCTAATACAAGCTGGGCTGCTTTGTATTTTAGAAAATGCGCCATTAAGATTTCTTAATTTCCGGGGCGCCTGGGTGGCTCAGTGGGTTAAAGCCTCTGCTTTCAGCTCAGGTCATGATCTCAGGGTCCTGGGATCGAGCCCCGCATCGGGCTCTCTGCTCAGCGGGGAGCCTGCTTCCTCCTCACTCTCTGCCTGCCTCTCTGCCTACTTGTGATCTCTGTCAAATGGATGAATAAAATCTTTAAAAAAAAAAAAAGATTTCTTAATTTCATGGGTAAATTTTCTGCATTTAAGAATTATTCCTTCAGGGGCGCCTGGTGGCTCAGTGGGTTAAAGCCTCTGCCTTTGGCTCAGGTCATGATCCCAGGAGCCTGCTTCCCTTCCTCTCTCTCTGCCTGCCTCTCTGCCTACTTGTTTCTACTACTACTGTCTGTCCAATAGATAAATAAAATCTTAAAAAAAAAAAAGAATTATTCCTTCATTAAAGTTTAAAATCTGGAAGCCCTTTTTTTGAAAGTTCTTATCCCCTCTCTTGATACTCATTTTCCTAAATTGAATGTGTGAGAGTGTGTGCGTGCCTGTATGAGCCGGTGTGTGTGCACATGGACCAGGCGTCCTCTAACACTTGAACTCCTCCTGCAGTCTCCGGCATGCTGGAGCATGAAACCATTCAGGGCGTGTCTGGGGTGAAGCCCACAGGGCTAAGAAAGCGAACCTCCAGCATCGCGGATGAGGGCACCTACACGCTGGACTCCATCCTCCGGCAGCTCAACTCCTTCCACTCGGTCCTGTGTCAGCACGGCATGGACCCTGAACTGATCAAGCAGGTGGTCAAGCAAATGTTCTACATCGTGGGGGCCGTCACCCTGAACAACCTCCTGCTGCGCAAGGACATGTGCTCCTGGAGTAAAGGCATGCAGATCAGGTGAGCGGAGGCCGGTTCCTGCCCTGTGTCCAGACAGGGTGCGGGGTCTGCTGCCACCAGCCATGCAGCCAGGGACGACACACAAGGAGCTGTTTTCTCTGGCCTGGCTGGCTCCACTTTCATGAGTGACTGCTTCAGACTGTGCCTTTCAGCAGGTCCTCCCCTCCACTACTGGGGAACCCTGCTCCCCCAGGACACTGACTTGTTAGAGGGAATGGAGAGATGATAAAAAATACTTTGAGTTGAGATAGCTGCTTCCTCATCTTTTGTGTCTGTTTTAATTGTACATAAGAAAATATCAAATTTTTTATAAAGAAGATTTCTAATGTTTGATTTCTCTTAGAAATTTATTTTGACAAAATACCTTTTTGTACCATGGCAGCAAGAGCATGTCTAATAGATCTCTAACTGGAAATGTGCCCCTCTGTCTTTTAAGAAAGTGTGAACTCAGCTTTATGACCAGCTACCCCTCAGCATAAGCCATTATCATAATAGAATTGATTTTTTTGCAAATAATTTTTTTTGAAGATTTTATTTATTTATTTGAGAGCTACAGAGAGCTAGTGAGAGATAGAGTATGAGTAGGGGAGCAGCAGAGAGAGAAGCAGGCTCCCTGCTGAGCAGGGTGCCCAACACAGGGCTTGATCCCAGGATCCTGGGATCATGACCTGAGCCAAAGACAAATGCTTCACTGACTGAGCCAATCAGGGGCCCCAGCAAATCATTTGTTTAAAACAGAATAGTCACCAAGAGAGGAAAATAGGATCTCTCCTACATAAGTCTTTAGTTAATCTCAGGAAACCTTGGCCTTCTTTTCAAATTTTCCATTCTGACACACATCCATTGGAGTTAACATTAAAAAGATATTGCCTTCATTCAGGTTGTAGAATTTACTTGTCTTTATAAGCTTTGTTTATGTATTTCTCCATACAGTGAGGCGCTGTCGTAATATCATACTGCCTCCTATTTGCCTGACCGCAAAGTTCTGATCGTGTGTCCATGTAGCATTTTAGCATGAGAACTACTGTCACCTGGTTGACCACTTCTTGAAACCTCAGCATCTGTGTGATTTCTACATCTCTTGCCACATCTGGGGTCTCTGTCTCTTCCAGTGCTCCCCCCTGCCCGCACTTACCTTTTCTTCTATCCCTGGGCTTCTGTAGGCCACTACTCTGTCACCCAGGCTCTTCCCTAAAGAGGGCTGTGGCACAAGTTCTATGTGGGAACATCTTGTTTTTTGTGACTACCCTGGAATTTGACTGAAGGAGGAAAGGGTACTCAAAGGTTATCATTTCTCTCCTCTGACTTGTAAAAGAAGCTAGAAAGCCTTTTTTGGTCAGCTGTTTAATAAGGACACGGCCATGTGGGATGTTCTATTTTGATTTTCAGCAAGTTTTATTTCATAATTTTTGCTGTAAGGCTCCATTTCTACCTTCCATTGAAGTTAATTATATCCTCTAGTCATTTACTCTTATATAATTATGATTATAAACCTCATGGCTATAATAAAATTTTAAGCACAGCTGGTAAGATTTAAGAAAATTGAACAAAAATACTGCCTGTCATTTTCACTGAGATTCCTGACAAAGCTGTACATAAAAAATTAAGACATTTATGACAACATTCAGTAAATTTGCATTCTCTCCCTCTCTCTCTTTTTGGCATAGGTACAATGTCAGTCAGCTGGAAGAATGGCTGCGCGACAAGAACCTGATGAATAGCGGGGCTAAGGAAACCCTGGAACCACTCATTCAGGCTGCTCAGCTCTTGCAAGTGAAAAAGAAGACAGATGACGATGCAGAAGCCATTTGTTCCATGTGCAGTGCTCTAACTACTGCCCAGGTGAAGCGCCTCCCCCTGCTGAGAGACACTGTAGCAGTCAGCAAGGGTGACAGGGAAGTGAGAAGCCCCCCAGCTATTGCTCTCATCTCTGAGCTGGCTTCATATGTGTTGGACAAGGCATTTGAGGACAGTGGCAACAGCACAAGACAAGACAAAGGCATAAACGAGCCCATTTTTCTTTTGCCAGTTATTTCTGTGTTGGCTCCTGCACTTTCTTAATGTTCTTTACGTGTCTCATAATGTAGGCATCTTACCTAGATTGTATGTAGACTCTGTATAGGAAGCAGCTGGATAGAAACAAGGGACACTAGTAACGGTTGCCACTTGGGTAGACTGAGAAGATTGAGCAGGACCCTTTTCCTTTTCATGTTGTGTTCTTTTGTGTACTTTGGTTGTTTTTCCAAATTTATATTGCTTCTTAAAATATACAAATATTACATTAATACATTCTTATTTTAAAAATTCACATAGTAAAGTTAAATATGCTTTTAGACCAGCTCTCTCTCTCCCCTTAACCCAGCCCTGAGCAGAATTACAGACTTATTCATAGATTCTTTTACTTTTCCAGGTTATAAGTACCCAGTGTGTTTGATAATATGCTAAAAACTTTGATCATTTCATTCTCACAGATTGTCAAAGTGTTGAATTTGTATACTCCAGTTAATGAGTTTGAAGAAAGAGTCTCTGTATCGTTTATTCGTACTATACAGGTAAGATCTCCCAAGCTTTCTTTTTCAGTTTTCTGAATGAAAATTTTACAGTTTATTGAGAGAAAATGTGTTTTATTATTGTGTTATCTCATTTTAACAGTATATTGCCTTTTTGATAACAGCTTATTAGAGAAAGGAAGTGTTTTAAAAACATTCTTTATTAGTTGAGGACTTCTTGGTATATTTTTGGTGGGGGAGAAATCTTTATAAAGAACTGACGCGCTGTTTGTTGTTTTTTTTTTTTTTTTTTATCTCAGATGCGTTTACGAGACAGGAAAGACTCGCCTCAGCTGCTCATGGATGCTAAACACATCTTTCCTGTCACCTTTCCTTTCAACCCATCCTCCCTCGCCCTGGAAACCATCCAGATTCCAGCCAGCCTGGGCCTGGGATTCATATCACGGGTCTGAAAGTGACGCGATGCCAAGGCAAACAGGGACAGTAAGAACCCATTATTTCCAGTGAGCTACTGAACAGACATTTTTAAAGAGACAGCACTACTTATCTTTCCAATGAGAAGTTATTAACTGGAAATCTCCCTGAACACTTTCATCACCTGGGGATGAGCGATAGGCTTCTTTGTGCCGTGTTACCTTAATAGCAACACTCAGCCTGGACCAGTTAGGTATCCCGAGGTACATGCAGGTGAATGACAGAAGGAGGGGGGATTTAGTCCTTAGCACTGCATCTGAGTGGTACGGTAAACATGTAAATTCCAGGTATGAGTGTTGTTAGGAAAGCACCCACAAGGAGCCTCCCCGGCGCGGACCAGAAGAATTGAAAGAAAAATTGCCATTGAGTACATATCATATCAGTTCAGGAATCAGTTATGTTGATGTTGTCAAAGTTGATCAAAGAAATAAACTGGCAATATGTAAAGTACTTGTCAAGTAACTTCCTTCTATGTGTCCCTATGCTATAGAGATCTTAAGAGAATATTGGTTTGCCATATAGCATAGAAGTGCATTTGTACTGTAGTTTACTGAGCATTTTAAATTGCTGCTACATACTGTGTTCTTTAATATATAAGCGATATTCTCATTAGGCACTACAACAATAAGCTTCTCTTTTATCAACTCTGTTTACAATTCAATCAGATCGGTTTTAACTGGATTATGTGCAAATATATACAGATTCACCTGCACAAGTAGCAGACACTGGCAAGTCATGTAGAAATATGACAAAATGTTTGACATTTAGGGATAGGATTAGACAAAGTGGCTGTTGTTGATGTCATTATTTATTCAGAATGTATTACATTGATGTGCTCATTAATCTTCCCTGGGTGGATATCACATCGGGGTACAGTGTTCTGTGAAGTGACTTATTTTTAGTTCCCAGGCCAGATTCCTGCACTGCATATTTTCAGTACTGACAGGTTTTCTTTCTTCTTCTTAATTTATTAAGAATTAATCTCAGTCACTATCTAGAGAAGATTCAGGTCTTGAAACCTTGATTATCCTATAAATTATGCAAAAGAAGGTGTGTAACAAATAACTATGGTTCCATTTTTTTTTAAGCTTAGCAACTTCTATAAATGTTCTCAGTACCACTAGATACTTTAAAGAGCATCATATTAGGAATACTTTAAGACTTATGTAAGAAATATCTGAAGATTGCTAAATTTTACAGAGGATATGTTTCAATAAGACCCAGATCCTGTAAGTTTCATTCTGAAATCCTAACTAAGCATCTTCTCAGTTTTTCCTGGAAATCCTAGACAATGGGTCTTTCAGGTTGTGCAAGAACAAGTTCTTAGCTTTCATTAGAAACTCTGGTTCTGAATTATAAACATAGATTTATATAACATAACTGTTAGGTGGTCTATGAAAAATGACATCTTATTAAAACATGTGCAATATTAATGGAAGTCAGTTTCAAATCATGATAAAGATTATCATTAAAAGATTAACACTGTCTTTTAACTTATTTGGGCCTCACATTCCTCATTTATATAGTAAGAAGTTGGACCCTCGCACATCTGAAGTTTCTCTCCTCTCAGCGCTCGGATCATAGAGAAATGAGGTGCAGTTACTCAGTGAATTCATCCTTGAATAGAAAGATCAGTGTTTGGTGCCTCTTAATCCTGGGGTATTAATTAAATGTAAAATCACAAGTTGGTGTAGATATAACCTCTCTCAAATGTACATGATTTTTACATGCTTTTCGAAAGTGGATTAGTTTGGGTAATTTTTACTGAATCATGTACTGCTGTATTCAGGTTGGATACATTTATTTATTTGCAAAATCAACCAAAAACACTACTGATTCCTTCAGGTTCTCTTAGTTTTCACCAGTTGTCAATGTGGTTTTCAGTGAACAATGAGCTCTTGTAATCTTTTGGTTAGTGCAAAATGTGCCAGAATACTGACTCATTGCATAGGGGAGATGCTTAAAAAAAAAAAAATTGCCACCATGGTGTAGGCAGTCCACCTTAGACCAGGAAATCCTTCCAGGTCTTTTCCCAGCTTAGTCCCTGTGTAACATGTCTTGTGCACAACCTGCATCTTGTCGGGTCTTCAACAGCACACTGTAGCTTCTGCTGCCATCGCAGTCTTTATATCCTACCCCGACAGCTCTTAGCCTGAAACATCTCTCTCTTGTCTCCTGCCTTTCTGCTGGAAAGTGCTGGAAACTCTGTTCCACACCTGGGCCAGAATCTCTCCTGTTCAGTGATGGTCACACGAAGATTCTACTGTTCCAGGCTCCCTTTCCTCTGAGGCCTACCCAGGACCTCAGATGGGGATCTGAATTAACTTCTCTTGGCAGCCTAAATATCTTTAGTCATGACAAGAATACCTTACAACCAGGGAGCCGTAAGACCTGGTAAACAACTCCGTTTACTCTGTTACTTTCTGGAGGACACAACAGTAATCTGCTGACTAGGGGTTTCCTTTAGCGCCTCTGAGGACAGCTCACCCTCTCTCCAATCAGCTTTCTCACCCAGCTTCAAACCTACCTTCCCCAGCCCTCCACCCGCCCATTCTACTGTTCACTCCTTCCCTTCTCTCAGCTGAGCCATGCATCACATCACCCGCCTGCTCACCGACTCTGACTATGTGGAAGGCAGTGAATGGTGTCAGTCCTCAGATGCCCCTCTGGCCTCCCTTCAGGCTGATATTTGTTGTTCTCACTTCTCGGCAGCACATTCTTTAACATCATCTCTAATTTGCTTTTTCATATTTCCCCTGTGACACACAGTGGGAATTCAGAGAAAGATCTTGGAAGAACACGGTTCTGTCCTAACAGCTCCTTCTCAACAGTCTCCCCACTTACCTTACATACAGACTCCGCTCAGATCTTGGAATGCAAGGCTGAAAAATGAACCATTGTCCTTGTAGCTTTTCTTAGGTTAAGACTTTGGTCTGCCTGACCTGAACGTTAACCAGAGAAGAGGGAAGGTAAGGTCCACAAAGCGATTGCTTTGGAAGTTTTGAAAAATCTCCATGTACCTGACATTTCTATCATCAAGTCGAAAAGTACAAAAAAGATCTATTCCAAAGCCTACTGAAAGGATATTTGGGGATTCCAGTCAGTTTGTACGATTTGCTTTATTGCCTTTGTTTTAGTGGATAATTGAGAGTTGAGTTGGCTCTTTCTGGGTGAGTAATTTTGTGTTATAGAGATCAGATCTTCTAGTAACATGTGAGGGCGGCTCTGAAAATACGGGAATTTCAGTGTAGTGATTGTTTTAAGAAAATATTCTCCTGGTACCTTAGGTAAAAGGGCACCTGTCCCATCCTGAGAAATCCTTACACAATATTCATATACCCACCTGCCCTCCCCTCTCTCTCTCCCCTGCTGCCTCCATTTCTGCCTGTCTCTCTCTCTTTCACACATACACACACAGAGTCACTAGAATGTAGAGTTCCCCAGAAGACATCATCAAGGGTCCTCTGGGGAGCTTCCACTGTTTAGGATGAAACCGAAAGCAAAAATGCATGTGTGACCCTGACATTCTAGTGCAGACCCAAACCTTGCACCTGGCTATGCTTTTCTTAGGTGCACGTCCTGTTACCTCATTGTATCCTCACAGCAGCGCTGGAAGGTTGGAAGGGTAGCTATGACCCACTGACCGACTGTCACTTGCTGATGATAATTGGAGAAAGAAAAGGTCAGAGACTTGCTGAGGTCACATCACCCTCCGGCAACGCCCCTTTCCTGCCTGCAGCCGAGGCTGTGCAGTGGACAGGTGGAGGCAGGAGACTGAAAAGTCTCCAGGGGACAGTCTGTTTCTCCTAGTACCCATGGGGTGCCCTGGGTCAGCGAGAGGTGTTCTTTTTCCTTCTCTTATCAGAATTGGCAACTGGCAGAATTGGGAACTGAGCAAGTGCCATGTGCCAGGTTCTTTGTGCTAACAAGATGAAGTGCCCAGAGCCTGGCAGCTTTCTTCTCTGCCGTTCCCCCCTACACCTAGGTTTGATTTTTCTGATGAGTCAGGGCTCCCTTGGAGGGTGCAACACCCTGCCTTTAGGTCTTTAATTCACAGCAGGCTGTCTCAACCTACCTGGAAGTTGAGCAAGCCTCCCCAAAGTTAAGAGGTAGGTTACTCTCCAAGCCCACTCAGAGCCACATTAGAGCCCCCAGGGGAGCTGTGCAGCCTGCAGCCAAGACCCCAGGGCACCTTCAGAGGCCTGTCCCCAGGCAAGCCATATGCAAGTCCGTGTGTCTGAACCTTACCGTGTGTGCATGCTGCCAGTGTTGACTCCAGAGCTAGGAGGTGTGCTCCCTGCATGCGTGTTAGAGAGGCTCCACGTATGGCTGTGGCCTCTGCTCACGGAGAAGTGCGTTGTGATTTCTTCTCAGGCTGTGCTGTGAGGACCGCCTTAACCCCTGCTCCCTTCCCTCGAGAGCTGCCTTAAGTTCTCTGGAACTTCTCCTCTGTAAGGGATGGACTTACCTGGAGAGGACATCTGGCCATGTTCCTCAAGGTTTTGTGAGGGTTTGGGTTGGGCGGGGCCTCCAACCCTGAATTCCTTTCTCTCCTTCCTGCATGACTCTCCCTCCTGGGACTTTGCCTTCCTGTCTTTTCTGTTCTTTCCAAACAGGTACTACAGCTCAGCACCAGTCTCAGAGCCGGTGAATGTGGGCCGAGAGAGTGGTCCTGAGTTTGGGGGGCTTTGTGTCAGAAGGAAGCAAATGAACATATAGAAGAAATAGCTAAGTTAGCTTCTTGGTAATGCTTTAATGGCATGTTTTCTCCCTGATCTTTTCTTAATACAGATTAAAGGGTACAACTGCAAAACCTTCCATGGACATGCTTTAAAATTTTTTTAGGAACCCTGTACTATATATAAAGGTTTGAATGAAAACAGAGAAGAGTTCTGTTAAGTTCTAATCCATTGTATTACCCCAAATTAAATCAACCTGGAGTTATATACAGTAGATTTCTCATTAAATCAGGAACTGAAGGTACTCTGTGAAATAGCTGCCAAGATGCATTTTATACATTTTTTTAATTTTCTAATTTGGTCTGGCAAAAAATATCCATTAGCTTAACTTCATGAGTGTCATTAGCTTCCTAAAATGACTGAAAATGACTAATGTTTCCTCAATATTGTGATACAGCTTGAAATCTTTGAAAGAAACATGTTTTTCGAGTGGAAACTGGTGTGTATAATTCAATGCTTGGTAGGTCAGTACATTTTCATGCATTTTTCAGTCAATAGTTTCAAACATCTTATTGTTACCATATGTTACAGAACTTTAGCCTACATTTCAGGCTCTCTGAATCACTTGAGCCATTTAATATTTTCCAACAAATGGTGAATTTTTCCTTCAAATGTGGATATGTGTGTTGTAATTTATGATTGCTGGTTATATATTTTTGTGGACTCCTGGAGTAATGTTTACTTTTTTTGTGTCCTTGGAAAATTTAAATTGCTCTACCAATGTTGAGAAATGAGCTCATCATGACATTTAACATATTGTATTTGAATTGCTAATTCTAGTTATTAATTTACTGTGAAACGGATGTGTCATTTAACTACAATGAAACTGAACATTGCAGTTTTTCAAGTATTTTTCCTTGTTGGATTGGAAAAGGGATTCCATTTTGATCTATGTCGAAAAACATGATACAGTTAATCCTTGAAAATATATGGCCATTAGGAAAGAAGCAGAAATACTAAGAAGTGAAACACATTATCAAATAACTCTGGTTTTAAACTGAAACCGTCCCAGCATATCTCACATGGAATTTTAAAAAATTAAGTTAATAATTCACCTCATATCAACGAAAGCCTTTGAAACATGGGTTTTCACCAGTTATCATCTAGTACTAAGATGAAAACCAAAACAATATCAGATTGACATTTACGCTTTAAATTTGTAGTTGTCTAATGTTGTCCTTAGTAAATGTGCGTCATTAATGCTGTATTCTCCTAGCTATTATAGAAAATTGTTCAAATAAAGATATGGAAATAAAAGATTTTTGTTAGCGTCATATAAATAAGCTCAAAGCACATGGAACACGGGACACACACCAACACAGAACACATTCTGGGCTGTAAAACACACCTTTAATATTTAAGAGGACAGAAATCATATGGTGTCTGCTCTCAGATGACAATAGAATTAAACTAGGTATAAATAACAGAAAAGTAGCTGGCAAATCCCCAAATTTTCAACTTTAACAACATACTTCTTAAGCTTTGGGTTTTTTTTTTTACATTTATTTGAGAGAGAGAATGTGTGCATGAATAAGCAGTAGGAGCAGAGGGAGAGGGAGAAGCAGACTCCCCACTGAACAGGGAGCTGGACACAACACTTGATCCCAGGACCCCAAGACCATGACCTGAGCCAAAGGCAGATACTTAACCAACTGAGCCACCAGTCAACCCTTTCATTCAAAGAAGAAATCTCAAGAGAATTTTAAAAATATTTGAAGTAAATGAAAATGAAAATTTATCAAAACTTGTTGGGTGCAGTGAGAGCAGTGGTTAGAGGGATATTTATAGCATTGAGTGCATGCATTAGAAAAGAAGAAAGACCTATAAACAATCATCTAAGCTTCCACTTTAGGAAACTTAAAAAGGAAGAGAATATTAAATGCAAGGTAAGAAGAAACAAAAATTGACAGAAATCAAAGACATTGAGAACAGAAAATCAATAAGAGAAAATGAATGAAACCAAAAACTCATTCTTTAAAAATATCAATAAAATTGATAAGCCTCTAGCCAGGTTAACTGATGAAAAAGGAAAGATGACATACTGTAGATTAGACGTTGCTTGGGGCTGGGAGGAGTTGGTTTCGGGGAATTGAGAAGATGGAGCAATAACCTCAAGGCATGGAATTTCTTTTTGAGATGATGAAGCTGTTTTAAAATTAACTGTGGTGATAGTTTAATCTGTGAATCTACTAAAACCGCTGAGTTGTATTCTTAAGATAGATAAAGTGTGTGTTATAAGGATTTTTTTTTCAATAATCTTTTTTTTTTTTTTAAGTAGATTTTTGACTTCTGGTATGACAGACTGAGAAGTTCAATAAATTCTCTCCTCCAAAAAAGGACAATGCTGGACAGAAGTGTCAAAAACAACAATTTTAGGGCTCTATAAATGGACAAACATCATACAACAAAATAGTAGTGTTTATTCACAACAAGCCACTGACCTCTGAGTAAGAACAGCATTTGTCTGACAACATTGCTTGGGGTTGCACCCATCATCCTCCCCTTACCCAGCTCAGATAGCCTGATAATTCCACCAGAGTCAGGAGAGCTATGAAAACCAGCAACTTTGCCTTTGGAGGGGTTCCCTTGATTTGGAATGGAGTGCAGTAAAACCCCTCACCCAGCAGTAATGCTAGTAATCAGAACTGTGAGACAACACATCTCAGTTGTTTTAAGCCACCTGGTCTGTTGTACTTTGCTACAGCGGCTGTAGGAAAGTAATACAGTATTAATCTCAAGTATCTGTGATGAATTAAGATGCACATTTTCATCCCCAGAGGAATCACTAAAAAAGTAACTTAGAAAATACAGTCCTTTTGGGGCACCTGGGTGGCTCAGTTGGTTAAGCAGCTGCCTTCGGCTCAGGTCATGATCCCAGCGCCCTGGGATCGAGTCCCGCATTGGGCTCCTTGCTGGGCAGGGAGCCTGCTTCTCCCTCTGCCTCTGCCTGCCATTCTGTCTGCTTGTGCTCGCTCTCTCTCCCTCTCTCTCTCTCTCTGACAAATAAATAAATAAATAATATTAAAAAAAAAAAAAAAAGAAAATACAGTCCTTTTAAAAAGTGGGGATTAAAATGGTGTGCACACACACACACAAAACCGTAGTAAAAAACCCACTATCACAAAAAAATAAGGAGAAACAAAAACAAGATATAAGCCATGTAGAAAATGAAATGATAGTCATAACTCCAATCGTATCAACAATTATATTAAATGTGAATGGATTAAACATATCAGAAGACAGAGATTGTGAGGGATCTTATAACATACAGAGGGGCTAAGATTTAAAAACTAACAATATCAAATATTGATGAAGCTATTAAGCAACTGAACTCATACACTGTTCATAGAAGTAAATTGACACAATTTTTAATTTTTTAAGAGATTTTATTTGTAAGTAATCTCTACAACCCAATGTGGGTCTTGAACTTACAAACCCAAGATCAAGAGTTACATGCTCGGGCGCCTGGGTGGCTCAGTGGGTTAAGCCGCTGCCATCGGCTCAGGTCATGATCTCCGGGTCCTGGGATTGAGTCCCGCATCGGGCTCTCTGCTCAGCAGGGAGCCTGCTTCCCTTCCTCTTTCTCTGCCTGCCTCTCTGTCTACTTGTGATTTCTCTCTGTCAAATAAATAAATAAAATCTTAAAAAAATTGTTTAAAAAGAGTTACATGCTCTATCAACTGAACCACCCACGTGCCCCTAGATATTGCTAGTTCTAAAAAATCAAATCAGCTGGTAATTTTTATTTTTAAAAAATAAAATAAAAGTTTAAAAAAATTTTTTTACTTAGGGAAAAAAGCAGCTAGACCTCTAGACTGGCAGAGGAAGAGGGAGAAACAGAGTCCCTGATAAGCAAGAAGCCCAATGCAGGGGTTCCATCCCAAGACCCTGGGATCATGACCTGAGCCAAAGGCAGACACTGAACCAACTGAGCCACCCAGGCGCTCCTCTCCAACCCACTTTATGTCTTTTCTTTTTCTCTATGTTATTATTTTGGACATGATGTATACAACATTGAATTCATCATAATCCTCTTTTTGTGGGACCTATCACTGTTGGTCTGTGCCAGGCCCTTAAATTTTTTTTTTGGTTCCTCCTTTTTCTTTATTGTCAATTTCATTTCCTTCAACTTCATAGATATTCACTCTTGCATAATTAATGGTTACTTTGTAATTTATCACCCACGCTTTTATTTATATACACTTTTACCCATGAATGATATATAATATTGCAGGGTTTTTTTGATAGTTTTAAAATATATATAAAGACTTTTGCTATACATCCATTCAACATTGCTTTTTATATCTCTGAGTTGATATAAGTAGATCACATCCATTTGTGCCAACAGCTGTAGAGTATTATATATATACTATTTATCTCCTATTGATGAATATTGGTGAGTATCTCCTTTAATATATAACTGTGTTATAATGAAGATTTATTTAACTGTCTTGTTCATGACTATGTGATAATTTGTCTGCCTAAACCTATTTTCAGTAAGTATTCTCAGATTGCTGTCTAGAATGACAGTATCACTATAATTCCCACCAGTTGTGTGAGCAAAAAGTGATTTTCTCACATCCAAGGCAGCATTTGATGCTGTCCATTCCAAATATTTTTGTTTGATGACTATACAGTGATATCTCCTTGTTTTCATTTGTATTTCTCTGGTTACTAATAAGGATGACATCTCTTTATGTGTTAACCAGTTATTAGAGTGTTCTCATGTGCAAATTGCCTATTAATTTTCTTGGTCAATTTTAAAAATTGGACTTACTGTCTTTTTTTAAACTAATTTACAGTAGTTTCAAATGTGTCTTAGATTAATATTATAGATATTAATCATTTCTTGGTTGTTTAGGTTGCAAATGTATTTCCCAGACTGTTGCCTTTCTCTAAGAATGGTGTTTTTCACTGAACCCAAATCTTTCCTTTTGATGACCTCAAATTCATCATTTTTTCTCCCTATGATTTTGCTACCTTGTATCTTAAGACATTCTTTCCTAACCTAACATTTAAAAGCTGGTACCCTTCTTTTTTTTCTTAAGAATGTTATGGTTTGGGATGCCTGGGTGGTTCAGTTGGTTAAGCATCTGTCTTTGGCTCAGGTCATGATCTCAGGGTCCTGGGCTCAAGTCCCATGATCCGCTCTCTGTTCAGCAAGGAGTCTGCTTCTCCCTCTGCCTCTGCTCTTCTCCCCTTTCCTGGACTCTCTGTCTCTCAAAAAAAAAAAAAAATCTTAAAACAAACATTATGGTTTTACCTTTAAGTTTTGATTGTGAATCTGCCTGGAGTTTTTTGGGGGGATACAGCGTTTGTATAGATTTGCTTCCCCCACCACACACACAATAGGCCCATCTATTAAATAATCTTTTCTTTCCCACTCTGATCCTTAAGGCCACCATATAATATGGGGTCCTGCTGGTGGACTCCCTTCTGTCGCATTCCATTCCAACGCCAGTGTTATAATGATGATGGCTTTGTGATATCCTTTAATATATAATAGGGCAAATCTCACTTCTTTGGTTTTTGTTTTGAAGATTGTCTTGGTTCTACATAAATTTTATTTCATATAAAATATAGAATCATTACACAATTTTCCAAAAGTCCCCCTAGGATTTTTATTCCAATTATGTTAGGCTTATACATTATATTATTAATCTGGATAGAATTGACACCTGTACAATTTTAAATATTCCCATCCACGAAAATGGCATTTACCCCCCCCCTTCTTTTTATGTCCTTGTAGAGAAATTTAAACATTTTCCCCACAAAGGCCAAGTGTATTTTTGTTAGTGTGATCTCCGGACACTTTATATGTTCATTGATGTGGTAAATGTCTTATTTTCCATCATACTTTCTGTCAGATTTTCTGAATAATTATTCCTCACACAAAGGAAGATTACTCATTTTTATATTTGATTTTGAATACGGTCACCTGGCTGAACTCTCTTACCAGCTCTAATAATTTGTTGATTCTCTTGGACTTTCTGTGGCCATGATCATATCCTCTGCGCTTTCCACTAAACGCTGCTAACTAAGGAAGCCAAAACTCGGATGGGGAGGGTCTCAAAACTTACCTGTTTCCGACCCCTGAGGGGGGGTAATCCAGCCTGGGCGGACGGCTCAGCACCCCCGCCAGGTGGACCCACTGGACCGCACAGCGCTGGCCAGGAGGAGGCTCGCTCCCTGCCCGCAGCCCCCGCCCCAGCCAATCGCGACGCGGACCCGCCAGGCTGGCCGGGAACGACCAATCGGCGGCTGCTCTCCTCCCGAGGCCGCTACACCAGGGGAAGGTGAGTAGACCGCCGCTGGAAAACTGCCCCGGCAAGATGGCCCAGCGCTGATTTACGCGCCGGCCGCGCTGACGGTCACTCGTCCCCGGGCCTCGAAGCCTCCCGCCCGGCCCCCGAGCCTCGAAGCTTCACGGCCCTCGAGCTGTCCTGGCCTGTCTCGACCATGGCTGTGGCCGCGCTGTACACGCAGGTACCTAAGGGCGGGCCCGCGGGAGGGAAGGTGGCCGGCGCTAACGCTGACTGTACCTGGCGCCCAGGCCACACCTGCGCACCTGGAGCGCTCGCCACAAGGAAGCGCCGCGGAGGGCCTGGCGACCGGCAGCACTCGGGATGGGAAGACCAAGTGCGAGGGGCTGCCTTCCCCGACCCGAGCTTCCCGGTGCCCAGGGATCGCGCGCGACCCCTGTCCCCCGCGCCTCTCCGCCCCTCCTCCGGAGCCACAGGTGGAATCAGAGTTGCCCACGGGGACATAGAAATCTCAGACCCCGGCGATTAATAGTATCCATAATCTTCCTGACCCTCCTCGGAGCCCCTGAACAAGAAGCTTAGGACTACAGAATTCAGAATGCTCTCTAGAATTCCTGAGTCTTCAGAAATGCCTGCATGTGCATTTAAGTTCAAGTCCTAAGTGACAGCTGCCTGGGCGTTATGAGGCAAGCTTCATCCGTAGGGGTTGAGGGCTTCTGTGAATCCAGAGGCCACGGGCTCTTCACCTCACACACATTGCTTTACAATTTATAAAGCATCTTTCACGTACATGCTGATTCTGGGAGTCACTCTAGAGCATTTCTTGCAAACTATGTCTATCCCAAGGCTGAGGGCTCCACCCATTATATAGAAAGATAGCGTTCTGGCACCCAGGATCTCCTGAGACGAGCTTGGCTAATTATTTGGATAAAAAATAATTTGAAAAAAAAGATTTTTGAATAGCCATAAAGTCGGATCCTCTCACACCCCAGCGGAGTAGACTCTATGGTTGCTGGTATTCCGATGGCTAAGACTAGAATCTATCCATTTCCCCCTGACATATCCCCTCGGGTTTATATTTTAAAAGACACTTTGCTATAGATACAAACGATAGTTATAAATCATTGTTTCAATGGTTTTTTCTTCTACTATGCTGAATTAATAATACAAGTACAAACCATCCAAAAATTACTGTGCCCTCTAACACATTTCCATTAACTAGAGTTCTAAATGGGCACTGTTTGAACCTCCATTATTCCAGAAGAGTTTACCGCTGAGCATGTGAGCCCTCAGATATCCAGCAGGGCTTCTGAGGCCCTCAGCTTACTGGAGGTAAAAGAAAATTCTGGAAAAAAAACAATGCTTGGAAGATATTTTGGAGTACAGAAAACTGTTGATTAACTTATTTTAGATAACTGATTTTTTAGAAACAAAAATACGCAAGTGTAAGCTTCTGTATCATCAAGTGCCTTACACCACAAATATTTTTAAATACCAACTAGGTAGCAGGCATAATATAGGAAAACTGATATGGAAGAGTTTTCTAGAGAAGAGCTTGGATGGATAGAGAATCTGAGATTCCCAGAGCCAGAAGGAGCACTGAGGGCCATCCCTTCTCACTTTTATCCAAATAGGCACCTTTGTCCCAAAGTTGCCTGTTCCTTTCCAGGTGGTTAGTCAGTCCCCATAAGGTTAATTGCAGAGGTGGAAGTTTTTATAGCTGTTTAGGTTTTAGACAGCGTGTTTGTTAATGAGTTTTCCTGAATGGGAACAAAATCTAAGCCCTCTCCCTTGCTTCCCCATCACTTCCTGCAACATTCCCCAAGTCCACGGATCTAACCATTTGTCCTTGAAGGCCAGTACACAGGGTTGGCCTAAGTCGACATTCATGTCCGGGGACCCTTGGCCATTTTTATGTCCCAGGAATGCTGCTTCTCTGCACAGTTTAAGCCACACAACATTTTAAAGCAGTCTGAACCCCCATTTCTTTTTTTTTTTTAATTTATTTTATTTGACAGAGAGAGATCACAAGTAGGCAGAGAGGCAGGCAGAGACAGAGGGGGAAGCAGGCTCCCTGCTGAGCAGAGAGCCCGATGTGGGGCTTGATCCCAGGACACTGAGATCATGACCTGAGCCGAAGGCAGCAGCTTAATCCATTGAGCCACCCAGGCGCCCCCTGAACCCCATTTCTGCACCCAGCGGCAAATAGTGACACTGCAGCAGGGTGACAGGGCGGAGGTGGCTCTCCGTGGGTGACAGCCATACCACCCCTGATCTGCAGGCTACCCCGTTCGCTCAAGTCACACTTCACACCTGCCTGCCCCCAGTTGAATCTTCCTTCTGGCATATGCCTTGAAGACTGATATATTATCAGCCATAAAACATTTGTTTAGTACTTTCTGATTAAAACATTGTGCTTGGGGGAGGTTAGAAAGATTTTTTTTTTTAAGTGATAGAAATGAGACATGTCGTGGGGCGCCTGGGTGGCTCAGTGGGTTAAGCTGCTGCCTTCGGCTCGGGTCATGGTCTCAGGGTCCTGGGATCAAGTTCCGCATCGGGCTCTCTGCTCAGCGGGGAGCCTGCTTCCCCCTCTCTCTCTCTGCCTGCCTCTCCATCTACTTGTGATTTCTCTCTGTCAAATAAATAAATAAAATCTTTAAAAAAAAAAAATGAAAGAAAGAAATGAGACATGTCGAATAATTCAGTTTGCTAAAGCCCTGCAGGGATGGAGGAGCCTGCTGGTGATAGAGCTGAGAAGAGAGGGTCACGTGGCTGAAGAGTTAGGTCAGAGCTTTAGACTCTGGTGCAGATTTTGAGCATGGGAAGACGGGACCAGGGCTGTTTTTGAGGAAGTGGAGTATGCCAGTCGTACCCATGGGTCTCAGGGGGCTGGATTTTCAGGTCATCCTAAGTATCAGGGAGAGAATTAGGGCTGCCATATTGGACAGGGTGAACGCAGGCAGAATCCAGAGCGTGTGTGGAAGTAGGTGATGATAGGAATGGACTGGGTCAAGGGAGGAACCAGGGATGACGTGGATTTCAGGGTCTGGATGATTGAGAGCATGGGGTGCCGTGAACACACTGAGGCCTACCAGGGGGAGGTGAGCTTAGGAACTCAGGAGGCAGACTTTGTCCCTGCAGGGCTTGAGGCGATGAAGGGGTTTCCTGGGGCCAGTGCCCTGGGTGATTAGAGAGGTTGGTGGGGAGCTTGCACCAGAGTCTTCTGCCCCAAAGTAGGAATTGAAGCCCAGGCAGTGAGAGCCTTGCCAAGGGAGAGAAGAGAGCCAAGACAGTTCACAGAGGAACAAAACTATTCAGAGGTTGCCCAAGATGGAGCCGTGATAAGGAGGAGGAGGTGGGAGAGCTGGCATGGGAGCCACAGGGAGAGAGGTTCTGAGAAAGAGGGGACTCCTGGGAGGAAGTGTGCTGAGAGTAACAATTCCTACTGGAGGAAGTGTAAAATGACCCTTCTCTTTTCAAAAGCTATTTGGCAACATGCCTTAGAAATGTTGAGAGCATTTCTCTTTGAGAGAAACCGGTTTGGCCATTCACTCTTCGAACCCTCTGGAAGCTCCTGTCACTCTGAGACTCACTGACCAGCCTCAAGGTCCTGCCTCTGCATCTTCCCCACTGCTCAGCTCCTGCTGCAAACTTCTGGCAGCCCTTGCTGCACTCCTGCCCATTCGACACTCTACGCCTTAGCTTGCAGGGCTCTCTCCGCCTGAAATGACTGCTTTGCTCAGCAGCGCCTCACCTTCCAAATCCAATTTGACAGTGCCTCCCCCCACACACACTTTTTTTTTTGTAGTTTCAGAAGTAGAATTTAGTGATTCTTAAGTTACATATAACACCCAGTGCTCATTACATCACATGCCTCCTGAATGCCCATCACTCAGTTACCCCATCTCCACATCCCCCTCCTTTTCCAGCAACACTCAGTTTGTTTCTTACAGTTAAGAGTCTCTTACAGTTTGTCTCTCTCTCTCTGATTTCAACTGATTTCATTCTTCCCTCCCTTCCCTTATGATCCTCTGTCTTGTTTCTTAACTTCCACATAGGAGTGAAATCCTATTGACGATTGTCTTTCCCTGATTGACTTATTTTGCTTAGCATAATACCCTCTGGTTCTATCTGTGTTGTTGCAAATGGTAATATTTCAAAAAGAAATAAAAGGTATCCAAATCAGCAAAGAAGAAGTCACACTTTGGCTCTGCAGACAACATGATACTCTACGTTGAAAACCCCAAAGATTCCATCTAAAAATTGCTAGAACTCATTCAAGAATTCAGCACAGTGTCAGGGTATAAAATCAATGCACAGAAGTCAATTTCATTTCTATACACTAACAATGAGACAGAAGAAAGAGAAATTAAGGAATTGATCCTATACACAAGTGCACCAAAGACTTTGAGATACCTAGGAGGAGTTTCTCCTGTGAGAAATCTTTATAACCAGCTCCACTTCTGGGCACCTTTCATTTTGACTTGTAAGCACTCATTTTTTTTAAAAAAAGATTTTATTTATTTATTTGACACAGAGAGAGAGACACAGTGAGAGAGGGAACACAAGCAGGAGGAGCCAGAGAGGGAGAAGCAGGCTTCCTGCCGAGTAGCGAGCTGGAGGCAGAGTTCCATCCTAGGACCCTGGGAGCATGACCTGAGCCAAAGGCAGAGGTTCAACTACTGAGTCACCCAAGTGCCCACTCTTTTTTTTTTAAGATTTTAATAATTTATTTGAGAGAATGAGCATGAGCAGGCAGGGAGTAGAAGTAGAGGGAGAAGCAGACTCCTCACTGAACAGGGAGCCTGATGTGGGACTTGATCCCAAGACCATGGGATCGTGACCTGAGCCGAAGGCAGATGCTTAACTGACTGAGCCACCCAGGCCCCCCGCTTGTAAGTGCTTATTAACTCTGTGTTCCCCTATTGGCCGAGAGTTTCTAGAGAACAGGGAATGGTGGGTCTCAATAAGCATTTTGTGTGCATGCATCCATAAGTTTTTCTGTTTTCAGAAAGAGCTGTGAGCATGAAGAAGATGATGATGGTTGCTTTTATCTCGCAGTCATGGAACACTTCTCATGTGCCAGATGCCATGCTCACTACTTTATGTGCCTTCTTTCATCTGAGTCAACAATGTTATATGTAGACGTTGTTATCCCAATTTTACAAATGGCTCAGATTGAGTAAATTGCCGAAAGTTGCATAGAAGTGGAGGAGGAGGCCAGATTTAAAAACTTTGTTCTTAACCATATCGTCACAAATGGCAAGATTTCATTTCTTTTGATGGCTGCATAGTATTCCATTATACATGTATACCACATCCTCTTTATCCATTGATCTGTTGATGGACATCAAAAACCTGTGTTCTTAATACCTTCCACTACCACAACTGTGGTTTAACCACTTTCACCATCTTCCTCCTCTTCTTCCCTTTCTCTCAGAGGACTCATGGGAAGTCCATCCACTTCATAGCTGAGCATATGATCTACGTGTGTGTGGGCTTTGCCTTTTTTTGTTTCTTCATCTAAGATATTGGTGAAAGTGGTAAATGGTTGGTGAGGCAGAGAGCTCTATGGCATGGCTCTAGAGATCTTTCTTAAATTGTTCTGGCTCATTAATCAAGACTCAGGTTATAATTGGTTTTGCCACAGATTCACAGATTATATTATCCTTCAGTCATCTATTTCTCTTGCTTCTGTATGAGGAACTCACAAGATATCTTCAGGGAAGTTTTGCTGGAACTCAGACATGCAAGGTCAGGAGAAGCAGTTCAAGGTCTCTAAAGTAAGGTCAAATTTCAGTCTAATGACTTTCCATTTGGCTATTTTAAGAAGCTTTTAGATTTCTATGTATCATTAACAACTCTGGAAAATTAGATTTATCCATTGTATTATATATGGGTACTTCAAAAGAGTAAAAAAAAAAAAAAGATGTAAAAACTAAAATACCAAGCTTAGTCTTTTTTTTTTTTTTTTTTAAAGATTGTATTTATTTGACAGAGAGAGAAAGAGCACACACAAAGCAGGGGGAAGAGCAGGCAGAGGCAGCGGGAGAAGCAGGTGCCCTCCTACCACAAGCAGGTAGCCCTGATGCGGGCTCAGTCTCAGGACTCTGGGATCATGACCTGAGCTGAAGGCAGAGGCTCAACCAACTGAGACACACAGGCACCTCCAAAGTTTAGTGTTTAATTGGTGCAACTAAACTGGGAATTTGAATTTTTGTACAGTAGATGTTTATGGAGTGGGGAAGTCATTGTGTCAGGTTCCAGGGTACAAAGATGAGACTCTTGAGGCTCAAGTGCCAGTGGGGTAGAGGGTTGACAGGGTAAGTGCTGCCAAGGACAGGAGTTGTGAGCTGAATCTTGAAATCTGAGAGCAGTTTGCTCACTGGCAGCGAGAAGAGGAGTAGAACTGGTGGTAGAAGGAAGAGAGCCAAAGAAGGGCTTGGAATGTTCTAGAAACTGCTAATGGTGACAGCTGGCAGAAGGTGGACTGAAGAGGGAAAAAAGCCTGAGTAGGCAGATGGTCCAGGACAGTGGCTCCCCACGTCTGGCTGTTCATCAGAATCAACAAGGGAGTGGGGGGTCTCAAAGCTTTCATCTTGTTGGACCCCACCCATGGAAATTCTGATTCAGCTGTGGATGAGGCAATCTGTACAGCCACAGAAACCTGGTGTTCCGCCTCGTTGAGGAAGCCCTTGGCAGACTGTGGCATCTGTCAGGGGAAGATTGGTGGAGGCTGGGAGCAGGGAGTTCATCGATGGTTATGGCAGTGGAGGGTGGATGGGACAGACAGGTGAGACTTGTTTTTTTTATTTTATTTTATTTTATTTTTAGGTGAGACTTGTTTAAGATGTAGGCTTTCCAGCACCTGAGGACCATTTGGTTGTTGGGGGTGGAAGGAGGAAAGGGGGTCCAGCACTTGGGACTTGGGACTTGGGGGTCCCAAGTTTCTGACCAGACGGTCAATAGAACTGAGGGTGATGAGTGGGTTTGGCCGGGTGTGTAATGATCATTAGAGCTTGGAATTTGTGAGCGTCTGAGGACATTTAGGGGCTGGCATCTGGAGACCACTGGAAATGTGCTCTAGACCTGTTGAGAGATCTAGGCTGGAGGTCTCTGGTGGACAGGTACCAGGGCAGTTGCCAAAGCTGTGGGAATTGAGGACACTCTAGAGAAAGCCTGTCAGGAGGAGGGCCTGGAAAGGACACTGGGAGACAGAGGGGATGCTGGGGAGCCTGGGAAGGGCTTGGAGGGACAAGGGAAGGGGAAGAGAGGGAACATAGTATCGCTGCTCTGGCCTGGTTGACTGAGAATGTGGAGATTTCCTTCCCGTCCAGAGAGCTGCTGGGAAGGAAGCTTGTGGTGTCCCCTATTCCATGTCAGGTCGTCAGTCCTTTTTGTGGCCAACAGCTGCAGATGCCTTCCAGTAGGCAGGCAAGGAGACAAGATGCCCTCTCCTCAGCTGAGCATGTGGGGTGGGGGATTCCGCATGTTCCCTGGGACGTATCACTTCCCAAGGGTCGTGCTCCTGAAGGCTTTCCCTCATTGTCACGCCTCCCTTGGCTTGGAAGTTAGGGGACACACGGTATCCCTCCATGGGAGAGTGTTTGCAGGCAGGACACGGAAGGTGGGCCTCCCTGCTCCCCGGTCCCATAGCAGGCCTGTCCCTGGCGGGCTTGGCAGCAGTCTGAGTCTGGAGGCTCCTGCTCCGCAGGAAGGAGTCACACCGGGGAGATCACATGAGAGCCGGTCACATTGTTTGCACAGGCTGCTGTTTGTTTGCCTAAGCACTGCAAAGTGAGCTCTTCCTCCGGGTTAAAGCGTTAAGGCCTGGCTTTGTGGGTCAAAGAATGTGAGGAAGGAGGGAGAGACCCAAGGGTGTAACTGACACGGAACTGGGTAAACTTTGTCATGTTTACTTACCAGGCTGGGTTGCAGCCACGGGGCCTTCAATGACTGGCAGCATTGCTTGGCGGAGGCACCAGGCCTGGCAGGTGTGGGCGGCCTGGGGAGTCAGGGGCCATCGACACCATTTGTGTTTCTTCCACAAGGGAAGCAAATTGTTCCAGGGTCCTAATACTGCCTTCCATTTAATACTGCTTTTGGCCAAAATAAGCCAGTGAAACTAATCAGCGTGTGCACTCTCAAGTAGATGGTTGCAGGTGAAAGCTCAAGATTCTTTTCTTTTCTTTTTTTTATTTTTTTAAAAATATTTTTATTTATTTGAGAAACAAAGTGATCGGGAGGAAGGGCAAAGGGAGAGAGAGAAGCAGGCTCCCTTCTGAGCACGGAGCCCGAGGTGGGACGTGATCCCAGGACCTGGAGATCATGACCAGGGCTGAAGGCATATGCTTCACCGACTGAGCCACCCAGGTGCCCTGCCTGAGAGCTCGAGATTCTTCTCAAAGCCAGATCATATAATGAACTTTATATGAACTCGTTCATATACTGAGTAGTTCAAAGTAGGAGTCACAGGCCCTGGCTCCATGAAGTCCTGGCTTTCGTGACTTTGTGTGGTGTTCGGTGAATTACTGGCCTCCCTGAGCTTAGAGTTTGGGGTCAGTAAAACAGAAGGCGTAGACTGGCTCAGTGACTTTAACATTCCTTCTCAGAACTCCTGGCTTCCGTGGGATGTCAGCTGCGGCGCCCAGCTCAGAGCCTCCTCAGGACCGCCTCCGCTGTACCTGTCTCACGTGGGAGGCTGGCCCCATTTCATCTGAAGCAAGCCTTCTGTGGCTTTAAAAAGAGCTTTGACAAACAACTTGAAGTAGATGATCTCCCAGGACCCTTTCAGTTCTAAAATTCTCTAGTGGCGGGGTGGCTTAGTCGGTTGAGGGTCCGACTCTTGATCTCAGCTCAGGTCTTGATCTCAGAGGTGTGAGTCTGAGCCCTGCTTTGGGCTCCATGCTTGGCTTGGAGACCACTTAAAAAAATAATAGAATGAAATGAAATAAAATTCTACAGTGGCCAACTCTTGATGCATGGGGATATGACGTTAATGATTTCACTTACAAGGTTAGCAGTGTTTTTGATAGCAAACCCGAGGTAGGAAATGGTAGCATGTGGAAACAAGTATGTGTGGAGGGGGGTGTGTGCCTGTGTGTTTATGAGACGTCTGTCCATGTTTGCATGGACATGTGTATCTGAGTGTGTATCATTGCCCTCCAGGTCATTCTTCCGTCTTCTCTGTTCCTGTGTCTGAAATCTTACCCATCCTGTGACTCATTTCAGCAAGCTCCTGCAGGCTCCCTCCTAGCTGTCAAGAATTAAAGCAAACCAAATAAACTAGGGACTCAGGACTGATATCCAGCCACTGAGATACATATATATTTCTTTGCTTAAATAAGCCAATTTATTATTAACTAATAGGTAAATGGATGTGCTCCTTAATCAACTTTGCCCCAATCTAGTACTGGCATTCTGAAATTTGTTTCTTACTTTTCTTTATTTCTTCCAACATCAAACGATTTTTAGCATACAATAAAGTTGGAAGGACTTTATAGTGACCATCTGTCCTACCACCTGATTCTTCCACGAACGTTTCACCATATTTGTTATATGTCTATCCATCTTCCTATCCTTCTGTCTAGTCCTCAGACCCTCTTACTTGTTGAAGCATTTTAGAGTAAATCACATGCCTCAGAACATGTCGTCCTAAATATATTAGTGTGTCTATTGTTAAGAGTTTCATATTTGTTTAGTTCTTTGTGTAAGATTTTCAAACAGTGAAACACCAGTCTTAGGTCTGTGTTCTGTGAGGTTTGAAAAGTGCTTACCACCTGGGTAACCCAAACCCCATCAAGGCATAGAATGTTGCCATCACCCCCAGAACATTCCCTTGAGGGCCTTCCCACTCACTTCCCAGCACCACCTACCCACAGAGGCAACTACTGCTCTGACTCCACCCCTTACCTTAGTTTTACCTGTCCTCGCACTTCAAAGGGATTGCGACAGAACATACTCACAGGTGGATGTTTCTTTAGTTCTGCCTCACGATTTGGAGATCCGTCTACATTCTTGCTTGTATCAGTAATTGATTCTTCCTACTGGTAAATAGTATTCAATTGTGTGAATGTACCACAGTTTCATTTGTCTTTTAATTCATGTTTTTTTATTTGTATTTGTATTTTAATTCATATTAATGGACATCTAGTTTGTTTCCAGTTTTTGGCCAGTATGAATAAAGTTACTATCAAGATTCATGTACATGTTTTTTTGTGGACCTGTATTTTGATATTTGCCTTTAAAGATTATTCTGATTATAAAAGTAAAACATGCAAATTGTAGAAATTATGTAGAACCGTACCGAGGAAAATCAAAACGCCATGATTTTATTGCTCGGAATCTTTTTGTAACTCAAAACTCCTGAAGGTACAGTCTTTCAACACAAAGGAGTATTTCCTCAGTCAGATGGCAGCGGTCGACCAGTGGCCCGAGGAGCAGAGGAATGCAAATATGCACATTTGCACCTGCGGCTCTGGGTCAGAGGCTGGCTGGGTTAGCGGGAGGACCGTGGTGACTGAGAGCAAATGCCTTTCCTTCTTAGCAACCCAGCGCATACACATAATAGATGCTTATTAGCAAGTGTCAATCGAATGAACGAATAGATGAATGGATAAAGAGATGAACAGCTCTGCAGGGTAGTGTGAGATGTGGGGTCTGGGAGGAGGAGTAAGAGTAGTCCGTGGATGCTGCCGACAGGAAGAGAGGAATTAACCATGTGACAGACATGGAAGCCCCCTTGTCTCTATCTTGAGCAGCATTCAGGTGCTACCGGTGGGTTCTGGAGAGTGAGCCTGTCTCCTTCCCAGCTTGCTAGTGTGAGTATTAGACACACAGTTCAGTCTGCTAGGGCTGCCTTAAGTAGCCTGTGGGCTGGGTGGTGCTTAAACAGCAGATGCTTATGTTGTCACGGTTATGGAGGCTGAGAAGTCCGAGTGTGCAGACAGTGGCTTTCCCCATGTGTACTCTTGTGGCCTTTTTGGCGCATGCAGGTGGACAGAGAGTGCAGTGGGAGCTCTCGGGTGTCTCTTCCTACAAGGACGCTAATCCCATCAGATCAGAGCCTTTTTACCGCATTTAACCTTCATTACCACTTAAAGACGTTATCTCCAAATTCAGTCTCATTGGAGATTAGGGCTTTGAGATATGAATTGGAGGGGGACAGGTAGAGACAGAATTCAATGCAGCAATGAGATTCTGCCTAAAGACAATCGCCTGTTGGGAGTGGAGCCCAGCAGCCGCAGCTGGCCTTCCACATTTCCCACAGTGGGAATCCTTGGCTATCCTCCAGTGCAGTTAAGACTGAGGTAACACTACTCTAGCAATACTTCCATAGCATCTGGCAGAGTGCTTTCAACTACACAGCCTAATTTAACCTCCCAGCAAATGTGAAGTAGGTATTGTACCCACTTTATGGATGAGAAAAATGAGGCACAGGAAGTTAAGTGTCTGGCCCAGAGACCCACAGCCCATCAGTGATGAACCAAATCCCTCTGTTTCAACTCTCATAGACAGCGCTCAGATCTTCCCATGAAGGGACTCATGATTTTCTTTCTAGTCCCAGGCTCTCAGTTTTCAAAGTATGTTTAGGATGCTTTGGGAATTCCGTTGCCTATAAAAATGAAGCAACTAGGTGTGGGTCCTCACAGACACACTGAAGACTACCTCATAAGCGACGGTTAGGTAAAAGTATTCCTGAAGAAGGCACCGACTGAGCAGACGGAAAGAAATCTCCCTGAGTCTAATTATCTTATGATCTGTGTTTTTGTTTTCAAAGTTCTGAAATTAAGGCTGTTTTATTCTGTTGTTCAGTACAACAGGATATGGATTCCTGATCCTGAAGAAGTTTGGAAGTCTGCTGAAATAGCAAAAGACTACAGAGTTGGTGACAAAGTCCTGAGACTCTTGCTGGAGGATGGAACGGTGAGGGTCCTTGCTGGCCGTGGCTGCCACAACGTGTAAAGGGGTAGCTGGGCCACATGTAGAGGGCGACCCGTGGTCCCGTGGGAGTAGCCAGGGGTGCTGTGATCCCCTCCTGTTTGTGCCACATGCCCGACATTGCCCTAATGAAAGCATCAAGGGCCCTGTGTCACCAGGGCCTCTCTCTGGAGCAAGACACAGGATGCAGGTCTCTGTCCTGTGCTGCATCCCCAGGGATCCAGCATGGTGGGGAGAACACTGAAGAATGACCTGCCGGTTTGATTTAATGGGTCTCAGCATAGAGCGTGAGCAAAGATGAGAAACTTGGAGGGAGGTGCTCTGAGCCCAAACATCACGATGGGAAGAGGAAGAGAAATAGAGGATGGAGATAGAAACTAGGAAGGGGGACGGAGGGATGGGAGAAGAACAAAAAGGAGTAAAATCCGTCCATGGGTGGTAGAAACAGACAAGCACTGGGACCTCCAGGGGTTCATGTGGCAGGGTGATTGGGGACGTGATGGGAGGTGGGGCAGGAACGGAATGCCAGCTCCGCGTGATGTTGTGAGGAGCCTGTCCGTGCAGCTGGATCACGTCAGCGGTGGCTCCTGTGCTCCGGGGTGCCTGCGAGCAGGTCCTCCCAAAGGTCGGCTATGTCTTTTGATTGTCAGCTCCAGCAGATTTTACCATGACTTTAAGTATCCATCGTGAGCTGTCCTTTGCCGCCATACCCCATAGCTGTAATGACACTCCCACTGGATCCATAGTTAGGTGACCTTACTTTTTAGCTTCAAGTCCCTAGATACAGTGCTGGGCAAAGGATTCGTGTTCCATCTGGGTATTAGAGTTGGTGCAGAGAATATCATATGAATATTAAAATGTTGGAAATTTTGAGTCATGCACAAGGTCTCTGTAGAGACAGGACACAATATTTACAATGAGACTATTGTGGATTTGTGAGCTGTTTCCTGAGATCCTGGGAAGGGAGATGAGCATGTGAGCATAGCCGTTAAGGGCACTCCCTCAAGAATCATGCTCCGGATTCAAAGCCTGCTGTGGCCACTCTCTAAGTCTATAACCCTGAGCCCTTGGGTTTCTTCATATGCAAATTGGATTTCCTAACAGCACGGTAGTGACAGGTTTGTTGCAGATCAAATGAGGTGATCCGTGTGTGCGCGCGCACACGTGCACACACATGCACATGCACGTGCAAACTCAAGAGACCGGCAGGAGGATGCTGTATCCGCATGGAACCTGCCCTTTCCCACCAGTGGCTCCTTGCAGCCTTGTTGAGCACATCCCGTGTGCGGTGCAGGTTCTCATTAGGGAGCGTGCGGCTTGGGAGGACAAATCTCATGACTTGCTGCTTTACTCATATCAGCAGGGCTTCCGATGGCGACATTCCTGGCTCTGAACATGAGCCCAGGAGAGGCAGGTAAGAGGGCAGCCAGCCAGACTGCTCCTTGGCTTAATCCTTCCTCTCTTCCATGAAGGACAAAGTCTGTTTTGTTCCTCCAACTGTTCGTCTAATGTTCTTTACATACGGCCCTTCCCCAAGACTCTCCTCTTTTTCTCTCTGTCTCTCATACACACACATACACACACTCATGCACACACACACACATGCAGCAGCTGAACTTGGAAAGGAAGTTATTGATTTAAAATGGTAACAGAAAAACTCAGGGAAAAAAAAATCATATGTGAGCAGCATTTTTCTTAATTTTATTCTCAAAATAAAAATGTGTAGATTGGGGTGCCGGGGTGGCTCAGTGGGTTAAAGCCTCTGTCTTCAGCTCAGGCCATGATCCCAGGGCCCTGGGATCGAGTCCTACATTGGGGAGCCTGCTTCCTCCTCTGTCTCTCTGCCTGCCTCTCTGCCTACTTGTGATCTCTGTCTGTCAAGTAAATAAATAAAATCTTTTTTTAAAAAAAGTGTAGATTAAGAATATTCTACTTGGCCCTTATCTTTCCTCACTCACAAAAATTAACACAACATGAATTAAAGATTTCAATGTAAGACCTGAAACCACGACACTAGAAGAGAACATAGGAATAAAGCCCCTTGACATGAGTCTTCGTGATGTTTTTTGATTTGATACCTAAAGCACAAGCAACAAAATGAAAATATAAGCTGGTGTGACTACATCAAACTAAAAAACCTCTGCCCAGCGAAAGAAACTATCCATAAGGTGAAAAGACAACCTACAGAAGGGGAAAAAATATTTGCAAACCGTATATCTGATAAGGGGGTATTATCCAAAATATACTCATCTGTGGAATTTAAGAAACCAAACAGATGCACATAGGGGAAGAGAAGGAAAGTAAGATGAAAATTGAGAGGGAGCCAAATCATAAGAGACTCCTAACTGTAGAAAACAAACTGAGGGTCACTGGAGGGGAGTGGTGGGGGGATGGTTAATCGGGTGATGGGCATTAAGGAGGGCACATGATGTAATGAGCACTGCAACTGACGAGTCACTGAACTCTACCTCTGAAACTAATATAAAAATTTTTTTAAGTTTTAAAAAATAAAAATAAAAATCAATATTGCTGAAAAAGAATTCTTAAAACTCAATAGAAACAAAACAAAACAAAAAAACCCAAACCAACCAAACAAACAAAAAACTAAAAATGGGCAAAGGACCTAAATAGACATTTTTCTGAGGAAGACACCCAGATGACCAACAGACACTTGAAAAGGGGCTCGACATGAGTAATCATTAGGGAAATGCAAATCAAAACCACCATCTATATATTCTCGTGCCTACTAGCATGGCCATCATCAAAAGGACAGATAGTAAGAAATGTGTTGCGGATGTGGCGAAAAGGGCCCTGCTAGTGGGACTCTAAATTGTACAGCCACTATGGAAAACAGAATGGAGAACCCGCAGACATTTAATTTATTTTTTATTTTTATTTTTTTTTAAGATTTTATTTATTTATTTGAGAGAGAGTAAGAATGAGAGGGGGAGAAGGTCAGGGGAAGAAGCAGACGCCCCATGGAGCTGGAAGTTCCATGTGGGACTCGATCCGGGGACTCCAGGATCATGACCTGAGCCGAAGGCAGTCACTTAACCCACTGAGTCACCCAGCTCCCCCCCGCCCCCGCAGACATTTTAAAATGGCGCTCCCCTGTGGTCCAGCTGCTCCTCCTCTAGGAATATATCCAAAGGAAACAAAGACACGAACTCAAAAAGAAATCTGCACCTCATATTTATAGCAGCATAAGTCATAATCATGAAGATGTGGAAACTACTTAGGTGCCTGTCCATCGACAGATGAACGGATAAAAAAGTCGTCTGTGTGTTTCTGTACAGTGGACTATCCCTCAGTCCTAAAAAACAAACCTTAACATTTGTGACAACGTGGATGGAACTTGAAATTATTATTCTGAGTGAAATAAGTCAGAGAAAGATAAAGACTATGATCTCACTTATATGTGGAATCTAAAAAAACCAAAAAAACAAAAAAAACCAATAAAACTCAGAAAGAAAGATGGGACTTCTGGTTATCGGAGGCAGGGGTAGGGATGGGGAAGGGGAGGAACGTGACCAAAAGATACAAACTTCCAGCTATAAGTCCTAGGGGTGTCGTGCACAGCACGATGACTAAGGCCATGCCACGAGGAAACATCAATGAAATCCTGAGAATTTTCATCACAAGGAGAACATTTTTTTTCTTCTTTCTTTTCTCCTTTTTTTATTACATAGATATGACGTGATGGATGTTAGCCGAACCTACTGTGCTAATCATTTCACAGTACATGTAAATCAAACCGTTGTGTTGGACCCCTTAAAATTATACAATAATATGTGTCTGGTACTTCTCAATAAAACAGGGAAAAATAATAACTCTGCTTGGGGCCGACCCACAAATATATTTGCGCTGGAAACAGAGCAGGCAGCTGTGATTCAATCCAGTTGGCCTGGATTGTCCCGAGCTGCTCGGGCCACACAGCCCGACCAAGTCACCGACAAAGCCCTGTCCATGTGGACGGGAGGAGTCATGACTCGGACTTCAGAGCCAGCCAGGCCCGTAAGAACCCTGTGAGCTTGGACAAGGAGAGGAACCTTTCTGAAGCTGCCTCCGTAGCTGTTAATTAGGGTGGATGTGGCCTCCTTGGAAGGCAGTCTTGAGGACCACTGACTGAATACTTGGCAGAGGGTCTGCATGGTGGGCACTTGTGAGGGGGGTAGGCACGTCATCGTCATCGTGTGGAGCAGGTTCAGGACCAGGAATCGAAAGGCAGGCAGCCTAGGAACATGGAAGGGAAACAAGCTTGCTGGGTGATCTTGCTCGAGTCACTTCCCCAGGCTGTGAGATGAAAGTGAAGAAAGTTAGAGCAGGTGTTCATCATGGACCCCACAAGCCTTGCCAAACTCTCCTTCGTTCTGCTCAGGCAGCTGCTGTCAGAATGCTGGGTGAAATCCAGTGCAGGAGACACCGTCCCCAGCAAGTTACCCAGCCTTACTCAGCCAACACCCAGGATGACAGCAACAGGCCGCGTTCAGCAATAGACGGGAGTCAGAGCACCCACGTCCTCTCAGAGAGACCGTCATCCACATGGGCTCCTTCAGACACTTCTCACCACCCAGCAGGACCCTGTTTTCAAGCAAAACGTTCATCGTGCTCAGCATCTAACCCACGTACAAGTGGACCCCCTGTGGTAGAGCTGGGGGTGGCATGCCCAGGTCCCTGCCCATGTAGCTTCCCTGTCACCTCTCACGGACCCTTCAACGAGGTCTTGTAGCTCCAGCCAGTCTTTCCACAGATGAGAGAGGAATGGTCCAGAAAGGATGAGAGACTTGCCCTTGGGCCCACAGCCAATATCCTAGTCCCCTGGCTCCCATTCCGGAAGAGTCAGTCATGGAGATGATTTTCTCTTTGCTCTACATACATATGTTTTTCAGAGTGTCTGGGATCACTCCAAAAGGGGATGGATAGGATGGAGAACAGGAGTTCAGAAACACCAAGAGTCTTCCACTTCTAGAACTTTAATTCTGTCTTTGTCCACAGGAGCTGGATTATTCCGTTGATCCGGAATCCCTGCCTCCGCTTCGGAACCCCGACATCCTCGTGGGCGAGAATGATCTCACGGCCCTCAGCTATCTCCACGAGCCCGCGGTGCTCCACAATCTCAGAGTCCGCTTCGCAGAATCCAAACTCATTTACACCTACAGTGGTAAGGAGAGCAATTCTAAGAGAGCAGCCGTGACCAGAAACACCGTGCTTGCTGTCTAGGGTGTCCCGAGTACATTTTATATCATGTTTACATTAGAAATGTCGAATTCTGCCAAAAGGTACACTTGGACCTAGACATTTGCCCAGATTTTTGTCTGACAAGCACAGACATTTGATCTTCAAGAGTCTGTTGTAAACAGAAGTGTCTACAGGTGGGGAGAATCTTGTGCAAGACTTAAGATCAGACTCCCAAGAAAGCTGTAACTGGATAAAGCTTGTGTTTGAGTTTCTTACTGGATTTAATACATTTATGACTTACTCTGGGCAATGATGTTATCATTATATTTACATTGAGAATTGCAAGAGCTTTCAGTTTTAGGGCAGTCCCATCTGTCATCTCCTCCAACCCTGACAGTCACCCAGAAATGTGGGTGGCATCCACAGGGACCTGAGATCCAGAGCGTTATGTGACCTGCCCCAAGTCACAGGGCACACTTAATAACTGGCAGAGCTGGGCTTGCTCCTAAGAACCTGGAAAAGCAAGTGACAGTAAAATCCCAGCACTGCATCGGGCATCTTTCCCCAGGAATCATTTTGGTGGCCATGAATCCTTACAAGCAGTTGCCGATCTACGGAGATGCCATCATCCACGCCTACAGCGGGCAGAACATGGGCGATATGGACCCACATATATTTGCCGTGGCTGAAGAGGCATACAAGCAGATGGCCAGGTAGCCTCCTGCTGGGTGGGGCTCCCTTCTTCTGGACCAGCACCCCGCCCTCGTGTATGCTGAGCCCTCACTGTGGAGGGGGACCCTCTGGCACTGGTCTTGTTAAAGGGGACTGTGGTAGAATGGACTACCTATAACCCAGTAGCAAATGACTGCCTGCGTAACCTGTCTAGACCAGGTTTCCTGGTTTTTCTTCTTCCAGGGAGTCAAAAGTCAAACCTATCAATCTGGGAATGTCAGATGCTTCGCTTGTGGTGTGTTTGGTTGGAGGAATGTTGATTTCTCCACTGTGAGATGTGCAAACCTTTTCCCTCCTATCTGGGCCAGCAAAATCTTACGATAGAGGAGCACAGGTTTTAGCTGTGGGAGATGTAGAGCTTTAGCCTCATTTTGCCACCTGTGTTCTGTGTGGCCCTGTGGAGTTTTCGTTTTGCTGGCGAACATTTATTAAAAGCCTCCCGTGGAGCAGGTCCCGTGCACTCATTCTCGTACACCATCGAGGGTCCCCTCAGAGTGGCCTGCAATGGGGACACCTGGGCAACAAGCTGAGGTTTGGGGGTCACCCGCCCAAGGCCACCAGCAAGCAGAGCTGGGATGTGTGCTCGGGGTTTCTGACTCCACGCGTAATGTCTTTTGGCTTCTGGCTTCGATGTCCTCATCTGTAAAGTATGAAGAATAGAAACACCTTCCTATCTTTGTAGACCCTTTTGTGGTTCTCAAAAGAACTTTCCAGGCAGTGATCTCCTTTAAGTCTGGCAATGCCCCTGTGAAGTGCATCGAGCTTTGCCCTGGTGAACACAAACCTGAGGCACAGGGCCTGGACCTGCTAACCATTTACCACATAATCCCGGGCACAGCCTCTCCACTCCCCTAGCCTTATTGTCTTTATCTGTGAACCAGACACTCCGAGGGCACCCATTTGTGGTTCATGGCTTATAATCAGGGGGAAGAATGGTGGCGTGAACAAGGTAGAGTGTGTGGTCCTCTCCTGCAGAAAAGGCTGATGGGCTGATGGACGGTCTGGGACTAGTATGCCACCTCTACCAGCCGTCAGGGACCCAATGCCTTCCAGATCTTCAGTCCCTGGAGTAAGACTTCCCTCCTGAGGGCACACTAATACTTAGCTGTCTCCTCCATACTCTGTGTGACAAAGCGTCAGAGGGGAAGTGTGTGCCCCTCCTGTTTATGGAGGGAAGCCCCACAAAACCCCTCTGCTCACAGCTCACAGGACCTACTCCCATGACCATGCCTAGTGACAAGCAGAGCTGGGTTATATAGTCTTCCATATGGGCAGCGGTGTGCCCACTAAAAGTTGGGACATAGTCTCTAACAAGGAAGAAAAGGATGAATGTTGAGTAGAGATTTAACAATTAATGACCAACTACTTTGGTCTCTGATATAGCAAGATTCCTTCCAGTTACAAAACACCTATGGTACTGGGATTGTCCTGCTCCCTGTAGATCTCTGTGATGGAAGTTCATGTAGTTCACAGAGTTCACAGAGATGTAGGTCTCTGTGATGGAAGTTCATGTAGTTCACAGAGTTCACAGAGATGTAGGTCTCTGTGATGGAAGTTCATGGCTCCCAGCCTGATGGGTCAGGGATGCTCCTGGGTATCAGCAGTCTGAGCTCATGGGAGCTATAGGGCTGAACCAGGGTCAAGATCAAAGACCCCATTTTCTCTCGAGGGCTTCCTGTAACAGTACTGAACATAAGGTAGTTTTATGTTGTACTTGCTGATACTAAACTGGCACTCAGAAGAGCCTGGCTTTAAAACTCCCTCCCTGTTCTACCTGGCCAAGGGATAATGGGGCTGTCTGTCACTCACTTCCTCAGAGGCTTGCTTTTTTGGGCAGGAACACTATCTCTGAGGTCCTCCCAGTGTTTACAGGGAGGCTGCATACTCTGTGTCCTGAGTCAAGTCATTTTACCTTTCTGAACCCCTATTGTACTCTTCTGTAAAATGGGTATATGTGGCATAGACTTTTTTCCAAGGCTTAAATGAGAATCCTTATAAAGCATTTGTGCAGTGTGTAGTGTATCAGCAATGCTGGATACCTAGACCAGCATGATAGGAAGATTTCTATCATCATCTTACGATATGAAAAGTTGAATGCATTTTTTTAAGATCTCTAAAATATGTAGGACACATTGGTTTACTGAGCATGTATGTTCCCAAGCATATTTTGAATAGTTGCTCTCCAAAATAATGTCTTTAAATGTCTTATGTTTATGTGGGGATACACAGAGAGGAGTTGACCTGGGCCCAAGACAACTGTCTTCAGAGGCCTGCTTGCAAAGCTGGCCCAGGGCTAGCCTAAATGAGCTTGGATTTTAGGAAGTTTCCCACCCAGCCTAATTGATGAGAGTGACTCACTGTACGTGGATTGTTTGCGTAAATGATGGAGCTCATGCTGAGCTCCCGCTCTCCTTCTCAGCATCTTGAATTTTGGTATGTGCTCGGCTGAGGATGCCTATGTGACCAGCCCCTGCTGAAAACCCTGGGCCCCGACTCTCTGAAGAGCTTCCCTGGTGGACAGCACTTCCATGGGTTGTCATAACTCACTGCTGAAAGATTTAAGTGTTCATGCAGGGCTTCCTCTGGATTTGTTGCCCTGTGCCCTTTCCATGTGCAGATTTACTTTGTATTCTTCACTCTAAGTCTTAGCCATAAGGATGGCTATGCGCTGCACCCTGTGAGTCCTCTAGCAGATCACTGACATAGGAGTGGTCTGGGGGACCCTCAGCATGGGGGACAGAGCAGGAAACAGCTGTGTGTTCAGCTTGATCCCATAGAAAAAGAGACTAAAAGGAAATTCACTGGAGTATTAAAAACAGTTAGAGTGATGAAACAGAGTTTGCCTTCTTTCCACTTGTCTGCATTTTTTCTTCCTGAGTATATATTGCCTTTTTAATAGGAAGAAATGAGCATTTTTAAAAATCCTTTTATTTGCTTCAGAAACAATAAAAATCAGTCAATAATTGTAAGTGGGGAGTCAGGTGCCGGGAAGACTGTGTCCGCTCGCTACGCCATGAGGTATTTTGCCACCGTCAGCAAGTCCAGCAGTAACACCCACGTGGAGGATAAGGTTCTGGCGTCAAACCCCATAACAGAGGTATGCAGCTGGCGGGGGGTGGGGAGCAGGGTCACAGGGGACAGTGTGTGATGGAAAGGTGGGTTGGTTTGTGTATGTGTTTTCATGGCTAACTCAAGCCCTCCCCTTTAAAGACAATGGAAGTGAGGGCAGGAAAGTGCACCAACTTTCACGAGCTGATTGGTAAATATTCAGGAATTATTTTGCAAGCCAACTGTTAAACCTTTGGTAGTTTGACATCAGTCATGGTGGGAATATATGCACCTTACAAATTGGCAAATGCTACATATCAAGACCCTTCCTTCTCCCCTGCCGAGAGCTAATCCATTCACACAATGCTAAGGAGGGCAGAGGTGTGGGCAAGGCCAGCCATGCAGGCACTCAGGAAGAAGGAGCCTGCCCTCAAGGGAGAAGGGGCGTCTGAAAGGCTCAGGGGATGTCCAAAGACCAATTCTGGCTGCTTTGCAAAATGGGAAAAGGATTGACTTCAATTTATTTGGAAGCACAGCAAAACAATTAAGGCCATTAGATTCTTAGACATCCTCTCTCTGTCTTCTTAAATCAGAATTATGAATACATATTTATCAGACCATGTATTTTGTTCAAGCCATTGTGTCAGATAATACAGGAGGTGATGGAAAAGTATAAGACCCAGTCCCCAAGTCTTAAGACTTCTCTAACATAAACATACTTTAAAGTTAAGTGGAAACATAGATCACAATCTAAGAGAGCAGTAGTAAAGTTGTCCAGAGGCACTGCCCAGTGGATGAATTTATGTGATTATTTGTTTAGGATCGATCTTGCCCAGTAGATGGCAAGCTCCAGAGAGGCAGGACCCTGTCCACTTGGCTCACCTTTGCCACCCAAGCACGTGGCCCATAGGGACTCAGTAGATGTGTCATCAGAAAGCATGATGACCTGGGCAGGAGGATTAGTTTGTGTGCATGAGAAGAGTATTCCAGATGGAGAGTGCTCAGGGACGGGGGAAGGGATGGGTAGAGGAGAAACAGAATTCAAGAGCAGAAGTAAAAAGCAAAAGCCTTGCCCAGAGCGTGGAAAGGATGAGAGAGCACAGTTTTTTGGTTGAGTGGAAGGTCTGAGTAGGGAAGTGATGAGATAAGAATAGAAACCAAGTTGAAGGACGTGTTCTTTGAATCGAGCATCTGTAATATTCAGAGCGTGGATGTGTCGAGGCACTTTATGTTGTCTTAGGTCATCCTCCCCACTCTGCAAGATGCAGATTATTCCCACACTACAGATAAAGAAACTGAGCCTTGGCGAGATGAAATAATGCTAGAGATGTTCTAGCATTATACAGATAGCGGAGAAGGAGCCTGGGGCCATGTAACACCAGAGCCCGTGGTCCAGCTGATCCTGCCCAGTGTCTCAGCAGGAGAGGAGAGCTCTGAACAGCCGAGGACACGTCCTGCTCCCCACGAGCTTTGCACTGCTTTCCTCCTCTTCCCCTAGTCCCTCCGCCCCAACCTCCCTCTGCTAGTCAGACCCCTCCCCAGCACGCAGGACTGGATTTATTGAAACTGCTCCAATAGTGCGGATGCAAAGACCTTTGTAACGTTATTGAGGGACCTGTGTTCTGCAGGCGGTGGGAAACGCCAAGACGACCCGCAACGACAACAGCAGTCGGTTTGGGAAATACACAGAGATCAGCTTTGACGAGAGGAATCAGATTATAGGAGCCAACATGAGGACGTACCTGCTGGAGAAATCCAGAGTCGTCTTTCAGGTAAGGATACAAACAGCCGTTAAATATCCTTTTTCCCAACTTTCAGAGCACGGTTCGCACTTACATACTCATTAGACCACCTGTATTGCTCTGTGACTTGAAGAATCGAATTTCCTATCTTTCATCTGCCTTTTGGCTTTTTTTCTTTCTGCCTTTTTTTTTCTTTAAGATTTTATTTATTTGATAGAGATCACAAGTAGGCAGAGAGAGAGAGAGAGAGAGAGAGAGAGAGAGGAGAAAGCAGGCTCCCTGCCAAGCAGAGAGCCGGATGCGGGGGTGGGGGTGGGTGGGCGGGTCCATCCCAGGACCCTGGGATCATGACATGAGCCAAAGGCAAAGGCTTTAACACACTGAGCCACCCAGGCGCCCCTTCTTTCTGCTTCTTAAAAACAAAAAATAATTGACAGATGGATGCAATATCAGTGGAGTGATATGAATCCACCGAAGGGAATAATTTTGGATCCTTCGAGTTTCACAAACAAGTTCATCTTTTCAGAACACAAAAACTTCTTGAAACAGACAAAGCTGTTTAGACCAGCTTTCCTGACCAAGAAGGGAATGGGCTTACAGTTAGTGGGGGTGTTTAAGAGAAAGGCTTTTCTGTCAGTAAAATGGAGAAAAGTCCATAATTTTGGTCCAAGAGAGTAACAGTAAGCGTGGTATTTATTACAAGGAGTATCTTAAAAATTTCAACTGGTACAGGAGCGCCTGGGTGGCTCAGTGGGTTAAAGCCTCTGCCTTCGGCCGGGTCATAATCCCGGGGTCCTGGGATCGACCCCTGTATTGGGCTCTCTGCTCGGCGGGGAGCCTGCTTCCTCCTCTCTCTCTCTGCCTGACTCTCTGCCTACTTGTGATCTCTTGTCTGTCAAATAAATAAATATAAAAAAAAAATTTCAACTGGTTCAAATTACATTATTCTCATTTCACAGGGTGTTTTCACTTAATAACATTTTTTCTGGGGTCCTTATCTGGAAGGTGGTCTTGAGCCAGCAGAGGGGGAACAGGTTGGGTCACAGTGCTACTGACCAAAGTAAAAAAAAACGGGTAGATTGTCAGTGTCCCTAAGAGCAGAATTGTCAATCCAGGTTAGCCATCTAAGATCCCTCCATTAAGAGCCTCATATTTTTACTTGTAAAGAGCTGGTGTAATTTCAAGACTTTCCTTTATTTTACAGTCGGAAAATGAACGAAATTACCACATTTTTTATCAGCTTTGTGCATCTGCCCAGCAGTCGGAATTTAAACATCTTAAATTGGGTACGTGTTATATAATGCATGGACATGTCTCTCTTTTATATAGGGACTTAAATTCCAGGTTGATTTCTTTTTCTTTCTCTCTCTCTCTCTTTTTTTTTTTTTAAAGATTCTCTTTATTTGAGAGAGAGAAAGAGAGTGAGCACAAGTAGGGGGAGTGGCAGGCAGAGGAAGAGGGAGAAGCAGACTCCCTGCTGAGCAGGAGCCAGATAGAGGGTTTGATCCCAAGGCCCTGGGATCATAATTTGAGCCAAAGGCTGACGATTAACCGACTGAGCCACCCAGGTGCCCCAAGTTTGCTTTCTTCTTATAGTAATATCATTTAAAAAATACTCTGTCCAAAACAGGCCCTTGGGTTTTAGGGGTAGAATTGATGCATCTAACTAAGATGATGGGTTGAGGGGCAGGGTAGGTCCAGGAGAGGAGACCTTTAAACTCCAGGGTTTTTTCCCAAAGCTCATGGGTGATGATGGTCATCTAGCTAGAGTCACGTGAATAAGATCTCCTGACCCCTGGGACTTGGTGTTTTCAAATCCCTAAACTTTTCTTTATCTGAACTTCCTCGGATGGTTATTTTCCAATATGCATGACATATTTCCCTGTCTTCTGAGACAGAGTGTCTCTGTCATCATTTGACTTGATGACTCATTATTCATCATGATGGGTCATTATTGTTTGTCGTTCCAACTAATCAAACCACAGGGACAGCAGAACTCTTTGTCCTGTCTCGCAAACAGCTCGACTGCTGTGCTGTCACAGCTCTCTTCCCTTGGTTGCTTGTGCTGGGTTGGTGGATAGAATTGTGCGGTGTGTGGGAGTTGAACGCACACACTCTGATCTTGGAGAAGTTGCTTGCACTTGTAAAGAAGCTAAAGTTCCTTAGATTTTGTATGAAGGTAACTCCCATGCCTTCTGCAGAACAGGATGTGAATAGTGAATTTGGAAGAGCTGTCAGTAGGCCCACCTACTGTTGAGGTATTAGCTGTGCGTGTGGTTAATCTCTTGACCGTGGTGCTGGTTCTGTTAGGGCGTACATATATCAAAACTCACCAAAGTCTACATCTTAACCATGGACAGTTTATTCTGTGGTGGGTAATCCTCAGTAAAGCTATTTAGTAGAGTGAGATACGGGAGCAAAACCCAGGAGCTTTGTGGTCAGACAGGCCCCTGTTCAGACTCTTGCCCTCCCCTTGGCTCTGGCGCCTTCAGCAACACACTTCACTTCCCTGGACTTGGCTTCTGCATCTGTCACATAGACTCCCACAGAATTAATGGAGTGATGTGAGTCAAGTGCTTATTCTAGTGTATTATGTGTGAGCTTTCTGTCTTGCTTCTGTGTCACAAATTTCTGTGTCACACACGTAACCATCTTTTGGTTGCAGGGAGTGCAGAAGAATTTAACTACACAAGAATGGGAGGCAGCACAGTCATCGAGGGCGTGAATGACAGGGCAGACATGGTGGAGACGCGGAAGACCTTCACGCTGCTGGGTAAGTGGAAATACCCTAGCCAACGTTTGGCCATTTTCTCTTTAAAACAACAAGAACAACAACAAGAACAACAAAAAACAAAATGAAAGGCCAGGATGCCCAGAAGGTGTGTGTTCTGAAGACTCCTAATAAATTCTAATCTTAGGATGAGCCGATCAGGATATATTTGATGCCAAGTGGACAAGACTGGTGCTTTTCCCTTAAAAGATGTAGATATTGATGCGTTCACCTGCAGTGGGGCTGGTTTGCAGTGAGCAGTGGGGGCTGTCTGCCCAGGGGGTGCTCTTAAGCTCCTTGGGGCTGACTTCAGAGGAGACTGGTGCTCAGACTGGGGTGGGGTCACGTTGACCCTACCTGGCCCAATAAAATAGCAGACACTTACATGGAACTTACCAGGCATCCCAAGCACTTCATTACCTGTACTAGCTTGCTCAATTTACAAGCACTTTATGAGGTAGACACTAGTATTTCCCCCATTTTAGAGTAAGGGGACGGAGAAGACTCACTTCTTTTTTTTGAGAGAGAGAGAGAGTTTGAGAGAGCATAAACAGGAGGTTGCGGGGTTGGTGGGGAGCAGAGGGAGAGGAGAATTCCAAGCAGACTGCCTGCTGAGCGTGGAGCCTGACACAGGGCTCCCCAGTCGTGACCTGAGATCATGACCTGAGCTGAAATCAAGAGTCAGGCGCTCAACCAACTGAGCCACCCTGGCACCCTTCTTACCACAATTTTATACAGAAAACAAAATTTTGCATTGCTTGGTCTTTCTTCCCCTTGCTTTTCCCACATGGAGCTCACATTTGGGAAGTGTCTACCTAATGGCGTTGATGAAAATGATCATTTACTTTCCTATAGTGTATTAGTGTAGACACTAACACATTACTGTCAGTCAAAGCTTTGGATCAGTGTGAGACCACAGACTATTTTTACTTCTTATAGAAAATATTTGTTTCACCAAGTTATTTTCATTGCTGTGGTTTTGGTGACTATATTTAAATGTAAAAGGCAAAGAATTTGAGGTTAAATATATCAGAGTAATAGGCAACATTACCCTTAAGGGTAATTGAGAATGAAACATTTGGGTAGTTGAGAAAGAAAACTGGTTGATTTCCTAAGCAGAATTATCATCTGATTCTGCCCCTTCCAAAATTGCTTGTTTTTTTTTTTCTTTCTTTTCTCTTGTTTGTTTGCTTTCTTTCTTCCTTCCTTTCTTTTTTTGAATAGGCTCCACGGTGGGTCTCAAGCCCAATGCAGGGCTAAAACTCATGACCCTGAGATCAACACCTGAGCCGAGATCAAGGATAGGATGCTTAACTGACTGAACCACCCAGATGCCCCCCACCCCGCCCTTCCAAACCCCTTTAAGGAGAAGGGCAAGTTAAATAGTGTATCATAATGAGATAAGCACTTTTGGTACTGATTACCATTTTCTTAAAGTAGTTGAAGTCATTACTGTATCTATAATGTACTCTCCTGAGAAATAATACCATGTATTACTTCTGGTAGGCAGCCTAGCTCTGGTGGGCCCTGGTGGGCCCTTGGTCCACATGCCCTGTCCTCCTGCCCATCTCTCCCCTTCCGACACTCCCTCCTGCCTCTATAATATTTCACCTCACGCAAAAATTATACAAGAGAAATAGAGTAGGCTTTGAGGTCAAATAAACACGACTTAAAACCTAATTGGCAGGACTCTAAGGAGGTTGCCCTTTCTGAGACTCAGCTTCCTGATCTGTAGAATGGCCATATTCCTTACCCACAGGGCTCCCATAATAACTGGTAAGGAAATGTGTGTGCGAGCCCCTGGTACCAGACTGGGCACGTAGTAGGTGCTTGCTCAGTATGACGGCCTGCCCTCAGTCTCTATTCCCTATTGTTCAAGCCCTAGCCATCCTTTGAGCAAAACCATCCCCTTTTCCATGAAACCTTTCTTAATCCTGCCAGAGCAGCAGCAGCAATTTTTTTCATGGTCTCACGCAAATTAGATTATTCTCACAGATGTCCACAGCAGCCGGGCCAGGACTAAGTGTGAGGCAGGAGAGGTGACTAGGGCATGAACTTGAAGGAGGAATTCAGGCATTCACTCTCAGGGTGGCACAAATGTAGGGTTGTCCCCAGGCACCTGGCTTGCTTCCCCTGGCCCAGCCTTGCACCCCTGGCCTAGAGTTTTGACAAAGCCCCCCAAAGTTTTGTGGGGAAGTAGAGTAAAACAGTCTACTGTCTCTTGTGGCTATTAGTGGTGTTGGCTGCCCACTGTGGTGTGTGAAGTGGCAGGGGTGGAAAGGGGTTGGGGCCTGCTCCCCTCTCCTTCCCTTAGTGGGCAGAATGCCAGGGATATGAAGGAATCTGCCCTGCTTACTTTCAATGAAGTCTGTTACCTCAAGATGCTAGCCCAGTGAACTCGCCTCTGATGGCCTTTGTCTTGGCCATTCAATCTCGCAATTTAGTACTAAATAATCTATCGTCATGTATTTGCTCCAATATGTTTTTTTTGTTTATCCTAAGATCAGCCTCTGGCCTTCCAGAGCTCAGTTATTTTCTCTGGGCATCAGTTTCCCCATTTGATTACTGGGACAGTAATGAAAATACTCAGTTGTTCCAATCATCTTTTGCTGTTTCCCCAAATCTTAATGGCCTAAAATGATGGATCATTATTATTTGGGGTGATTCTGGGATGACTGGGCTCAGCTGGATGCTTGTCAGTTGGGGACTACTCTTTGACAGTAGTAGAGACCCCATCCTCTCTGAGGGCTTGTTTTCTCACATGGACTGGTACGGTTACAAGCACCAGGGACTGGACAGGCATCTCTCTCTCCACACAGACTTCCTCACAGCACACTGGTCTCAGGGTAAATGGTGTGTACCATGTTGTAGCTCCCTTCTCCCAGAGCGAGTTACAGTAGGCTTAGGTGGGATGTGTAAGATTTTTTATGAACCAGCTTCAGAAGTAAGGCCACGTCACTACCGCCATGTGATAATGGTCAAAAACTCAGACTCATACATAACCCATGGTGAGGGAACTGCACAGGGCATGAACTCTAGGAGGGTGGTGCCCTGGGGACCATCTTTGAAGAGGCCCTCCATAGCTATTAGGGATGTGGTAAGGATTAGGAGATAATGTCTAAAGCAGTTTAGGGTGGCACCTGGGTGACTCAGTCGGTTGAGCAGCTGACTCTTGATTTCCATTCAGGTCATGGTCTCAGGGTCCCAGAACTGAGGCCCACGTCAGGCTCCGTGCTCAGTAGGAGCATCTACCTTGGGCTCAAGTCATGATCCCAGGCTCCCGGGATCGAGTCCCACATCGGGCCTCCTGGTCCTTGGGGAGCCTGCTTCTTCTCCCTCTGCCTGTTGCTCCCCTTGCTTGTGCTCTCTCTTTTTCTCTGTCAAATAAATTACTAGAATCTTCAAAAATAAATAAATGAAAATATAAAAATTAAAATTAAAAAAAATAGTTCAAGGAACTTGTGAACCAAAAAGGGGGGGAAAAAAAACCACAATAAAAATAAAGGAAGTGCAACACATAGAATAAATGAGAGCTGATTTGCCCAGGAACCTAACATGAAATGGTGATTTGGGTATGAATTTTTGCATTACACTTACAGCAGCGATGGCAAAAGGGGAAACCTAGTGGGCTGTCAAATTCACATATTGTGTCGTTGCTGGTCAAACTGTCAAGAATGGCGAACCAGAGGCCCTCTGGGGGCCGCTGCACACTCCCGTGCCAGCTCTCAGCAATGATGGTACTAGAGTGTCTTGAAAGAATTCAGGTGCTTATCCTACTAGTGATGAAGTCAGGGAAGAGATGCAGTATTCCTAATTTGGACATTTGTTTTTTCAGGTTTCAAGGAGGATTTTCAGATGGACATTTTTAAGATCCTAGCGGCCATCCTACATCTGGGCAACGTGCAGATCACAGCGGTGGGCCACGAGAGGTCTTCTGTCAGTGTAAGCGCTGCTTTGTTTCCCCTTCCTGTGGTCAGAGGGTCACCAGCAGAGTGTCTCATGGTTACTCCGCTTCTGCATTTTAGCACCAGGCACACTGGGCCCGCCGGACAGACCAGTTGTCAGGAGCAAGGAAGCAAGGGTCCGTGGGTAGCCGCCCCTTCAACAGTAGAGGAGAAGATGTGTTCTCTCTGTGGTTTTCTTTAATTCAGTAAATATTTACTAAGTACCGGCTACGTGCCAAGCCCTGTTGCAGGCTTTGGAGAAACAGCAATGAACAAAACCAAACCAGAAGCTCTTCGTGGGGCTTACGGTCTGGGGGTAGGAAGTGGAAGAGAGGAGACACGCTCACTGGTTACAGGCTTGGTGGTGGCCATGAGCAGGGAGAAAGAAGCAGAGTCGAGGATACAGAGGGGCTGTGCCTCTTGTGTAGAGCACTCAGTAAAAGCCTCATGGGTATGGGGGCAGTGGGCAGAGACCTAAAGATGAGAAAGTGAACTGTGCCTGTACTGGAGGAAAGAACATTCAAGGGAGAGGGGACAGCGGTGCAGAGACCCTCAGGCAGGAGCTGTTACTTGACAAATTCATATCCAAAGAGGAATGAATAAAAGCAGTGGTGGTTTCTGAGGCCAGAGAATGTGGCGGGGGGTGGGCAGGGGAGAGGGTGAGGTCATATAGGGCCCTCAGAGCACTGGGTATTTGGAGCAGAAAGGACACCCCCCCCCGACACCTGCCCACATGAAGCCCCAGGGGGGCGGACTCTCCTCTAGAAATATATTCCCATGTCAGTTCTGTGATTTCTTGATTTAACGAACACAGGGTAAGTGTCTATGTGGGCCACTTTGACAAATTATGAAAAGTGACCCTTAGTAGGGGTATGTCTTTGGTTCTTCTCATGAAAATCTGCATAAAGGAGAAAATAGCACACAATGAAAAATGCTTCTATGAACTGCAAGGTCGCCTGACCTTTTAAGCTTTGTATATACATGTCTATCTTGTCAACTCCGAAGGCCGTGACAAAATACCGCAGGCTGGGTGGCTGCCACAACAGAAGTTTTTCCTCTCCCAGTCCTAGAGGCTGGAAGTCCAAGATCAGGGTGCAGCATGGGTGAGCTCTTTGTGCAGTCGCTCTTCCTGCTGGCAGACAGCCCCATGCTTGCGGGGTCCTCATGGCAGAGAGAGGGACACAGAGGGCTCTGGTCTCTTCCTCTTCTTAGAAGGGCACTAATCCTATCATGAGGGCCCCACCCCTCATGACCTCATCTGAAGCTAATCACCCCCGAAAGGCCCCACTCCAAATACCATCACATTGGAGGCTAGGGCTTCAACATACAAATTTTGGGAGGAAGTGGTCAATTCATAATATAACAATGTCTATTTTCCAGTCCTCCCTCAAAACACTCAGGGGAACAGCTCATAATTTGGCACATGGTCATTTTTGAGCTCTCTGGTACCTGCTGCGTAGAGGAGAGAGAGCCAAACAGTAGGTGGGATGTGTGGTTTGGGGCTCTAGGCTTCAGTCCTGTTGTCTTGTGACCAGGAAGTAATTCTCCTCCCTCTCCTCAAGCTCTCACACTAAGTGCCCGTCCCATGCCTCCAGTGTCCAGCCCTCACCCAGTCAGTTGGCACAGAACTGGAAGGTTCTGGAAGAGGGGATGGCAGGGCTGGGTAGGAGCCTGGTGTGCATGTGGTGGTGGGCCTCCCTCTGTGCCTTCTCATCGACCTATGATAAATGGGCTTCTGCCCTTGCTCTTCTCAAACTCCATGGACTAAAGATATGATATCTTCCCAACAAATTCCCTTGCACTGATCTCTGTCCCATAAAGTTTGCTATGAAGGTAGTATTTTGGAGGAGGAGTTAAAACTCATAGAATAAAAATCCTTTGTCTATCACCCTGAGGAGACAAAGTCTCTGAAAAAGATGTAGAATCTTCATAGCAAATCACCAGTTCTGTAACTAGTGATCCTATCTTTGGAACATTCATACCATTCATTTGCATCAGAAACTTGAAATGTTGGGCAGACCCAATCTGGAAGAAGCCATCTTTTTAAGAATTCCTGTCCCTCTCCTTTCCGCCTGTAGCAGCACCTGTAGCTCAATGTTTCTGATTCTGATGGTTTAGTTCCTTCTTAGAAGGAAGAAAGCTATGGTTCTACCAGTCTGCTCCCCAGTAGTCAGACAGGTGAATACAAGCTTTGTGTTACTGCGATGTTGGTTGGAAGGGGTGTGGGTGGACAGCAAGGAGGCAGCAGAACTTTCTAGATTGTTTGCTCCTCTGTAACCTGATGCTTTTCAAGCGCAGCCACGTAGTTTTCCCATCGGCCGTGATGACCTCTGAAGATTAGCACACCAAGGAAGTTCCCTTGCCCAAGGGGGATGGTAGTGCTCACTCACAAGGGTCACATCCCCTTGTCAGGTGACAAGGACTCCTTGTCCATGCTGGCTCAAGACAGACGGGAACAGACCTTTCCTTGTCTCTGACCAGCGGAGCAGCTGGGACAAAAGCAAGATTCACTTTATGGGTCCAGGAAAAGCCTTGCACACATTCCTCCTGTCCACTGGGAAGCCAGCTCGGTTAAGGGAGCCCCATTGTCAGGTTCTCTCATGATGACATCTAGGTACCTCGGGGCTGGACACCCCCCCCCCCACGCAAACCCTGACCACACAGGTAGGGACACGTGGTCTGGGCATGTTGCCAAGGGAAGAGAGGGGCCTTGAGGCCGTGTCCGCATGCCCAGGAAGGGGAGGATTGCTTCCGTGGCGTGGCTCACTGTGGACGCTCTTTGGCCAGAATGACAACCTGGGTGGGACGAGGCCCCTGACTGCCTGGTGTCATCCCAACCATACCTTGATGCTGTAGCCCTGTAGCCCTCCTGCTGTCCTCCCAGGCCTGCCTGGCTGGCTGGGCCCGGTCATTCTCATGCCAGCTCATCCTTGTCCCTGGCACAGGCCCAGGTGGAGGCCCCAGAGCCCCGGCCGGGTGGGCTGGTGCTGGGTTCGATGGCCAGACGGCCCTGATGGGGCTTGTGCTTGTGTTTGAAGGAGGAGGACAGGCACCTGAAGGTGTTCTGCGAGCTCCTGGGCCTGGAGAGGGCCAAAGTTGCCCAGTGGCTCTGCAGTCGCAGAATCGTCACAACCTCCGAGACAGTGGTGAAGCCCATGACCAGGCCCCAGGCAGTCACCGCTAGGGACGCACTGGCCAAGAAGATCTACGCTCACCTGTTCGACTTCATTGTGGAGAGAATTAACCAAGCGTTGCAGTTTTCAGGCAAGCAGCACACTTTTATTGGTGTTTTGGACATTTATGGGTAAGATTCTCTTCTGTGAGCCTGTCTTTCCTCATTTAAATGTCAAATGGCCATTATTTTTAGATCGTTTTGTTCCGGTTTCTTTTTTTGTGTTTCACATGATCAGAAGAGTGGTGTTCTCTACGTTTGCAAGCGTGGATGTTAAGTACAGCCCCCTGGGCTGTGGTGTGTTTCACTTAGAGCATATGACGTAAATGCCGAATTACCAGCAGCCAGCAGCCAGAGCTCACGGCCTGCTGACCACGGTGCTGGCTGATCACTGTGCACTTGCTCCCCGACTTCTCAGACAGAGGGGAAACAACCGAGGCTTGCAGGCCGAAACGGGTCCTGGGTGTCTCTGCTGGTGGGAGAGCCCATGTCAGTTTCCCCTTGGAGGTCCCGAGGAGGGCGGAGCCCTGACACACCTTTCTGGTAGCAAAGGGCGTGGGGACCGTCCCAGAGGTCCCGCACCTTGCCCAGGCTGCCAGGGTCCAAGGCAGACTCAAAGCCGGGCATCTGAGCCACCAGCCTTGTACACCTCGGAGCTTCCTTCCATTCTCAGACCGGCCCTGCTCCAGCTGTTCTCAGACCGTTGGGGGCCGCATTCCCACCACACTGGGGTTGCTCTTCCTACTCTTTGCCCTATCCTCCTTTTCTAAATCCAGGGCCAGACGCAGGCCCAAGAGGCCTGTAGAATCCTTAGAGCGTTAGTGAGGACAGGCCAGCATGGAGGCGAGCTCTGAGGGCCGGAGGGCTCGGGCTTTTTGTTTGTGGTAACTGGCCTCAAACCCCCAACCCCTCCCTCGCCCCTCCCAGGGCGGGTCCCGGTTTCTCAGTGAGGGAGAGGGCCAGTCATTCCATTGAGGGCACCGCAGAGGGCCCTCCCCCCTGGCTTGGGGAGTGTTCCCTCTTACCCTCTGAGCTCCTCCCCATAGAGAGAAGAGAACCGGCTCAGGGCGCCCCCACGGAGGCCTGCTGGGGGACGGAGGGAGCAGATGGGCTGTGAGGACGCTGTGGAACTTTTACCCCAGTGCGGAGACTGGGCTTTCCCATAGCTGTACTATGTGAGGCCGTGCCTCCGGGGAGGTGCTTTGTTTGATTTAGAGTCTGAGTTAATGCATGTGACTCCCAATTAATAGCGTGTGTCAACAGTTCTAATACACTGATCCATTACAGGGATAGTCTAGTGAATGATTTACCTTGTCTTGTGCTAAAAAGAGGATGAGTGGCCATAGACTCTCAGTAGACTTAAAAAGAAACAGTCTTGTTTAACAATGTTTTCTTTTATTGTGGAAGAATTAGGGGATTGCTGTAGCATTCTCTTCTTTTCTGTGCTTTTAAATGTCTTAAAAATAAATAGTCCTTTAAGGGTAGTTGATTCCATTCATCCCACACATGTTTAAGTGCCAGGCATGTGAGGGGTGTGATTGGGGAGCAGAATAGGCACATGGCCCCTGCCCTCTTGGAACTTAAATTTTAGTGGAGAAGGCAGGCGGGTAATTAGAGATTGGGAAGCTTCTTGGGATGGGAATGAGCAGCTAAGCTGGTGGGTGGGCCGGAGGTCCGCAGGGGCTGGGGGAGAGGAGGGCAGCTGAGGACAAGCGGCAGGGAGCGAGGGCCGTGGCGGGCAGGAGGACGATGAACGGAGCCTGCAGACCCCTGCGATAAGGAATCTTATCTTATCTTAAGGTTTTGGTTATGTGAACAAACCTGAGGCAGTAACTAAATTTATAAGGACTTTGGTCTTAGCCTAAATTTTTAACATTAAAATCCACTTCGGAGATAATACAAGTAGCATGCTTGCTGCCACCTGTGAATTAAGGGTCCACTCTAAAAACACAAGCTCCCCTCTGAGGGGCAGTGCTGCCGCAGGGGCGGACCCTGTCCCGCCTTTCCCCGTGCGCCGCCACCGAGTCCCTGCTGCTCAGGCACGCCAGGTCCTTGTTCAGGCCCTTGCTCAGGCACGCCAGGCAGCGTTTGAGAGAACTGAGCTCAGTCTGATCTGGAAATACAGCAGCCTCAAAGGACAAGTGGCCAGCACTGAAAGTGATGACTGCCGAAGCTGGGAGCCTTGAGGTTTCTGCTCAGAGCAGCACGCAGAGTTGAGGCTCCCCAGCCCGTCAGGGTCTACATGCTATGGACCCAGAGTGGGCAAGTTCAGAGGCTGGGGCTCGGGACCCTGGGAGGGAGTGCAGCAGCTCCGGATGTGTGGCTCTGAGGAAGTCACAAGACCCCTCCAAGCCTCGGTTTCTGCCTCCGTAAGCTGGGGTCTCCCTCACGGGGTCATTAGGAAGATCAAATGGCATCTTTAGAACCATGAGTACCACTCACACGTGAAGTGGTCTCATAGCCCATGTGCTTCTGGCATTTCAGGTCACAGATTCGGGTCTTTCCATGGGTTTTGAACTTCAGATCTGAGGGCCCATTTTTGAGAGAGGGAGTGTGTAAAAGGACAAGGCGATAATCACTGGTATTTGATATTCCACTCCCGCTCTAGAAAGCCTCGCCTTTGGCCCTGGCTGTGAGCTGTGGGGCACCACGAGGCCCTTTGGACTCTCCCCTGGCCCAAACTGCGTGGGCTCTGCTCCTGCTTTGTGTCACCCTAGAACTGTCTAGAGCCCAGTCCAGGCCCTTGCCCTGCCCTGGAATTCTAACATGAGACAGCCTGGCTCAGTCAAGTGCCACTCTCAGGTAATCTGTGGCTGGAGCTGGCAGGAACCACTCAGAATTAGAGGATTAACTGAGGCCTGGGGTCAAATGATGCATCTGGCACCCCTTGGTGCTGTTGGCCTCTGGCCCTCAAGTGTGATGGTGGTGGTGGTGGGGGGGGGGTGTCCTGCTGTTCCTGACCTAGGGCTGTGTTAGGGTCAAGTGAGATCTTGAGCATCCACCCCAAGCCCCTGGGGCACTCAGCTTCCTCCTGGCAGGAGCAGTCTCGTGGCTGCGGTCAGAAGGCCTTGCTGTGCTCTGCTCAGCCAACACCACGTCTTCCAGAGTGAGAGGAGAATTCACATACGAGTCCAGATTTCCAGCTCCTCTTGGAAATCAAGCGGTCTCCCATTCAGACCTGTGTGCTGATCATGGTCCCTCTGCTGAGATGGAGGCTGAAAGGCTCCCTGCAGTGTAAGCTCCCTCTGGTGTGGTCTCCAGTCCACTTCCCGTTTCTGTCCCTGCTCGCCTCCTTCAAGGTCTTGACTTTGCAACTCTGGACACAAGTGTTTCAAGTCTGAAAAACCTGATGAGGTGTGCTGGGCTCTGGGCTCTTAGACGACCTTGCCTTTGTCCTCCAAGAACTGAATCCAGGCCTTGGGGAGGCAGAACTGTGCCTTCAACAGAATGGGAAGACAGGAAAACAGCCTTGCCTTTCCCTGAAAGCACAGCTGTCATCGTCAGGCAAGCTCACGGCTGAGTCTGATAAGAGCTGTGTGACCTCAAGCACGCTTCCTAACCTCTCAGAGCCTTAGTCCCTCACCAACAAAGAGGGTAATGGAGTCTGGGTGCTGTTGTGTGAAGCAAATCATAGAGCCGATCAGCACCAGCCTGCCTCAGGGCAGGTGTTTTGTACACACCAGAATCCTTCCCCCACGGCCTGGAAATGATTTATCAACTGCTGGGATAGTAAAACCAGAAGCTTTGGGGGCATATTTAAAACTGGCCGAAAGCAGCAAACTTTTAAACTGTGAAGTTTGTCAAAAAAGTACTTACCTAAAAACAGATGCATATGCTCTGCAAGTATGTTTTAACTTGTTTAAACCATATTTCAGTTTTGAAACCTTTGATGTGAACAGCTTTGAACAGTTTTGCATCAATTATGCTAATGAGAAGCTGCAACAGCAGTTTAACCTGGTAAGTGACTTTTCTGCCTTGTTCTTCTTCTTCTTCTTTTTTTTTTTTTTAATTTTAAAGGTTTTATTTATTTATTTGACAGACAGAGGTCACAAGTAGGCAGAGAGGCAGGCAGAGAGAAGCAGGCTCCGTGCTGAGCAGAGAGCCTAATGCAGGCCTCAATCCCAGGATTCTGGGATCATGACCTGAGCTGAAGGCAGAGGCTTTAACCCACTGAGCCAGCCAGGCGCCCCTGACTTTTCTGCCTTCTTGAAACTAGTGCTCTCAGCCCTTCCTATCCACCGGTTCTCAGATCCCCCACGCAGTGCAGGAGCCCCATGCCAGCTCACAGCACCACCATGTGGCCACATCCTGAAATTACACCTTCCCAGTCTATTCCTCGTATTCTAGCCCCCTGGCCAGCTGCTTGGCCACAGTCCATCACTACCCCAGCTTGTTCACAGACCCTCTGTGCAGCCGGACCAAATGATTGAGTTTCCTGAAGGCCCCACGGCCTTGCAAGCCTCTGTGCCATAACCCACTGGCTCCTGTCACTTCCCCATCCCTTCTTCTTCACCTGGAAAATTCTTGCTTGTCTTTTGAAATTCAGCTTCTCCTAAAACATTCCTGAAGAAAAAAAAAAAATAGTGTGACATCATGGAGAGCATGGACGTTTATTCAAAGGGAACTGGGTTTGAATCTCTGCTCTCCCACCTTCTTCCTCTGGGACCTTATGCTCAGAGCCTCAGTTTCCTCTTTGGGAAAAATGGTCACTGGTACCTGCCGGTCTGATATTGTTGTGAGGACTAGGCCTAACACTGAATCACACCCAGTAAATGTTTCTTTTCTTTCCTTTTCCTCACTTTGGAATTAATCCATGTATAACATTAAATTTCATCCCATTGCAAATGTACGTTATGTACGTAATCTCAAGGATTCCCTGGAAGTTTAGCATTTAATAACTATGAGTAAAGTTTATTCCTAGTAGATAGGCTTCATCACGCCCTTGAAGTCACCCCATCATCCTTTGCATTCCTCTCGGCCCCATCTCTGCTGTACTCTCTGGCCTCTAAGAGAGCCATGTTTCTCAACCTCCCATTGGGCTTCCCAGCTGACACAGGGATTCTTCTGTGGGAGGCTTTCTCCTCGCTGCCCCTCCCCTCTTGCCCCCTGCAGCCGGGATGAGCCTGGGCCAGTCCTCCGGGAAGCCTCCCTCATACCCGTATGGCCTGAACAAGTAGTGAACGGAGCTCTCCATGTTGTTGGCCTCTCACACCGGCCCCACGGCCAGCATTCTCAGGCAGGCTGGCTCCCACCCAGCCAGAGAGGCTGCACCTGTCTTGGCTGGCGGCAGTGCTGTGAGCAGGGAGGAGTTGCAGGACCACTTTGGGGTCGTGGGGTCCCACTCAGACCAGGTTGGAGGGTCACATTAGGAACTCTGCAGCATCGGTCATGGGTAAGGACGGTGGCCTGCACCTCAGGGTCTTCCCTAAACATTGCGAACCAGTCAGGTCTCTGTGTTTCCCAAGTGCTTATGACCTGGACTTTTAAAGCACTCTTTAATGTTCTGTTTTGTTTTCTCTATTAACTTCTGGATTTCCAGCATGTCTTTAAACTTGAACAAGAAGAATACATGAAGGAAGATATCCCTTGGACTCTGATAGATTTTTATGACAACCAACCAGTTATTGACCTGATCGAAGCCAAAATGGGTATTTTGGAGTTACTGGATGAAGAATGCTTGGTAACTTAAAAAAATTTTTTGTTTAACTTCTGCGTAGTGACAAATAAGAATATTACAAACTGGGTTTGTGTGTGTGTGTGTGTGTGTGTGTGTGCGTGTGTGTGTGTGTATGTAAATTCCTGATGTCTTACCCAACTGGTTGGACATTAATGCTGGGATAGTAGTCCATGGCAGGAACCCCAGAGAGCCAGCTGAGCCTTCTACCCTCACCATGTATAGGGCTATACACTATTATACAAGACACTATTGGGCTATACATGCATAACCTCTCAGGTCATGTCCACCAAGGAGGAGCTCTTTAAGGCTGTCCAAGGCGTATTTAGAATGGATGTGAAAATAGCAGGTGACCTCACACCAGTTGTTAATGACTAATAAGAATTGAATTTTCTTTTATTTCCTCATTCCTGTGAATCATCATTGGGAGGGGTAGCTGAAAAATCAACACCATACAATTCAAGAGAAGAGGCCTCTAGTTCTCCTGTTGTTATTTCCCTGTAGGAAGAGTACATTTACGGTGGGCCAGCCTAGCAGTGGCTCTTGTGGGACCACAGGGACAAATAATCCCCAGGACAGTACTCATTTTTTGGCTTAAAGAATGTGTTGTGGGGTGTTGTATGTAAGTGATGAATCACTGAATTCTACTCTAGAAATCAACATCGCACTGCATGTTCACCAATGAAAACTCAAATTTAAAAAATAAATAATTTTTTTCAAAATTTAGTGGCTTGAAATAAAAGTAATTAATTAATTTTTTTAAATGTTGTATCACGATTTTTAAACATAAATTTATTTTAAAAAATACATCATAATGTTGAAGATTAACTGGCCTTTTCTCCCTGGAATTCTCAATTCCATGCTTTTTCTCACAGATTCTCCTCTCTAGTCCCACCTGGGTAGCAACCAGTAATCCAAGATTAAAGGGCTGGCAGCAGGGCTAAGCATTCTGGATCGATCTAGTGAGGGCAGGGTGCCCAGGCCAAGGCAGCCTCTAGGAGATATTTGTACCTACTCTACACAGACGTTCACTAGGCAACCCGTGTCACAAAGAAGCCTGCAGGAGTCTTTTGGACACAATGGGGGATTTAATTCGCTGAGTTTGGGTCAAATATCACTGATCACTTCCATATCACCAGTATCAAGAACAAGTTTTGCAACTAGTTTTCTTTGAGGAAGTAGTTACTAACTAGGCTATAAAATGAAGGAAAGCTCTTTTCCTGAGGTAGGGGTGAAGTGGGGAGGGTTACATTTAGGGACCAGTCTTTCCCCATTCAAGCAAGAAGAATTAATCAAGAAATCAAGCAAGATTTTATTCACGTAATAAAATCTATGCTCTTTTTGCCCTGAAACTTTAGACTTCTTTGGGTGGAAATAATAGGAATACTGCCAATTTTGCAAAAATAAATTTCTTCATTCTTGAGTTTTATGCTATGTCCATTTCCTTCCAGTTCATAACATTTTGTTTTTCTACAAGGGCATTGATAGGTCTGTATAAGTGGCACTGCAAAGGTTGTTAGGATCAAGGACAGATGTGTGCCTAGAGCTGCGTTATAAAAACGAGCCCCAGGGCGCCTGGGTGGCTCAGCTGGTTAAGCAACTGCCTTCGACTCAGGTCACGGTCCCGGAGCCCTGAGATCGAGTTCTGCATCAGGCTCCCAGCTCCATGAGGAGTCTGCTTCTCCCTCTGACCTTCTCGCCTCTCATGCTCTCTCTCACTGTCTCTCTCTCAAATAAATAAATAAAATTAAAAAAAATAATAAAAAATAAAAACGTCTGTAAGTAGCTCACTCTGAGTTGTCCGCTCACCATGGCTTGTCAGAATTAGTATTTTTTTTGTGCCCCTATTAATCTTTCAGCTCTAGTTTTCTCACTCTCTGGTTTCCTTTTCTCTTGCAGTTACCACATGGAACTGATGAAAACTGGCTTCAAAAGCTGTATAATAATTTTGTCAACAAGAACTCTTTCTTTGAGAAACCCAGGATGTCAAGTGCATCTTTCATCATCCGGCACTTTGCTGACAAGGTACAGGGAGAGTCTGGGGCGGTGCCGTCTGCGTTGGAGCTGGAGAGGCTTCCTAGATGCTGTGGGCAGGCAGGGGCTTCTCTGGCCAGACTCAAGTCACACTCGGTCTTGGTGCCTTGCCCTGATGAAGGAGACATGCGCGCGTGTCTAACAATTTTTAACTTGTTTTCGTCGCAAAATACGAGTTTCAACTGCAGTGCTTTAAAGATAAACGTGTGGCTAGTGGACCTCATTTCTGATTTTAGGTTTCTTGGATATTCATGAATCTCTTATCCGTTTGTTTCCTCTATGAAACGGTTAAAATCAAGACAGCATAATTGTTTTCAATAATGAAAGCTGGACCTTTTTTGAGGCTTTCCTTTTTCATTAAGTTGTAATATGTTTATTACACTGATAACGGGCTGGCTCAAGATGTTGCATTTTCTAGATTATCTTTATTTTCTTCTTTATTGATCTGTTTTTTTTATGAGACATTACTTTAATAAAAAGAAAAAGTTATTTAAAAATCACATTACAGAAAGCTTAGGAAATAGGGAAAAAAAAGAAAAATCACCATAACCACTTGCCATAAACATATGTTCTCCTCTTGTTTTCACTCCCTAAGGAAACTCCCGCCCTCAGAGCATTTGCTGGTTGGGTGTCACTCCTGGGGCCTGGCCAGTGCCTGGGCATCACGGGACCAGTGCTAGTGCTGGGGTCAGAGTGTGCTCATGGTGCCTGAGAGGGCAGGGCAGGGGGCAACAAGCTGGAAAGTTGTAATGATTTTGCGGGCTAGAGGAGCACTGTAAAAACCTGCTAGCATTTTTGATTCCTGAAGGGATGCATATGAAATGAATGATAATATCTCAGGTTGTATTTTCTAGTGGTTGTCTTCTGCAGTTCCACAGCTAGGATCCCATGGGAGAAAGGGGAAGGGGAGCAAAAAGGTATCAGATATATGGGATTGACTTCAAGACCCTCTTCACCATACTTGGTTTCTGCACATTTAATTCCTTCTCCCTGGCACTTCCAGGAAGTCCCTCTTAAAAGCAGCATTTGGGGTGGATTGCAGGTTGGTGGGAAAAAACCACATACACTGTAAGGTTAGCTTAGGTACCCTGTTTAATTAGCCAGGGAAATATAATCATTTTGAAAGTGAAACGGCTGCACTTAGATGTAGCAAGTCAGTGCATCTTCCCACAGTTCCCAGAGCTCCCGACAGAGGTGGCTGTGACACTGTCCCCACAGATGGTCTTATTACATTGTTAAACCTTTGTCCGTTTAAGCCAGTGGCTCACACCACCAGCCTGGAAGAATTTATGCAACAACCCAAGGTCTCCATTCACAAGGGAGTGTTTGAACACAGCCAGTGTTCCTAGTTCTTAATCCAAACTCTGCCCAGCAAGGATGCTGCCTCCCTTAAGGAGACAAAGCAGAGTATTTGCTCAGGGGTCTGTGAACACCCTCTCTGCCCCCAGATTCCAGCATCCCCAAAAGCCTGTTTTTGCACAGTCATGAAAATTGTACTTTGAACATATTTTCTAATTTATGAAAAATATGTATCATATAACCATGTAACCCAGAGGCATAAACTATTTGGGTTTGAATGTTTAAGCAACCACCGTGGATATGTTCAAGGGATTTAAGAAGCCTTATGGTTCTGAAAGGGCCGCAGGGAGTTTCCCTAAACCAGACTGAAGTAGTGCACACATTTACCCCCCTAACCAAACTCTAAGCGTTTTGGTGGCCCTCAAAGACTTTGTGGTCAAATGGTCAGTTTTTCTTTCCTCTCTACCATATTAATGTTGCTTTAGGAAAATATTTCTGTTTGAACCCAAAGGACCACACTGAGATAGTTTCCTCCTCCAGATGGCTTCAAAGGTAAAGCGAACCCCAAGCCAGTTCTTCGTCGAACTGTGTGTATTAACTGCACCCGCTGCAGAAATGACTGGTCACCTGTGGCTAGAAGGAACCAACAGGTGTATACAGTGTGATCAGTGACTAGTAAGAAATCCAGGCAGTGCAAGAGCCTGGCTCTTTCCATCAGCTGACGTATTCCCAGATCCCAAAGTTTTATATAAATGGTTTTCTGTGATAAACGAAACTGAATCTCTTTTTAAAGGCTTGCCTTTTTAGCCCCTTCATTCATCATTGTTTAAAAGGAAAAAGAAAAACCCCATGGTACTTAGATGCTGTCTGCTTTTGTTTCTTTGGAAATAATTAAATCCTTTCTCCGCGTAGGTAGAATATAAATGTGAAGGTTTCCTTGAAAAGAACAGAGATACCGTCTATGACATGCTGGTTGAAATCATGAGAGCGAGCAAGGTTTGTAAGTTTCTAAGGGGGTAATTAATGTTATTTGCTATATAACTTGACATGGACCTAGATGTGCATCAGGAAAGAGTAAGAAGTATGTGGGTGTGTGTACTGTCTTGCAGTGGCAAACTGTAGCTCAGACTGAGAAGAAATAACTGTTTTAAGAATTGGGACTGAAATATGTATCAGGCTTCTGAAAGCATCCAAATAAATATCCACTAGATATAAAATCAGAAATCAAGCCGGGCACGGTGGCACATGCCTATAGTCCCAGCTACTCGGGAGGCTGAGGCAGGAGGATCACTTGAGCCCAGGAGTTCTGGGCTGTAGCGCGCTATGCCGATCGGGTGTCTGCACTAAGGTCGGCATCAATATGGTGACCTCCTGGGAGCGGGGGACCACCGGGTTGCCTAAGGACGGGTGAACTGGCCCAGGTCAGAAATGGAGCAGGTCAGAACTCCCGAGCTGATCAGTAGTGGGATCGCACCTGTGAATAGCCACTACACTCCAGGCTGGGCAGCAGAGCGAGACCACGTCTCTTTAAAAAAAAAAAAAATCAAAATGTGTGGGAAGCCAGAGAGGAAGAATAGCTAACATATAGCCAGTTAAAGGACCACAGTTTACATTTGATTCATTCATTCACAAATATTTCTATAGCACTACCATGTGCCAAGCACTGGTCCTAGATTCCAGACACAGCAGTGAACAAGGCAGTCAGTTCCCGTCCTTGTGGAGGGACAGACCGTAACCACATAAGTAGCAATGGCAGGTGGTGCTAAGCATCCAAAGGAAACCAGGGCAAGACAGAAGGAGGGTGACCCAGGGAAAGCGGTGCTGGCTCCGATGCGTGAGCTCCTCAAATCCACAGTTCCGTATGAGGAATAGTGTCCTCAAAGGAATGACTTCTGGATTTTTCTCTTCCTCTTCAAACATTTCCTTATTAACATTTGAGACTAAGAATAAGCCATACATGAACCTTCATTGTGTGAATATTTGGTTAGATCATATTTATTATTTTCCTCTTTTAAAAGATCCCCAGTCCTCTGTTCTTATTCAAGCGTTCTGACCAGGTCCCGAATGAGCATGAGGGCTTCCCCGAACAATCATAAATAAGTCCCCAGCATGTCAACTTCGGTTATTAAAACCGATTTATGTTAGAGAATTCAGTGTGGAAATGGCCTGCATCTCGTGTACAAAATTAGTTGATTTAATTCACCAATTTCTTACTCGCCCCCAAGTGTACCCCCGGGTCCATTCTAGAAGATGGATGCGGGTCACGAGAAAGCACAGATGGGTGTCCCAGCTCAGCACAAAGCCTCTCAGAGGTGTGGCACGTTCAGACCCACTGGTTTCACGGGGGGCGGGGGTGGGGAGGAATACAGGGAGTCTCCTCCAAAGGAGACTGTCAATGTCTGATTTGAAAGGGGAAAAAAATGAATTTCCCTCTGAGAAGGTAAGACAAAGAAGTAATTGATGTTTGGTGGAAAGTAACGAGCATCTTAGAAGAAGATTATCTTATTTAGAAGAAATTAGAATTAATCTGAGTTAGGACACAGATTTTTTTTTTTTAACCTTATTCTAAGCAGATGAAGGGGTGGAGCCAGACAATATTTTAACAGAATCTCAAATAATGGGTAGAACTTAAATGTACAGGGATGAAAACGTGAGGGAGGAGATTCCAGGTGTGGAAACAGCATACGGACCCACGGACCCACGGCGACATCCGCACGGATTTCTCTCTGCTCACGTTCCTGGAAAGAAGCCCTGAGTCACCCTGAGGGAGGAGCGGCCTCTTGTGGGTTTCAGATCTGACTGTAGACATTACAGACTGCTAACCTCACTTTACACAGACCTGTTGTGACCGTTCTTTGTGGTTCGTATCAGCTGACGACTGAGAGTGAACACCTTTGGACATTGAAATCCTCTCTGTTTCTTCCAGTTCCAACTCTGCGCCAGCTTTTTTCAAGAAAGTGCGGTTCCTCCTTCCCCTTTCAGGTCAGCGATCACAGTTAAATCTGCAAAGCCAGTCATCAAGCCAAACAACAAGCAGTTCCGGACCACAGTGGGGAACAAGGTACTCCGAAAGTAACTGAGGGCGAGGGGGCCAGGCCCTACGGGGAGCCAGGCAGTTGTAGGGCCCGCAATCCAGGCCTGGATACGGGCACTGAGCTGCTTCACATCTACTATGTATGTAAGTGCAAAGAAAGGCCACAGATCATCGTCATCACATCTCAGCCTCCAAGGCTGTACACACCTGAGCAAACCACGTGTTCACACAGTGACATGACTTACTGAGTTCCCTGCTGTTTGGGAAAATTGGATGGAGCAGCATTCTTTCCAGAGTATAGGACCTGCTAGTAATCATCACAGTCATGGTTTGAAAGCTTTCATAATTTGTTAATGCATGAAGTTAACTTTTCTCCTTCTTAATTTTCAAAGATTAGGCCTTTTTTTTTTTTTTTTTTGGCCTTGACTTAAGCATGACATTTTTATCTCTGACCTTGTCTCCTAGTTCCGCAGCTCTCTGTATTTGCTCATGGAAACCCTCAATGCGACCACACCCCACTATGTGCGATGCATCAAGCCAAACGATGAGAAATTACCCTTCGAGTAAGTGTTTCTATGCAGCAGAGTGAAAACACCCAGGAGGCCATTTCTGTCACAATGTTGGAAATTTTGCTTATAATTCTCTTGAAGTTTACTGTTTCTAGCTTTTTAACAATTCAGAACAACTCGGTCCTTCACATGCACCGTAAGCCAGTACGGCCCCTCTCAGGGGGCTTGTCTCCAGGCCAAAGCAAAGGGACCAGCTTTCCAAGAATAGCCCACAAATGAAGCTCATGCCGCTGGGAAAGCCAGAGCAGCTCCTTGCTTATAGGAAGGATTTGTGTACAGCATAGTCACTAATAGTTATATTTTAACTATTAACTATAATGGTATTATAGTTAATAATACTATATTGTGTGTTGGAAAGTTGCTAACAGTGTAGGTCTTAAAAGCCCTCCTCACAGGAAAGAAACTGTTGTAACTATGGAGGAGGTGAGTGGGACCGTTTCACAGCGTGTACAAACACCAGGTCACTATGTTGCACACCTCCGAGCTATGACTGTGATGCTGCCTGTCAGTTAGACCTCAGTAAAAAAGAAAATTTGATTTTTGAAAGAAAGGTGGTAGAGGAACAGAGGTTTCCCCCTCCAACATGGCATGAGACGTGCAGCTTGCTGTCTGGAGCCCCTGGGAAAGCCCCAGGCTCAGGAGTGGACGTTGCAGAGTCTCTTTGAGCTGACTAGAGCTGAGAGGTGTCTGAGGGATGTGGCCCATCCTGGAGGTGGCCAGTGTCTGGGGAGACCACCAGACGCTCAGACCTCAGCTGGTCGGTGTCCCTGTCCCTTCAAGGGAATTCTAGCGTCAAATGGACACTCGGAGGGGGCGGGCGGGAACATTTCCTCCACTCTGCTTGTCCTGCAAAGCTGAACCAAAGGCCCTCTCCCCACAAAGCCGCCTCCCTGTTTCCACCGTCAGACTCCGTTGCTCATTTCTCCGAGACCTCAGTCAGCTTCCGGAAGGCCGGCAGAGCTGCTGTTTTCTGGGGGTCCATGGAGTGGCTGTTGGGGGCCAGCGTGGGGAGCGCAGAGGCCCACCCGGCTCCCCAGAGCCCCCGCCCAGGTGGCTCCACGGCACTGCTCCGAGGCACGTTTGTCCGTCACCATGGCTTAACCCATCTCCTGACTCACGTCTTCTTTCAGGTTCGACTCCAGAAGGATTGCTCAGCAGCTGCGAGCCTGCGGCGTCTTAGAGACGATTCGCATCAGTGCGCAGAGCTACCCATCCAGGTTCGTGGTCATGCCATGTGCTGGGGGGGAGGAAGGTCCAACTTCAGGTCTGCTGAGAACCAAGGGAGGGCCTGCCAGGTGTTTTTGTCAGATACCTGCAGAAGATGCCCCTAAGGGAAGACCAGAAGAGGGCCACTGACAGGCGGTGCGTGGGACAGGGGCCACTGCCACCCCATCACCTGTTTCTGTGGCTGATGAACTCCACCTGCCGCCTCTGCACTGCTCCTGGGGGAGGAGAGCACAATTGTTGGGGCAGAGTGTTAGCAGAAATACGGTATGGGGACCACGCAGGATGAGGTCAAAGGTCAGTGCTGTCATCCCAGGACTGACTCTACCACCCCATCAGCAGTGGGAACCGCAGATGGGCCATGCCTCCTCGCTGCCACGCTTCCTTAGATCCCCTTTGACTTTGCAGGTGGACGTACACCGAATTCTATAGTCGCTATGGTGTGCTCATGACCAAACAGGAGCTTTCGTTCCGTGATAAAAAGGAGGTGTGCAAAGTGGTTTTACACAGGCTCATCCAGGTCAGTCTCTCTCAACTCCGGGAGTGACAAGCTCTTACCGCGCTGCCTATCTCCAGGGTGTGTTTCCATACCCGCCTGTCTCAGAACTGCATTGTCATGAATGCCAAGGAAGAAAATATGCCCCATGTGTTTGGGTGCTGAGGTCAGAGCAGACACACTCACGGGGGCATCATCTCTTGAGAGTAGGAGTCACCATTAGGGACCCAGACTTGAACCCCAGCCTCCCTCAAAGTCTTCCTACATTGTCTTTCCACCATCAAAGGAGCTCCGATGGGCCTGGCTTGTATCACATGGTCAACTGAGAAGTCTCTGACCCAGGAGGGTCCCAGACAGGGCACCCCGTGTGGATTTGGTCATTGCTGCAGCAGTGAGTTGTGGGAAGGCAGTGAAGACAGAGGTACCATGGCCAGGAAAGGGGGCGGTGAAGGCAAACCAAAATGAAGATAGAAATCAGACCTTTCCAGGCTCTGCTCTCTTGTTGAGAGAAGCTGAAGCTTCCCAACAGCCCAACTGAGAATCACCGAACATTCACTCACCGCTCTCACCCCACAGATGGACCCCTGGACCTCAAGTCCATTTCTTCCCCCAGTGGCTTTAAACAGACTTCTCAAAAAATAAATTTTGAGGTCCTGATTAGAATTTTTCTGCTTTCTGTCAAGGAGCAGATGCGTCAAAATAACAATGTTTTGGCATCTTTGAATCTCTAAACATCTTTTCCAAACACTCTAGAAACTCTGAAAGATTTTTATTTCTGATTCTATCATTTTTCTCTTCCAGGATTCTAATCAGTACCAGTTTGGTAAAACCAAAATTTTCTTCAGAGCAGGACAAGTGGCCTATTTAGAGAAACTCCGACTGGATAAGCTCAGGCAGAGTTGTGTTGTGATACAAAAGCACATCCGTGGCTGGCTCCAGAGAAAAAAGTTCCTCCGAGAAAGACAAGCTGCTCTGACCATCCAGCAGTACTTCCGGGGTCAGCAGACCGTGAGGTACACCAGAGCAGAGGAAGCCAGGGGGTGGGTCAGAGGGGAAGGGGGCCGTGAGCCTGGAGATGAGAAGGTCACACCCTTGGGGCAGGGAGTGCTAACTCTGCCTACTGTTCCCACAGCAGAGGTGACCTCTAGGACCCTGAAGCTCTGATCAGGGTTTTGAAGTGAGACCAGGTATAGGGACGGGGCCCCTTTTCCACGGGAAGCGAAAATGCCAAAGGCAGTCAGGGTCCCTCCATAAATGCTGTGAGTAGCCACTGACCAACCTACCTGCAGAGAGTGGGGGTGCCGACAGTACCCGAGGGGATCCATGGCAAGGCTCTGCCAGCAAACTTGAGCACCTCCCAAGGGGATGGCTGAGTTGGGGGGCAGTTCCACCAATCCTGCTCCTCACTGAGTGCTTCCCAGAGGCCATGCCAAGTTGGCTAGTGAGAGGGTATCCTTCCCAACAGCAGCATGTGCTAGTGTGCATGGGCACTGCCTCTGTCCTTAGCATGCCATGAGGGGAGCGGAGAAGGCAGCTGTTTAAGGATCAGGCAGTGTCACGGGACCTGACCTCTACCTGAGCTGGTTTTGCCACCCCACCCCAGGTGACCATCTTACATATATACATAGTCAAGCTTGCCCTCCTGTGCCTCTGAGTCAGGCAACAGCAGCTGTCTTCAGGGCAGGAAAAGCCAGGGTTATCTTCTTCCCCAGGTCAGGCCCCCTTTCTGTTTAGGAATCACAGCGGCCTGACAGTTCTACCCCTGCTTACCTCTCGTGCCTGTCCCTTCATTCTGTTCCCATCCCCTGTCCTGCATGAGGCCTCCACCACCCCTTGCCTCCTGGTCCCACAGCACAGCCTCCCCCTGCTGTCTGTCTTCTGGAAGCAGAGTCTGTGGGAGCCCTCCAGTGACCCCTGTTTCCTACACTCAGTCTTTGGCATGGCATTCAAGGCCCCCCATGGCCTAGATGCATTCATGAGAATGGAAGCTCTGGGAGAGCCTGGACCCTGCTTTCATACACTACAATGGGTATTCAATAACTACATTTTTCAATAACACATGGTCTCTATTTTTCTAACCTCACTAATTTTTACATGTATCTTATATTCTGCCAGCTCCAGACAAATTCTCTTCTTCTGAATATTTCTAGCATTGCTTAGGCCTCCATATGTTCACTGGTCCTTAGCTTGAAATGCTTTTTCTAGCCTTCACTGTCTCCAGAAATCCTACTTCTCCATCAATGGCTGGCTCACAAGCAGAATGATAGTTCTATAAGATCTCTCTTATAGATCTTTTAGTCATTACTTTATTTTTCCTCTTATCCCCCCTGGCCATTCATAAGTCTGCAACATGAGGTTGTCAGCCCTGAAGGGAAGAGCTTTGTCTTCACCTCTGATCCTTTAGACAGGAGTTGACAAGCTTTTTCTGGAAGAGCCGAATATTCAGACTTTGGGGGCCAGACAGTTTCTCACAACTCTCCAACTTTGCTGTTGCTAGGCACGGATAAAATACAGATGACAGGTGTGGCGGTGTCCCCATAACACTGGACAATAATAGGTAGCAGGCTGCAGAATTGGTCCCTAGACTGTAGTTTGCCAAGCCCTGATCTAGAGCTGCTCCATGATTCCCCACCAGGCTGAATGAGCAAGTACACTGCCAAAGCCCCCTTTTCTTCTCACATATGTGAGCAACCGTGAACTGACCAGCCTGAATGTGGGGAGTGTGCAAGTTGCCACGTTGTTCCCCTGGCCTGGAGCAGGCCCACGTTCAGATCAGGGTGAACGGAAGCTGAGGAGACTGACTTCCAGCAGGCCTTAGACTCAATGAGTTCTAGAGTTTAACGGTAGATTTACAAAACATTTGACTATTCCTCAGTGGGGGGAGAAAATGCTGCACCAGCTCATCACTGTGCCAGGGAAACCAGGGCTCTGTGGATAACAGGTTCACTCTGCATTGTTTTTAACCAAGGAAAGCTGTTACGGCAACAGCCTTGAAAGAAGCATGGGCCGCCATCATCATTCAGAAGTACTGTCGTGGGTATCTTGTCCGCAGTTTGTACCAGCTGATCCGTGTGGCTGCCATCACCATCCAGGCCTACACCCGAGGACTCCTGGCAAGGAGGAGATACCGAAAGGTACGGCTGAGACCCTGCACTTTCTTAGTCATAGTCAGATGGTCTTTTTCTGCAGGAAGACCTTCATAGAGAGGAGTGCTGGTATCTTAGTGTTCGTACATGTCCGCTACAGGTCAGCTTGGTCATTTTTTCAGAAGTCTAGGTATAATAGGACTCTGTGGGTTAATTATAAGAAATTTGTATTTTACGCTGTGAGAATATTTTAATAGTTGTGTCTCTCAATGTTAGAGGAGTTGATAAGAGAAACAGTGGGGAACCAATCTGTGTTTCAAAAAATCTTGTTTTAAAGATGCTGGAGGAACACAAGGCTGTGATCCTACAGAAATACGCACGGGCATGGCTGGCCCGACGCAGATTCCAGAGTATCCGACGATTTGTGCTCAACATTCAGCTCACTTACAGGGTCCAGCATTTGCAGAAAAAGCTAGAAGACCAGGTAGGTGTTCATAATGTATCTTTCATATGTATTTTTCCAACTGATTTATTTTGTCCTGGGCCAATTCCTTAGCTAATGCTGTTAAGATTTATGCCCATGTTAGGAAGTTCAGATAGATTATGTGGACCACCTTATTCAGAAAACAGAAGTACACTGTAAAAGGCTGCTCCATGCAATTGTATAGGTTGTACACTGTGCAAGGTCAGCTGCTGAAGAGTGTAAGTGGGGCTGAAATCCAGGCTAACTTTGCTTTTGCCAACACATGTGTCCTGGTACAAAGCTGCCTTGAAACAGGAGTGCTTTTTTCTCACCTGTACAAAGATGTCCACATGCCAAGCCATGCTCCCTTAGGACTGTGTTGGCTCGGAGAAGTTGCTCCTTTCTAATTTGCCCAAAGGTCTATATGGTCTAACTGCAGCCCTGCCTATTTTGGGGAGACCTCTCATACCATCTCCCCTGGTGGGAAACAAAAATCCACATGCTCTTAGTCAGTGGGGAAGGGCTGTGTCATACGCAGCGTCCAGATCTGTAAAACTCACTTCTGGGCCTGTCCCAAACAATACCGAGATTCTCCTAGGGGAAACTTAAAACTTAGCCACGAACAGAGGCTTAGGAGTCCTTAGCAAATGGATAAATGTGCAAAAAACCCCTTGAAGTTTGGATGCAGTTTCTCCTTATTGTGCTCTTGTGCGGCAGGCCTGCGCCTTCCGGGTCCTGCGCAGACCAGTACCAAAAGGCTGCAGCGACAGCTGGGAGGAGGGCCTGTGGGGGTCCTGACACTGCCAGGGCTCCACCCTGGGCATGTTCGTTTGCTGGGGCTGCCATAACAAACACCCACAGCCTGTGTGGCCTACACAACAGACATTTCTTTTGTCACAGTTCTGGAGGCTAGAAGGCCAAGATCAAAGTATTGGCAGAGTTGGTCTCTACTGAGTTGTCCCTTCTTGACTTGCAGTGTCTGTGTCCTAATCTCTTCTTATAGGGACACCTATTGTACTGGATTAGGGCCCACCGATATGACCTCATTTTGCCTTAATTTTGTCTTTAAAGATCCTATCTCTATATATTCCGAGGTGTTGGGTATTAGGACTGTAACATGTGACTTTGGGGGCAGCAGGGGACACAGTGTATTCCATAGCATTAGGGTTGTCTTAGAGCTCCAGGATTGGGCTGGTCCTGCACTCAGAGTGCCATCAGCTCAGGAAGTGTGCCTGACCACATCTGCCTTGCTATTTGCTGTGGGATGAAGACACTCATACGTGCCATTGTAACTAAAACTGTGATCAGTGTAGATAAAGCCCTGATAGATCTAGATGCCATGTCAAATGTTGTGAGAGGCAAATGGAATTGCTTCTTTATTTTGGATAAACCCCCAAATATCTGCTGTTTTTTCCTCTAGAACAAAGAGAACCATGGGCTGGTAGAGAAGCTGACCAGCCTCGCCGCTCTTCGGGCCGGTGACACGGAGAAGATTCAGAAACTGGAATCCGAGCTGGACAAAGCAGCTGCCCACAGGCACAGTTATGAGGAGAAGGGGAAGAAATACAAGGCTGCCATGGAAGAGGTCTGTGCTGGTCGTGATTATGGAAATCCATGCGAGTCCTTTTGGGCAAGAGGTCACGGGACAGCATTTTCCCACAAAGCAGATTTCTGCAGAACAGATCAGATTTTGCTATTGGCGTCCATCAACAAAGGGAGGTCTACCTTTCAGGGGAGGAGATCAAAGGCCTAGAATCTGGGGGAAGGGGAGGAGGCTCGTGCTTCAAGACATGCAACATGAGGTTTCCTTTTTTTTCAACTAATGTGAAGTTATGAAAGCCCTTTTAAAGCAAAGGAACTCTGGCTAGATGCTTACCTCTCTTCAATGAGGATCTTGGTCCCCTGTCATTTGTCCTTCTGGAGCATGCCCTGAAGCATCTTCCCCAGAACAGCAGTGCAAAGTTTGGGGCAGGTTTTCATCTCTGTAGTCGAGTAAAATGAGCAGTAGACAGAGATCAGATGTCTCCGGCTTAGATCTCGTCTTTGCTGCCATCGGGTTGGGCAACATTGGGCAAGTCCCCTACCCTCTCTGATGTAAGATGGGAGTAACAAAAAGGGACTGACAGAGTCCTTGTAAGGATAAAGTTGTCAGATGAAATCATTTAGCCATGTGCCTACCATGGAGACCTGCACAACTGTGAGCTGCCGTTCTCTGAAGCAGTGGTGTTTATTACCCTCCACTCTCCTGTACTTTCCAAAGTCCTACGGCACCCAGGTTTGGGGCAGCCTGGAGCCCCAGGGCCCCCTCTCATGGCATGCACTGCCTGTCAGCAGCCATCAGCACGATTCAACAGATACTTTACTAGGAGAAGCTAAGATAATAGAGCTTCTGTCCCGATCACACATTCTTCCTGAGTAATAATACTCTCAAAATGTGGTTCCACTTTGTATCATAAATTATTGTCAGCCTATTAAATATATGCATACCTTGGCTATTGAGAAGCTTCCAGAAAAGGATAGAGGCATTTTCTTACTTTGAGGAAACCTTGGATTTGGTGATTGCTCCTTGACTTCAGCCATTGCCTGGCCAGGTTGAGAACCGTGTCTGCTTGAAGTCACACAGGTCCCCTGTGTGAGATGGAACGCAGCAGGGGGCTGGCGCCAGCTATCAGCCATGGATAGGAGCTGAGACGGACAGACAGATGAATGGACAGAAGGATGGATGGGCAAAAATGCAGCCTTTCACCAAGAAAGGCTGTGGTGACAAAACTTAAAGTGAGTTTTTTAAAAAAGCTTTTTTTCTTCCCTTCCCTAGAAACTGGCGAAGCTTCAGAAGCATAACTCAGAACTGGAAATACAAAAGGAGCAAATGGAGCTGCAGCTTCAAGAGAAGACTGAAGAGCTGAAAGGTAGAGCCCACGGTAGCCCGAGGCGTGCTCTCACGTGCTCACCTGTCCAGGCGTTCGGGAAATATCTGTTGGCGTGAACTGAGTTTTAGGTAGAATCAGGAATCTGTGATGCATTCCCAGTGAAATGAGAATGCTTTTTGCTTGGCAAGGAGCAACCATACTTAAGTTGTGGTAACGTTACCCTACAGATTCTTCTGTTGCATTCCCATCTTTTGTCCGATGGCACAGCAATCCCTGTCTCAGAACCGCCTGGGCCGTTTGCAAAATGCAGATGGCTGGGCTGTCAGCCTGGAACCCTTCCATCAGGAGGTGGTGTCTGTGCGTGGTGCGGCCGGGATGGTTCAGACGTGGGTCTTTTTGACACCTTTGTGGCGATATGATGCACAGGCAGGGTAACACTGCAGTAATGCTGCTGCTGGCCGAGAGTCTGTAGTCAGATTTCAGATCTGTCTGAATGACTTGGTGTAAGCAGTCACTTCCCCCGGCTCCTGCCCTGGCTGTGAGGGAAGGCCCTGCTGAGCCCTTGAGTAGCCCCCTTGAGATTTCTGACACAGCCACTTGGAACCAGTGGTATTCCCTTCATTCAGGGGCATGAAACAGGCACCCTGAGCCTAGCTCTGTCTCACTCAGAGGCTACCTGTAGGCACTTGCACAATCCCAATGAGAATGGGAACCTGATGGTTCCCGTCCAGATGGCGGAAATGACCACACTTGCTTCTCTGTACTGTCCAGAGCTCTTCTCTGCGAGCCCTGACGGGGCAGCAGGGCCTTGGTAGCTCAGGCCTGAGGATCTGGCACACACCGGAAGCCTAGCAGGCAGTGGATACACCAGGGTCCAGAGGAGCCCGGGGGTGCTGGTCAGCGTGTGGAGAAACATGTGTCAGGAGGAGGAAATAAACACCCCGAGTCCTGACTAGCTGAGCAAGAAAGGGGCTGCCAAGCCCGGGAGTGTCCTCCTGCTCCAGATGACCTGTGGTGTCCACTAGGTCTCTGAGGACCATGATGTAGGTGTTGATGGGCACATGTGGTCAGAGCAAACCTGAATGAGGGAAGGGCTTGCCTACCTCTGTTTTTTTTAATTACGATATACGGCTCCTGGGTATATTTTGCTCTTTCTTCTAACTCTAAGTGATTTTTCCCATAAGGACATTTAAATTCCTACAAATGTGTCCTGAGAAGTACATATTTGACAGCACTGACATGTTTGGGTCCATAATTTTATATTTCCTTCCAAAAAGTGCCTGAAAACTTTCAAACCCAGTGTTCATAAAGTGCTTATCCTATGGGTCTCTCTACATGTGGCAAACAGTGTTGTGTGAAAAGCACCAGCCTTCGCTTACCCTGGGACCTGTGACTAAGGGATGTTACCACACATTTCCCCTTTTTGAAATTCCAACATGGACACCATCCATGGCTCCCAGGAAGAAAGTCACGCTCAGGCAGCTTTTTCATCCCTTGGCAAATGGTCTAAGTTTTAGTAAGCACCAGAACGAAAGCTGATTCTGTGAGTGAAGTAAAAATTGAAATTATATCAAATATGCTGGCTTCTAAATTAGAGCTTAAACATTTTTCTAGTATCTTCTGGCTGAATCATGACATTCTGAGGCAGTCCTTTTGATTCAGGGACATTTGATACCTCATTTGAATACTGTTTGTTTTTTTTTAAAAGATTTTATTTATTTATTTGACAGAGAGAGATCACAAGTAGGCAGAGAGGCAGGCAGAGAGAGAGAGAGAGGAGGAAGCGGGCTCCCCGTCGAGCAGAGAGCCCGATGAGGGACTCGATCCCAGGACCCTGAGATCATGACCTGAGCCGAAGGCAGCGGCTTAACCCACTGAGCCACCCAGGCGCCCTTGTTTTTTTGTTTTCTTTCTTTCTTTCTTTCTTTCTTTTAATCAAATAATTCAGGGTAGCTTTCATCACCTCCTCCTGGGGCTCCCCTCTGGGGCAGGATTCAGAAGTGAGGTAGAAGTCAAAGATGGGATGTCAACGAAGTACAGATAGAGATGTCAGGCTTTGATGGGTTACCCCATTTTCAAGGCACCTGTCGTGTGTGGATGTGTTGCGAACCCAGGACTGTCACAGCTTCAGAATGTACGTGGCTTCCGGCTGCCCAGTGTTGCCTCAACCTACCGTTTGTTGTTGGAGACTCTTGTGCTGAAAGGCAACAGCAGCTTTGTCAGACTTCCTCTTCCCCAGATGAAGACAGACACTTAATCGTTTTCTTGGTTATGGTGAGCCAAGAGAACCACTTTGGCTCCCCTCTCCCTGCCAGGGGACATATGGCCTCCGTCAGAGACAGTTTGGGTGGTCACTGCACAGGACGGCCCCCTCTCCACAACAAGGTATTCTCCAGTCTGAAGCGTTGACAGTATCAAGACTGAAACCCCATCATAAACTGACCATTTTCCTTCCCAGAGGGTGTCTGTGTGCTTTTAATAGTCATATATATCGTCTCAAAGCCAATTATGCCTTTTTAAACAAGTAATACCCAGACCGAAAAAGTACTATGAATGAAACTATTCACACATTTCCAGCATGACCAGTTTGTGAGAATTATTATTTCCCCTTCTTGCCTGCATTTCTAATTTCTAAATTATAAAAAGTGGCCGTAACCCTCCCATCTTCAGTCCTACTCATCCCAAGTAGCCCATGATTGTTCTCACAGCCACGCTTTCTTACGTGTGACATGACGCCTTCGAGGTACTGGGTGCAGACATATTTCCAAGGGCGTTCTCTCTTCACAGAAAAGATGGACGACCTCACCAAGCAGCTCTTTGATGATGTGCAAAAAGAGCAAGAACAGAGAATGTATGTAATCTGGTTTGCCTTCAAGTTACTGCTTCCTTCTCTCTCTCCTGTTTTATATTTTGCTTCTCAGCTTGCTGATAGCAGGTCACAGATCCAGGAAAGCGGGGAGGTGAATATTTGTAGGAAGTGAGGGACTCCGATGTGTGAGAGCCGAGGCCCCCAGGGTGCACCTTTCAGGCCCATCTCCCGTCCTTCAGCGGTGGGCAGTGGACCCCCAGGAATTTCCCACTTTCCCTTCATGGCTAAGACAGAAGTTCAGACACGGCCATCCCTTTCAGCTTCCATCAAGTCCAAGAAGTAAAATTATTGCCTAGGAAATAAGCCTGCCTCCCTCCCCTGTCTGTTGTGTCTGTTAACTTGACTCTTGCCTCAGTCAATAGGGGTGGAACCCACCTCACAATAGTTGAGGCAGGTCCCCATGACCTTGTACTCTGCCAGCCCCACCTGCCCTAGCTCAGTATCAAACACCCTGCTAATCTGCAAAGGCTGCAGTCTACACTTTCCTTTCTTAGAGAGTCAACTCAGAGCTCTTAGATCTTAAAGTAGGGATATGTGGCAGGGTGTTGGGGAGAGACAAAATATCCTTGGCATGTTTCATTTGGGGGCTGGAAGGCTCAAAGCTGGGTGGAAGGACATATGCCTTCCCCGCTTGGTTGGCAGAGGAGCCTGAGTCTTAGTAAGGAGCAGGATGCCAAATCGTTAGTGGCGGGAACGTACCCAAGAGCTCCAAGAGTTACCAGATACGTGTTTCACAATCCTATGTGAGTTTTAGAATAGGGAGATTGGGTTCTTCACCTTGAAAATTTTATTTGTCTGTGAACACTCAACTCCAGGAAAGGAGCTCAGTTTTTGGCCTACACTGTGCACGAGGGCAGGTGGAGCAATCATTTGGAGAGGGGGTTTGGAGAGGCAGGCTGAGGCCAGGTCACTTCAAGTTCTTCACCATCTTCATCAGCTCCCACCGGTAGCATGGACTGGTCCTTTCAGCTGACTGGGGACATTTTAGCCCCTGTCACAACCCATGAGGGGCGCCCAGATGCCCGCAGCCTGTGGGTGGCTCCCAGCCCGCATAGGTACAAGTCTGCGATCCTTTCAGCATGGACGTCTGGCTGCTGTTTGCTCCTTTACAAGTGCTCTACTGTCTTCTTAGGAGCACTGTGGTTTTTTGAAACACCGGAGAACAAAGTTAAGAAGTTTGTTAATATCTGTGAAAGGAAATGAAACACAAACCTACTGGGAATGTGATTCTCCTCCTGGGGGTTCTCGCTTTGTGTTACGGAAGCTGGTCATAAAACAAGCAGAGATGAGAGCTTGGCCAGTAGAGCGATGATTTCATAAACTCGTGGAGCCCTTGGGACTACTTCCGTTCTGACTGGACCCTCTGGGCTACATTGGGCTGGTCTAGGTCATGTCTCTCTTTGGTTATTTTCTTGGTCAGTCACCCCATATTTAATAGAGCAATCATCTCACAAGGAATTGGATTTCTTTCTTTTTTTTCTTTCTTTCTTTTTTTTTTAAGATTTTATTTGTCAGAGAGAGAGAGAGAGAAAAAAGTAGGGGGTGGGGCAGAGGGGGAAGCAGGCTCCCCACTGAACAAGAAACCCGATTTGGGACTCAGTCCCAAGACCTTGAGATTGTGATCTGAGCCAAAGGTGGATGCTTAACCCACTGAGCCACCCAGGCGTCCCAGGAATTGGATTTCCACGGACTTTTAGGCACCTGGATTTGCTGCAGGTTATTGTAGAACATTGAAGGGCTGGCCCTCTGACATGTTAAATGGCTGTATTAAATTATTTAGGACCTAGCCAGGATCCTTGGAATCCTTGAGTTCCAGGATCCTTGGAACACAGCAGGGGCCAGGGCATGGCAGACTGTGCCAAGGTCTTTGAGAAGGGAAGGGCCCCTCCAAGAGACCACAGGGAACCCTACGGAGCTAGGGTGGCTTCAGGAATGGAGTATCGCACCACTGCTGAGTCTTGGAGTTTAGCCTCCCTACCCTATGTCTCCTCTGTGTGATCAGAGTAGAGCTACATTTCTCAGATCAGAAGGTGTAAGAAGCTTCCCTAACATAAGGGGACAGGAAACTGGCAGCTAAAAGTAAGGCCATTGTCTGTTGGAACGGTCACAGTGGATCCTAATTAACTTGTCTCCTTTCCGAGTCTCTTCTCATTACTTTCAAAATGATGTCTTGTTCTAATTCATGGTAAAGACTTTAGAGAAATTCTCAATTACTCATTTCTTTTTTTTTTTTTTTGGCGTCTAGACTTCTTGAAAAAAGTTTTGAACTGAAAACACAAGACTACGAGAAGCAGATCTGGTCTTTGAAAGAAGACATTCAAGCTCTCAGAGCGGAGAAAACGCACCTGCAGCACCAGCTAGAGGAAGAACGGGTCACCTCCGATGGCTTAAAGGGGGAGGTGGCCCAACTGAGAAAGCAGGCAAAGGTAGAAGGGGCTTCCCGCCTGCAGATGAGCTCCCTGGCTGTGCCGTGTGAGCTGCACGGAGGGGGCACTTCCACAGTCCCATGGGGTCAGGTAGCTAAGAGCATCTGAATAAGGCCAAAATCTAAAGGATCCTGATCCCTTCAGTTCTTCTAAGGAGGAACCCCCAAGTTGCCTTTGACTCACCAGTCATTAGTTTTCATATTTTAAAAGTCAGCTTTCTAACTCTTTTGAAATTAAGTGAAGTTATTCAAATATGCTGACCTAGAGAACACTTCCAGATTAAATGATAAATTGATGTGAACCCTTCTTCTACATTCCATCATGTTGTTATAGTTCTATAAACACCTGTCTTAAAATTAAAATACCTTATTATCAGAATGTTTTAAATTGTTATCAGAAAATCCACAAAAGCAGTGATCCCTGCTTGGACAGTCGAGGCTTAACTGAATTCCTTCCCTACACCAGAAAACACATACCCAAGTGCCCCTGTGTTCTTTAGTGCAAAATATCTCAGTGTGAGTTTGGAAAGCTTTTAAGCTTCCACTAAATAAGTGAAATGCGTGTTGGTAGAATGTTGTTAAGATTATGCAAATGTTTGCTGTAATGGTCGTGGAATAGCCACGCATGGCTTAGAAGAAACTGTAGGAATCCCATCTAGGTCACCTCTTGACAAGAGAGCTGTCCACATCCTCTGGGTCCCAGTTTCCTGTCGTTGAGAAGGAAGAGTTTGGACCGTGGGATCGGGGAAGACCACGTATTGCTCTGACTGCTTCACTCTTAGCAGCCACATGAGGCTCGCATCAATCCCTGGGAGTTGTGTCCTCTGCCTAGTCTGTATCTTGGGACATCATAGGGCTGCCCTTGAGTGAGACCCCACTATTTGTCACTCACTTCTTCTTTGGTAGGAAACATGGCCCAAACCCTCTGATGTGGTATATTAAGATTCATCTGATTTTCACAGAAAATAAACATCATCAGTCTGGAAGTAAGCACATCTATGACTTGGAACATTTGTCAAAACGTTACCAAGAGCAGGGCTTTTGGATTGGACAGTCCTGGGGCCCCATCAGCTTCCCTGTGTGGCCCTGAGCATGCCATTTCCCCTCTGTCACCCCAGTTTTCTCATCTGTAAATTATTACTCCATCACCGAGGGGCCTATTATAAGGAAGAGGTCATGTATGTGAAGTGATTGGTAAATGTCAGTTGGATCTTTCTCCTCACCCTCTGAGGAAACTGGGGCTATGGCCCTCAAACACTTAGACAAACTGAGAAAATATCAAGGCAGGGTTATTTCCCGCTGCATATCTCCCAGAGCTACAATCCCTCACACCTGTGACCCTTACTCAGTCTGGCCTCACAATGTAATAAAGACAGAATACAGCCTCTTCCCCACAACCTCTGCTCCTCCTCGGCCAACTCCCAGCCTCCCGGGTATCCTTGGCTCTGCCCCAAGAGTTCATCGTACCAGTGAAAGAGAATTTAACCCCTTAGGTTTTACTCCTCTTGGGCCCCCTTCCTCCCCAGGCCAGCCCAGCCCAACCTTGAAGTAAGAAGCTATTTTTCCGTTTATGTAGTAAGAAAACCAATTCTATTGCTATAACTGACTACATCTGGGAATAAGTAGCCACATTTTGAGCAGTGAAACATACTTCAAGGCCACAATGTGTGGGCAGTGATGATTTAACAAGATGCTAGCTGGGTGAGGCTGTCTTGGGTAGATGCACGATACCGTGTTCGTATTCTCTTTGTCTGGTATAAGCCATAATGTCTACTTCTTCTTTACCCGATACCGTCACTGCCGTGATACAGACAATCTCTGAGTTTGAAAAGGAGATAGAGCTACTTCAGACACAGAAGATAGATGTGGAGAAACACGTGCAGTCACAGAAACGGGAAATGAGAGGTAAGAAAAATAAGAGTCACTGAGCCTACGGGCGCAGACCCAGTTTACCACGGGCGTCACCGCTAAGGAAATGTATCCTCTGGTATGATGAGCCCAGTTGGTTTGCTGGTTGGTTGGACAAGTGGCAAGTTGAATAGCTGGTTGATGTCATAGCTGGTAGGTTGGTTAGTTGATTGGCTGAACAGCTGCTAAGTTAGCTGATGGTATGGTTAGCTGTGTGAAATCTAGAAAAGTGGGACCAAAAAAGGGACTGGGAGAAGAGAAATCATGCAGAAATGTCATTTATACCAGCTCTGCCTTTTCCTCTCAGAAAAGATGTCCGAGATCACCAAACAACTTCTTGAAAGTTATGACATTGAAGATGTTAGAAGCAGGTAATCATTTTTGCGTTACCAAACCTTTAGAATCACTTTGCACATGAGTGAGATGATTGCTTTTCTTACTCCCCTTATTTTCCAGGCTCTCGTTGGAAGATTTGGAACATTTAAATGAGGATGGAGAACTTTGGTTTGCTTATGAAGGACTAAAGAAAGCAACACAGTAAGAAACTCTCCCGGAGTTCTTTTTGATTTTCAGAGATAATAAATATTAGAAAGTCAAAAGTTTACCTTCCATAGATTTGACACAAAAGAAATTTGGAGTGGAGTAGTGGAATGATCTAATAATCACTGGAAGTATTTCAAGAATTAAGTAATGAGCTTAATAATAAAAAACAATCTTTTTATAGGATAAACTCCTGAGTCGTAAAACCTATAATCTGTACAGGGAAAACAGATGATATCAAATAAGGTAGCCAGTGTTGCCATAGAGATATAACTATGTTTAAATTTAAGAAATTTGCTGTAATCTTTTATTTGCAAACTTTATCTTTTATTTATTTATTTATTTTTTATTTTTTTGATAGACAAAGATCACAAGTAGACAGAGAGGCAAGCAGAGATGGGGGTGGGGGGAGCAGGCTCCCCGCTGAGCAGGGACCCCAATGTGGAGCTCAATCCCAGGACCCTGAGATCATGACCTGAGCTGAAGGCAGAGGCTTTAACTCACTGAACCACCCAGGGGCCCTGCAAACTTTATCTTTTAAAGCAATTTCAGGTCCATGGCAAAGTTTAGCAGAAAGTATAGAGATTTCTCAGAGATTTCCCTCCCCTCCCCAACAACACCAGTGTTGGTAACCCCCACCAGAGTGGTACGTTTGTTAAACTTGATGAACTTACATTGATCCGTCATTATCACCCTGAGTCAGTAGTTTACGTCAGGGTTCACTGTTGGTGCTGTACATTCTGAGTCTGACACATGCATACTTAATGAATATTTACTATAGTTGCATACCAAACATATTCTTAAACTAATAACATGTAATTTTAATAATGTCTAAAATTTTTTTACCATTAGCTGTATATTAATGCCACATAATGCTTCCCAACTGGCTAGAAGGATTTTATAATTCTCCATACGAAGTTCCGTAACCTGTCACTATGTGTGTACACATAAACTTTGCGTCCTTAACATAGCGCTCACTGTGAATTTTCCTAACTGCTGCGCACGTCCATGCTCACAGTCAGCAGCCCAGCAGAACAAGGACCATGTGGTTCACTTCTTGCCCCCCTCCTCCGACAGCGTGTTGGAGAGCCATTTCCAGTCCCAGAAGGACTCCTATGAAAAGGAGATCGAAGCTTTGAACTTCAAAGTGGTGCACCTAAGTCAAGAGATCAACCACCTGCAGAAATTATTTAGAGAAGAGACTGACATCAATGAAAGTATCCGTCATGAAGTCACCAGGCTAACATCGGAGAACATGGTACAGGCTTAGCCGTGGGCCCCGGGGGTGGCCATTACTCTAGAGATGTCATTTAACAGTGGGATAAAATTCAGTTTCTTGGCAGTAAACGATGGATCAGAATTATGTTTTCTAGAAGTGAAATAGCTGGGTCCAAAGATACAACTATCAAGTTACCCTGGGCTGGAGAGCACTTTGATTTGAGAGTGGATTTATTTACCAGGGGATGGGTCCCAATTCTGTGGTGTACACCTGTATTTTGTAAATCTGTGTTTTTTAAGTCTAGCCCTAACCTCTTGGAAAGTGACAAAAAACGCTAAGGTAGAGGGATGACTCTGGAGTGGGGCATGTGTTCAGGTCTGTCCCTCTGCTTGTGCTTCTCATCTCATTTTCTCAAGGACTTCTCTCTTCCGTGACACCTGTTCCCTGCCCCCACCCCACCCCAGTGTTTGTCTCATCCATGCCTCAGCCTTGGAGAAATCCTGGAGGAATCTCCTGACTCAAAGAATATCCCTTTCTTAACCCCACATCATCTGTAGCCACCACCCCATTTCTCTGTGGGGAGCTGGCCAGGCTTCTCAGTGGTCACCTAATGGATTATTGCACTCACCTCCCAACTCCCCCACAGCCACGCCATTCTGTCCTAAGCCCCAACCACTGACCAAGTCTGCCTGCACACGGCTGAGCCCAAAGTGTTCCTTTTCACCCCCATCTTATCTCTCAGCAACATTAGGTGATGTTAATCAGTCCGTCTTCCTCCTTGCTCTTTGTTCTGCCACCTTCCAGGATACCTTGCTTTCCTAAGAACCCACCTCTTAGGTTACCCCGTCTCAGCTTTCTTACCATTTCCTTCTCTTCTGCCTAACCTGAGAGTATTAGGACATCTCCGGGCTGTGTCACAAGTGAGATGTGGCTCTAGGCACAGCAGATGTGTGCAGCAGTGGTTAAGGGCCTTCATGTCTTTGTTTATTCTTTGATGAACCTTTACTGAGGAACATTGCAGAAACAGGCATCCAAATGCACAAACCAGTATTCTTCACATGTACTTCAGAGGCACACGTGTTTTCATACACTTGGATGACAGAAAAGCTATTTACCTGACCGAGGGTGGATGTGAGTGACATTTATAGAAATACACAGACAGACAAGGACAGAGGATCATGAAACATACTAGATCATTCCAGACCTCCACTAACAGAGCGGCACCCCACCTAGAATTCACAGGGCTCAGGCAGACCTCTTTGAGATGATTTTCGTGTTCCTAGATGAGGATATGACCTTTCTGGGCTGGGGCTGAAGAGACTGACTCATCACAGCAGAGCCCCCACACGGCCTCCCAGACAGGGTACTTCCTTCTCCTCCGGGAGAGCTCGGTGATATCACGGGTGTAGCTGTGTGAGAGCCACTCCCTCCGACACGCTGGTGTTGCTTGTGACTCTCTAGATCTTGAGGTAAAAAATTGTAATGCCAAACCAGGTTAATGCCTTGGCTGGCCCTCCTACACAACCGAACCCGACATATGCTCCCTGGGGTTAGACACCTACATGGTCTAGTTTGCTTCCGAGAAGCTCCGAGATTTTGAAGCTCACAGACAAAAGCATTTCATATTCAAATATTTCTAATTCTTCTCTAAAGATGATCCCAGACTTTAAACAGCAGATTTCAGAACTGGAGAAACAGAAGCATGATCTGGAAATCCGCCTGAATGAACAAACGGAAAGCATGAAAGGTAACTGAAACTGTCACGAAACAGCTTTTAGAAAATGGATTCCTGTGTCCAGGAAATGACAGAGAAGTCATTGTACCCCAGCATCTCAGACTCTGGTTCTCCAGGGGCCCAGCCAGGTGACATAAATGTGAGAAGTGGGCTGAGTGGAGGGGACTGTAAGGGGCAAGACATTTAGAGGTGCAGTGGCTTCCAAGCTCCGTTGATTGTTGCCAAGTGGGAATACTGGCCCCAGTGTTGCTTGATATCCCTATCTTTAAAGAAAAGCCAGAAAGCCAGATTTTTATGGGGAATATCACAATTTTGGAATAATGGCTTTGAAAATTTTTAAACATTGTTCAGACCAAACAAAACCTAATCTCAAGCAGGAAACAGCTTAGGACTGTTTCAAAGCAAGACCCAATGTAAATCAAAATGTGACCCCAAAGTAAAGACAGTTCTTCCCACTACAGGCAGACTGGAAGAATTGTCTAATCAGTTGAACCGCAATCGAGAAGAAGAAGGAACACAAAGAGAGTAAGTGTTAACGTGTCTACTCTTTGAGCTCATGCTCATGCAATGCTTTCTTTTCTGAAATTGTGGGAGAAACCAAGATATGTTATAAAGCCAGAAAAGCAAGGTGCTGATTAAGATAGATGATCGATTACCATTCATATGTGAAGGAAAGAAACACATATGTATACACCACACACATACACACACACACAAACACACCTGACAGAACATACAGGAATCAAGACATTGCTTGTTCCAGGGTGGGTAACCGGATGGCTGGTGCCCAGCAGTGGGGACATAATTTTCACCTTTTATGCCCTTAGAACATGGATCGTCTGTTCAAAACACTGCTGAAATAAGATTGTGTGGGAGAGAACAGATTTTCTCAGAGCAGGGTCAGGCTTGAAATCCATGTGACTGAGAGTCTTTACGGATAATCCCCCCAGATATGCAAATTGACCCGTAGAGGGCCTGGTGCTGAGGCGGAGCCTTGCAGGGGGGGTAGGGGGGGTGGGGGGGTGGGGGGGGATGTTTTGCCGCCAACAGGCTGACACACTTACCTTTCAGAGCCGTGCACGGATGCCCTATGTCCTAGGGAGGATTTTAGTCATGTGACTTTATTGGTAGGATGGTGGTGAAATGAGGATCCCAAATAGTAGGAAAGTGGCGAGACAGTCTTGGATCTCTACTTCTCTTCTCCCTGGGTTTTTGAGAGTCTGGCCCCCAGGCCATTCACATAGGAACTAATCACTGGACTTTTGGTCATAAGGGTGTGAGTGGATGTGGGTGTCCTGGGGCAGCCATCAGCATCCTTTGTCAGAGTGGAGGCAGGAATCTCTTATCAAGTTAAGGAGACTGAGGCAACCGTGGGCAGCTCCACACCCAGCCAGCCCTGATCTTCACCCCTACCCCCACCCCCACCCCCACCCCCACCTCAAAGACTTTCCTATTTAGGTACTACTCACTTTACACATCAATTGGCCCAAGTATTTTTCTGTCTTTGGAAATAATCAGTGTTGGCTATGACAAGTGACTTCTCCATGACGGTCAAACTGATGCCAAAATTTCCTTTATCTTTTTCTCAGGACCCTAGAGGCCCAAAATGAAATACACACCAAAGAGAAAGAGAAGCTGATCAGTAAGATACAAGAAATGCAGGAGGCCAGCGAGCACTTGAAGAAACGATTTGAAACTGAGAGTGAAGTCAGGAGTACCTTCCGGCAGGAAGCGTCTCGTCTAACTATGGAAAACAGAGTGAGAATTCTCCCAGTTTGTTGATAAAGGACTGTGTGCAGATGTCACTGAAAGTAGGGGGACATGCCACCTAAAGCACATGATGAACAACTACAGACCAAAAGCCGCTTCCGTCAGAGCACTCTGTGTCCTTACCTCAGCACACGAGTGGTCTCCAAGTTGTGGGCTTCTTCTAGGGAGCCTTGGGGACTTTCATGGGCCGCACCAGGAAAGTGTCCAATAGAGTAAAGGGACAACAAGAGGAGAGATGAGTGCTGTCCCAGGGATGGCACCCATCTGAGATGATGATGTTCTGGTCTACAGCAAGCTTTTCCCCATTAAAGGGCCACGCTTGCTTTGGGGGTATGCCTTCCTACAGTTTTTCAAGTCAAAATGTTCTTCTATGAAATGATCAAGATGGTAGATGGCAAACGTTTTAAATTGTTCAAATCTTCATCAAATTATAAATGCCCTGGTCAAAATGAAATTAGGCAACTCTAAGTCAGTCCCCAGCAATTCTCTGGAGATGTGATTGGTGTGTGAAACCCATAGGACTGGGAAGCACCATAGTGGCAGATGGGGCACTTTCCTAGGAGGTGGACATGCTCAGGCCCCTTCCTGGCCTGGCAGCCTCCAAGACAGTGAATGGGAAAGGGCTCACCAGGTAGTGGTCGGCAGCCTGGACAGGCCCACAGGCCCCGCACCCTGTTGTCAGCCCCCCCCCCCCCATTTCTTATCTCACAGGAAAACCACAATAGGGTAAAACCCTATTTTGCAGGATCAGGATTTAACTTTGATGAGTAATTATATCCAAAGGAATCCACAGAGCTTACCATTCAACAGAAAGTAACAAATTCCAGTCTGGGCACCTAGACGATATCTGTCTTTTTCTGAGGGGGATACAACTTTCTCAGAGAGTCACCTCCTCGGGTCATGGCAGATAAGCAACTGGCTGCTGAGCTTTTGGGAGAGGTGGTCCTGCCTTCTGTGCTGGAGCCTCTGTCCCTGGGGCCTGAGCCGGAGCCGGTAGTCAGGGAGAGGGCAGATGGGGGGTCGTGGGTATTGCGCATCTTGCCCCACGTGACCGTCCACTCCCTCCCTGTGGGCGTGCAGCTCAGGCCCTGAGCTGTGTGGGGTTTGTAGGAGTTTGTTTCTGATGCTCCAGCATCAGAGGGGGCAGTGAAGCCCAATCAGCGCCCCTCCTCAGGAGCCCTCGGTGTGCCTGGCTCTGTTCCCAGGCAGTGCCGGGCCACGGTGCCAGAGCCGGGCAACACTCACAGCTGCACGTTCCCTCCAACCGCGTACGCTGGAGCCAGTGAGTAACCTCGGTGTTGTATTCATATACAACAAAAGAATGTAATTTCTATATAAAGGGGTGGATTTTGCTCACAAAGGAACTTCATCATACTAGCTTCCTAGAGCAGCCATAACAGATTAGCACAAAATGGCTGGCTTAAAACACCAAAAATTTGTTCTCACAGTTGTGAAGGGCAGAAGTCCATTCAGGGTGAAACGGGGCCATGCTCCTCCGAAATCTCTAGGGCAGAATCCCGCCTTGTGTCTTCCCGCTGCGGGTGGCTCCCAGCATTCCTGTGTTTGGGGCAGCATAACTCCGAACTCTGCCTGAGCCTTCATGCAGCTCTCTGTGTCCTTTTCTATTAGAAGGAGAATCTCACTGGATTTAGGACCCACCCTAATCTAGATTACCTCATCTTGATCCTTAGTGTAATTGCAACTGTAAAGACTTTGTTTCTAAATAAGGTTATGTTCTGTGGTTCTAAGTAGACATGAATTTTTTGAGGAGACACAATTTGGCCCAAGACATGATTTTTGAGTCAAAGAAAAATCCTTCTTTAAAAAAAGGAAAAAAAACTTTTAGTGATCATCTCACTATTTATCAAAGAAATGAAAAATTAAAACTAGATGTTATTGTTGCCCCTCAAGTAATAGAGATCTTATGGTACTGCTGAAAACGCCTTGCAGGGGGCACCCTCACACGTGATTTCCGGGAATAGAAATTGGCATCAACTTTCTCAGGGGTGATTTGGAAAGAAGTATCACGAACCTTGGGAATCACATTCTTTTTGACTCAGTCATGCAATTTCTAATATCTTACTATCCTAAGAAATTAGGTATGTGAATAAAGATTTTTGTTCAGAGTGTTCATCATAATGTTATTAATTATAGCAAACGGATACATATCCAACAATAGTGGATAGAACAAATTGTTGTATATCCTATGAATTAGGTGTTAAAATGACAGATGGCATATATGGCCAATGACATGGGAAAGTGTCTTCAATATAATGAGAGAAAAATACAGAGTTTAAAACTTTATATGCAGTAATGACCCCAATTTCATAAAATTTGTTTGTGCCATATTAGGACAAAAGAAAGGAATGAAATAAATCAAAACATGAACAGTGGTTTCCTCCTGGTTCTCATCGACTAGTGACTGTTATTATTAGAATTACCTTAGGATGGACTGAGGCAGGAGGGAGGTAACTGTACCCACACCCCCACTTGTAAAGCCAAAAAATGTTCCTAACATGTTTAGCCAGAGACCCAGAACCGCAGCAGGAGAGAGGTGGTCACAGCGTAGAAACAGCATTTTTCCTTAGTGCCAAGACTCCCCAGGGGCCCATCAGCTGCGTGCCAGGCACTGCTGGATCTCAAGCCTGAATCCTTTCCGAGCCAAAACCCCCAGAATTCAGGAAGAACCTACCACACTCTGTCCTTTCTAAGAAATATCTGTAGGCATCCAGGGCTCTGCTGGTTCCTGAGCCAAATTCTGCATGAGAAAGGGCACCTCCTTATCAGGAAGGAAACGCAAAGCCAGGACCCAAATCTGTACAATTTTTCTGCCTCCAGTTTCTGATATCCAGAGAACCTGTTTTCACACATTTGTATTTTTCAATTCTTTACTATGGGCATTACCTCATTAAGGGAAAAGTAGATCAAGATAAATATGCCTTATCTATACACTGGGATATTATTCAGTCACAAAAAGGAATGAAGGGCTGATACATACTTGAAACTGATGAAATTGGGGCACCTGGGTGGCTCAGGGGGTTAAAACCTCTGTCTTCAGCTCAGGTCATGGTCTCAGGGTACTTGGATCGAGTTCCGCATCGGGCTCTCTGCTCAGCCAGGAGCTTGCTTCTCCCTCTCTCTCTGCCTGCCTCTATGCCTACTTGTGATCTCTGTCTGTCAAATAAATAAATAAAATCTTAAAAAAAAAAAAAAGAAAGAAAGAAAGAAAGAAACTGATGAAACTTGAACACATTTGCTAAGTGAAAGAAGCCAGACACAAAAGGCCACACATTTTATGATTCCACTTATGTTAAGTGTCCAGAAGAGGCAAATAATACAGAGTCAGAAAGTAGATCAGTGATTGCCAAGGCCTGGAAGGGACTAGGGGAACAAGTTACACGTTTCTTTCTGGTGTGACAAAAATGTTCCAGAATTAGATGATGGTGATGGTTGTCTAGCTGACTTTAGAAAACAACCAGATGTGTCCTTCAAAGTGAATTGGGTGGTATGTTAATGAAGCTGTTACCAAAACACAGATTAAAATGCTTCGAAGCAAATGTCTTTGTTTCTTTTGATTTCTGTAGGATCTTGAAGAAGAGTTAGACATGAAGGACAGAATGATTAAAAAGCTACAAGATCAAGTCAAGACTCTAACCAAGACGATTGAAAAGGGTAGGAAAAATAACATTCCCTTTCCTGCCTTTTGAACTCTCAGATAAGGTCAACAAGCATTGTTTGTTTCCTGAAGTGGTCCAGAGTCTTTGAGAGTCAAAGGAACGATTCTCAAATGGGGCAGTTTGTGAGGGAGCAGTTTAGGGCTCAGTGATGGGCCAATGGAAAGATCCTTTGGGTCAGAGGATAGCTCATCAGCTATAATTGCAGATAACTGCAGATGCACTCATGGAATTGTAAGGGACATCCCATAACGAATACTTCTAATCTCATCTGCTATTAACTCTTCCCTGGTAAAAATGAAACTGTGAACAAGTTTCCAGTATAACTGCTTTGAAATTCTCTTCCTCTCCCAGTTATACAGGATCAAGACCTCCATTTCTGTTACAAGAAAGAAGTAGAGAATTGAGAAGCTAGACAGGAGTCCCGAACATTGACTGAACTTCTCACTTTGAATGCCCTCATGACCTTCCGTCTGCTTCTGAACACTGAACTTTTCTGACTTCTCTCTTCTGCTCTCTTGATCCTGCTTCCATATTGCTTCCTCTTCCTCCCAACCTGGATAGCAAAGGCTGTATCTCTAACTGTCTGTTCTTTTTTCTCTATTCATTTCTTTGAAGACCTCCTTCACTGTTATTTACCCCACTCTCACCTCAGTCTCAAAATTCCCACCACCAACATGAGGATCTTTCTCCTTCAGTCATTAATGGTAAATGTCAGTCTGCCCCATGAGGGCAGGGACCATGTCTGCCCTTCCCAAGTCCCTGTTGTTGGAAAGAATGAATAAACTACCACCTCAACACCAGGATTTCCAAAATCCACCTCCCACTCCTCACTTCTGCTCCTGAGTCCCGGCCCCTCTTTGCCTCCAAGACTACTTCCTTGGCCTTTCTACTACCTCCTCCAAATCCATGGGGCTAAAGTGGAGTACATTAGCTTCCCTTCCTGTATTAGTTATCTATTGTCATACAACAAACTTATCCCCAAATTTAGGAACTTTAAACAACACACACATAGCAATGCAGAGTTTCTGAGAGTCAAGAATGCAGGAGCAACTTAGCTCTAGGGCTCTGAGGGCCATCAAGTCGTCAGCAGAGGTCTAGTCACCTGAGGGCCTAATGGGCTGTAGCATCTGCTTCTAGGCTCGGCCACATGACTCTTGGTAGGAAGCCAACATCTTCTGAACGCTCCATCGGTGCCATTTGCTTCCAGAGTCCCTGCAAGGAACATGCCCAGATACAAGTCAGCACACTCAAGAATACCCAGAGTATAATGGGCTTATCGGATAGTTCGGCTTCCTTTCTTATTCTTCCAGGTCCAGATGCAGGGTACCAATCAGACGCCATTCTTAACATAAACAGTATTGCTTAGTAAGACTGTTGACATTCTACCTTGATTAGTATCCAAGGAAACAGGGCTAGTATATTAGCAGGAGAAAGTCTCATACAATAATAAGAAAGTTCTGGTGACTTGTTACCTGCACCACCTTGTTTTCCACCCACCGGACCCTTCTCCTTCTTCTTGGCCTAACTGCTGTGCTGCCTCCTTCATTTGTTCCATCCCCTTCTATAAGAGTTCTTATAGCCCCTGTATTTCCTACAGCTGCTGTAACAAGTCAGCATCAGATTAGCGGCTTAACACAACACAAATTTATCATCTTAAGGTTTTGGAAGTTAGAAGTCCAAAATGGTTTTCAGAGAGTTACAATCAATATGTCATCAGGGCTATGTTTCTTCTTGAGGCTTTAGGGGAGAAGATTTTCCCTTGCCTTCTCAGCTTTTGGAGGCCACCCACATTTCTTGGCTCATGGGTCCCTTCCTCCATCTTCAAATTCAACAGCATAGCATCGTCAGACTCTTTCTGACTCTCTAACCTCTGTTTCTGTCATCACATCTCCTCTCAGAATGGACATGAATCTTTGGTGACCAGAGGGCAGACTCTGGCACACACAAAGATGTCAACACCCCAAAGCCCAGGGCCTGTAACTGTGTTACTTACAAGGCAAAAGGGGTTTTGCCAACGTGATTAAATTAAGGATCTTGCAATGGGGAGATTACCCTGGGTTATCTAGGGGACCCAGTGCAATCACAAGAGACCTTATAAGAGGGTGGCAGGCATGCCAGAGTGAAAGAAGGTGATATGACAATGGAAGCAGAGAAAGAGGGGGACGTGGTAACAGAAGCAGAGGTCAGAGTGTTACAGCCATAAGCTGGGGGGTATAGACAGCCTCCAGAAACTGAAAAAGGTACGAAACGGATTCTCCCCCAGAGCTTCCAGAACTCAATTCTGCTGACACTTTGATTTCAGTCCTATAGGAGAGGTCCATTTCAGTCTTCTGGGAAAATCTGTGGTATTTTAAGTCACTAACTTTGTGGTAAATTGTTACAGCACATAGAAAACCAATACAGATCCCCTTGGGATCATGCCGTTCGGTACTTTGCTCACCAACTGTTCCATGAATCTTGTTTTCTTGACTGTGGCTGTGAGAGAAGCAATATTTTGGTTGGCTTTCTTATCTGCATGGTGCTGGATTCATGCTGGCTCTCATGAGGCTCTCTTCAAGGATAACTCCAGCTTCTCAGCAGCAGCAGTACTCATGGATAGACTCGCAGACATGACTCACTACCAGAGGAGCTCTTCAGGATTAGTCAAGTTTCATTTATCTGAAAGCCACACGTGTTCATGTGCCAGCCAGTCAGAATGGGGTGGAGAGAGACAGAGTAGGCTATATATAAAGACAGTAGAAGCTGTTTCTGTGAATTTAACTGATTGTTTGCCTCTGCCTATAGGCAATGATGGCCACTTGTCCTCAGGACCCAGGGAGTACCTTGGAATGCTGGAGTACAAGACGGAAGATGAGGACAAGCTCATCCAAAATCTCATTCTTGGTAGTGAGACCTGGAACTCTGAATGTCCACTCCTTCACTCATTGCTCCCATCCTGGGTGGGGGCCGCTGCTTCTCCTAGCCCAGGGTTTTTCAACCTCCACACTGGCAACCAGATAATTGGTCGTTGTGGGGGGCTGTGCACTATAGGATATTAAGTAGCATCCTTGATTCCTACCCTCTGGAAACCAGTAACAACCCCTAGTCATGACAATGAAAACATCTCCAGACATTGCCAAACATCCCAAGGGAGCCAGAATTGCCCTCAGTTAAGAAGTGCTTCCCTGGCACCTGGGTGGTTCAGTGGGTTAAGCCTCTGCCTTTGGCTCAGGTCATGATCTCAGGGTCCTGGGATCGAGTCCCACATCGGGCTCTCTGCTTGGCAGGGAGCCTGCTTTCCCCACCCCACCCCCGCCTGCCTCTCTGCCTACTTGTGAAAAAAAGAAGAAGAAGAAGAAGAAGAAGAAGAAGAAGAAGAAGAAGAAGTGCTGCCATTACCCCTTCCAAAGTCTAATCATAGTATCCAGATAGAAGACACAGCCTCTCATTTTTGTGTCTTAGTACAGGAGGTATGGGGAAAGTAATGTGGCTCCCTGTTCCTTTTGATTTCCACTGAGAATTTTATTTGTAGGCAATGTGATACAGGCTTCCCAGCCCACCTCTGTTACAGGAATATGCCAGCATACATACTCAAGGGCTGGTGGTCTTAGAACCAATCTTAATAGACTGTCTTCACCAAGAAAATCACATGGTTTTCCAGTGGGAGGGAGAAAACTGACTTTCTATCAGCTGATCTCAGATCTTAAAGTAGAAAACTGATGTGTAGCCTAACTTCCTCTTCTAAGTGACACCCCCATCCCCACAGAGAGCGCATGAGCCCCAGGACCCTTTCCTTTCTACCCTCACAGGTGCACAGCTATAGGGCCTCTTCGTTCCCTGTCTTAATGCAGCCATGGGAAGGTTCTTGTTTGCTCACCTGAGTTCATTCTATAAAGTTTCTCTCTTCCCTTTACTCCCCCCTCTCTCCCCCTGCCATTCTCTTCTGCTTAAGGCCAGCAAAGCCTTCTCTGCAGGATTATTGTGTGTCTATTTTCCCGATTCAAGGGGTGCATGTGGTCCCTGAGATCATATCCCACCTCCTCATTAGGGGCTGGAGTCGGGGGTACGGACGTGGGTCTCCTCCCTTATATTGGAGGTCTGAAGTCTAGGGTCTCCAGGCCAGGGAGAAGCGCAAATTCTGTCTGAATTTCAGCCTTTTAAGAAAGAGAAAGTACTTAGCAAATGAGAAGTAAGAGGAACAGGTGGTACCTGTATATTTTTGTTAGACTGAATTCCTCATGCATTCAGGCACTGTATCCAGTACAGAAAAGCAAACAAGGCCTGGGCTGTATGGGGAGAGCTGATGGGGAGAGCTGACTATCAGCCATAGTCCTCATCAGCTCTGTCTGTTCCAGACTTGAAGCCCCGTGGCGTGGTGGTGAACATGATCCCAGGGCTGCCGGCTCACATCCTGTTCATGTGTGTGCGCTACGCGGACTCTCGGAATGATGCCGGTATGGTCAAGTCCCTCATGAACAGCACCATCAATGGCATCAAGCAGGTGGTTAAGGTAGGAACTGCCTTGGTATTTTGGTTACTTTAAGAATATTTTAGGGATTCATCCTTGGGCCGTCCTTCACCTCTCGTGTTTGGTGAGCCACGGGATTCCTCAGACAAGTCCGAGGCCCACCCAAGGAAAGAAGCCAAGCTGTCTGGAAAAGACAAGCTCGGTCAGGGATCCCCAAGGCTAAAGATTAGCACATAGACCTTAAGGCCTTACCTCCGAGGCTACAACCTGATAATCACCAGCCCCATCACCACTACCTGCTCAGGAGGTGAGATTCCCCTGCTGTGAGGATTCATCATTCAGCAGGAGTTAGGAGTAGAGAATTAACACTTGTCTGTTGTTGAGTGCTTCCTGGTCGCTGTATTCACGAGAGCCACCAGAGGGCTCTTGGAAGGGGCACCCATGGGTTTTAGGGCACATGTGCATTTCTAGGCTATAGGCACACAGTATTTGCCTCATTGTGCTGCTCTGGAATATTTAAATATTTAGAAACTAAAAGATGCAGGCATGAAGAGTATAAATCCTTTCCCACCAGCATCTCCTGTCTCCGTTTCCCCAGTGACTCCCTGGCCTCTGCCTTTGTGAGTGGCCAGGACCTGCCCACATACCCCACAGTCTCTATGCTTTTCCATCCACCCCCGCCCCGACTGCCGAGGTGCTCACACTAGCAGGCTCCCCCGGTTCCGGCAGTCTGGCTTCTGCTCCTGTCACTCCACAGAAAGATCACCAATGATTGCTCTTGCTAAATCCAATGGTTTTCCCTTCTTTTCTATCCTCCTCCCGTGGATGGAACCACTAGGCCCTCCTCTCTGAAACACTCCTACTTTGTCCTTCAAATCCCGGGACTTCCCCAGTTTTCCACTTACCTCTGACCACGGTACCTCTTAACCTTCTCTGTGCCTCTTCCCGCTGCCCCACAAGCAGAGCTACTCTCCCCAGCAGAGTCCTCAATCCTGAGCTCTTGTCTCTCCAGCCCTTTCTTTCAAGGACAGCATTTTCCCCGCTCGTAGGAGACTTTCTCAGCTGCCCTCTTTTCACCAGCATCCTTGCATCCTGAGCGTTTGGAGTCTAGTCTGGGGCCACTGTGCAGGAGCTCAGCACCCATTTAATTATGTCTTGCGTATGTGATGTTACGAACGTTCTTCCCAGTCAGAACGTGAGCTCTGGAAAGCGAGGATCCCGACTTAACTTTACCAGGAAGTTTCCTCATCAGAAATACTTTGCAAACCAGAACCTGCTAAATAAACATAAAAGCTTATCATTATAGTATAAATTGAGTAAAGTCTTTGGTGAATAAAAGAAGAATTCATTCTGATCAAAAGCCATGGATTGACCAAATTGGTAAGATTCATGTGATCTTGGCTCAAAGGCACCAGGAGTCACCAGATCCAACTTTGTCTTTCTTGGTTGGTTTGTTTGTTTGTTTTTGTTTTTAAGGAACATGTAAACGATTTTGAGATGCTGTCTTTTTGGCTTTCCAATACGTGTCATTTCCTCAACTGCCTGAAGCAGTACAGTGGAGAAGAGGTAGGGACACTTGCCTGTTCTGTGTTCTGTGCAGACTGCTGGTCTCTAACTTCCTCATGAGCAAGAGCTCACCACAGCAATTGGGGACATCCCCAGCTCCAGGGGTAGCCTCTGCTCCAGATGGCTTCCCAGTCTCCTTCTCAACCAGGAGGCCAACTTCACATCACTGGTCAGACAGAAGTCACAGTCAGAAAGACTTAGCAAGAGGCCTGGACCTTGGGCATGATACTAGGTCTCAGTTTTCCTTGAGTTTTAAATTAATGAGGCCAGGGTCCCTGGGTAGTTCAGTCAGATAAGCTTTCGGCTTAGGTCACCATCCCTCAGTCCTGGAATGAGCCCTGTTCAGCAGGGAGTCTGCTTCTCCCTCTCCTCTGCCCCCCCCCCTTCTCTCAAATAAATAAAATCCTAAAAATAATAATAATTAATAAAAGCATCATCATAATAATAAAGTAAGATGATTTTTAAGTTTGTTTCTGGTTGTGACATTCTGAAGTTTTCAGTATCATGGCTCTAAAATCCAATCTTTAGACTAACATGACTATTTCTTTGGAGCTCTTTTCTCTGCAGGATTCTGATCATTCCTCCACAATCTGTATGTACATTCTTTGCCATTCCAGCTCTGCTCCCAACAGAAAGGAATTCTCCACCTTCAAGTGTTCACAGACTAAAATGTCACTGACCTAAAATAATAAGGTAGTTTTTAGGGTTTTCACTGCTCTCTCAGATGTTTGTACCATTAATGGTCCCAGCAGCTGTGTATGAAGTTTCCAGTGTCATCCCTTCACCAACACTTGATATTGACAGGCATTTTAATTATTTACCAATCTCATTGGTATAAAATAATACCTTGTTGACTTAATTTGCAATTACTTGATCACTAGTGAGGTGAGGACTCACTCCATGGAGGGGCACCTGGGTAGCTCAGTTGTTGAGCGTCTGACTCTTGGTTTCCACTCAGGTCATGATCTCCGAGTTAAGAGATGAAGCCCACGTAGGGCTCCATGCTCAACCGGGAGTCTGTTGGAGATTTTCTTTCTCTCTCCTGCCCTTTTCCCTACTCCCATGTTCTCTAAAATAAGTAAAATAAATATTTTAATAAAATAAATCTTTTCTTTAAAAAAAAAAAAAAGAGAGAGGGGCACCTGGGTGGCTCAGTGGGTTAAAAAGCCTCAGCCTTTGGCTTGGGTCATGATCCTGGGGTCCTGGGATCGAGCCCTGTGTCGGGCTCTCTGCTCAGCAGGAAGCTTGCTTCCTCCTCTCTCTCTCTCTCTGTCTGCCTCTCTGCCTAATTGTGAGCTCCGTCTGTCAAATAAGTAAATAAAATCTTAAGAAAAAAAAAAGGAGTCACTCCATGTGCTCATTGGTCATTTGGGTTTCTGTTCAAATTGTCTACTGACATCAAGTCTCCATTTTCTTTAGAGACAATTTTTTTTCTGACTGATTTGTAGGAGATCTTTATATATCATGAATAAACCATGGTTTGTCTTATAATTTTTTTTATGGAGTCCATTATACACAATTTCTGAATTTTGGTATACCAATCCTACTCTTTTATGATATGTGTTTTAGTGTCTTCAGGAAATTCTTCCCTGCCTGAGACCATGAACTTCTCTTACTTTCTTCTAAACTTCTATAATTCAAATTTAGAGCTCACAGTTATGCTTTTATCTATCTAGAACTGGTGTGATTATTTATCCCATGATGTGTGAGATAATTACCTTATACCTTCTTCTGGGTGGATAACTAATTGTCCCAATGAAGGAAGAGTAAAATAAAATATAAAAGTAACTCTACTAGTACTATAGAACAAGAAGAAAAGTAAGTAAAGATAATCCAATCTCTGACTAAAATGAATAACAAAAGGAGCTGGGGGCACAGCCCAGTCCATTTAAGACAAACTGGCATGTATGAGACATTAATGGAAGAGGATATTATTCGACACCATTTATCTTTTGACCCTTTCTTTGCCCCCTCCGCCATGTATACAGCATTCTTTTCCCTGTTTGAATGTTTTTTTAATTGCCATATTTTCATTTCTATTTCAATGGTTCTTTTTCACCTCTGCCTCTTATCATTATATCCTCTTCTTAATGCTTTCTTTTTCTTTTACCTCTTTGAACATGTTGGATATATCATATTAATCTGGTTGGGCTGTTATCACAAAATACCACAGACTAGAAGGCTTTTAAACCACAGAAATGTACTTTCTCACAGTTCTAGGGGCCCAAAGTCTGACCCTCAACCAGCCTACCAGCATGGCTAGTTCCTGCTGAGAGCTCTGTTCTGGCGTGTGGATGGCTTCTTCTCACTGCTGCGCCCTCCCACAGCCTCTCCTTGGGGCACGAGGTGTGGAAGAAGACAGATTGAGCTTCCTAGTGTCTCTTCTTCTTCTTCTTTTATTTTTTTTTTAATATTTTATTTATTTATGACAAAGACAGTGAGAGAGGGAACACAAGCACAGGGGAGCTGGAGAGGGAGAAGCAGGCTCCCTGCTGAGCAGGGACCCCCCCCCCCCATATGGATCCTGGAACCCTGGGATCATGACCCTAGCCTAAGGCAGATGCTTAACTGACTGAGCCACCCAGGTGCCCCCTAATGTCTCTTCTTAAAGGGACACTAACCCTATCAGATTAGGGCCTCATACTAAGGACCTCATTTGATCTGAATAACCTGGTCACAGGCTCCATCTTCAAATATAGCCACACTGGAGGAGAGGGCTCCGACATCATAAATATTTAGTCCATAACACACATTTTAAAATATTTCAGGTTGATCTGTGCTCTATAATAATTAAGTCATAAATCTCTTGTATTGCATCTCCTGGCCTCTTACAGGTGTGTGTTTCCTTTGTGGCTTTGCCGTCTTTTTTGATGAGCTTCCATGGGATTTGTTCTGCACTGTATGGTATAGGTGCAGGGCAGGGGGTGGGGGGTGCCTATTTGTAGGGTGAGGAGGCAATATGGCGACAGTTATAGAGAGTAAGCGGCACCACAGACATGCAGAGCTCATTTCATACAATCAGACGCTGGGTTTTAAAGTATAGACGCTTATTGGACTGTCCCTAATAGAGGTAGTGATTTAATTTCCTACATGTCTGTATCATTCTAATATTTATATGCTCACATTACTTTCAGGAATTCATGAAGCTTAATAGTCCACATCAGAATAAGAATTGCTTGAACAATTTTGACCTCTCAGAATACAGGCAGATTCTTAGTGATGTGGCGATACGAATCTATCATCAGTTCATTGTTGTAATGGAAAACAACATTCAACCAATAATAGGTAAGAAAAGAATCAATGACCAAAAAATATTTATGGTCACCCTGAGACCTTAAAAAAAGAAATCCAGGGGTGCCTGGGTGGCTCAGTTGTTAAGCCTCTGCCTTTGGCTCAGGTCATGATCCCAGGGTCCTGGGATCGAGCCCTGTGTCGGGCTCTCCACTCAGCAGGGAGCCTGCTTCTCCCTCTCTGGCTCTCCCTTGCTTGTGTTCCTTCTTTCACTATCTCTCTCTGTAATATAGAAATAAAATCTTTTTAAAAAATAAAATAATGAAATAAATCCAGTATAAGCTATGCAATGACAAAGAATATAATTTTAAACCCAGAAAAATTTAATTATGTAAATGTCTACTTTTTAATTCTTTTTAATTTCTTGAAATGATGACCTATATAAAAGTACATAGTTCTTGGGGTGCCTGGGTGGCTCAGTGGGTTAAGCCACTGCCTTTGGCTCAGGTCATGATCTCAGGGTCCTGGGATCGAGCCCCGCATCGGGCTCTCTGCTCAGCGGGGAGCCTGCTTCTCCCTCTCTGTCTGCCTCTCTGCCTGCTTGTGATCTCTCTGTCAAATAAATTTTAAAAATCTTTAAAAAAAAGTACATAGTTCTTAGTTTCCTGCCTATAATGGTGATTCACCCTGAAGGATAAGACTAGGGAGACCTGCTACTACTTATGTAGCTAATCCTAGGTCATCACTAAGCATTTTTGAAATCCTAAAGTCCCACTCAAATTCTTGTATATTTTCTTCAGTTTTCTGAAATTTAAATACTCTGACTTTAAATGGTTCCAGACCATCAGTTATCATGTTAACCTGCTCCCTCTCCTGTGAAGTTGAAAGAAGAAGGACTCCAAGCTGTTGTAAAGAGCCATGCACCTCCTCCCTCTGGGGCTCCCCAGTCCTTGATCTTCTCGCTTCCCCTATCACAGCTGTGTCCACTGCTAACTCCTGCAGAAAATGTGCCACCTCCTGGAACAGACCCAGGAGAGCCATGGAAAACGTTCTCTGGTCGTGCCCACTGTGTGAGCGAGACATGCTTGTGTTCTCTCTAGTGCAGGGCATGCTGGAATACGAGAGCCTGCAGGGCATTTCCGGCCTGAAGCCCACCGGCTTCCGGAAGCGGTCCTCCAGCATAGATGACACGGACGCCTACACGATGACCTCCGTCCTGCAGCAGCTGAGCTACTTCTACAGCACCATGTGCCAGAATGGCCTGGACCCTGAGCTGGTGAGGCAGGCCGTGAAGCAGCTCTTCTTCTTGATTGGGGCCGTCACCCTGAACAGCCTCTTCCTGCGCAAAGACATGTGCTCCTGCAGAAAAGGGATGCAGATCAGGTAAAATCCATAAGCCTTTACCCGTACCCAGAGGCAGCTGGAAAGAATGCCCTTTGTTAGGGTCCATAATCAAAGGAGCGAGACTGATAACAAAGCGAAGGTCAAGCAAAGCTTTATTTCGTACCAAGCATCGAGAATCAAACCAACCGGTTGGGGCCAAACCAACGGGTCGGGGCTGTCTCTTACAAAGAGGCGACCCCTCCCAGCCTCACAGACTAACTTTTATAGAGGTGGTTGAGCCTGGCTATACACAAGTGGCCAATGAGATTGCAACACACAAAAAAACCTGCATAGTCATGCTACATCAGCAACACACAGAATAAACTGCACAGTCATATTAGGTCACACACAGGTGGCCAATTGAATTTCAATTTACCCTAGTAGATATATGCATGCCCCACTGATTGAATGTCTCCACCTGGCCTGACCCACCCTTGTATCTGGGCTTTGCAAGTAAGTTCCTCTGGGAGGTGCAGGGTCAATCTAAGTTCACTGCATAAACACAAAATGGCTCCCTCTGGCTAAGTAGGCCCTTACATTCTTAATGTCTGCTGCCCCTCCGTGTGAGCTGTGCTGCTGGGGTAGGGGTGAGCAAGAGGACTCTTAGAAACTTGAGGAGGTCTGTGGTCTGGTGGTAGCCCCAACCCCCGGTCATCACTCTGCACCAAGCTAGCTTGGCAGTCAGGCCCAGGGCCTTCCTTTGGTGGTTAAAGACTAGTAACTAGTAACTGTGTATTTTAAATCCTGGCACTGGGTGCTTGTCAGACACTCAACTGGCGTTTACTGACTGCCACCTCTGTGACTCGCAGTGTTGGCAGCTGAGGACACGGGAAATGAAGGAAAGAGCAGCTAGATCCCTGCCCTCCAGAACCTCAAAATAGTCAAATAACCATTCAAGGCAATTATGGTGAAGTCACAAACAAGGATGCAGAGAAGAGAGATCGTGGTGGATAGACAAGTGAGACCCGAGAGCTATGCACTGAGTGATCCAACAGGGAGAAGAACATTCCAGGCAGGGGAAATGAGGCAGGCAAAGGCACAGAGGGAGAGCTGAATGAGGAGCCTCCCTCAGGCTCTAGGAGGAAGCTCTGTCTAGATTCAGCAGGGGTTTGTTTGGGGAGCAGCAGGACCAATGTTCTGAGGACATGGTGAGACACAGTTTTGAGGTGTGTCAACTTTTCCTGATCTCTTAGTTGAGGAAACACAAACCCTGAACTCTTGTTAGAGTTAGCACTATCGAGTGACTAGAAATAGGGTATATAGTTACGATTTCTATGATTTGCACAGGGATTTGATACATATATGTGGCATGAGAAGCTGAGATCGTGTTGACGACAGTGATGTCAGGGTAGGGAGCAAAGGAAGCCTCTTGAGCCAAGAAGTAAACAAGGCATCTATTAAACCGTGTTAGCATTAATGAAACTTGAACTTAGACATTCCCACAAACCAGGCTGGCAGATTCCTATGACACCAGATTGTGGTTTTCAGATAAGAAAGAGGATTCTGAAGGGCTTTGTGGATCTTCTTCTCTTCCTTGGGAAAGGAAAAGGTTCTATTTTTTTCCCAAGCTCCAGGCAGAAGCCCTGTGGGCCTCTGAGGTAGGATTCAACCCTATTTAGAGGAAACCCATAAACTTAAACGTGTCATTAGAGCCCTGGCTAAGCAATTCTCTTTCCTTCTGTGGGTTCTCCACGAGTGAGGACAGTCATAAGCAAGATGGATGCGCCTGGATCCCATGACAGCTGCTCAGAGGAGAGGCCACATCTGTCCCCATAGGTGCTCAGTGCTTTCTTGGTTCACCAGTTGACAGCGACCATCTGAGAAGTAATTCCCTTATGGTGTAGTGCTCTAAGGAACACATGCATTTCACAGAGGCTCGTTTATTCAGGTATTTATTAAGCTCCTGCCATGAGCAAGGCCCATGAGGATTTGAGGTGGCTTTACAATGAAAACACACAAGCCACAAAATAATAAAGCCTGAATACAAGTAGAAGATCAAGAACAAAGGGGAAAAACCATAAACATTGGACAGAGTCGCCTGAAAACTGTTTCTGGGCTTCCTGGCTGATGGGACAAAAAGCCAAACATGGTCAGCTGTCTGGTCTCATGAGTATGGTAAGCCAGGTGTTCCCAGGGAAGAGGTAAATATTTTCCCAATTATTTTTTTGTTCCTAGTCATGAGTTATAAAAAATAAGGTTTCACATGGAACTTTATCCCACAGTCTCTGCAGTAGCATTTTTGCAGCGAGTTTCGCTGTGGCTGCTTTGTCCAGCGATCTTCGGTGAAAGCCTTCACAGGGCACGTGGAGACAGACAGTTCTGTCAGGGACCAGAGTAATGTGCCCAAGGACATGCATGGCTTGCTGGACTAAGGGACCTGGGGAAGAACGGGAAAGGCATTGGTTTGGGTCTGAAAGCACAGGCAGAATTTCAGCAGACCCAGGCTTAGAGGAATGACCACAAGCTTCATGACAGAAAACTGCTGGTAGGGTATTAATAGCTCCCTTCGAATGGAGGGCCAGGTTGGTTACATCAAGAAAGTGGAACGCGGGCCTGAGCAACGCACGTGTCAGTCCCTCAGTGGTCGCAGCCACGACAGGCTTTTTGGCTTTTTTTTTTTCCCAGAAGGCTTTAAACTCTGAATTCAAATTCTTCAATAGCCGTAGGAGTATTCAGGTTATATATCTCATCTTCGATGAGCTTCTTTAAGGAATCAGTGCCCTTCATCTAAGTTGTTGAGTTTATGTGCATGGAGCTACAAATAATATTTCCATATTATTTTACTTTCTGCAGAATTTGGAGTGATATCCCCCCACTTCCATTCCTGAATTGGTGATCTGTGTCTTCTCTTTTTATCTTGATCTGTCTTGCCAGGGGTTGTTTATCAATTTTACTGATCCTTTCAAATAACCAGCTTTGGCTTTCATTGATTTTTCTCTTTTTTAGAAAATTTAATTGATTTCTGTTACTGTCTTTATTATATCATTCCTTCTGCTTGCTTTGGATGTATTTTTGCTCTTTTTTTTTCTTGTTTCTTAAGGTAGAAGCATTGGTTATTGACTTCGAGACCTCTCTTTTCTAACATAAGCATTTAATGCCAAAAATTTCTCTTTAAGCACTAACTTTATCCCACAAATTCCGAGACGTTGTTTTTCATTTTTTTTTTTAAATTGAAAATAGTTTCTAGTTTTCTTGGAGTCTTACTCTTTGACCTGTGGACTACTTAGAAGTATGTTGTTCAAGGGCATCTGGGTGGCCCAGTCAGTTAAGCCTCTGCCTTCAGCCCAGGTCATGATCTTGGGGTCCTGGGATCAAGCCCTGTGTGTCTATTTCTGTCTCTCCCTCTCCCCCTCCCTACCATTCATGCTCTCTCTATCCCTCTCTCTCAGCAAATAAATAAAATCTTTAAAAAAAAAAAAGTTACAAGCTTTCAGAGACTTTCTTGCTCCCTTTCTATTACTGACTTTTGGTTTAATTCCATATGATCCTTTCAAATGTATTCTGTCAGTCACACCCTTGGAAACAGAATATAGAATGATTGTTGCCCAGGACTGAGGAGAGAGAGGAAGAGGGAGGCGTTGTTCAGTAGATACAGAGTTTCGGGTATTCAGGTATTCAGGTTCTATTCTATGCTGGGCATGGAGTCTGCTTAAAACATTCTATCTCTCTCTCTCCTTCTGCCCCTCCCCCCTCTAAAACATTTATCTACTGTGTTTTTACTCTATCTTTGTATTTTTTAGTGTTTGTTCTAGGAATTAAAGAATATATACTGAATTATCAGTCTATTTAGTTAGTTATTTCGAAGTAAGCTCCATGCCCAACATGGGGCTTGAACTCACCACCCTGAGATCAAGACCTGAGTGAAATCAAGATTCAGATGCTTAACTGACTGAGCCACGCAGGTGCCCCTTTTAGTCTATTTAGAATCATTATCTTAACCATGTCAAGTGAAATATAAGATGCTTACCATCACATAGGCACCTTTCCCCTTTATGTTATAGTTGTCTTATGTATTGTATCTACGGACATCAAAAACTCTGCCAGATAATGTTATAATTTTCATTTTAAACCAGCTAATATATTTTAAGAAACTCAATAGAAGAACTGTCTATTATATTTGCCCACATGTTTACTCCGTTTCTGTTACTCCTTCATTCCTAATGTAGCAAGTCTTATTTTTTCCCCCAAATCTCATTTTGATTCCATTTCCTTTCTGCCTGAAGGCATTCTTTTGGTAATCCTTACACAGCAAGTTCAGTGCCAATACTTAGTTTTCTTTCACCTGAAAATGTCTTCATTTCACTTTCATTCCTGAAGTATATTTTGGTGAGATATAGAATTTTTGTTTGCATTCCATTTTTTTTCATCACTTTAAAAATGTGAAACATTTTTCCATGGTTTCTGACGAGAAATGCAAGGATATTTGAATTGCTTTTCCCTACAAGTAATGCACAGTTTTTCTCAGATTGCGTTCAAGATTTTTTGGTCTTTGATTTTCCACAGTTTAATTAGGATGTGTCTGGGTGTGGATTTCTTTGAGTTTAACCTCTTTGAAATTCCCTGAGCTTTTTGAATCTGTAAGCTTGCACATCTCACTAAATCTGGGACCTTTTCAGTCATTTCTTTCCTTTTTTTTTTTTTAAGATTTTATTTTTTTATTTGAAAGAGACAGAGAAAGCGAAAGAACAGCAGAGGAAGAGGGAGAGAGAGAAGCAGGCTCCCCACTGAGCAGGAAGCCCTATGTGGAACTCAATCCCAGGACCCTGGGATCATGACCTGAGCTGAAGGCAGATGCTTAACCAACTGAGGCAGCCAGGTGCCCCCTTTTCAGCCATTTCTTCAAATATTTTGTCTGCATCATAATTTCTCCTTTCCCCTGGAACTTCAATAACATGAATGCTAAGCCTTTCATTATGGTCCCATGGGTCCCTAAAGTTGTTTATTTAATTTATTTTCCCTCTGTTTTCATTCTTTAGATCGAATTCTCTCTCTCTCTCTCTTTTTTTAAGATTTTATTTATTTGACAGACAGAGATCACAAGTAGGCAGAGGGGCAGGCAGAGAGGCAGGCAAAGAGAGAGGAAGAAGCAGGCTCCCTGCTGAGCAGAGAGCCCGATGTGGGGCTCAATCCCAGGACCCTGGGATCATGACCTGAGCCGAAGGCAGAGGCTTTAACCCACTGAGCCACCCAGGCACCCCCGAATTCTCTCTCTTGACTGACTGTTTCCTCTGGCATCTCTATTCTGCTGTTGAACCCATTAGAAGAATTCTTTTATTTTTGTTATTATATTTTTCAGTTGTAAAGTTTTTGTTTGGTTTTTCTTTGTATCATCCTTTTCTTTTCTGAGACTTTCTATTGTTTCATTTATTTCAAGAGAGTTTGTCTTTACTTTTTGGAGCATTTTTATGATAGCTTCTTTAAATCTCTGTGTCATTTCAGAATTAACATCTATTGATTTTCTTGTTTGATGTAAATTGAGACTTTCTTGGTTCTTCATATGCCAAGTAATTTTGAATCATCTCCTGGACACTTCTAGTATTATACTGAGACTTTGGGTCTTTCAGTCTTATGGAGAATGTTGATATTTTTATCAGATAACCCATTTGAGTTCAGGCTGCGAGTTCTGACCATCATTTGTAACTTGTGACCCCTGTGTCAGTTCTCAAAGCTTTTGTTATGCTGTTTGGTTCTGTCTCACGTGTGACACGCCATGGTCAGTCTGAAACTTGGGTGGTGCTCTGTCCCATTGTTTAGTCCTCAAAGCCTATGTGTGCTGTTGAGGGTCAGATCCGTGCATGGGCCCAAGGTTGCACCAAGGAGTTCATGAACAACTTTAAAGGGTTGTTTTCCCAAGCTCCTCCATCTCCAAAACACCCCTGATACTTTCCAGATCCCCGAGAATCCCCTCTTTGGTCCTCTAGACAGAAAACTGGGGGTTTACTTAACTCACTGTGTGGTGTACTTGCTACAAATATCTTCGTCTGAGACCAAGTGGTGGCAGAAATGAATAATGGGGGTTCACCCCATTCTCTTGAACCACAGTTGCTCCATTTGGAGAAGGTTTTCCTCCCTCAGAGTTTTAGCTTCCTACTGGACCCCATGGCCACACTGCTACCACAATGAAATTGTTTGGGGCTGAAGCACAAAAAGAAGAAAGAAAAAGTAGAAAGAAGAAAAGCAGAGGACTTCTATCCTTTCTAAAGAGCTTTAAGACCATTTTTTTCAGCTCCTCAACACAGACCTAGAGGCCTCTGACTGGAAGACTTTATTGCCATCAGTACCCACTGCTGAGTTTCAGGCTCCTTTGAGGTCAGGCTAATGAATAGTAGACAGAAAAAAACTAGTAAATTCACTACCCATTTGTCAATACTTCAAATCCTGGTCTTCTTCCCCAACCTACCTAGTACTATTTACTTTCCAGAGTCCTCAAGTAGCTGCTTCAGGCATTCCATCAAGCTTTTACAGCTGCATTCAATGGGAGGGCAAAGTGGAGTATGTTCTTGCTTAGAACAAGAACTCCACCACTGATTTTTCCGCTTTTCTCAAAACCTGATGAATAATCAACATACGGTGTTATGTTAGTTTCAGGTACACAAAAGCATGATTCAGCAATTCTGTACATCAGTCAGTGCTCATCAGGATAAGTGTGCTCATAATTCCTTTTATCTATTTCACCCATCCTCCCACCAGTCTCCCTCTGGCAACCACCAGGTTGTTCTCTGTATTTAAGAATCTGGTTTTTGGTTTCTTTTTCCCTTTGTCTAGTTTCTTAAGTTTCACATGTGAATGAAATCATACGTTACTGGTCTTTCCTCAACAGACTTATTTCACTCAGCCTATACCCTCTAGGGCAATCCATGTTATTGCAAATGGCAAGACCTCATTCTTTTTTATGGCTGAGTAGTAGTCTATTGTATAGCTACACCACACCTTCCTCATCTCTTCCTCTATTGATAGACACCAGGGTTGCTTCCATATCTTGACTATTATAAATAATGCTACAATAAACATAGGGGTACATATATCTTTTTGAATTAGCATTTTCATTTTCTTTGGGTAAATACCCTGTATTTACCCAATACTTTGGGTATAATTACTGGATTATGTTCCACCACTGATTTTTTAGTGGGAGAATTAACATGCTCAACATCCATATTAAGGAGGGACTGTGGCAGGATTAAGTAGGACGAATTAGAAGGGATAAGATGGGAAGCCCAATAGGAATCCATTGTAATGAGAACTCAAACTAGTGGAACCAAATTGCCAGTGGAAAAAAGGCAGGAAACCAGTACAAGAAATAGTATCTCACACTCATTACATCCCTTTGGAATATACCGACTCCGCATTATTGTCGCAGTGTTATAGTCAAGAGAAGACCCACGTAGGGAGTTGCTAATTTAGAAGGTGCAAGCTAGGAATGCCCTTAGAGATCACCTGGTTCAACACTCATTTTTTTTTTTAAGATTTTATTATTTATTTGACAGAGAGAGATCACAAGTAGGCAGAGAGGCAGGCAGAGAGAGAGGAGGTAGCAGGCTCCCGCTGAGCAGAGAGATCGATGTGGGGCTTGACCCCAGGACCCTGAGATCATGACCTGAGCCGAAGGCATCGGCTTAACCCACTGAGCACCCAGGCGCCCTCAACACTCATTTTTTTAAAGGTTTATTTATTTAAGTAATTTCCATACCCAACGTGGAACTTGAACCCATGATCCCAAGATCAAAAGTTGCACGCTCTTCCAGTAGAGCCAGCCAGGAGCCCCCAAATTCAATTTTTAAAACCAGCTTCATTGATAGATAATTTACATATTGTAAATTTTATCTACTCTATAAACTATATTTGTATAGTTCAATGGGTTTTGGTATATTTACAGAGTTGTACAATCACCATAATGTAATTTTAAAACATTTCCATCACTCTAAAAAGAATTCTTATACCCATTAGCACCAGCACTCATCTGCTACCATATCCCACCTCCATAGTCCCCTCTCCCTCAGGCAAGGCAAGCACAAATATATTTTCTTTCTCTGTAGGTTTGCTTGTTCTGGACACTTTTATAAATGGAACCATAAAATGTGTTGTCTTTTGTGACTGACTTCTTTCCCTTAGCATAATATTCTCAAAGATCATCCATGTGGTAGCATGTATCAATACCTCATTCCTTTTTATTGCTGAATAACATCCCACTGTATGGACATACCACAATTTGTGGGTTGTTTTGGGTTGTTTTGATTTTTTGGCTACGCTGCAGTGAACATGTATGCACGATATTTTATGTGGACATGCTCTCAGTTCTCTTGAGTATATATCCAAGAGTGGAATTGCTGGGTCATATGGCAGTTCTATGTTTAACACTTTGGGGAACTGTCAACCTGTTTTTCTTAGCAGCTCTACCATTTTACATTCCCACTAGCAATAAATGGGGGTTCTCAACACTCTCACTCACCCATAGAGGTTGAGTAACTTTCCAAACTCACAAAGTAGACTGGTGGGACTAAAACCCATACCTCTTACCTTATAAACTTATGATAATTAGTGACAGAAACAAGAATAAAAACCCCAGTGGACCGAATGAAAGCGTTCTACCAATTGAAAATTTTCTGCCAATTTAGGAAAAGAAAGCAGTTTTTTATACCAGTGCAAGGTCTTCAAATATCACTATGATTTTTTCCTTTAGTAGATTTTCAAATCCATTATTAAGCTTATTTTAATAGATCATTTTGTAAATTATTGCCGTCACCACTTTTTGCTCAGATTTCCCCCAAAGTTTAGAGCTGCTATGGCCCTCACCCCAGACCATCAAGATCCTTAGAACCACGGATCATGAGAGCTAATCATTTGGTCCAACCCCCTCATGTTACAAATGAAGAAACGGCTGGACCATGGTCCTAAAGCTCTCAGTGAACTCAGATACCTTCTCAGGACACACTGTGGGATTTGGCATCCTCCCCTGAAGTGTTCTCAACAGATCACCCACTATTCACTGTTTTTCTGGCTTTTACTCCAGGTGCAACATCAGCTACTTAGAAGAATGGCTTAAAGATAAGAATTTGCAGAACAGCTTGGCCAAGGAAACTTTGGAACCTCTCTCTCAGGCAGCCTGGTTGCTTCAGGTCAAGAAGACCACAGACAGCGATGCCAAGGAGATCTATGAACGCTGTACCTCACTGTCTGCTGTGCAGGTGACCAAGCTTGCTGAGTGTGTCCCTGATCTTCAAAAACAGATTGTGTGATTGGTGTCACCCTTTCTGGCTTAGCCAGCCACAGGGTGTGTCTGAGTCTCGGTGTGCTCTTTGGGGTGCACACTTATCTCCAAGGTTCACCCTCTTATCTAATATGCATTTATTTAATACTAACTTAGGACTTAAAAACAGAAAAGTGCCTATGATACATTCCCTGCCCTCTGAACTCACAAACGTGTATGTATGGGGGGAGGGGAGGGGTTAAGGAAGGAGGCCAGAACACATGGTTCTTAGAGGCACTTTACAGTATCGAAGAACTACATGTGGTTCCCAACAGTTCCCAAGCCATCAGAATCGTTATTTCGTGGACAGTCTTGTCCTTTTTCATGGTCTAACACCATCTTATGTGCTGTTTGCAGATCATAAAGATCCTTAATTCATACACACCTATAGATGACTTTGAAAAAAGAGTGACTCCATCTTTTGTTCGTAAAGTACAGGTAAGATCCTTAAGGATGTACCTTTTAATTTTCAGTATAAGAAATTGAGGGGACACCCGGGTGGCTCAGTCAGTTAAATGTCCAACTCTTGATCTCAGCTCAGGTCTTGATCTGAGGGTTGTGAGTTCAGGCCCCACATTGGATCCACAGTGGGCATGGAGTATATACATTAAATGAATGAATGAATAATTGAATATTGAATATTGAATTAATGTTATAGAAATCTAAGATTAAAGCACATTTACCAAACATGCAAACAAAAGGCACTTAGCAAAAGCAGCAGGAATGGATAAAGAAGATGTGATGTATATATATAATGGAATATTATGCAGCCATCAAAAACCCAAAATCTTACCATTTGCAACAACGTGGATGGAACTAGAGGGTATTATGCTAAGCAAAATGAGTAAATCAAAGAAAGACAATTATCATGATATCTTTGATATGAGGAATTTGAGAGGCAGAGCAGGGTATCATAGGGGGGAAAGGAGGGGAAAATGAAGAAGATGGGACCAGGGAGAGAGACAAACCGTAAGAGACTCTCAATCTCAGGAAACAAACTGAGGGTTGCAGGAGGGGAGGGGGTGGAAGGGATGGGGTGGCCGGGTGATGGACACTGGGGAGGGTATGTGCTATGGCGAGTGCTGTGAATTGTGTAAGACTAACGATTCACAGTCCTGTACCCCTGAAGCAAATAATACATTATATGTTAATAATAATTAAAAAAAACTTTTAAAGCAGCAGGAATTTTCCCTGTCAAATACCCATTTTATTCTTTTTTTTAATTTTTGAATTTTTTAAAATTTTATTTTAAAATATTTAATTTATTTATTTGAGAAAGCACAAGCAAGGGGAGCAGCAGAGAGAGAGGGAGAAGGAGGCTTCCCACTGAACAGGAAGCCCAATGTGGGGCTCAATCCCAGGACCCTGTGTTCATGACCTGAGCTGAAGGCAGACGCTTAGCCAACTGAGGCACCCAGGCACATTTTAGCCTCTAAAACCATGATTTACCTGCTGTGTTCCTTCAACATGTCTGGCTTATTATCAGTCTTCTTATCAGTGCTGTGCAAGGGAGCAGAGGCTGAATGGAATAATGTATACCCACTTTTCTTATTTTAATCCCTAAAGTGTCTTCCCCAATCAACTAAGGTATCATTTCTCAAAGTTTGATTCAAGGATCCTGTAGGTCCTTGAGACCTTTTCAGGGGATCTGCAAAGGCTTCCTTTTTCCAAGTATGTATGTGTGAAGCAGACTTTTCTTTCTCTACTTCAACCTCTACTTTCCTCTACTTTCAACCTCTATTCACTGTAGGTTGAATGCAGAAGCGGATGTGAGAGATTTTACCTATCATTAAGTCAGACATTAAAAAGATTTACAAAAATACAATACAATACAACTTCCTACTATTTTTTTTGTTTTAAAAAATAGTTACTTTTCAATAAATGTTTACATGCATTGGGTTTGTTCTTGTTACTCTAATGAATTAATATTTTAAATTGTTGTTTTAATTACTAATATAGTAAATATCAATAGTTCTACCCATATGCACAAAACTCTTTGGGGTCTTCAGTAATCTTTAAAGAGTATAAAGGGGTGTTGAGATAAAAAAAAAAGTTTACAAACTACTGAATTATAAAAAAGGGTAACTGTTAGAAAGATTTAATACTATAGATCTACTCTTGTCTGGCCTTAGAATTATGCCACAAGAATGAGTAAGAATAGAAAACAGATCCATTTACAGTCAGTCCATCCTGTGGGAAATTAACTTCTGAGGTGAAACAGAGCACGTAAGTAAATATTCATGAGAGCTGATTGGAAATCCTGCATAGATCATTTCACCAAGGGAATGTGTTGTTAAAAGGCTTTTTTGTGCATTCGCTGACATGATTTTGAAAGGAGCTTTTCAGCGATGGTGGAGTTGTGTTTTCCTCTCTCTAGACTTCTAGACAATCATAAAGCAGAATGCACTGGTTTCTTTATTCATTTTTCCTCTGGTTTTAATTTCAGGCTCTCCTAAATAACCGGGCGGATTCATCCCAGCTGATGTTGGATACAAAATATCTCTTTCAAGTTACATTTCCTTTTACCCCCTCTCCACATGCTCTGGAAATGATCCAGATCCCCAGCAGTTTTAAGCTAGGCTTTCTCAATAGGTTATAGCAGGAGAAAAGAGAGTAAGTGTACTTTTCCCTCAGAGGCTACATGAAGAGCGAATATGAGGGATGTGGTTTATTATTGGAACTGGAAATGCTTTGGAATGTGATGTAAGGAAGAACGTAAGAATTCTCCAAGATGGGCCACATCTTCTCTTGCTCCCGGTGATGGTGTCACCACTGTCATTCTGTAAGAATTAACACACACTAGCTGGGGTTGGAAAGGCCACGTCTACCTTCAGAAGCACAGCCAGCTTTTACTAGGATTCCCGGAAGGCCCGTATTTTCTAGATCTGTCTTGGGACAGGGCTCCCCCGCCCAGAGGCCATAGGATCCGGGAGCCCTGTGTCTCCTAAGTTTTCTAATGTTTTTGTGAGGCCCTGGTACATTTATGAAGCCGCAGCTGGGGTCCAGGGCTGCGTCCTCCAGGAAATAATCCCATTTGGCCACAAGATCCTGTCAAAAGTCCTCTGACCCCAGGCCTCCTGCCCCGAGGTCGGGGGGTTGGGGTTCATTCACTTTTTATTAAAAATGATCCTGCACGCAAAAACATTTGTAATTTCAGGTTCCTCTAGTTTGTAAGAGAATATTCAATCTGAGATGAATCATATGAAGTATTTTATATACATATATTCTAAAACGAATCTATTAGTAAAATTAATTCATGCCCATTTATCATCTCTTCTGAAAGAACATTTCTTTAACTATTATCTGCCAACACACTTGCCATACTTTCTCATAGTTCATTTAACGTTTTTAAAAACTAAGCTTAAAAGGCAACTTAAATGATTTTCTCTATCTTTTCAGCATTCAAATATGTTCTTAAAAATTTTCCCATAAAAATAACTGAAGAATTATGTCAGTTCCTCCTTAGGAGAAACCAGCATTTCCCAAGTTTTGTGGAAACGGACTATCCCTTGTCCACCCCACCCCCACACACACACACCTCCCCCAAACCTTTTCTTTCCTTCCTTTCAGAGCACACAATGTCATTTGACCAGCCCTGCTAGCCTATATGGCCAGTGGCCCCAGTGCTCCTGGGCGCCGTTCCGAGGATCCTAACCAGCCCTCGGCTTCTGACAGATTCCCAGGCTGTGGCTGTGATTCTTTAACACGGACATATATCTTAGGGGTGGAAATAATATATGATGATGAAGCAATGTCGCCCTGATAGGTGATTATGTCTTTTCATATTATAAATGATTTAGTTCATTTAGATACATTGTATAGGAAGAAATGAAAAGTAGAACTTTTAAGTATTTTAATCAATAAAATAAATTACCAAATGAATTGGGTCAGGTTTGGTTTTTGTTTTGTTTTGAGGCTCCACACCCAGCTTGGGGCCCAGACTCACAACCCTGAGATCAAGACCTGAGGTGAGGCTGAGAGTCGGGCACTTACAGGACTGAGCCACCCAGGCGTCCCGGGTCAGGTTCTTTCAATTGCTAGGAGACTACATTTTTCTTAGGTGCACAAGGTTTGTGCCTTTTTTTAAGGATTGTATACTTGAAGATGTTGATATCTTTTTATGGATTCATAATACCCTGTAAAATATATATAAACATTTTTAGAGGGAAAGCAAATATGCCCTAAATCCTGGCTCAGGCTGTCTCCATGGGCTCCCAAATGGTGAGGGAATTGAGGAGCCATTGGCAGACACTTGGCTGGGTTTCTGATCAGTACCTGTGCCCTTCTCCGTGCCTTTCTCTGCTCCTCATCACCCTTCCCTTTTGGTTCCCATAGGTCAGGGTTTGTGACTGTTTTGCAACACTCCCCCTGGGCTATCGGCCAGTGACAGTGTCCAGGAAGCTCCTGGAGAGCAGGTCCACATCTTATTCTTCCCCGCGCTCATGTTAATGCTGGCAAGATGGGACAGAGCTGCAGGAGCAAGGTCCTATTACAGAGCAGGACTGGGGGTCAGCCTTGGGAAGGAGCAGATCTTGTCTGGGAACAAGACAAGGGGGCCTGCAGGGCTGAGAAATGTATGCATGGGGGAGGGGAAGGGCACACCTCCCACCTCTCCATCCGTCCCACAAATCTGATGGTGGGCAGAACTTCCGAGATGAGAGGAGCTGGTGGGATGAGGACCAAGCAGGCGGAAGTTGCTGATGACAGTTGGGGCGAATGTCAGCATGGCTCGGTGGAGCAGACCATGCATTCATGAGGCTCCAGCCTGCCCAGGCTGCCTCCTGCAGAGGTCAGAGAACTGGGCTCAAGAAGCAGGTCAGCAGAAGTTTCAAGGGCATCTGCTGTGGATGGGCAGAAGTTTGCCACGGGCAGTGACTGCCCGTGGGAAGGGTCAAAGCCTCTGAGCCACGACACCCAGATAAGGAGATTAGAGGTACAGCTTCTGCTTTCTCGCCTTCACCTTGGAGCTACAACTCTGACTTCTCAGCTGGGCGCTCCGAGTGCTGACTCTGTGGAAGGTAGGTATGTGCTAACCATATATTAGCATACTCGGGTTTTCCTGCATGTTCACGTACGTGTTCTGTGTGCACGCACCAAGGTGTTGACTGGGCGTTCATGAGGAGGGAGCGCAGGTGAACTGCGGTAGTGGTGGGTAATCTGCATCTTCTAATTGTTCTACGACCCATATGCGTTTCTTTTGAAATAATAGAAAGGTGTTTTGTTTTAAAAATATATTTAGTGTTGGATTCGGGTGGAAAAAACCAGGCATCTGTAAAGTCATACAATCAGCTTTAAAAATTGATCCAGGTAACACTTTACATGTCAGTATAAGCCTCAGAATGCAGCTTATGGAAGAGGAAGACTGTTGTTGTTGTTGTTTTAAAGATTTGTTCATTTTCAGGCGCCTGCCTGGCTCCGTCGACTAAGCATCTGCCTTTGATTTGGGTCGTGATCTCAGGGCCATGGGACTGAGGCCCGCTTCGGGCTCTCTGCTTAGTGACGAGCCTGCTTCTCTCTCTGCCTCTGCCTGCCGCTCTGCCTACCTGTGATCTCCGTCTGCCAAATAAATAAAATCTTTTAAAGGGCACCTGGGTGGGTCAGTCAGTCAAGCATCTGCCTTCGTCCCAGGTCACGATCCCAGAGTCCTGGCATCAAGCCCCACATCGGGTTTCCTGCTTAGTGGGGGAGACTGCTTCTCCCTCTCCCTCTTCCTGTCACTCCCTCTGCTTGTGCTCTCTCTCTCTGTCAAATAAATAAATAAAATCTTTTTAAAAATCTTTAAAAAAAATTTATTCATTTTAGCGAAAACACGTGGGCACATGAGCCATGGGGAGGAGTAGTGGGGAAGAGGTGCAGAGGGAGAGAGAGAGAAAGAGAATCCCAAGCAGACCCACCCCCCTCAGCGTCCCCACCTGCTGAGCTTGGAGCTCTTTACTGGGTTGGATCCCAAGACCCCGAAACCATGTCCTGAGCCAAAACCAAGAGTTGGTTGAGCAACCAACCAAGCCACCCAGTGCTCCTGAAATAGGAAGATGTTTTGATACAAACATCATATAGTCATAAGTCTGTGTAATTTATCTACATTGTCATGTGTGTCAAAAGTTTATTCTTTTTATTACACATCACAGGTTATCTAATCTGTTGATGAACATTTGGGTTTTTCCAGTTTGGAGTTATTGTGAATAAAGCTGCTATGAAATTAGTTTTTCTTTTCTTTTCTTTTCTTTTTTTTTTCTTTGAGAATAGAAGTATTTGTTTCTGATGAGTATACATCCAGGAGTGGAAGTGCCAGCTCCCAGGTTATATATATGTGTAGCTTTAGTAGGTCTTATCAACCAGTTTTCCAAAGTGGACATACCAATTTATATTCCCGTCGACAAGACCACTTCACCACACCTTGCCCACACTTCAAATGGTCAGTCTTTTGCATTTTAGGTATTCCAGTACATAAACATTGGTATAGCAATGTGGTTCTCATTTACATTTCTTACATGACTAATGATATTGAGCATTATATGTTTAGTGAGCATATGAATGTCTGCATTTGTGAAATATCTGTTCAGAGTCTTGTATTTAAAAACTAATTTTTAAGGAGATAATGCACATAACATAAAACTCAGCATTTTATCTATTTTAAATTTTTATTTATTTTAAAGGGATTGAGAAAGGGGGCACACAGTGGGGAAGGTCAGAAGGAGAGGGACAGAGAATCTCAAGTAGACTCCCTACTGAGCACAGAGTCTGATGTGGGGCTTGATTCCACCACCCTGAGATCAGAACCTGAGCTGAAATCAAAAGTCAGATGCTTAACTGACTGAGCCACCCAGACACCCCAAAACTTAGCATTTTAAAGCATACATTTCAGTGGTTTTTAGTATATACACAATGATATGCATTATCTAATTCTACAGCACTTCCCTCACCCCAGACAAGAAACGCCATACCCACTAGGCAATCACACCCCATTCTTCTACTTACGGGCAACCTCTCACTTACCTTCCGTCTGTACAGATTTGCCTATCCTGGACATTTCATAGAAATTGAGTGGCAGTTAGTGGCCTTTTGTGTCTGACTTATTTCACTTAGCAGAATGGGCTCAAGGTTCATCCATGTTGTAATATGGATCAGAATTTCATTCTTTCCTATTGTCAGATAACATTCTACTGTATGGATATACCACATTTTGTTTACCCATTTATCGGTTGACGGATTTGAGTTGTTTGCACTTTGAGCTTAAATGCTGCTATAAACATTCATGTGTAAGTTTTCATGTGAGCATGTATTTTCAGTTATCATGGGCACATGAACCTACGAGTGGATTTGCTAGGTGATACAGTGACTACTATGTTCAACCCTTTATGTAACTGCCAACCGGTTTCCTCAGCAGCCGCACCATTTTACATTCCCAGCAGCAAAGCATGTGGGGCTCTTTACCCATTTTCAACTGGGTCAGTGAAGCATTATTCTAAAAGTAAAAACTGGAGATATCTTATATATCCAATAATAAGAGGTTGGTTTAATAAATCATGATACTACATGGTATAGAGTAATATTAAAACTATTATCAAAAAACAGATCTGTAAGGACTAACAGAATAAATTGGATTAAAAAAGCAAATAGCTAATAGCCATATTTGTGTAACTCACAAGTTTTAACTATGATGTCAAAAAAGTCTAGAAGAATATGCAGCAATTCTAAATATGGGGAGAGAACACAGAGCAAGTCGTAGGGACTTTCACGCCTGTCTTTCTGTCTTTGGTTTGCAGTCTTTTACTTTTATTTATTTGTTAAGATTTTATTTTCTTATCTGACAGAAAGAGACACAGTGAGAGAGGGAACACAAGCAGGGGGAGTGAGAGAGGGAGAAGCAGGCTTCCTGCAGAGCATGGAGCCCAACACTGGCCTCAATCCACAACCCTGGGATCATGACCTGATCCAAAGGCGGACGCTTAACCAACTGAGCCACTCAGGTGCCCCAAGGTCTGAACTCTTAAAAATAAATATGAGGTGGTGGATTTTTGGGGGGTAATTTTTAAATTATTTATTTAGATGAAACATATCAAGGAAATTTTGTGTTTGGCTTGGGCTTAGGGGTAGGTCTGAGAAGTTCTGTGGACTACTGCAGAACAACTTCATGCCAAGGCTTGTTAAAATGGGACATTTTTATCTTGTCAAATGCTCAGTGAAGCATTTGTTCTAGCTGTTAAAAGTTCCCTAATTATAAAAAGGATTATTGACAATAAGGATGGTAGAACGCACTACAATTAAATCTGGCCATGATATAAATGCTAAATGAAAAACATCAGTATATAAAAAATATAAAATCTACTCTTGCATATGCCAAAATACGGACCAGGAGTCTTTCCGGGCAGTGGAATTATAGGTGATTGTCTTCTTCCTTATGCCTTTTTGATTTTTCCAGACTCACAATGCCCATGTATAATATTTATAGTTTTCAATACTGTAATATATCAAATGTAGTTTGTAGCTTGCCCATGCTTAACCAATCAGATCCAAAATGCTAGCCATGTGAAATGATTTAGGGTTGATATGTCTCAAAGCTTATGGTCTCCGTGAGAAAATGATGTTTTCTAAGAATACGCGATGGCACATGTAGACAAAAACACTAGTAAGCAAACAACTAAAGTTCAAAATTATGTATTGCATACAATTCTGATTTTTTTAAAGTGTAAACATATGTTCATGAAAACACTAGAAGAAAACAAAATGTTAACAGCAATCAGTTTGTTAGTATAGGGCAGGCATGTGATTAATTTTCCTTCTTCCTGTCCTTCTGTTTCCAGTTCTAATAAACATGTATAGCCTTATCATTTGAAAAAGTTTAAAATTCAGTCTGGGAAGGAGAACAGTGTCTCTCCCCAGATTTGGAATACTGGCATTTTCTTTCCTTCCCTTCTTCTTGCTCTCTCGCAACTCCTAGCCATCCTGGGATTCCTTCTCCACTCAGTTCCCACAGTTCCTCTCATCTTCCATTCCCCCAGCTCTATCCAGAGCTCATTTCCTCTTCCCCAGATCACGATAACAACCTCTTACCCTAGTTGATTTTCCTGCTGTGCATTCTCTCTCTGACCTACTTCTGAAAGCACAAATGCTGGAATAATCCGCTTGCATGACGTTGCTCCCTTGTTGAAAAAACCATGGCTCACGTTCCTAATGCTATTACTTGGAGTCCTCAGCATGACCTTGGGACTGGCAGGCCTGGGCAGTGGGGGACAGCATTACTGCATCCTCACCAAAGGCTAGGCTCCAAGGGGCAGCCTTCTTTAACTCATATTTTATGAAAAGGCAGAGCATCCTGACTGCGCCAGCTTCACGAGAAGGGTTGTGGAGTCCTGCTACACACAGATTCAGGCTCCACTGCTGACCTCGAATTTACTTAATCCCGAGTTATTTCCTCAGCTACCACACGGATATCTGCTTCCTTCCTGGGGTGGCTGTGAGCAGTCAGGGCCAAGCGCTCCGTGGTGGTCGGTGGCTGGCTCTCTTCTGATCTCTCATCCTTACGGGATGGCCCTCTCCTTCTCTGTCACATAGAGATCTCAAGAACTACTATCAGCTGCCCCTTTGCCGTAGGAGTTCACCCCAGTTCATTCTCCCCATTCTTCATCCAGTCCCAGGGTGACCTCTGCATGGCAGACATTTCCCCTTTGAGGTGTCCCCACTGCCACCTGCCCTACAAATACATTCCTCTCCAATTTGGCTTTGTTGAAATGTTCAGACCAGTGGCCCAAACCTCCTTATACTCAGGGGCTCATTTCTTTGAACCTTGATGTGGTCCACTCTTTGAAACATCTCTTAAATTGGCTCGGCTGTGATGGTTGTCCCCTGCCGCCCTTAAGGTCCTCGTCCTCATCTCCAGCAGTGACACCGCAACACCTAGCCTCCCAAACAGAAACCCAGCAGGCTTCATGGACCTCTCCCTCTCCTTATCCCCCCACGTCAGCAAGTCTAGCTCCCTCTTCTCAAGCATGGCCCGAAACCATCCTACACCATTGCTTTATGTAAGGCCTTCATCCCGTTCTGCCTTAAATGTGGCCATAGGCTCACTTCTGCATTTCCCACATCTCCAGCCTCATCCCCCGCCCCTCCTTCCCGCTGCTGCTGCTGCTGCTGCCCCCACAGCCACTCACAGCGCAGCTTCACAGCCATTATATTCCAGCCTTGAGCTAAGCTTTATGCACTGCCTTTCATAAATCCCCTGGTGATTTCTCCTGTTACGGTAGATGTTAAGATCCCCATGTGAATGATTAGCAAAGATCCACAGAAGCTCAAGTAACCTGCTTAAGAAGTGGGGCCAGGGTCTGGACAGCCAGAGCCAGCACCCTCAGCCACCAGATGGTTTTGCTTCTGTGTTTGCCCTCCCTTCAGTGGCCTGGACCTGTCGGTTGACTTCTGGATGAACAGATAGGGGCCCTGGGTCTGTGGCTGTCCAGTGTTTAATAAATGGGATGTGTCCCTTGCAGAGAACCAACACTATGTTTACTCAGCCTTAGGGTATTGGTTGAAATCAGGTTCTACCACTTTCTGACTCTCATCTTCCCTCCAAAAGTTTACCTTTAGGGAAAGAATTTTTTTTTTTAAGTTTTAAATTATAATATCCATTATAATGACACTTTCCACTGTGGAGCCCCACAGGATTAATACGGGGCTGCAAAAATCAACTGTGTTGGTGTTGCTGCCGAAATAGCCAGTTAAAGGGTAACCCCAGAAAACCTATTCTGATGCTTTCTTACTGATTAAATAAACGAGCTGGTGTTGACCTAGTGTGTTGTAATAAATCAAAGGTTATAAATTGACTGCATATACTTTATCCCACATGTAGAAGTCTGAGCAACCATCGTGATCAAAGGAAGATGCGGTTTAAAAAACTGTTTCTGTTGGCTTTTCTCCTGCACAAACGTCCCTTTCTCTCTTTTTCAGTTTCATTTTGGATTAAAGATGTGCGATCAGACCTTTCTCGTTAATGTATTTGGCTCCTGTGACAAATGTTTCAAACAACGGGCTCTGAGACCAGTTTTCAAGAAATCTCAACAGCTCAGCTACTGTTCAACATGTGCAGAAATCGTAAGTGCCACTTTAAAAGAATTCGGGTAGTTATCTTGTTTTAAAATGATGGCTAATATCAGGGTCCTGTGACAGATGAGTCACCATCCCATTGGTTTATTCACACAGACATTTTGAACACTCTTGGGCTGAATGATGCAGCATAGCGTGGGGATTTCAAGGTGTGAACCCTCTGACCTCCGGGGTTCAAATCCTAGTTATGTTCCTTGCGTTCCTAGTTATGTTCCTTGGTGCCAACAGATTTCAACTGACTTAGGAGGTCAGTTTTCAAATATGTAAAATAGGAACAATAACATCTACCTCATAGGGCTTTGTGAGAATTCAGTGAGTTCATTTGATAAAGCATTTAAAACAGTACCCAGCAGAGGCCGTGCTCAATGAATGTTTTAGCTATTACTACTTTTTTAGGGCTAATGCTTTTTGCTTTTGCTTTCTGTCTTCTTGACAAGTAACCAAGCCAAAATAGACTCTGGCAAACAGACAGCCTGAAAGTGCCTCTCCGAAGGCCATGATCCAGATTTCCAGCTCTGCTGAAGACTGGACCCTCCAGGGCCTCTGTAGAAAGCAAAATTAAGTTCAAGGAAATGTGCTCCTTAGGCCTAAGATGCTGAGGGCCAGGGACTGAATATAAATCCTTACATTTTTTCACAGAAGATAAATCAGTCCTTACTAGAGGTGGCTATGCACAGGCTTTTCACATCTTTGTAGCATGCCCATAGCATGGCGGAAGCCCTAGAAATTAGCCCTGAGCGGATGTGCAGAGCCGGGCTCAGTAATACAGCTCAGCAGAGCCCCCAGCTGGTCAAAAGTGGTAAAGTACTGTTCTCCAAAATCCCAACTGGAAATGCCTCATTATCAACACAGTTTTAAAACCATCTGCCAAAGAGAGGAAAGAGGATTTTTACATTTTATCCAACTTAAGAGGAAAACTCAGTATTCATCCTCTTGGTCCCACTGTAACCCATGACAGTAATTACATTTAAAAAATTATTCTCGTAAAGCTAACGGCAAGTAAACAGCCCGGAGAGACACACAGGCTTTGGTACAGCGTCATAATCGTGACATCACAAGATTCAGGCTCATTGTAACGGGCTTCTATCCACAGCGCACTGTGTTCTAAACGTGGCTCTGTACATCAGACTGATGACATTTGGTTCTTAAAATAAGCCTGCTTTCTGGGGCCCTGACATCCTGGAGCAGTGCTACTTATTAATCTTAGCTATTTTTAAAATCTTTTTTAAACAGTTTCTTCTGTGGATACTGGGAGCCCAGAGTCCCTGTTGTCACATCCTGTGGCATCAAACATTCTCCCCAGGGCAGAGGCTCTGCCTGGAGAGCTTTTCCAGGAAACTGTCACAGGCTATCTCCACAAGCACTTGGGGGTTCCCAAATATTCGGACACCCTCTTGTGGCTGAGGAGACATCCAAAGACTGACAGTAAATTTCCACCTGGGTTGCATTTGTGTAGCGCCCCCCGTCCCAGGCCCTTTTCATGAATAGGGGAAACGCTGTAACTCCACTCCTGCTGAAATGTAGAGGACCTCAACTTTTCTGATCTCCTTCTTCCTTACTTAGAAAAAGGAGTTAAAACCAAAGTACAGAGAGGCACTTCGCAAACTTTGCCATCTGTTAAGAAGTCACATGACCTTATCTCTAGATGGTAGGACCTCTAGAATGGAGGATGTTTGGGGTTTGTTTTACAGAGAGGACCTCCAGAGAAGGGCACACCCCAGTGTGAAGCTCCGCTCACCCCAGGTCACAGGCAGGCAGACCTCGAGCAGGCACACATCCCAGGATGGGCCACAAGGGGTCACTGAGGACGTGATGAGAGGATGCTGTTTTCCTAGGCCTGAGGTGACCCTCCTGAGAAGTGCCTCCCATGACCTAGTGTCTCGTTTGAATTACTTCGGGCGAATTGCTCAAGTGTATCAGGGAGCCTTAATAATAATGAGCAAACAGTTTGTGTCAGGCACAGCTCTGAACGTGCTGCGTGGTCACCCCGATGAGGCCTTTCTGGGGAGGTGTTATCCAGTCACAGTTAAGGAGCCTGAGACACAGCCAGGGTTTATCCTCAGGCAGTATGACCTAGATGGGACTGGTGCTATCTTGAACTTTTGCTCTACAGACTCTGAAGCACAGTTCATATTTTTGCTTTTATAAGTAGTTGCATGTATCTAAAGCATATTTATATATTGACATTTCATATTTGTTTCATTTTAATTATATATTTTACATATTCTGTTTAATACATCCACTTCATAAACTAACATTAACTGAGGACCTACCATCACCAATTACTATGCTAAATACTGAGGATAAATGATGAATAAAACTACACTGATGGAAAGGGAAAGGGGAGCTAGATGGCGGTTAATACACAAAGCTATGATGGAGAAGTCTGCTAAGAGATTCACTCACATTACCTTACTTAAGTCTTGTAACAGCCCGATGAAGTAGATTTTTTAGATAAGGAAACTGAGGAGCTCAGAATCTAACCTCCTAGACCACCATATATAGATGAATACAGATTCCTTCCAACTTTTCTTTGGTAAAGAGCTGCCCAGGGCAACAAGTTGAGGCTAGATTGTTCAGGGAGTAAGGGGTGAGGATAGCCCCCAAAATCCTCTTGGGAATGTTTGTTCTGGAATTTACAACCTTAAATTAGCCTTCTCATTTTACACACACACACACACACACACACACACACACTCACACACGGTCATGGATAGAGGAAAAGGGAGAAGCCATGGTTTGGATCCTCCCCACTGAAGTCCAGAAGACAGGTTGCCCGATGAAGCCACACTGCCTCGGTCCAAATTCTGCCTTCGCCTCTTTCTCAAGGTGTGACTCAAGCAGATCACCTAACCCGTGCCTCCGTGTCCTCGTTTGTAAAATGGGGACAACAGTATCCATTCAGGGTGATCACTGCAATTTACTAATGTAAAGTGCTTGGAACAGTGCCTGACACTGCCGGGGACTGGGAAAAAGAGATGCTTGAGCCTGCCGTGACGTCGCTAAATTTGCTAGTTACCCCTAAATACCCACTAAATTCATTGCCCCTAGTAACCTTTCATTCTGGGGTGGAGGAAGCTGCCTCAGAAGGGACACATCTGAGATCACGGAGTGTGGGTCCAAACACCCGGGTCTGGACCCCTGTATACTAACCCCGGCTCTGCCAGCACCTCGTTTTGCTGACCCCAGGCCAGGGACTTAATTCCCTATGTGAAGAGAGGAAAAGCAAAACCAAGAGTGCGCTTCCTAATGCCGCAAAGCCTCTACAGCTTCTCAGAAGCCAGATTTCGCTTTATTTTTGTATATTTAAGTCAACAAAGGAGGAACGTTTCCCATTCGCTGTGGGGAGCGGCACGCAGGTGAGGCCGGTATCAGTGTATGAGCAGTGCGGGCTGGGCCTCGTTGGGCAGTCATCGCTTATCCACTCTGCAGGCGGCAGCCACTCGGCAGCCTATCAAGGCCCACTAAGGGGAGACCGGTGCCGGGGAAAGGGAGAGTAGGAAGGCCGTGTCAGCGGGACTTCACCGGCTCCCAGGAGCCGGGCAGTCCTGGGTTGGAATCCCAGTTTGGTCCTTCATCAGGTGCGTGTCCTCCGGCAAGTCACGTTACCATCACTGAGCCTCGGTTTCCCCACCGGTAAAATGGGCACGATACTCCCGGCTTCTCCCGGGTGGTGTGCGCAGCAGCAGCACCGAGGGCATCGCCCTGGGCACAGCGCCAGCGTGCTGCAGGTTCCAGGGCGGGGGGGGGGGGGGGCGGAGGGGGCGCCGGTGCCCGCCCGTGTGGCGGGCGGAGGGGGGAGTCGGCCGCCGCAGCCCGGCTCGCAGCCGCCGCGTCAGCGCCGGAGGGCGGGGCCGCGCTCGGGGAGACGGCGGTGGAGCTGCGCGGGGCCGCTCCCGCCCGCTCGCAGCCCAGGCCTCGGTCGCCCGCTCACCCGCATCCCGGCTCTCCGCTTCCCTCCCCGCCGCGTCCCGGCGCGAAGATGGCAACCGACGGGCTGCACGAGAACCAGACCCTGGCGTCGCTGAAGAGCGAGGCCGAGAGCCTCAAGGGCAAACTGGAGGAGGAGCGGGCCAAGCTGCACGACGTGGAGCGTGAGTGCGGGCCGGGGCGGGGGCTGCGCGCCGGGAGGCGGGCGGAGGGAACCAGACGGGCCCCCGGGGGAGCGCGGCTGGCGGGGGCTGGGGGTGGGCGCTGGGCCTCCCGGGGAGGGAGCCAGGACTGCGCCGGCGCCAGGGATGGGCCCCCGGTTCCCGGGCGTCAGGAGAGGCGCGGGTCGCGGCCCGGAGCCCCGGGGTGCGCGGCCGTGGGGCCCGAGCGGGGAGGCCCTCGGAGACGCGGGACACCTTGCAGAGCACACACCCCACCCTTCGCTAGCGGAGGCCGTTCCGCCTCTGGGCGGGGGCGCCTGTGGTAGCAGCCCCTGGCCGCTGTTCTTACCTCCCACCCTACCCCCTGAAGGATCTTGGGACCAGTTCCCTCCATCACCTGCCTGGGAGCTGCGAACTGGTTGCCTTCTTGCCGGAGCCGGGTGGAGGGGGGTGTCGGCCGTAGCCAACGTCGGAGCCTTGGTGGGCGCGGCCTAGGGTAAACTCCGGTTTTGTTTTTCCATCATTTAGCTTTCTCCATCACTGTGGAGCCTTTTCTCAGTTTTGCTTTTACGAGGAACCAGGCTGAGTTAAAAACCTCGTTTTTCCACTCTGCCCCCTTTCCTTGGGCGAGGGGGTGTGGAGAACCAGATGAGGGAAAAAGGCAGAGGAGAAGAAGAAAAAGGGAAAAGCAAAAGGGGGGGGGGGGAAGCAAGAGAGAAAAAAAGCAAAAGAAGCTTTTGAATGGATGCGGTGCGTTTGGCATAAAAGAGCAATGCCAGTCTTAAATAAACTTAATTATTGACCACCACCATAATTCAGAAACGGCTCTGTGATTTTTATGAGCCAGCAATTAAATAGCCAGGTTAAATGACTCTTGGTGGGATCCGCTTCTCTTTACCATCAGATGGTTTGTCCTCAGCAGAGTTTGGGCTCAGGGCCAGGCTTGGGGAAGTGGCTTTATCTGCTTTTCAGCTCCGAGGGTGGCAGCTCCCCTTTGCTGAGCACAGCCTCCCCCCACACCACACCCCCGCCATGGTACCCTCAGGCACCCCTCAGGCTCCTACCATTTCTATCTGGTGCCACCCCTTTTAAAATCTATTTGGAGAAGAAACATGGGGTTCATGCTAGGTCGTTGAGCGCCTGATGCCTTTCTTTGAAAATCACTTGATAGAAGCAGATGATGTGATTCTATAGAGTGTGCTTTCTTTCCAAGGGGACTTCTTTAAATCAGAGACATGCTAAACCGCTTATCATTTAGGGTTGTGTCCAGCTACAATGAACTATAAACCCCAAATAAAGCAAATTGGGAGTTATTTTCCTTATATCACAGGAAGAAGTGTCAATGACCACGAGCTTTGGTTCAGCTGCCTAGTGTGCCATCTAGGACCCAGACTCCATGCTTTCTTCTCCATCACCCTGAAAACACTGGCATTAGCCCCATGATTATACTATGACTGCCACAGCTCCAAACATAACCTCTGTATCCAGGGCAAGAAGGGGCAATGTGGGCACCAGCCTCTTGTTTTCCTTCTTATCAGGATAGCAGAAGTTTTCCCCAAAGCCTCCTTTCTCCCAACAGATTTTGTACTTTATTGGCCAGAAGTAGGTCACATAGTTATTGCAAGGAAGACTGGGAAAGGGAGAAGTGAACTGGACACATTGTCATCCCCAGATAAAGCTGGGCTTCTGTTGTCAGCGAGCGGTAGGGAACAGCAATTGGGAGGCACTGGGCAAAGTCTGCCTCATTTCACTCTGCCAGTTCCTGCATTGTACAGATGCTGTCGATGATGCTGTCTGTGTGGGGTGGGTGCCTCTGAGGTAGGTCTTCTGACTTCTGCATGTTACAGATGAGGAAACTGAGTGAAGGGACTTGCCAGGGGACTGCAGCCAGTAAGTGGTGGGACCAGGATTCCAGCCCAGGCAGTCAGAACTCCAGCCCAGCCTCACTTCAGCTCTGTGCCTAGTCCCCTTGGGCTCTGTGCAGAGGAGGTTCTCCAGAAGCTCTTCATCAGCAGGGCAGACTGCCTGCAGGGAACCTCTCAGTCTTTTCCTTGACTTGGGAAATGGCCTTAAGGCAGAGAGATAGTCAAGGTAGAGCTTTTCAACACAGAACCCCCATCCTGCCAAGGATGCGGTACCCTCAGAAGCCAGGGCTGAATTGTGGACCCCCAGTGGAAAGGTCTGTCTCCATATGGATAGAAGTCAGACCTTTGGCCACCGTTAAATAGAGGAAATGGCTTATATGGGTCCCAAGGGGAAGCCAGCCTACATGAAACTTCTTAGCCCGGGGCCTTGGGCCCCTGCCTTTCACCTTATTCCTTCAGAGCTTCCTCCTCCCTAGATGTTTCCCCTTACAGGATGTTTTGGGAATGTTTCCCCTGCCTTCTGCTTACCTTCTACCATGGTTAAGTGTTTCCTTCCTTGATTGTAAGACATTTTAGAATCATGAAGTTATAGCTTATATTAGTTTCCTCTTGCTATTGTAGAAATTTCCATAAACATAGGGGCTTAAAGCAACATAAATTTATTCTTCTACTGTTCTGGACATCAGAAGTCTATAGTGGGTCTTCAGGGCCACATTCCTCCTGGGACCTTTAGGGGAGAGGTTCTTTCTTGCCTTTTCCAGCCTCTGGAGGCTGCCTGCAATCCTTGGCTTGTGGCCCCACACCCTCTGACCTTTCTGTCATCACCTTCTTTGACCCTGATCTGCCTGCCTCCCTCTCATAAGGACCCTTATGACTACAGTGGACCCACCTGTATAAATCAGGGTAATCATCCTGCCTCAAGATTCTTAACATAATCATATCTACAAAGCCCCTTTTGCTATGTAAAGTAACATAGTTACAGGTTCCAAGGATTAGGACATGGAGATCTTTGGAGGTCCTATCCCACAGTTCTCAAAACTAGAAGGGTCACTTGCTTCAGCCTCAGTCCTCGGGCACAAAAAGTTTCCTTCCCCTCCTCTTCGTAACCTTATGGATGAGGAGACTGTTGAGATCCAGGGAAGCATAAAGGGAATGCCTTAAGCTTCTGCAGCTACTCTAAGGGAGAATGGGGGTGGGGGTAGATGCCAGGGTTCGGGCCCCTCGTATTAGCTCTCCTTCTCACCCTGCTAGGCCATCTCTCAGGCAATGGAGATTTACATTGAAAAGGAAAAAAAAATCCATGTATGTGTATGAAAAGGTCTCAATATGAAATTGAAAAAGTACAAAACAGTGTAAGAAGACCTCATTAGCTTAAACAAGGGATGCTTGTATGTGCACTGAATTTGTGGCAGGATGCATGAGAAATTTGTTTTCTCTAGAGAGAGCCCAGGGGAGTGAGGGGAGGTAGAGGTACTTTTCACTGTAGAGCCATCTGTGCATTTCCTGCTTTGATAATAAAAAATGAGAACCGGAATGAGAGTCAAGATCAAGAACAAAGATGAGAGTTCAACTTTAAAGAGTCCTTAACTTGAAATTAAACAGAAGAGTGAGCCAGGAAGGGCAGGAGGCACGCTGTGTTTATGTCAGGCAGCATGTATGGTAGCCTTGTCGGGGCTGTGGGGGGCTTCTTCCAGATTTCCAGACTCTTTGAGGGCAGATTCTAATCTAGCATAGGAACAAAGCCACTCAAAGAAGATGTATGTAATTTCTTGAGTACATATCAGATGCTGTTTATTCACTTTTCTATCTCTTATCAGTGTAACTTTGTGAAAGGTTTTGTTCTCAAAGGCTATATGATAATAGCAACCTTGGACTATTCTGGTTTTATGGTTTAAGGAGAAACCAAGGAAAACCAATTTCTGGATTAGTCTGAAGCAAATACATTGACTGGCTTTTTCCAAGTTTTAAGGAACTATGCTGTGCAGCCTGAGGCTGGACGTGAGTTTCCCTACAAACTAATCTTGCTGCTGCTCTCGCCCATGCTGCCTGCAGCGAACCTGCCTTTCATCTCTCCCCTTGCTTCGGCTCTGTGTCCATAATTGCAACAAGCTAGCTCACACAAGTATCTCTAGGGTACCATCATAATAAACCAAGGCCCACTATAACAAATCTAGAAATCTAGGAGCAAACAAGCCATTCATAACCCCACCACCCAGAGGTAGCCACTTTGAATATTTTGATGTATTTCATAACTTATGATTTTATGTTTGTGCTAATTATTTGTGAGCATACTTGGGATTGTCCTAGATTCAGAGTTTGAGCCCAATTTTAAATTAACACAATGGATTCCATAGCTCCCCGTATCATTTTGCCATTCTGTTTAACGTCAATATTTTGATTTTACTGTATGGAGGCATGTAGTACTCCGTCTGAAAGACTGCACCATTGCTTAGCCTCTCCAGCTAAGCAATTCTGGGGAGATTTTTTTTCTGTGTCTAGCAAATGTATGTTTTGGAGCAATTCCAAAATCTCAAGCACACAGAAAGTAATGTGATTGCAGATGTTTTCCTTCCGTCCAAGTGTTTGAGGGTTTTTATATCTCACCCCATTCAATCCAAGGGTAGAATCAGAGAGGATCCGTTTTTTAATTTTTTCATTTGTATTTTTTAATTGAATCTAGCTGACATACAGTGTTACGTTAGTTTCAGGTGTACAGCAGTGATTTGATAACTCTGTAGGTTATGCTCTGCTCACAAGAGTAGCTACCATCTGTCCCCAAACAGCTCTATACAATATCATTGACTGTACTCTCTATCCTGTTATCCCATTTTATCCCCGTGACTTAGTATTTTTTCTTTTTTTATTTAAATTCAATTAGCCAACTTATAGTACATCATTAGTTTCAGATATCACATCCAATAACTCATCAGTTGAGTATAACACCCAGGGCTCCTCGCACCACGTGTGCCCTCCTTAATGCCCATCACCCAGGTTCCCCATCCCCCCATTGTCCCCATGACTTATTCATTCCATAACTGGAACCCCGTACCTCCCTCTCTTCTTCCCCCATTTTGCCCATCCCCCACCTCCTCCCCTCTGGCAGCCCTCAGTCTGTTCTCCGTATTTATGGGTCTGCTTCTGCATTTGTTTTGTTTTTTAGATTTCAAATATAAGTGAAGTCATATGGATTTGTCTTTCTCTGTCTGACTTATTTCACTGTCACAAATGATAAGATCTCATTCTTCTACAAGAAGTATGCCATATTGTGTGTGTGTGTGTGTGTGTATCACATCTTCTTAATCCATTCCTCTATCAATGGACACTTGGGTTGCAAAATGAATTTTTTAGAATTAGCTTTAGATAATTTTTCATCCTTGGTTCCTTAGATCTTCCACCAAATAGTGGCCATCAAAGACAGTTTATTGGTGCAAAATTTGGAAGGTGATTCAGCCTCCCCTTTCCTTACTCCAGTTCCTATGGATCCTTCAAAACCAGGTACCTGTGACGTCCCCTCCTGATGGCACAGCTCCCGGCAGAGTCAGCCGGGTTACCCTGGGCTCCCCACCACCTCTGTTACCTCACTACAGCTGCGATCTGCCCCCTGCAGACCATGAGCTCGGGAAGAGCAGGGACTGTCTTATTCTTTTCTATACCTGGCATGTACTCAGGGTTCTAGAGACCTCATTCAAGCTGTAACTCTTCAATTTAACACATGTGAGATTTACCAGATAGAGATGGGATGGAGTGGGTTTAGAGTAAAACCTATATATGGAAAGGAAAATGCAGTGAGAAAAAAATTATTAGTAGCCGGGATATGGTCAGGCTCACATTAGATAAGTAAGGCCCCATATCGATTGGGTGAGTCATCTTTTTAATTCATTAATTTTTTTTATTTTCATGAGAGGGACATAAAATAGCTCTGGTTGTCCCCATGCTGAATTGGGGAAAGCAGCAATGATATCAATGTGAAGTTTCCAAACAAAACACCAAATAAAATGTGCTCACAGCTCTGAGCTGGTACAGACTTGTATAAATGGCCTATAAGAATTTAGAAAAGTCACCATCTTTAAACTATATTCAGTGTGTTTTTAAGAATGTATCTGTAAAAAACTGCTGTGCCATTTGTGGCAATAAAGAATGCAATGTTTTGGGGTGTCTGGGTGGCTCAGCGGGTTGAGGCCTCTGCCTTCGGCTCAGGTCATGATCTCCGGGTCCTGGGATCGAGTCCCGCATCGGGCTCTCTGCTCAGCAGGGAGCCTGCTTCCCTTCCTCTCTCTCTGCCTGCCTCTCCGTCTACTTGTGATTTCTCTCTGTCAAATAAATAAATAAAATCTAAAAAAAAAAAAAAGAAGAAGCCTGCTTCCTGCCCCCCTTTTCTTGCCTCTCTGTCTACTTGAGATTTCTTGTCTGTCAAATAAATAAATAAATAAAATCTTAAAAAAAAAAAAAAGAATGCAATGTTTTAGCAGACGTGATAGCACAATAATTGCACATTCATGTAGTACTTTTATCTTTTTTAAGATTTTATTTATTTATGTGACAGAGATCACAAGTAGGCAGAGAGGCAGGCAGAGAGAGAGAGAGAGAGGGGAGGAAGCAGCCTCCCTGCCAAGCAGAGAGCCCGATGTAGCTCGATCCCAGGACCCTGAGATCATGACCTGAGCCGAAGGCAGAGGCTTAACCCACTGAGCCACCCAGGCACCCTTTAAGATTTTATTTTTAAGTCATCTCTACACGCAACATGAGGCTTTACCTTACAACCCGGAGATGAAGAGTTGCACACTCCACCCACTAAGCCAGCCAGACACCTCTCATGTGGTACTTCATAGTTCAGCAAGGACTTTTTATAGTTTGGATTTGCACAGAGACTTTTAACTGCTTCACACTCTTATTCTTCTATCACAAAGAAATGGGGCAATTAAATGAAACCAAGACTTCTGGGAGAAGTGGCTGATTCTAGGGCCAGAGCAGGGAAAGAACATGATCTTAGAATAAGAAACACTTAGGGGGCACCTGGGTGGTTCAGTCATTAAGCGTCTGCCTTCACGTCATAATCCCAGGGTTCTGGGATGGAGTTCCACACTGGGCTCCCTGCTCAACAGGAAGCCCGCGTCTCCCTCTCCCACTCCCCCTGCTTGTGTTCCTTCTGTCACTGTCTCTCTCTCTCTCTCTGTGTCAAATAAATAAATAAAATCTTTTTAAAAAAATGCTTAGAGAACAATAGGAACATGTCAGAAGGTCGGGGCACTTGCTTGACGGGGCTCCCACGGAGCAAATCAGTGACTAGTTGAGTGTTAAAATAAATAATAATGCTGAGGGATTATAACTCCTTGAATAAGGTAAGAATCCATGAGTCCCTCTAATATGAATGGGTGAATAAATACACTGAAGAAGAGGGGAGGCTCCTTTTATTAGTAAGACAGCTAAAAATGCAGACGGAATGATGGAATTAGGAGAATCACCTGCCCACCATCATCATCACCCATTCAGGCAAGAATCATAAACAGATGTTGAAATGAGGGTATTGCACTTTGAAGAGTGACAGTTTCGTTACAAAAGGCAAAATGGTAACTCTCCAGTGAAGAAACCCGGCGGACACCACCTCAACCGAATGGTCAGCGTGTACAGCGCCAGTGACGGGACCCAGGGACGACAGGTGCCTCCTGACGGGGCGCACTGGTGGGGACTCGGTGTCCGTCTGTGGCGGTCCTTCCAAACACGCGTTGCCGGCATCTGATCGTGAGCAGGCGGCAGACAAGCCCACGCTGGAAAACTCTAACCGGAAGCTAAAGAAACATGACCATTGAGGGCAGCCCATGGTTCTTGGATTTTCTTTTGCTGTAAAGATATTATTGGGACAATGGAGAGTAACTCAGTAAGGTCTGTAGATTGGATGTAGCATCACTTCGGTGTTTATGTTCTGACTTTGATAATGTGCTGTGTGGCTCTGTCAGAGTTCCTTGTTTTTAGGAAATAGACAATGCAGTGTGTAGAGAGACCAAGGGGAGGGAGGGAGGATTTCTGAGAAGTCGTGCTGTTGTCAGAGGCTTAAACCACAGCCCGGTCTGGTCCTTCTTGCCCCATTTCCATGAGGGAGGTGGCACTTCCCAGCATGTGGCAGCAGCTCCAGGGAAGGAAGAGGGCCACCGGCAGCCTTGCCTCACAACCCCCCAACCACCGTGCTGCACCGCTGTGCTGAGACACCACACCTTTCCTGGGCCTGTCCCTTGTCTCGGATGCCCCTTTCCCTCCTTCTCACCTGCCTGGGGGAAAGGCCCAGCTGGGAGAGTTGGAGGAAGGAGAAGTGGAGGGGAGTGATTTGGGGCCCCAGTTTTTCCTTCTGGCACAGCCTCTAACCAGAAGGGCACTGCACAAGGGGGCAAAGCCATGGGGTCCCCCAGCCTCAGTCTCCTCATCTCTGGATGTGGGGCCGGGACATGATGGTCTCTTCATGGGAACGTGGCTCCTTCTGGGACTCCTCAGTGACAGGCTCAAGAGAGGCCTGGGCCCAGCCCCTGAGAGATTCCTTTTTGGAGCTCCTCCCTGATGTGGGTTGCCCCTGTAGGTCACGTGTTTAGACTTGTAGAATACTGATCTTTATTGGCACCGGAAGTTTTCAGTAACCCCGGGGGTGTACCATGTGGTGGCTCCCTCGTCCATTCTTGCCTGCAGCACGTAACCAGACCCCCAACACATCCCAGGCCTGTGCTAGGTACAGGGGCTTCAGCCAGAAGTCACAGTGCCTGCCGAACAGCAGCATGGGTGCACGCTTCGCCACCTAATGGGACAGTTCTTGTAAAGTCACTTTCCCTTGTGATCGGAAAGGTGGGTAAAAGAACCAAAAGCCCCAGCTTCTCTCCCAGTTGGCTGTCTGAACTTATTGTAGCCAAAAAACCCTGTGAGCCTCAGTCTCCTCACCTGTTAAATGGGGACAGTGATCTCGCTCTGCTGCTCATCCTGCCCACCTTGCAGAGCTATGGCCCTTCAACAGAAGAATTCTGTGTGGTGGAAGGCACGTTGTCTCTGTAGATGAGGTCATCTTGCTGATCCCTCAGCACACAAAGATAGACATGCTCTGAAAGATGTGGGGTATTAAACACAAAGCGAGAATGACAGTGTTGTCTCTACCCTCTCCTGAGTTTAATAAAAGAGAGTTATGAAGGCATAATAGTAAAACAAAACCAAACCAGGAGAATCAAACTGTGGCCCCAAAGACCCATGTCATCCCTTTGCTGGCGTATGGCTCAGAATCCAGTCGTTGGTGACGGAACTGATTGTAGCCTGTCCTTCTAGTGCACCAGGTGGCCGAACGGGTGGAAGCTCTCGGGCAGTTTGTCATGAAGACCAGGAGGACCCTCAAAGGCCATGGGAACAAGGTTCTCTGCATGGACTGGTGCAAAGATAAGAGGAGGATCGTGAGCTCCTCCCAGGTAGGTGGCATCTGCTCTGGGAGGGCGCTCAAGGGTCTGACTTGATCACTGAAGAAGAAAGAGAACTTTCCTTTTCAAAAAACCCTGTCTGCTCTCAATCCCTCTGCTTATTCTCCACAGGACATGAGTTAGCATAGTGCAGCATTCTCTTGCAGACTGTAGAATGTCACTGATTTGGGTGGATTCAGAGTTTATGGTAATAACTGAAACGTAAACTGTATCTGAGAAGCCATTCAGAATTATTTTTTCCTGAGCATACTTCAGGGCTATATTTGGGAATGAAATTCATTTTTTAGATAGTGGGGCATTTCCCCCCAAATTGAGGACATAAGTGCTTGTGGCTTCTTTTAGTTTAAGAGTTCCTAAACTCTTTTTATGCCTTAAAGAATAAATTTAAGATACGTATTTTGTAAAGTATAATTTTTCATTCATTTTATGTAGTTGACATAGTCTCTTCTACATCTTACGTACTAGTTTTATCTATTGCTGCATCACAAATTACCTCCAAATTCAGCAACTTAAAACAACAAATATTATTTCACATGGTTTCTGAGAGCCAGATAAGGGTGGCTTATCTGGGTGGGTTTTTTTTTTTTTTTATGTTATGTTAGTCACCAGTACATACATCATTAATTTTTGATACAGTGTCCCATGGATGGTTCTGGCTCAGAGTCCCTCATGGGGTTACAGTCAAGATGTTGGTCAGGGCTGAGGTCAGGGCACAGCTCCACTAGGGCAGAAACTCATTTCCAAAATGGCTCATCGACTGGAGGCCCTCCTTCTTCACCATGTAGACCTTTCCACAGCGCTGCTCAGGAGATGGTAGCCAGCCTTCCCCAGAGCAAGAGGGGGAGAAGGAGGCCGAAGCCCGGCCGTCAAAGGTCACATTCCTTCACTCCTGCTGTTTTCCAACCCTGACATGAGGGAGGGGCCTCTACAAAAGTGTGACTCTCAGGAGTCTGGTGATCACTGCGTGGTCCCTTTTATGTCTATTTTGATGTAACATGCATTGAAGTATAAAATTATAAACTGAAGTCCCCTATTTTTATGGCCAGTTTGGTCTCCCCTCCCACCGTTCCGACTTTCAGCCCAGATTTTCCAAAGGACAATTTTGGGGTTTTTAATAGCCCTTTTAAATATAAAAACTGTACGTGATCTAAATAATCCACACCCTCCAACATCTGTGTCAGGTTGTGTTTGGTAAGGACAGGTGTTCATAATCTCCTGTATTACCTATAGATCGAATGTGTCATGTTGTACTTGCTTTCTTTAAGTTCATAAAACATTTATCTCTTACGTATGTTACCGTGTTAAAGAAACCCTGAAAAAGAGAACAAAGAAGCCATTTTACTCCCACCACCCTGTCCCAACCATATTACTATTTCAGAGCATTTCTTTCCAGACTTTTTTTTTTTTTTTTTTTTACCAAGTTGTGATCAAGATACACATGTTGCTACCTAGCCTTTTTGACATTTTTTTGTCCTTCAAAGTACAATAGATATTGGATTTTTCTGTCATGCACATGCTGTTCTTATTAGAGAGGGAGGAGGGACGTTGCTGACACGCCGCATCCATCCCGCTCTGCTGCGAGAAGACGAGAGGCGGGTGGGCGTGGGAGGAGGCTGGAAACAGCAGGAACATTCTGGAGCAGACGGAGTGACTCAGAGCAGCCCTTCTCTCTCGCAGGCAGGAGATTAATTAGCCTGACTGCGTGGGGTCGGGCTTGGGGTGGGGGTGGTCTCTCCAGGTTCACAGGCCCCTGGTGTATAAATCTGGGCTTCTGGAGAGGCCCACATTTGGTTTCATGGCTGATTTTAGCCTCTTGGGTGCCTTCTTCTCTCCAGAGCCCACAGTGGGTGGGCAGTGGGGCCGGCAGGCAGGCAGTGTTGGGGAGGAAGCCGCCAGAAGGAAGGCCAGCTCGGACAACACACGGAGAGCCAGGCTCCAGGTGGGGGGGGGGGGCAGATGGCCCACTTCGACTTTTTTCCTGGGCCTTTTAGCCACATGCAGCAAGAATACAGAAGTCTTCCAGTGGATCGTGCAAGGAAAGCAACCATGTCACTTTGGATAGTCAGACCTTGCTTGTGTCTCTTAGTGGCATCTCTCCCCACCACCCTTACATCATTGTTCACATTTAGCTCCAAACAGCTTCAGTGATTACAAAAACCAAGCATGCCGTGGAGGCGGCCGACCCGGCCATCTTCTTCCTCTGTCAGGCAGAGTCTGGGGGCCCAGAGGACCTGCACACCACATGCTGGGCAGGTGGCTGCCCTGTAGGGACCAGGGCTCATGTGGGTTTTTATGACACAGACACGACTTTGTGGTGACCTCTGACAGCCCCAGTGTGACTGCAGCAGCCGTCATGGTGAAAGTAGCCTCGCCAGCCCTGAGCCCACCCTGGGCAGCGAGTGCTCTGCGGAGGGGCCCCACCGTGACAGACTGGAGTTGCACATTGTTCTCAGCACAGATGTGAAACGTCCGGGTGGGGAAGTGACACTGATATCAGGCCTGCGCAGCCCAGATTGGAATGCGTGCTGGTAAAGCTCTGGCCCAGAGAGCGGGGAGCACGGGGCACAGAAGCCAGGATGGCTGGTAGGGGTGGGGAGGGAGGAAGTACCCTGGCAGGTACCTCGAGGTAATTTCGGGTCTGTCTCACCCCTTTCCAGCTTCTTGTCAGGACGTGTGGGCGATGACAAGATACCAATAATCAGTGCTTGGTTTCTAAATGGTCTAGAAGTCTCTGCGCATTGCTTTGTATTCCACAAGCAGTGTCCCATTGAGAACTGAGCCTGTAATCGGGCTGGACAGTTCAGCCCCTCACTCCCTCCCTGTTGTTCAGAGATCAGCTGGAGGTTCTGAGGTCTCCTGCACGCTGCCCGGCCAGACGCAGCTCTCCCGAGCATTCTCAGCAGCCCCCTGTCAGGACCGGCTGATAGCTCCTAAGCTGTTGACTCTTTTTCCCTCCAGGATGGGAAGGTGATCGTGTGGGATTCCTTCACCACTAACAAGGTAAGAGGTTGTCCCTGGTGCTTTGAGCAGCACCTCAGAGCCCCAGCCCTGTCCTTCTCCCTGCCAGATATCCCCGCCATGGTCATCCAGCTCCTCGGCTGCCTGTCTGGGGTTGGAAACCCCAGGAAAGCCCATCTTGCGTTGGGACAGCTCAGAAGCCCATGGCTGTGTCCATCTCCATCCTGAGCTGAAACCCCTCCCCCAGGAAGGAGCACACAGAGCCCCCAAAGAGGGCACTAACACGCCAGAAAGGGCCTGGCCTGGAAAACTCAGCACATTCACATATGCATATATTATTTTTCTCCTGAGGGGTGGTAGGAGGTTCCTGAACCCCCAGCCTTCTCTGCCCTCTGTGTCTTTTTTTTTTTTTTTTTTTACAATTTTATTCATTTATTTGACAGAGACACAGCATGAGTGGGAACACAAGCAGGAGGAGTGAGAGAGGGAGAAGTAGGCTCCCCGCTGAGCAGGGAGCCCAGTGTGGGGCTCAATCCCAGGACCCTGAGATCATGACCTAAGCCAAAGGCAGATGCTTAACCACTGAGCCTCTCAGGCGCCCCTGTCCTCTGTGTCTTTGACCGGACTCTGTAGCACCGTGGACATGAGCAGACAGCAGAGGCAGGGGGAAGCTGAGGATGCAGGGAATTGAACTGACTCTCCACTGATAGCCTGCAAGTCGGGCCTGGGCATGCTCAGCTCCAAATCTGACCTACATTTAGACTCTTAACTAGAGAGAAAGGCGAAAATCTCTGTGGAGGTGTGCTCACAAGCCTGCCTTGTATTGCCTTTTACCGTAACAACTGCTATGTATTCCATAGTGGTTCTGTTATTTATATGGGGAAGGTCTTTTCTTTCACCATATGAGACAAAGAGACCTCTGTGTGCCTCAAACCCAGCAGCATCCACATTCTGCATGAGGGAACGTGTTTAGTAAGTGTTGTCGCAGACAGGTGCACACAGCCTGATCAAGGGGGTCCCAGAACCATCTTCTGGAGCAGAGTCCCTCATGGTCAGGTCCCTGGGAAATAGTAAAGATGGCAGCTTAGCAGTTTGCCAGGGGTTTCCTCTCCAGCACCTCCCTCCATGGAGTCCTCTCCTTCAGCCAGCACGCCTTAGTGTCTTCAAGAGTGTGGGGTTTTGTTGCTTCTGTTTAAAAGCCCAAGGATGTCATAGAGCACACACTGCCTGATTCCTGGGGAGCCGTGGTGTTGCCACTGTGGCCCCTGACAGGGAACATAGCTGTTACTTGTAAGGAACGGGGCCTGTGGCACCTTGTGCTTGGAGTGGCCATTTGCTGCCGTGGGTTATTCTAGGCATCCGAAAGGCTGTAACTGAGAGTGACAGAATTTCTGCGAGCAGTATCAGGGCCTGTGTTTCCCCCACAAAAACACAGAGGATCATAACAGGAAAGAAGACCAGCACTGAAAGGTACTGAAATCATCTAGTCCCATCCTCTCCCTTCACCGACGGGGAGAGACTGAGGGTGGACAGGTGGTCATTCTGCTTGTGGCCGCACATCTTGATGGTGTTGGAGCCAGGACCCGGGGCCCATGTCTCTCAGGGAAAGAAGCCCACAGACGCAGAAAGTTTCACATTGTGGCTTTGTTCCCTGTCAGCATGCAGGAGAATGTGGGTGACACGACCATCAGCCAGGAGCAGGAACTGCTACCTCTAGGTCTCATCACTCCCACGTTATGGGGTCTCTCAAGATCACCCTGCCCTCGCCCGCTTTTGTTCTGACCTTCCCAGGAAGGTGTCAGGACCCACAGGGGACAGAGGCCCTTGGAGACTCACAGGGCAGCAAACACAGCATACATGTAGGATCATTTAAGAGTAGATTTTGAAAATAGGGAGAATCTGAGTAAATAAGGTAAAGCGTATAACTGAAGTGAAATTCCGACAGACCTTTCACAGAAAGTGAGCCCCAATATTCGTTCAGAAGAACAAGGGGAGTATCACATTAAGAAAGAAGTCGGGGCACCTGGGTGGCTCAGTTGGTTGGGCATCCAACTTCGTTTCCGCTCAGGTCATGATCTCATGAGTCATGAGATCAAGCCCCACGTTGGGCGCCACACCTTAATATGTTTGTGTAGGAGTGCTGCTCGTTCCCTCTGTGAGGCTCACGTTCTGTGTTTCAGGAGCACGCAGTCACCATGCCCTGCACATGGGTGATGGCCTGTGCATACGCCCCGTCTGGATGCGCCATTGCATGTGGGTAAGTAGGGGTCAAGCAGCTTTTCTGATCTCCCGTCTGCCATAAAACACTGTTCGATGGGCAAAAACAAGCAAACAAACCCGAACTTACTGTTTTTGTTCATTGGTTAGGCAGCGTGTTAAATTCCTCCCTGAACTCCGTCAAAAAAGAAACTACGAAACTCTCTTTCATACTTACTTTCATTACAGACTGACAGGAGCTTAAGTTTTAAACCTGCCTCCTCTATTCTCAAACGCTGTCAGCGGGGACTATAAATTGGTGTAAACATTTTGGAGAACATGTTGGTAAGGTGTATTGGAAGCCTTGAAAAATTTATGACCTTCGATCTAGTGATTCCACACATCTTAACAACTTGCTTGAAAGGAGTGATCCAAAATATAGAAGAGCCACACGAGCAGTAATATTTACTGTAGCATTATCTAAAATAAAGCAAAGAAAGGGAGTCGTAGGGAGGAATAATGTGTCCATCAAAGGAAATTATTCAAAAATGAAAACCCTCGGCCTCTAAGCAAAAAGTTTGGAGCCTTCTCCAGCCAGAGTCACACCAATGGTCATCCTCAACATCCCTCCCTTTGAAGGGCCATTTGGCCATCTTTTTTTTTTTTTTTTTTTAAGATTTTATTTATTTATTTGACAGAGAGAGATCACAAGTAGGCAAAGAGGCAGGCAGAGAGAGGGAGAAGCAGGCTCCCTGCTGAGCAGAGCCCGATGTGGGACTTGATCCCAGGACCCTGAGATCACGACCTGAGCCTAAGGCAGAGGCTTAACCCACTGAGCCACCCAAGTGCCCCTGGGGCATCTTTTCATTCACTTTCCACTTGCCTAGACCCCGTATGCCTTTGGAACCCATGTTCACATACATGTATTTCATATTTTCTAATTTTTTTTAAATAATGCAAAAGTAGGTTGTATTGCCATTTTATAACTGAATGGTAATGTTTATATAAAATCCATTCCCATTTACTTCTTGCCAGGATATGAGGTAAGCACAATAAGAGACAGACATACACACGTGATATATATAGGTATATATGTATTTGTGTATATGCTGTGTGTAAATACATTTATTTTGTGTGTGTGTGTACATACACACGCACAATAAGATAAGTGTAAAGGAGTTCGGCCAGCTGTATAGTTAGAAGGCACCATCCCCCCCACCAAAAAAAGAAGGCACCATCCCCACAAAACTTGTCATTTTGGCTCTCAGCCACAAACTTGGGAGTCCCCACAATCACCCTCAGGTTTGATAATTTGCTAGAACAACCACAGAACTGTCTGCCTAGGTTGACAGTTTTCTCACAGTGCAGGGATACAAATTAGAACCAACCAAAGGAAGAGGTACTCAGGACAGAGTCCAGGCCGGGTCTAAACCTGGAGTTTCAGTCGTCCCCTCCCTATGGCATCATGGATGGCATCACCTCCTCCTGGCCACCGTGCGTGACGATACAGAGGATTAGCAACCAGGGATATTTGCCTGAGTCTTTGGGGTCCAGAGTTTTTCCTGGGACTCAATCACGTACGGCCCATGTAGCTGACCCTCAGTCTCCAGTGTGTCCTAGAGGTTTAGGCTAATACCTTTAGTTTCTGGGTCCTGTGGGGAGGTCAGAACTCACAGTGCATACCCTAAAGCCCCATCATAAATCATACTGTTGGACGGTCTTTGAGCCAAGTCTGCTCTCCCATCAGCGGGGCCATTCTAGAGGCTCAAAGATGACCTCCCAGCAGCTGAGGGCAAAAGCTGACCTCTCTTTAGGGAAGATCAGTTCTTACTCATTAGGAATAATAAATACTCTCTATATTTTTTTTAAATTCTGGGTAGTATGTTTCTAACTGGGCATTAATGTTAGCAGATGCATAGAGCTGAAGAAGTTACATCATTTCTCAATACTTGATACTCAGATATCCGCTAGCTGGGTTTGTATTTCAATATATCGGGTAGCTCCTTCTGCAATATGCAATGGATATAATAACATAGTGAACAGCGTCTTTATTTTTGTTTGTTTGTTTTTATTTTTTTTAGAGAAAATGAGCGAGTGGGGGGAGGGGCAGAAGGAGAGAACCTCAAACAGACTCCCTGCTGTGCGCAGAGCCTGATGCAGGCAGGGCTCCATCTCCTGACCCTGAGATTGTGACCTGACCCAAAATCAAGAGTCTGCTGCTTAACCAACTGAGCCACCCAGGCGGCGCGTGAACAGTGTCTTTAGTAGTTTGGAGAATGGTTCTGTTATCTATTTCTTGTTTGAACCCAGTGGGAAGATTTCCATGAGCGCAGGGGCCAAGCAGTGAAGAGAGTAATTTTATAAGGCCCAGGAAGACAGGTTTGTGGTGACAGCCTCCTCAGAGAGGAGGAACGGCTCGTGCCTTCCTCTCTGTCGTATCTGTCTCCTGGCCCTGGTGCGTGGTAGACAGTCAGGGACTGACTGCACCGGCTGCCTTGCACCTTGTTAGGAAAAAGAAGCAAAGGGAGTTCAAGGTATAAATATTGGTGTAATATTAACAAATATTTAAAATATGGGGTCCAGTGAACGAGGAAAGAGCATCAAAAACTATACTGAGCAGGGGCTCCTGGGTGGCTCAGTCAGTTGAGCATCCGGCTCTTGGTTTTGGCTGGGGTCACAATCTCAGGGTTGTAGGATCAAGTCCTGTCTCGGGCTGAGTCTGCTTGAGAGATTGTCTCTCTCCCTTTCCCTCTCACTTCTGCCCCTCCCCTACTCGTGCTCTCTTTCTTACTCTCAAATAAAATCTTTAAAAAAAAAAAAACTTAACTGAGCATGTTGGTGCAATGCCACAGCCTAACTGGAAATTGTTTTCACCCACAAGCTTATGAATAATATGGTAAGAGGCATCCCAAGTCCACACCTGCCCCCTTGAGCAGTTGGAAAGGCTAAGGTTTCCCCTAGCATCCCCAGGGCATCAGAAGAGAGTGCCCCCCCCCAAATGTCATTGTCCACTAAAAGGAAGCAGGGCTCCTTGGAGTAAGGCTGATTGTAGGTCTGGGGCAGGAAAAGGATAAAGTGAGCCTAGGATATTTTCTTGTTCCAGAAAGCAAGGAAACATGCAGGGATCAGTGGGGTCATACCTAACAGAAACAGGAGCTGCTTGAAGGGGCCCTCCACTGTCTAAATATGGGACAATGTGAGCCTCACTTGGGATAGTGATAGTAATGGCTCATAACAGAGTTGAAGAGAAAAAAAGAATCTACAGGTATATACAGTGAGAGAGGGGGTGAATTTTTATTTACCGAAAAACTTTAGCTAGTAAATGCAGAAGGCATGATCGAATCGGAAGGTCACCATTTTGTTCTCCTAAAATAACATTTGATTCAAACAAGATAATCATTCTAACGTCATTGTGTGAAAGGTTGTTGGGAAGCAGGATCTTCACATGGTCTTGAAGTGGCAAACCCTAGTTACTAATTACAAGCAAGTCACATTTGCCGTGCTGTGATGTCGTGCTCCGCACTTTGACCAAGCGATCAAAGTCAGCATCACCAGTCTTGAGACAGTAGGCATCGCAAACCTCCTGAAGTGAAGCAGGAGAAAGAGAAAGAGTACACAGTATCACCTGTATACTAGTAGTGCCGAAAATGTTATACTTGAACATAACCATTGTGAAACAATGTGACGAGTCCAGGATATGTGACATTCTACAAGACCGTTGGCCTAAGATCTCTTGTTTGAACAACAAAAACAGAGGTGGAAGTTCTTTTCTAAATTAAAAGATCTCAAAAAGCTATAAAAACTGAATGCCATGTGTGAACCTTGATGGGGCACTGGATCCTGGGGACAACTGGGGAAGATTGAATATAGATGGTTGATTATACTGTTAGGGAATCTGTGTTCGTTTTCTCAGATGTGATAGTGATCTAGTGTCTACCTAGGAGAATGTTCTTTTTTTTTTTTTTAAGAAGATGTAAATTTACAAATTGAAGTCTTTAGGTGTAGCATGTCATGTCTACATCTATCTTCAAATGGGTTCAGAGTTTGCTCCCACAAATATGACAAAAGACAAAGTTAGTGAATGTAGGTGAAGGGATCTGGGTGCTCACTGTACCATTTTGCTTTCAATTTTACGGTACATTTGAAAATCTTCCAGGTTGGGGGAAAAGTTTACAACACACGATGTGGCCAAAAGAAAACATTTTGAAAAGTTTGCCTGAAGGAGAATGTGTACTCGTATCCTGTTGCCTTATATTAGCATTTGACACTTCTTTCTTTCCATGCTAGTGGTTTGGATAATAAGTGTTCTGTGTATCCACTGACGTTTGACAAAAATGAAAACATGGCTGCCAAAAAGAAGTCCGTCGCTATGCACACCAACTACCTGTCGGCCTGCAGCTTCACCAACTCAGACATGCAGGTCAGTAAATGGCCGTGTGGTGGCTCTCAGCCTGTCGGGGAGCAAGGGAAGTGACAGAGGACCAAGGAGGGGTGGCAAGGAGAGGAAGCTTTGCAGTATCCCCCTATTATTATTATCATTATTATTATCATCATCATCATCATCTTATTCAAGTATAGTGAACATACAGTGTTATATTAGTTTCACACGCACAATATGAGTAAACAGTTCTATGCACTTCTCACTGCTCGTTGTGATAAATGTGCTCTTTATCTATAATCCCCTTTACTATTTCACCATCTCTCCCCTCTGGCAACCATCAATGTATTCTTTGTATTAAGAGTCTGCTTTTTGATTTGTCTCTTTTTTTTTTCTTTGTTTTGTTTCTTAAATTCCTCATGTGAGTGAAATCTTTTTATTTGGCTTTCTTTGACTTATCTCACTTATTAGCTTTATAATCTGTAGCTCCATCCACATTTTTGCAAATGGCAAGATCTCGTTCTTTTTTATGGCTGAATAATATTCCTGTGTGTGTGTGTGTGTGTGTGTGTGTGTGTGTGTGTGTGTGTATCTTTCTATCTATGTCTAAATCTGTATCTGTATGCCACATCTTCTTTATCCGTTCGTCTATGGATGGACACCTGGGATGCTTCCATAATTTGGCTATAATAAATAATGTTGCAATAAACATTGGGGTACACACATCTTTCTTAATTAGAATTTTTATTTCCTTTGGGTTAAATACCCACTAGTAAAATTACCGGATCATAGGGTAGTTCTGTTTTTAACTTTTGAGGAACCAAAATTTGCATTCCCCTTAACAGTACAAGAGGATTCTTTTTCTCCACACCCTGGCCAACACTTATTATTTCTTATGTTTTTGATACTAGCCATTCTGACAGTTGTGAGGTGATATCTCACTGTAATTTTCCTTTGCATTTCCCTGATAATGAATAATGTTGAGCATCTTTTCATGTTTCTTTTGGCCACCTCTATGTTTTCTTTGGGAAAATGTCTATTCAAGCCCTCTACCATTTTTAACTTAGATTATTTACCTCTTTTGGTTTTGAGTTGTATAAGTTCTTTCTGAATTGGGGATATTAACCCCTTATTAGATATGTCATATGCAAATATCATTTCCCATTCAGTAGGTTATCTTTCTGTTTTGTTGATGGTTTCCTTCTCTGTGCAAAAGTCTTTTATTTTGGTGTAATCCCAATAGTTTGATTTTGTTTTTGTTTCCCTTAGCAGAAGAGACATACTTAGAACAATGTTTATATAGCAATGTCAAAGAAATGATTGCCTCTGTTTTCTTCTAGGAATTTTATGGCTTCAGTTCTCATGTTAAGTCTCTAATCCATTTTGAGTTTACTTTTTGTGTGTGGTCTAAGAAAGTGGCCCAGTTTCATTCTTTTGCATGTAGCTGTCCAGTTTTCCCAGCCACATTTGTTGAAGACACTGTCTTCTTTCCATTAGATATTTCTTGCTTCCTTTCCTGGTCGATTAATCCATAAGAGCATGGATTTATTTCTGAGCTCTCTACTCTGTTCCATTGATCTGTGTGTCTGTTTTTGTACTAGTACCATAATGCTTTGATTACTACAGCTTTGTAGTATATCTTGAAAGCTGGGATTGAATACCTTCAGCTTTGTTCTTCTTTCTCAAGATTGCTTTGGCTGTTTGGTGTCTTTTGTGGTTCCATACAAGTGTAGGATTGTTTGTTCTAGTTCTGTGAAAAATGTTGTTGGTGTTTTAATAGGGAGTATTAAATCGTGCTTTGGGTAGTATGGACATTTTAACAATATTGGTTCTGGAACATGGACTATCTTCCCATTTGTTTGTGTCGTCTTCAGTTTCTTTCATTGATGTTTTATAGTTTTCAGAGTACAGGTCTTTCAACCTCCTTGGTTAAATTTATTCCTAGGTATTTTCTTCTTTTTGGTGCAATTGTAAATGGGATTATTTTCTTAATTTCTCATTCTGCTGCTTCATTATTAGTGTATAGAAATGCAACTTATTTCTGTGTATTAATTTTTTATCCTGCAGCATCACTGAATTCATTTATAAGTTCTAGTAGTTTCTTTGCTGGAATCCTTAGGGTTTTCTATATACTCTCAAGTCATCTGTAAATAGTGACACTTTAACTTCTTCCTTACCAATTTGGATGCCTTTTCTTTCTTTTTCTTGTCTGGTTGCTGTGGCTAAGACTCCCAGTACTATGTTGAGTAAAAGTGGTGAGAATGGATTGTCTTCTTCCTGATCATAGAGAAAAAGCTCTCAGTTTGTCCCCATTGACTCTGATGTTAGCTGTGAGTTTTCACTTATGGCCTTTATTATCTATTATGTTGAGGTATGTTCTCTCTAAATCTACTTCTTTGAGAGTTTTTATCATGAATAGATGTTGAATCTTGTCCAATGCTTTTCCTGCATCTACTGAGATGATTATAAGGTTTTTAATCCTTTTTCTCGTTAATGTGATGTATCATGTTGGTTTGTGAATATTGAACCACCCTGCATCTCTGGAATAAATATCTATTTGATCATGGTGAATGATTTTTTAATGTATTGTTAAATGCAGTTTGTTTATATTTTGTTGAGGATTTTTGTATCTATGTTCATCAGAGTACTCTTCTGTAGTACTCTTCTTTTGGAGTGTCTTTGGTATATTGGGTATAATGCTGGTTTTGTAAAATGAATTTGGGAGCTTTCCTTTCTCTATTTTTTGGAACAATTTGATTCAGTAGGTATTAACTCTACTTTAAGTATTTGGTAGTATTGACCTGTGAAGCCATCTAGTCCTGGACTTTTGTCTTTCAGGAGTTTTTTTTTTAAATTACTGACTCAAGGTGTGCCTGGGTGGCTCAGTGGGTTAAGCCTCTGCCTTCGGCTCAGGTCATGATCTCAGGTCCTGGGATTGAGCCCTGCATCGGGCTCTCTGCTCAGCGGGGAGCCTGCTTCCCCCACACCCTGCCTGCCTTTCTGCCTATTTGTGATCTCTGTCAAGTAAATAAATAAAATCTTAAAAAAAAAAAAAAGTAAAATTACTAATTCAATTTGATTGCTAGTAACCCATCTGTTCAAATTTTCTATCTCTTCTTGATTATGTTTTGGAAGGTTATGTGTTTCTACAAATTTATCTATTTCTTCTAGATTATCCAATTTGGATATGGCATATAATTTTTCATAATATCGTCTTATAATCCTTTGTGTTTCTCTAGTGTCAGCTTTTATTTTTTTCTCCTTCATTTCTGATATTATTTGAGTTCTTTCTTTTCTTTTTTGATGAGTCTGCCTAAAGGTTTGTCAATTTTGTTGATCTTTTCAGAGAACCAGCTCCTGGTTTCATCAATGTGTTCTATTGTGTGTGTCTGTTTTTTTTTTTTTTAGTCTCTCTGTCATTTATTTCTTCTCTAATCTTTATTATTTCCTTCTACTGGCTTTGGCCTTTGTTCTTTTTCTAGCTCCTTTAGGTATAAGGTTGGGTTGTTTATTCAAGATTCTTGCTTCTTGAGGTACACCTATTTTGCTATAACTGGACCTCTTAGGGGACATTTTTGCCGCATCCTAACGATTTTGGACTTTAGGTTTTTGTTTTCACTTGTCTCCATGTATTTTTATTTCCTCCTTGATTTCTTAGTTGACCCATCTGTTATTTAGTGGCCTGTTATTCAGCCTCCGGGTAGTTTGTATTCCTCCGAGGTATTTTCTTGTGATTGACTGTGCTTAGCTGTGATGCTTAAAAAGATGAATGATATGATTTCAGTCTTTTTGAATTTACTGAGACTTGTTTTGTGGCCTAACGTGGATCCATTCTGGAGAACGTTCTTTGTGTACTTGAAAACAATGTGTATCCCACTGTTTGGGGATGGAATATTCTAAATATATGTTGAGTTCATCTGGCCCAATGTGCCACTCAAAGCCACTATCTCCTTGTTCATTTTCTGTCTAAATGATCTATCCATTGATGTACGTGGAGTGTTGAAGTCCCGTATTATTATTAAACTTCTGTCAGTTTCTTCCTTTGTGTCTGTTAATAGTTCCTTTATGTATTTAGGTGCTCCTATGTGAGGTACATCGATATTTACAATCATTCTATCTTCCTATTGGATTTTTCCCTTTGTCATTATGTAGTGCCCTTCTTTGTCTCTTGTTACAGTCTTTGTTTGAAAGCCTGTCTCGTGCAATGTATTAAGTATGTAAGGAGAGATATGCTCTATCTAGCAGCTGGCTCTAAGAGGGCCCTCCTGTTTTTCACTGGTTATCATTATTATTTTTAATAAATCAAAAATGGGGAAAGTCAGGGCCGTTAATTAATGACAGAGCTGAGATAAACTGCATACCACATAAAACATCCTCCTCTAATTAACTTGGTGGTCATGGGAGTGGAACAGAGAGCCTTCTGAGGGTGTGGAAATTCCTATCCTGCAGTCTGAGTCTGCATGTGCTTACGTGTGTAAAGCTGCTGTGCTTCAGAGTTGTGCCTTTTATATACCTTCAGAGTTGTGCATTTTATACACCTCACACTTGTGTTTTCTCAAATAGCAAAAGAAAAGGCTTTCACTAGTAAGCCTGATCCCACTTTGAATAAACTACAAGGCGAAAACATTACAACTTCAACCCTTTGACTAAGTTTCTTAACACATCATAAAAGGATCTTTGGCTTATTCATTCATGCCTACTTAGCAAATCTTCGTAGGTGCCCACCACCCACGTTGCCAGATACCACCAGTTCCAGGGGTGGAATTGCTCACACTCAGGCTCTGTTCTCAGGACCTTCACGGAAACTATCTGGACTGAACAGCGGGGGAAGCTGAGAGCTGGGAATGGGAGGGGTGGTCCCCAACTTGCTGCAAAGGGCTGCCTGAGCCAGCCTTGAAGGGAGGGTCTGTGGCCAGGGAAGTGTGAGGGCACCCCAGAGGGAGATAGGCAGCCTGAGAGCTGGGCAGGACCGAATCACAGGGCCCTTGAGTCTGGGCTCAGCCATTGCAGGTGCTAGGTCAGATTTGGGTTTCTTTTAAACAGGAGAGCTTCTGAGTAAGATGAAAGCCTTCCGTGGCCCACTGTGTTTTCATCTCACTAGGGTCGGAACGGGAGGCGAGGCTGGCGGCAGGGAGACCAGGGGACGGGGTAACTGTTTAATTGCTGAGCGGAGGGGTGTTGGGACTTGGAAACACGCAGTGTTTGCACCCGTCCTTTGCCACCAAGATTCTCACAGACCTGTTCAGTAGGGGGCGCTGTGGCCCGGCCTGGCTGTGGTGCCAGAACCCGCTGTCTTTGGGGCTGAGAACAAAGTAACAGAGGACATTTAGTCTGGATGAAGGAAGGCTCAGAGGGATGTAAGAACAGTGAGTCTTCAGACATCTGAAGTCCCTCTGGTGAGGTCCCATCACCACCCCCTCCCTGCCCACCCCCTCTGTGTTGCTGCAGGTGCTGGAGGTGGAAATCAAAGGGGCACCTGTGAAGGAGAAAGTGCTTTCCTCCAAATAAGCCGCCAGCCCCGGGTAGAGAAGGTCCTGCGGGCCACTTCCGAGGGGATGTGTCCTGGGAAACAGAGCAGGGCAAAGGTCTTGGCTTGGCGTCAGACCGCTGGGATCAAATCTTGGCTTCACTGTCTCCTAGCTGGTCAGTCCCAAACAAAGTTTTATTCTGTTTTCTTTTTCTCACCTTCAGGAGAGAATGGTAGTAAACTCCTCTCTCATAAGGTGTTCTGAGGATTCAGTGAGATGATTTGTGTAAAATAGTACAGCCCCTGGTAAATATCAATAAATGTTGGGTTTTATTACTTTATTATTGTTAATAGTATCTCACAGCTTCCTGGGTGATTCTGATGCATGGCCTGGTTGGGATACCTTAATGAACCTTGAGCTTCCTTCCATTCTGGTGATCAAGGATGGAAAAAAAAAGTCAAGAGGCTGGCAGAAGACTGGTGTTAAACCTACAAAATCCCTACATTCCAGAATAAATGACTGACCACGAGTAAGAGGTTCTGTTTCGTGCATTTATCGTGATTGAGTGTTTGGTTTTTAAATTCAATTTTTACTTATATTGTAGTGAAGATCACAAAAATATTAAAAATATTTTTAAAATATTTTTTACTATGAAGAATTTACTTGTAACTTTTTAAAAATATTCATCTCTTTGGTTGAAGAATATGGCATGGAAAATCTGCAATTTTTTTTTAAGATTTTTTTTTTTTTTTAATTCATTTGACAGACAGAGATCACAAGTAGGCAGAGAGGCAGAGAGAGAGGGAGGAAGCAGGCTCCATGCTGAGCAGAGAGCCCAATACAGGGCTCAATCCCAGAACCCTGGGATCATGACCTGAGCAGAAGGCAGAGGCTTTAACCCACTGAGCCACCCAGGTGCCCCGAAAATCTGCAAATTAAAGAGCCAGACTGAGGTAATCGTTTAAAGCAGATTGTTTGGGTGTCCCAAAAAAGATGGGAGATTACTGGCCCTTTGTAAGTGTTAGGACAGGAATAGGTGTGGGCTTGGAGAGATTGAAGGGAATTACAGCATATTATAAAATATAAGTACAGAAATTAACACCCAGTCCAAGTCTTGTGCGTTCATAAACTAACTTCTACCAGCCTAGGTCATCTTGTAGGGTGAACTGGGCCACCTGAAGGAAACCAAGCGTGGAGGACCCCACGAACAACGGCAGGAGCTTTGCAGCCTCAGAGAGTCCCCACATTTGAGAGTTGCCCATGAGTGGGCACTCTGAGGAGGGCCTTGGGGACTGTGCCAGAGAGCCCTAAGCTCTCTGGAGCTCAAGCAGCTCTGGCTCCAGGGAGGAGCTCCAAAGCCGCTTCTCCTAGCTGCAAGGAGAGTCTGGGCCTCCCCAGACTGTCTGGGAAGAAACACACTCCGACATGCTGCAGCCAGCTAGGCACCAGGCCAGGGTGGGAGTAGAGTCCCCTGGGTATAATGTGGTTTCCCTCCTGCAGAGAAAAGGAGATTCTTTGTAAGTGCTAGGCCCAGCGTGTAAAAGAGAAGGGGCAAGAACAGGAGGGAAGAGGAGAAGAGAAAACCAGCAGCAGGAGGAATTTGGAGGTACAGGGCGGTCCATGGGTGCACTGAAGGCTTGCAGTCCCTAAGCCCAGCACTCGCTCATTTCCTTTCCTTGGTAATCTCCACCCACAGAGGGCCCCACGGTATTTGCCGTGATGCCACAAGAGCCCCTTCCTGTGAGGTCTTATCACCTCATCCAGACCCTGGGAGCAGCAGGAAGCTGGGGCATCAGGAGGCTGTGCATCTAGAGCTTATTAGCCCTTGTGGATCCCCCAGCCCCTGGCTGCTCGGGACGGGCTGCCTGGGGCTCTGAAGTATGGTCAGCTGGGTCCCAGAGGCTTGAGACCTGCATCTCCACTGCCTTTCCCCCAGACACAGGGCGCTGTGCTCAGCCTAAGCCCAAGCCGTGGGTGCGCGTGGGCACACACACACACACACATAGACACCCACCCACCCACCTACTGTGACCCTAACTCCACTCACCATGCTTTCCCCCAGGCATCACAGCGTTCCTCTCACTGTCTGTGTGGCCTTTGTACTTGTCAGTTTACAGAAGCAGCTTGAGGGGTGGCCGCACAGACCTTAGACACGTTTTCCTAAAATCTGCCCTTGATCTTATCTCCCTTGGAAGCTTACCCCTCCCCTCTCCCCCCCTCAGTAAGGCCTACAGGCTAAAGTCCTCACACTTCTCCTTTCCCACTGAGGTGGGCCTTCACCCAGCCAGCACTCACTCATCCTCCGAGAGCCGCTCAGATGTTGCTGGGGTGGGTCTGCGGTCCCTCCCATGGGCCCACCCGGATCTCAGCGCTTCTCACTTGATCCTGAGTCATCACAGTCTTGTCTGCTGAGATCCTCGGAAAAAACTTGCTGTCCAGCAAAACCTTTTTTTTTTTTTTTTAATGTTTTATTTATTTATTTATTTGAGAGAGAGATCACAAGTAGGCAGAGAGGCAGGCAAAGAGAGAGAAGGAAGCAGGCTCCCCACTGAGCAGAGAGCCCGACATGGGGCTCAATCTCAGGTCCCTGAGACCAGGACCCCAGCTGAAGGCAGAGGCTTTAACCCACTGCGCCACCCAGGCGTTCCTCCAGCAAAACCTTCTTAGACCTGCAGCAAGGGAGAACCCCAACTTGCCAGAATCCCCATAGCATCTCAAAATGAAGAAATCAAGGAAGGGTACTTGGAGGGTTTGGGGGTCCAGGCTGAGTGATTTTTAAGGTGGGTGTCTTGAGGCAGGAAACTGGCTACAACATTACTAGCTTTGGATCAGGGAGCCCCACAAGATGAAGTTCTTGAAGTGAGTCTGGATGAGCAAGCTGTTTGTCTTGGTAAATAAGTTGTTTTGTTGGTTCACAGTCTTATCTTGCAGGAGCAGGTGTGTCCTGAAGCAAGCCGCTAGATTGTTTTCACGTGTTCTCAGTATTGCCTCACAGAACACCAGGAGAGTGTGCCTGGGCTCGGAATTGTTCAACACAGGGGCAGGGAATTTGGTTGGTGTTAGGTCTTAGTAATGCCAGTTCTGTTAAACTGTGCTCCAGGAGAGCGGAGAGCCGGGACCAAGACACAGTCTTTGTGCAAACCCTAATTAATGCCTACTAGCAGGGCAGCTGAATGTCATCAGCACCCAGCAGAGGCTTGTTGAGTCTGTGAGGGCATGCGTGTGGCCCTCTTGGGGGGGCCCTAGGACCATCTAGGCCCTACTCTGGGGAGAAGCAGCCACAGGGGCACGTATCTCACAAAATGCTGCCTGGTGGGATGCAGTGCTCCTCACTGCTACCAGGTGAGGGTTTGTGAGGGCTGGGGCGGGGGGGGGGGGGGATCCCAGGCCCCAGCCCAGATGCGATATTAGCAGGCAGCCTCATGGCTGGGGAGCATGTTAAGATCTGAGAAGCACTTGAGGTGTCTGGCCTGCTCATGGGGGCTGCGCCGGTTCTGTTCCCCCAGACGTTCACGGAGCACTCCCTCCCTCCATGACCCCGGGCCATCACAGAGCTCTATGGATATGGCACGGAGGCCCTGCTCGACTTTGTGCCCCTGGAGACAGGCACATAAACACACATCTCAAGGACAGTGAGCATGTCGCAAAGGGACTTTGTTTTCATAGGACAGGAGAAATACGTCTGTGCTTGAATCCAGGTATAGCAAGGCATGTGTCCGTGTGTGTGTTCCAAGAGCCTCCTTCTCCTCAGTCAGCTTTCAGCATCTGAGTGACTTTCCCCCAGCACAGATCCTGATGCCAGTGTTCTTCCCTCCCTTCTCTGGGGACAGATCCTGACAGCGAGCGGCGATGGGACGTGTGCACTGTGGGACGTGGAGAGCGGGCAGCTGCTGCAGAGTTTCCACGGACACGGGGCTGACGTGCTCTGCTTGGACCTGGCCCCCTCAGAAACGGGCAACACCTTTGTGTCTGGGGTAAAGGCCTAAGCAAAATCCCTCGGGGTCCTTCCTCTCCTTGGGAGGGTGATGGTGGCAATTCTTGTCATTTCTAGGGAGCTGACCAGACATTTCTCTGGGAGGAGTTGTCCTCAGCTCTCTGTCACATCCCCTGCTCCTACAGCAAGGGCAGCAAGTGGTGGGCGGTTATGGGGAGGGGCTGTGAGGGTCTCCTGTTCTGCTGCTGACATTCAGTCTGCAGAGGGATCTGGAATGTTCTCCTCATGTGAATGCTGTGACTTGAGGTGCATATCTGTTGCATTTGAACACGTTTAGGGTTTTTCGTAGATTTTATTTATTTATTTGAGAGAGAGAGAGAGAGCAGGAGAAAGGGGAGTGTCAGAGAGAAGAGAAGACTCTTCTTCTATGCGGGACTCAACCCAGGGACTCCAGGATCATGACGGGAGCCAAAGGCAGTCGCTCAACAAACTGAGCCACTCAGGTGCCCTGAAAATGTTATTCCTCAAATAAACAGCAGAGTTAGCAGCTGAGAGCATTGGAGATGAGCCATAAGGGTACCAGGCTGGTCAGATGGCTGCTGAGGTGAGGCAGCATTGTGGTGTGATCAGGGCTTGGGGCTGAGACACTCTCCTGCCCCAGCCCTGTGCATCACCAGCACCCTCCTACCCCAGCGCACAGGGAACAGAGCATCTGAAGGCTCAGGGTCAGACACAAGCCCACGGTGGCACACAGGAGGACTAGACTAGGATGCTGGGGTCACGGCTTTGCTCTCTGACTCCATTTCCTCGTCTATAAATTGGGCATGATGCAGACCCGTACTCCACGGCCCCGGGATATGCTGTGGAATATATTAGGTGGAGGAGCCAACAGCGGGTCAGACAAATGTCAGGGGTGAGTGTTTCTGTGGACGGCCAGGAATAAGAGTGGGGAACTGAGCCGGCTGATCTGGCTCTAGTCCTGTCTCACTTTAGTCAGGAGAGCGGGGAGAGGAGGCCCTGGACACACCATCAAGTGTCCTTTGCAGCTGGGGGATGCAGGGGCCCTTGGCTCCGAGCTGCTGGCGTCTTGGTACTGGGCATTAGGCAGGGACTGTGTGGCCTGTAACCAGCAGGAACCCCAGTTTCTTCTTGGGTATTTGGCCCCACCGGTGTATGTTTCATTTCTGGGCCTTCGAATAGCTGTATCTGTGCCTCCTCAACTCCACTGCCTTTTCAAATAGTTGATAGCACTGTAGATTATACTGTCTCCTTCAGAGCACTAAACTCCGTTTGACTTAGTGTCCTCAGAAGATGAGAAGACGCTCCCGCCTGCTTTGTCTGCATCCTCATTAAAGATGGTTGGAGCGCTGAACCCCGCTGCGGGGCTTCTGAGGTCCTAGTTGTGGTGCTTCATCCCTCTCTTCTCTCTGAGGTTGAAACCAGCAACTCGAACACCAGTTTTAAGCCTTTACATCTTCTATTTGACTATTAAGAGTCCACATTGTCCTACCCAAGTTCAATAACAGCATTGCTCAGCAGGAATGTGTCAAATGCTCCTGGAGCCAGGACAGTATAATGTGAAAACCTCATGTTTAGGATCCCCTGGGTCACGTCAGCAACCCAGAGAGAGGGTTTACAGATGCCGAGATGGAAGCCCAGGACAGCGACCTGCTGGAGACCCGCATCTTGCTGCTGGCAAGGTCATGACCCCCAGCCAGCGCGCGCTGCAGAGGCATAGATGACCCAGCGGCTCCTGGGGCACTCCCTTTGCCTCCGGCTGTCCTGTACACCTGAGACAGCAGGGTGGCCCCACTGTGCACCCAGTGTATGCCTGCCCTTCCCCCCTGGGCTTAGGGAGGCAGAAATGAAGAGGAGGGAGGAAGGGAAGGACAGAACAAAGAGAGAAATGCCCAGGGGGGAGCAAGGAGGCTCTGGAGGGTTTGCACCCACACTTGGAAAGGTGCAAAAGAAGAAAACACGCTGAAGGGGACAGCCAGGTGCCTTTTCTTGCTCCCCACACCTCAAGAAAATCTCACATTCTCAGGGCTTATTGGTTGAAGAAAGCAGCCTTAGGTGATGCTAGTCTCAGAAAAGCATGTTGTGAGCCATTTACCCATGGGAGGTAAAGGGCTCTGTTACGTAACAAGAGCTCATGCCCGACTGCAGACAGGCCTTGCAGTGACCATAACTCTGGGTAACTTTGCATTTGTAGGGATGTGACAAGAAAGCCATGGTGTGGGACATGCGCTCCGGCCAGTGCGTGCAGGCCTTTGAAACACATGAATCTGACATCAACAGTGTCCGGTCAGTGAGTAGAATGTTCACGTAACTTCCCTGTTCTGCGGGCAGTCCCTGGCATGGGGTAATAATGCTCAGCCCAGGAACCACCTCCAGGCTCATCTCACTTGGCTGAGGGAGGTCCCCCCAGCAAGAAAAGCTGATTTGTGGTAACCCTGAACAGCACTGCAGATCTCTTGGAGATACTTAATTCAGTGGCACTTAGAGTAAGTGTTATTATCCTCCCTAAGCAGAGTCAGTATTTCTCATTCATTTATGCAGCAAATATTTATTGAGATGTATATGCTAGACATTGTTCCAGGAACTTTGTGAACAAGATAGACAAGGTCTCTGCTTTCTTGCAGGAGATAAGACAAAGCACAAACAAATAAATGTACAATTTGATTTAAGATGGTGCTATGTGCAAAGTAAAACAGGCGGATGGGATGGGGTGGGTTATTGCTTAGGATAGTCAGGGAAGTCCTCTCTGAGAAAACGATGTTTGAAAGAGCCAGGCTTGCAGAGAGCTGGGTTAAGATGAGATGTGGAGGGACCTAACCAAAGACCAGTTTGAGGGGTGGTTGACATTGTCTCTGTTTTGCCCTTGAGAGATCCCTCTGGCTGCTGTTTGGAGAACAGATTGTGGGGAAGCAAGAATGGAAGTATGATGGCCAATTAGAAAGTTGCATGAGTCCAAGAAAAAGGTGACAGTGGCTGGAACTAAAGACAGCGTGGAGACAGAAATGTCCAGCATTGTGAGGATTCTGAGATTCTACCCTAGCTACAGTCTATCAAGTTAGACTGCCACAGTTTCATAGCTGTTGGTAGAAGACATGACTCTTGGGTTCAAGATGAAGGACAGTTTATTACTCCTAGCAATGGCAGCAGCCAGAGTATCAGCATTTTTGTGCCGGTTGCCTGAGCCCCAATTCCACAGGGTGAAATGGAGAGGTTCCATTACAGAAGAAGAACCCTGAGCTTGGGAACACAAAGCTTTTATAAGGGGCAGTAAGCAGTGATCCATTTACTAAGACAGAGAAGGCTAGAGGAATTAGAGGTAGGAGGCAGTTGTTGCACATGCATTCCAGAGCTCTGTTTTGGGATGGTTACATTTGAGATGCCTATTATATACACAAGTAGAAATTGAGTAGGTAGCAGGATCTATGAACTGGTTCCCGAGAGAGGCAAGGACTTGACATGTAAATTTGGAAAATGGCATTATTAAGACAGTATTTGAAATATAATCATCCAAGAATCTTTATTATACTTAGTGGGAAAGACAGTAGACCTGTTCCCTTTAAAAGGAAGAATAAGGTAGTAGTGCTTATTTACATTAGCAGTAGAAATGTTAGTAAGAATTTCTAGGTCCTTGCCCTCAATTGTAGGTTAGTGAAAAAGGAAAAAGACTCTAGCTTTTGACAAATGTGCAATAATTACCTAGAAAAATCAAAGGAAATTAATACAGATATTAAGTGAAGTTGGTAAGATGCTGGATAGAATATAAAGCCACAAAAATAAATTAAACCTCTATATACTCACTCCTTAAAATGCACATTCTCTCACCTGTGCTGTTCCCCTTACCCCGATCCCTCTTTCTCCAACATCCGTTCGGTCTCGAGTAGACTCCTCTCTCCCTCTGAAGCCTGATAACCGAGAAGAGAATGAACATAACAGTAATAAGTATAATTTGCTGAATGCTTTCCATCTGGCCATGTCAAGTTCTTTGCCTATATTATCTTATTCAGTCTTTACAACAGGGAAAATGCATTATCATCCTCACTTTTCAAATAAGGAAATTGAGGCTGGGCAAGGGGAAGCCCTTTGCCAGAAGTATCACATGGAGACTGCAGTGGTCCATGCAGAGATCTGCCTGAGGCTTTGTCTTTGCATCCCCAGTGTCTATGCAGATAATCACTTCTTATCCCAGAGCTGAGCCAAGTCCCAGATCAGTGGAAACTACAGTTACAGGCAGCCTGCTCTGTGTTCAGTGCCTGGTGCAAATACACACATTATCTCAGTTACTCCTCACCAAAACTCTGCAAAGCCATTGTCACTGTCCCCTACTTACAGGAAAGAAAACTAGAGGCCAGTGGGCCAACCAGATCAGCCTCCCCTTCTGACCTCTATAATGAGTGGTTCTTATGTCACAGTGGAGATGCCAACTCTGATTCCACAAGCCCGGCATGGGACTACTTTTCCGGTGATTTCCAGATGATTCTGACAGGCATCCAGGATTGAGAATCACCATTCTAGATAAAGTGCTTTCTATCCAAACTATCTCTCTGCAGGTACTACCCAAGTGGAGATGCTTTTGCTTCAGGATCAGATGATGCTACGGTATGCTTCTAAATTATGAGAACTTTTCCTATTTGAAAGAGAAATGTAGCGATTTAATTTTATTTTTCAAAATTAATGTTTTTCTGATTACCATAATAAAGTGAATTCATTGAGGAAAACTTGGGTAGGGGATTAAATATCTTAATATCCCAACCCAAGTAAAGTCACAGCTGGTGAATTCCTCTCTTCTTTATTTTAAAACAAAATGCTTTATAATTTGTTTTCACTTAGCAGTAGACTGTGAACATTTTCCGATGCCAATGTAGCCAATCTACATTTTATTTTCTTAGCAATTAAATAGTATTCCATGTTATAGACAGGCCAGTATGTACTTAACTAGTTAATTTTTGAAAGTTTAGATTCAGGGTGTTTTTTCCTGTTAAGAAATACTGCTGTAAGTAAATATTTTTGGTACTTATTATTTCTCCCATGTGTTATTATATCTCCCATGCCCTATGTGTTCCTTTTCCTATACCTCCCTAGGCAGCCTGGGGAAAGTGGTTGGTTCAGGGTTTGCCAGAGAGAAGACAAATAAATACCAAATTAATAAGATCTTTTTAAAAAATGAAAATGTAAAACTTCCATCTGCCAAAGAACGTATAACAAAATATAAGAGCATACATCTATGAAAAGTTCTTGCCATCTATATGACAGACCAAATTGAAATCCTTTAGATATGAATGAGGTTGCATCATCACTAAGATACACACCCCAATTTTTGGAAAGAGTTTGATAAAGTCTTGACTGTTTACAAAGTAGGAAATCCAAAATGGCAAATAAACACCTGAAAACATTTTCAGATCACCTGTAATCCAATAACTGCAAGCTCAAGGGATCCATGCTCATTTGGATTAGACGTGAAATGCTACATTGTGGACATGATGTGGTTAAAGAGTTAGGCCTTTTGGTTCCATCCTTCTGAAAAACAGTCTGGCCATATGATCCAAGAGCTTTCAAAATATACCTCCCCTTTGATCTGGTCATACTATTTCTTTTTTTTTTTTTTAAGATTTTATTTATTTATTTGACAGACAGAGATCACAAGTAGGCAGAGAGGCAGGCAGAGAGAGAGAGGAGGAAGCAGGTTTCCCGCTGAGCAGAGATCCCGATGCAGGGCTTGATCCCAGGACCCTGAGATCATGACCTGAGCCAAAGGCAGAGGCTTTAAACCACTGAGCCACCCAGGCGCCCTCAGTCATACTGTTTCTTTTTTTTTTTAAGATTTTATTTATTTATCAGAGAGAGAGGTGGGGAGAGAGCGAGCACAGGCAGAGGGAGAAGCAGGCTCCCTGCTGAGCAAGGAGCCCGATGTGGGACTCGATCCCAGGATGCTGGGATCATGACCTGAGCCGAAGGCAGCTGCCTAACCAACTGAGCCACCCAGGCGTCCCAGTCATACTGTTTCTTAAAACAATTTTATTCTGAGGGATTCTGTTCCTTAACTATTCTGAAGAAAACATCAGAGATATGTAAGAACAGTCATCAAAATTTTATTTGTAAAGGAAACACAAGCAAAACTCTTAAGAGGGTATGGCTAAACAGATTTAATATATCTGCATAAGGAATATTCAACAACCATGGTAGTCATGTGTTTCTGAAGATTATTTAATGCTCATAACCTGATGTTAATAGAAGTCTTTGTGAAATATCCACTCCATGTAAAGACAAACATAAAATGGAAGTAAAACTGATGGAAATAGCCTACATGTTAGTCAGTACTAGGATTTAGGGTGATTTTTGTTTCCTTCTTTGGGCATTTCTGAGTTTTTCTGTAGTTTCTACAATGAATGTGTATCCTTTCTCAGAAGAGGAAGAGGAGTTTCATTTTTGTTTTTGTATCCCCCAAAATCTTCTGTATTTGCTGTTTCTTTGAATATCCACTGATCCGTGCAGAGTACTAAAAGTTGGGATGAAGGGAGAAAATACTAGGGGAGAAAACTCGAGGTATTTCCCTCATCCCCCAAACTTCACAAGCCAGCAGCCCCTGCCAATAGCCCCGTGCTCCTCTCTTCCCCAACCCAGAGCCAAAAATAAGTGCTGCTTGGGGCGCCTGGGTGGCTCAGTGAGTTAAGCCTCTGCCTTCAGCTCAGGTCATGATCTCAGGGTCCTGGGATCCAGCCCCACATCGGGCTCTCTGCTCAGTGGGGAGCCTGTTTCCCCCTCTCTCTCTGCCTACTTGTGATCTCTGTCAAATAAATAAATTTTTAAAAAAAGAAGAAGAAATAAGTGCTTCTTTGTCTTCTTTGTCACCCCAGTGTCGCCTCTACGACCTCCGGGCAGACAGGGAAGTCGCCGTCTACTCCAAAGACAGTATCATATTTGGAGCATCCAGTGTGGACTTCTCCCTCAGTGGTAAGATTTTCTTTCAGAAACCGTATGCCGGGACCTAAACGAAACCCAGCTCTTGATCAAGCTTTCCCTCAGCGGAACTCCCCATGAGCCAGCAGATTAAGCAGTCTGCGTCTGCCCTGGTTTTCTCCATGATCCCTCGCCCCACGTCACCCTACCGGAAGCAGCCTCCCCACCCCCTTCATTTTATGGGAAATGAAGGCTGAGCCGCCTACTGCTGTTCTTCAGTGATGCACACAGCTTCACATTTGCGGGGCCCTTCCCAGGCTTTCCTCCTCAGCCTGCTGGCCTCCCCTTCATCCCTGAAAAGGGACTTTTCCAGAGGAGGAGAGCAAGAGACCCTTTCGTAATGCCTGGAAGCTCATGGCCTCTCTGCCCTCACTGCTGGGGAGGCTGCTAGTAAAAGTTAAGACTGCTCTGACGGGACCAGTTTCCCCAGACCCAGCCCCCCCAGTCTAAATCTGTGCTTTTCTGCCTGCATGCCGCTACCGCTGCCTACAGCATCTCTTGCCTCCCTTCTCTGCCTGGCGAACTCCTCCTCAGCCCCCAAGAGCCAACTTCTATCACTTTTGTGCAGTGCCCTCCTCAAGCCTCCTTCCTCCGTGATCTCATAGCATTTCACACAGCTAAGCACTTCCACTGCCGTCCCTCTTCCATGGGCTACCGTGTGTCCCTTCACGTATCTGCCTGCCTGCCCCCCAGCACCCTCCTCTAGGGGCAGCGACTGGGCTCTCTTCTCTGAAGCCCCAGGGCAAAGCACAGTGCCTGGCACATAGGGGGCACTAAATCACAGTGGGCTGAATGAATGAGCAAGCGACTGCCGATTGTGTGAGTGAACGTCACAAAAAGAAAAATGGATGGGAAGAACTGGCTCAGTAACCATCCTATCCTCCTGTTTTGAGGGCGCCTGCTGTTCGCTGGATATAATGATTATACCATCAATGTCTGGGATGTTCTGAAGGGGTCCCGAGTCTCCATCCTGTTTGGACATGAAAACCGCGTTAGTACTCTCCGAGTCTCCCCTGATGGGACTGCTTTTTGCTCAGGATCATGGGATCATACCCTAAGAGTAAGAGAAATTCTGTTATTTGACTCTGTGTGTGAGAGGAGTGATTGGCCTTCCTTAAAGCAGAGGCTCAGAGTCAGCCTGGGTGACATCACCTAGACAGAGCTCTAATTTCAGCTCTGTCTGTGGCCACAGAAGGGATGCGTTGCCCTGGAGAGGTCGTGAGTCCCCCATCAGTGCAGGTATTGAAGCATAGGTTGAAACAACCATGTATCAGCATGTAATTGAGGTAATAATGGGGCCAGGTGATCCAAACAGCCCCCTTTGATCCTGAAAGTAGGATTCTGCTGACTCTAGATTTTGGCAAACCACAGGGTGCCCATCTCATTCCCAATGGTGGGACATTCCTATTCCGTGGTGACATACTTTTATGAGACCCACAGAGGGGCTTTAGGGAATCCATGAAGCCCCTGAAATTATAGGTCACTCACATTTCCTATATCCATTTTTCTGGAGAAAGTGCCCTCATGGCTTTCATCAGATTCTCAAAGAGCCCTATGACTTTGTTGGCTGTTGGCTCCCCAGAAATGCCTCCAAAATGCCTGTTCATAAAGCAAAGCTAAGTGTATTTCTTACCTCACTGGGGACAGAGCACAAACTTGACAAGTCTCAGTGGCATCTCAGAAGGGGAAAGCAGAGAGAGATGTTTATGAGGTTTGGGGAGGGGGTCTGATTTAACCATTTGGAGGGATTGAATTAGGCTTAGACAAATTTGTGGCACAGTAGTTTTCAGATTGCTGGACACAGGGACGCATGGGTGGCTCAGTTGGTTGAGTGACTGTCTTCGGCTCAGGTCATGATCCTGGAGTCCTAGAATCAAGTCCCACATCAGGCTGCCTGCTTAGCAGGGAGTCTGCCTCTCCCGCTGAACTCTCTCCTTTCATGCTCTCTCTCTCAAATAAATAAATAAAATCTTAGGGAAAAAAAAAAAAAAAAGATTGCTGGACACATAGTTGGGGGAGGGAGAGGATTTTGAAGACAGTCTTGAAAAGTAACCATCATTTGTGATGCTCTGTGTATGCCTGAGAAGTGAGTGTCTTTTCTGAAGAGAGTAGTTGAGTGGTCTAATCTTGGGATAAACCAAGGATTTCTGTGAGGTTCCTGAAATAAACAACAAAGTTATCTGTGAGCTCCTCTTCCAGGGCAAGAGTTTCCTGAGTTAGTAAAGTCACGTGAATGACTCAAGGATGTTTGTGAGTACAGATGGTTTTGGTACTCAGCCTAAGTGTCACCCGCAGATATCCCGTGGATGACTGAGCAGAGCTAGGGGAAGAGGCAGGGCTGAAGAGGCACCTTTGAGTAGCCAGGAGTAAGGTGTTACCATCCAAGAAATGTGTGTGCTTCATTTTGGGGTGTATGTGTGAGATTGACCTTGATTTTATCTTTTTAAACTCAAGTTTCACAAGTCCTTAACTAAAGGGACTAACAATTATCTCTTTGTGGCTTTGCAGGTCTGGGCCTAATCGTCTCCTCACAATGCACACATAGGCATCTGAGGGTAGAATTTGAAACCGCCAAATGGAAATAGATCTTCTTCTAGAGGACCTGAGGGTTATTGCGATATAGCTTAAAGGAGCCCGGACCGATATTACTTTTAAAACGACCACCCCTGGAAAGATCCTGGTGTGGGCCTTCAGCACTAGAACACCTTCAAGTCCAGTGTTTTGCATTTTGAACACTTTTTAAAATGTATCCATTTCTAAGGTTATTCTAATTATATGGTCTCCACCTGTTCTATTACCACACGGATTCAGCATTTAATAAATCCCCTAGTACTTCCTTGAACCACATTTGTTTTCAGAGCACTCTAAAATCTGATTCCTCTCAGGGTGCCCTGTGCCTTTTGGAACTTTCCTCTAGAAGTGCTGACCTTAACGGACCGCACGAGGCAGACCATGTTGAGGGGTCTGTGATAAAAGAAAATTCAAATTCTGAACATAATCAGACACAATCCCTTTTGAAAATATGTTTTTATTGTAAAAGTCTCTTTTTCAGTCTCGCATTGTCTTTTTCAGGTCAAATATTTCCTTCTGTGTGAACTGTCACAAATAGAGGAGAGATGCACATAGAGTAGATGGGATGTTTGCTTTAGGACTAATGTGATGATGTGACAGCTCCCTTGGACGGGATATTTCCTGTCATTTGAGTGAAAAGCTGAATGCTGTTTGTGACACAAAGGCTCCTCAGAGCAAAACCTTTCTGTGGGGGAACACAGACAGTAAACCTATTTAAAAACCTGTTCATAGTATTAGATGTATTAGAATTAGTAGTATCCACTCAGGATACTACAAGTGTCATCGTAGATCATATCCATATGAAGCATATTCATATTTATTGCATTGAAAATATAATTACATGAATTAGTTGATAGGTCCCAGGTGATAATGTCTTTGCTTCTCTTCTATGGAGAAAAAAATAACACAGAAACTACTTGTCTTTATTTGAAAATCAGCATTTCCTTCTGGAAGACATCAAGTGTTTTTGTTTTAAGATCCCTTCTTTTCCTCATTTTTAAGGCATTGAGGCTTATTCTTCGTTTTAGAAAACTCCTTGTTCATGAAGATAGCATGCATTCCTTGGAGAAATAGCAGGTCAGCTCACACACTGGAAGTCTTCCCTGGTTGAGGCCCACCCTGTGGGTGTTCTGGGCTCCTGGGGTGCCCATAAGTCCTGGATAATCCAGTCTCCTCTCTGGGCCCTGCTCCAGCCTGCCCCCACTCCTCGTAGTGGTTCTGGCCCTTTGGGCTCAGCTCCAGGCCCTGCAACTCAGAGAGACCGTCCAGAGCTGCCGCAGGGCCTGGTCAGCAGACAGGCCTAGACCTGGCTGGCCTCCTGCAAACATCAGGACGTGTTCCCTGGCCCACCCTCAGAACGACTTGTGCAGGTATCCTAATGGGCAAGTCCCTCAAAAAACAAACAAAAAAAAAAAAAACAAAAACCAGGCTAGCTTTTCCATCAGTTCTTTTAAGTAAATATGGTGATTAGATCCAGCCCAAGCAAACGTTTTAATGAGGGTTTTACTACACAGCGTGCCCTGGGATAGAGAGAGAAATGTACAAGGCCCCTACTTAACTCCAGAGAGCCCAGAGGGAAGGAGGAAGTTGGTCCAAAGGGCCCATTTTTCAGCCATTCCTCTCCTCTTCCCCGGTGGATTCCAGGCTGGGCAGGGGCTCCAGGAAATGGGCACAGGATCTCCCCAACTCCAGCCAGCTGCTGAAGGAATCAGGTCCCAGGCTGCCTCTCACAGGATTCCCCAGCTCCGCTCCCAGGAGGTCCCAGAGTTTGCTCCTGGTCTTCCTCTCCCCTACAGACCCTTTAGTGTCTCTGCACTCTGATCTGGACCTTCCAGTAGTGAAGGAAGACAGGACAGAAGAAAAGTCACCAAGACTAAAGGGAAGCAAATTCAAGGTTAGATGTTTGGAGAAGCAGAGAGCATCTTCAGTGTATGTGCAAAAACAGTCCTATAACTTTCCAATCAAAAAAGCTACGGTGGGGGGGGGGGACCTGTGAAGTATTCCCTAGAACACTCACTTATCCCCACGGGCAGTAAGCCACCTCCCCTGGAAGCATTTGATTTCACAGTGGGTGTTGTTTAGTATTTATCCATGAAACACTTGGTTTGTAACGTGCCACACCATGTGGAGACTCCAAGGGTAACTCCAGGTAATAAATTTTATTTTGCATATTGAAAATAACGCTGAGTGGAGTTTTGTAGTCAGTTTTTCTTTTTTTTTTTGGAGGACTTGGGGGCAAACCTACCAAACCAGCTATGGTGGAGGGTCCACACAGACTCGCTCTCAGGTGTGCGCAGCCAGAGAAGACCAGGCGTGGGCAGGAACGGGGGTCAGGTAGGAGGGCTGCAGTGATGGCCATTTATGGGAAATACCTGTGAACCAAAATCAAGGCAGCTGCTTTGGAGTGGGCGGCCGGCATCACCGACGTGGGGCCCGGCTGCCAGCCCTACCCTGCAATGAGCCAGAGGCAGGCACTCCATACCCACTCCCTCTTCCATCCTGTGACCTCCTCTGCACCTTCCCTCCATCCTAAAGGTGGCGAAAGGTCATAAAGGTGTTTGGATCCCAGACTCTCATGGCTGCTTGGCCAGCTAGCAAGCAGGGGGCAGTGCTGATACCCGGACTCTGCTGCAAGTTAGAGGGGGACAGCGTGGGCCCAAACGATGTGCACCTAGGTTCCGACCCAGCTCTACCAGTTCTAGCCTACGTGATATCTGAAGCCCTCCCAGCCTCAGCTCGCTGGCGTGTGCAGGGACGGCACTGAAATTCATAAAGCACCATCCTCCGTCTTTGGCTTGTTTTCAACACGGGCTGGCTCCTGCTTCCTCCATCTGTCCACCATCCCTCCCCTTCCTATGTCCCCCTTCTCCCTTCTCGCTCCTTCTCGTTGTTCCATGCCTACCCCCATCTCCTCCCGTCCTCCTGGTTCCCCTTCCTGTGCTCTTTCTTCCCTTCAACCCTCCCTCATTTCCTCCCCCTCCTTGAGCAGCCCCCACGCACGTCTCCAATTAGCCACTTAGTCACTGTCGCCAATTAAAGGTTCATCCGGGCCCCTGGTTCTCCAGTGTTTGGTCTTAATGATCCCTCTACACTCCTAAAACTTATTGAGCTTTTTGGTTATGTGGGTTATATCTATCAATATTTATCATATTAGAAATTAAAGCTGAGGAAAACAGTAAAACACAAGAATACAGAAGCGCACTTCCCACTGGTGATTCTTTCCCCACATATCAGGAGCTTCTGGATAACTCCCCAGAGAGTGAGAGTCTTAAAGGACACACATATAGAGAAAGGGTGAGTATTATTACATATTTAAAATAATTTTGATCTTGCCCCCCCCCCCCCGAAAGGGTCTTAGGTTGGGAACTCGACTTTGAAACAGCAGATGGGCTAATGAGCCCTTCTCAAGCCCCACTGAGTGAGAACACCCTTACGGGAGCTTGGGAAAAAGGGGGATAAGGATGAGGGTCACTGAGGAGAGCTGGAGGAGAGGCCCTCAGAGGAGGTTCTAAGGGGACACAGAGAGGCAGTGGGAGAGGCTAGAGACCAACTGGGGTCTTCGGACTGCTGAAAAGCTTTTCCGAGGAGGGCAGTTGGGATCCTGGGGGTAAGCCCAGCAGATAGGTTAGATTAACCAGGGTTGGGGTCGGGGCCCTATTGCTGTCTGCTGGCTTCCTCTGAGCCCCGGAGAGCTGCCTGAGCAAGAATTTGTAGATCTGCATCTCCCAAATTTGCCTGCTGAGAAAACTCGGGTCAACAGCAGGTTAAAAATACAGGTCCTGGGGGCACCTGGGTAGCTCAGTTGATTAAGCGTCTGATGCTTGTTCGCAATCTTAGGGTCCTGGGATTGAGCATCACAGCAATGGGCTTCCTGCTGAGTGGGGAGTCTGCTTGTCTCCCCTTCTCTCTCTGCCCCTCCCCCAGCTTGTTCTCTCTCTCTCTTAAGTCTTTTTTTAAAAAAATAATACAGGAGCACCTGGGTGGCTCAGTGGGTTAAAGCCTCTGCCTTCAGCTCAGGTCATGATCCCAGGGTCCTGGCATCGAGCCCTGCATCGGGCTCTCAGCTCCAAGGGGCGCCTGCTTCCTCCTCTCTCTCTGCCTGCCTCTCTGCCTACTTGTGATCTCTGTCTATCAAATAAATAAGTAGAATCTTTAAATTTTTTTTTAAAAAAGGTCCTAAAAATATACAGTTCCTAGAGATCTGGACTGGGCAGGACTGAGGTGGGCCAGGAACACTGAGGAGGCAATGTGGGGGAAGGCACTCAGTTAATCTTTTTGTCTCTCTGGATCCTCTGCAAGAACATGAGGCTAAACCACTCACCGTCTCACCTGTGATAGGAGAGAATCGGGCCACTCTTCACGACATACCACAAACCCATTGCTCTCTAGATGGGATGTGGCTGGAGCTAGGCTGGCCTTCGGGACTGGTCCGTCTCCACCGTGGGCTGACCCCCATTTCTGGTGACAAAAAAAAATGAAGTGAGTGTGTTTGTGTCACTGTAGAAAGGATGCTGACCCTCTCATGAGGGGATGACATCAGGAGTGATGCTCTGTTCGTGGCTCAAAAATAACTCTGAAGAGCTAAAGGTGAGTGTGGTGCGAGCATTTACACAAAGATTGTGACAACAGAAAATGCCCGTCTTCGAACCTAAGCTTATCTAACCTATACACCACTGGTGAACACTTGGCCTTATTGTAAACCAGGAACCACGAAGCGCAGGTTAACCTATCTGTGCTCCCCGATAATAGTGGCTTCACATCCCTCGGTCTGTAACCCAAGGAAAATGAAAACATGCCCACACAGAAACTTGAACACAAATGTGCACATTAGCCCAAAGTGGAACATCTCAAATGTTCAACAACTGATGAACAGAAGAACAAAGGGCGGGATATCAGGCAACGGGATATCATTTGGCAGTGAAAGGGGAATGAAGTCCTGGTTCATGCCACAGCGTGGATGAACCTTGAAAAAATTGTGCTGAGCGAAAAAAGCCAGACGCAATGGACTACACAGTGTGTGATTCTGTTCACATGAAATAGTTGGAACAGGCAAATCCACAGAGACAGAAAGTCATTTGGTGGTTGCTTGGGGCTCAGATGGGATGAATGGGGAGGGACTGCCAATGGATACAGGATTTCCTTTGAGGTCATGGAATTAGTGGTGATGGCTGCACATTTATCACAATAAAGCTGCTAAATCTATAGATATATGGAAAAATAGTAGGTACTCCATAGGTATTTTCAGTATTTAAAAAAAAAAAAAAAACAAGAAACCAGATAGGTAAGGCTTACCAAAATGTTACATTTTGATTTTTGGTTAAAAGTGGGACAAGTGAGCATAGTAACCCTGGTTAGTTCATACCTATAATAAAAAATTTCTCTGTAAAGAACTTGCCCTATGTACCAAGCACTGTGCAAAGCACCTTGCATACACCAAGTCCCATAATCCTTGTAACAGCTGGATGGTGCAGTTATTACCTCCATTTTTTAGGGAAATTGAAGCTAGAAGAGCTGGATAATTTGCTCATGGTTGCACAGCTCCTTAGTGGCAGAGCAAGGATTTTAACCAAATCTGACTACAAACTGCTTCCTTGCATGGTGTGGATCAGAAATTCTGTGTAGAGGCTCATTTGTTCACTTGCTGTTTGGTTCACCTGATAATTATTAGGAGTTAGCCAATGGCCAGGCCAGAGGATTCACCACCCACAACCAAACTACTCCAAATCTAAGAAAAAACTGTGCTTGTTGCTAAAATATAGCATTATATTATATTTAATCAGGTAAAATCATGAGTCCCTGGCAAATAAAATATGACCATATAGAAAAACATTTAACTCCACAAGGAACCCATAAGATGTCAAAAAGAGTTCAAATGGGAGCTTGATGCACAGAGATTTATAATCCCTTCTGAGGAAATTCATTTGGCTCGCTATACACGAACCCCTGATGTGGCAGACCCACATTGGTACCCACCAGTACCAATGGCCAGCTCAGCCTTTGTAGGGAGAATCCCATTGTTGCCATACACTCTCCTTGCTGCCGGGGCCTCTTTGCTTGCAGACTCACAGAATCAGCACCAAGCTAGCTGGGTAAAGAAGCTCTCTGACATTCAGAGAGCACAGAAGTTTGTCTGTCTGATTATTAAGAGTCTGCTCCTGATATTCACATGGGACATGAATATTTTCAGCCTGTACCCATTCAGAGGCATCTAGACAATAACTCTTTCCAAGATTTCCTTAGCACCAATCTTCCAGGCCTCGTCTTCTCAAGGCCCTGACCATCCAGCAACTGCCCAAGAACCAGTGTAGATGGGTACTATGGCCATCTGTCCCTCCAGACATAGTGGACAGTCAAATACCTGGCTGGAATCCCTGCCCCCTGGGAAGATTTTCCTTTACCAGTGTCTTCACAGTCCCCGCTGAGGGGGGCTGTGCTGCTCCTCCTGTCCATTTGCATGTGGTACCACACATCATGTGGATCCATCTGTAATCCAGGCTTGAGTTTTTCTCGCTCAGTCAACTGATCATAAGCAATCCCTTGGAGGCCATAGACATGGGATGAGGGAGGAGGAAAAGCAGTAAGAATTGGTGTTGCAGGATTCTGAGCCACCTACTCATGCAATTTACTTGTACCTAATGGAACTGCCTGAGTTCAGTCTTGTATACAGAGAGATGCACAGATTGCTGCTGGGCGTGCCCAACCTTATGTCTAGGTAGGTCAGACAACATCCACACGGTGAGAGCTCAAGCTACATGGTCACCTGATAGCACATGGTTAGCCATCCGGACTCTACCAAGGTCCAGTAGCAAGTCAGAACCTGCTTTTTGAAAAGAGAATAGCTATGTGCAGAGAAGAACACAGATTTGCTTTGAAAACCTAGAGGTCTGTGCTGTAATTTCTCCTATTGGCATTTGCTGGAATGTCCATACAGGATTCCTCTTTGGCATGTCACACACAGATCATTGGATCTGGTGGAGCATAAGACCCAGGTGGTAGAGCAGCTTGTAGTACAGCCTAAATGTACTATAGAATCTTCTCTTGTTCCTCCCAATCCACCAGCCTGAGGATGGGTCAAATTCACACACTCATACGTGGTGTATGTTGCCTCCCAAATCCGAAAGGACCTCCCAAATGTCTTGCCTCTTCTTTCTTGTAGGTGAAACAAGGGGCACCAACTCCTCTTTCACCCTGAGTGGGACCAGGGTGAAACATAATCCAGACCACTGCACCCACAGAATTTTTACTGCTAATACCAATTTTGTGTCAGTCTGGGACCAATCAGGAGAAAGAAGCCATACAGTATCATGAACAGAGAAAGGTTAATATAAGAAATGCTAACTATAGGGGCACCGGGGTGGCTCAGTGGGTTAAGTCTCTGCCTTCATCTCGGGTTGTGATCTCAGGGTCCTGGGATCGAGCCCAGAATCGGGCTCTCTGCTCCCCGGGGAGCCTGCTTCCCCCTCTCTCTCTGCCTGCCGCTCTCCCTACTTGTGATCTCTCTCTCTCTCTCTCTCTCAAGTAAATAAATAAAATCTATTAGAAAAAAGGGGGGGAGGGGAATGCTAACTATAATAGAGCCTTGGAATAATGAGAAATTTGCCAGTAAAAAGTAAAGAGAATTGTAAGCAATATAGAAATGGTAGCTACCAGAAGCAGCCACTATCCTGGAGCTGGGTACTCAGCCATTCCGGCTATAGTGATAATTAAACTCTGCTGGGGGGGGGGGGGGGGCTGTTTCTTTGTTTCAGCACCAGACTGTAGGGTTCTTGAGAGCAGGGGCCACACACCTTGTTCTGCATTACATTCCAGCGCTAACAGGCTCTGAATAAATACCAGTGAATGAATGGACACGGCCAGTACTGGCACTCCCGCAGCCTGCAGCAGTGTATCCTGTTTCCTGCCGCATATGCCAGATCCACAGGCCGGTATCCCCAGCACACACACCTGCGGCTTCCGTCCAATCGGGAGATAATGATCCTCGCAATGGAGTCGTCCGTGGAGGGCTGTGGGTAGCCTTTGTCAACCTCTTCTTAAGAGGAGGCAAAAGTCTGGCTCAACTTCCCAAACTGTCCCCTCTGGGTTCCCCAGCCCCAGAGCTAAACAATAATCACCACCCCCACCCCCCACAAAAGGCCTCATTCAGTCTCTTATCGCCCTGTGAGCGCGTGCACACCACGGGGCCTGGCTTTTGGGGCTGGAACAGGTGCGGATGGGATTCCCATCAAAGGCTCCTCTCCCGACCTAGAAAAACAACTGCCGGGCCGAACCGGGGAGGGGTGTGGCGGCCCCTCCCTGGGCGGAGGCGCAGCGGGACCTAGAAAACCGGGTCGGGTCGGGCAGCGCGGGGAGAGGTCGGGCCATGGCGGACGCGTTGAGAGAGCGCACGGCGCAGCTGCTGACCGACTACCTGGAGTACTGCGCCCGCGGCCCCGGCACCCCCGCGCGGTCGCCGTCGACGCGCGAGGCCGCGGTGCTGCGCTCGGTGGCCGCCGACGTGCGGCAGCGTCACGAGCGCTTCTTGTCGGATTACCGCGGCTACCGCGGCAACCGCGTCGAGCTGGTGGCTCAGGTGGAGCGGGAGATACTCGCCCACCCCCAAGCCCTAAGCTGGGGCCGTGTGGTGGCGCTCTTGACCTTCGCGGGAACGCTGCTGGAGCGCCCGCCGTCGGGGGCCTGCTCGAACTTGGGGCCGGACCCGGAACTGGAGCTGGGGGAGTGGGAGGCCAGCGTTCGCCAGGACTGCCGGCGCCTGGTGGACTTCCTCTGCGGTCGGCTCACAGGGCAGCACCGCGCCTGGCTGGAGACGCACGGCGGCTGGGTGAGCGCGGGGGGACGCGGGAGGGGGGGCGGGTAGGCAGCCGGGGGCGCGCTCCAATGGCCCGACCGCGGGAGGAGGCTCGCGGGGTCATCCGCATGAGGCGTTCCTTTCAGCAAGACGAGGATTTCCAGTGTTAAGTCGGGCTTTCTCTCCTGGTGGTCAGACTGGCAGACACCGCCCTCGCTAGACCGCTCTCTGTTAACTCATTCTAAAGCAGCCGCGCATGACCTCCTTGGCACACTTTGGCCTTACCCTTGCCGGTCTTAGGGGTTTTAGGATGCGCCCACGTTAGGGCTGGACGCTTCGCACACAGAGAGATCCCCAAACTGGTAAAGTCAGCAGTGGGGTGGCCCTGGGCCAGGTGGGTGAGAACTCTCCTTTGCCTGTTAAACAACGTTTGGAGAGCACCAGCGTAAAACCGTAACAAGTGAAAAGGCATTCTCCTGCCCAGGCCCCGACACTTCTTAGCTAAGAAGAGCCGAGGCCAGAAGTGTTGGAGAGTGTGCGCAGGCACCCAGTGGTGGTGTTGACTCAAGGTTCCTTAACTTCCAGCCCTTTGCACCCAGCCCCTCACTGAGTGATAACCAGGTGCCTGGGCTTTCAGCTGCAGGTCATTGATTTCTGCCCTGCAGCTCCTGAACCCTGTCAGTGATCAAGGGAAGCCCACCCACCCTTCAGTATGTGGAGAGCATGCCTCTTGGTTTCTTAGCGAGACTCCTGGTCTTTTCCTCTCTTCCTTCCTGGTCTTGAGTCAAGGACTGCAGTGACCCAAGTTACAGAATGAATTTGGCCAAAATGTTGGAACCAGCTATTAAGAAAGGAACTAAGGGGTGGAGGGGCACCTGGGTGGCTTAATGGTTAGGTGTCTGCCTTAGGCTCCAGTGGTGATCCCAGGATCCTGGGATGATTGAATCCCGCTGTTGGCCCCCTACTCAGCAGGAAGCCTGCTTCTCCCTCTCTCTTGCTGTCTCTCGGTCAAATAATAAATAAAAATCTTTAAAAAAAAAAAAAAAACCCTAAGAAAGACAGGAAATTTAGCTCCTGTTGGTCGCTGGCATCCCCTGTTGTGAGGAAATTGGCCCCATTTGTGGAGGAGAGGTAGTACAGGAATCAGAACCTTGACCATCTATGAACAGTTCGAGCTGTTAGCATTAACTCCTGTGTTCTTCTTGGCCTATGTGCTGTTCTAAAACCATCCAGGCCTGGGCACTCTTCAGAAAGGACCTGAGCCCTTTTTAAGGCATTTGGCCCCGAAGGGCCCTCTGTAATTAGAGGAAATTGATTGGAAGGAGCTCATAGTTCTTATTCTCATTTTGACTCAATAGCATTGACTAAGGACTATTCCTTTAGCATCAAGAGGCCCAGATTCCCCCAGTTGAGTAAAGACATGGCCATACCTCTCCCAGCTACACTTAAATGCCACTATCTCAGGGCACCTTGGTGGCTCAGTGGGTGAAATGTCAGACTTGATTTTTGGCTTAGGTCCTGACCTCAGGGTTGTGAGATTGAGTCGCTCCGGCAGGGCACGGAGCCTGCTGAAGATTCTCTCTCCCCTCTGCACTCTTTCTCTTTCCCTTCCCCTGCATTTAAAAAAGCCACTCTCCAGACTTCATTCATTTCCTCTCCATTTTTCTGAATGGAGCCTCTTTCCTTGTTTTTACATTTTATTTATTTATTTGACATATCAGAAATAGGCAGAGGCAGGTAGAGAGAGAGGAAAGGAAGCAGGCTCCCCCCTGAGCAGGGAGCCCGATGTGGGGCTCGATCCCAGGACCCTGGGATTATGACCTAAGCGGAAGGCAGAGGCTTTAACCCACTGAGCCACCCAGGTGCCCCCTGAATGGAGCTTCTTGTATTACTGTCTTCAATGATCGATTTCAACCTAGCGATTTGCCAGTTTCCCAAATGGCCCTGCCCTTTGCTCAGGAAAGAATGTGGTAAAGTAGTCTACGATCCTCTTAGGTTTTTTTTTTTTTTCTTTGAAATTTTAAATTTTTTCTTAACTTAAAATTTGGTATAATTAACTTACAGTGTTAATGATTTTGGGTGTACAGTATAGTGATTGAAATGAGGGGCCTCTCAGTGGCTCAGTTGATTAAGCATCCGCCTTCAGCTCCAGTCATGATCCTGGTGTCCTGGGATAGACCCCTACCTCGGGCTCCCTGCCTAGCACGGAGTAGTCCGCTTCTCCCTCCGCCCCTCTCCCCTTGTATTCCCCCTCTTGCTCCTCCTCCCCATACCCTCCCCACCCCAGCTGGTGCTCAATCTCTGAAATAAGTAAAATTTTTAAAAAACAGTAAATAAGTAATAAAAATGCTTCATGGTTTTATTTTTTATTTGGCCTATCTTCCCACCCACCTCTCTTCCAGTTTTTTGTATTTATAAGCCCATTTCTATTATGTTTGTTCAGTTCTTTCATTTTTTAGATTCCACATATAAATCATGTTTTGTGTCTTTCTGACTTGCTTCACTTAGCATAATGTCTTCTGGGTCCACCCATGTTGGTTCAGGTGGCGAGATCTCCATCTTTATGGCTAATATTCTATTGTATAAATATACTACATCTTATTTATCCATTAGCCTGTCGATGGATGCTTGAGTTGTACCATAGTTGGGCTATTGTAAATACCACTGTAATGAGCACAGGGGTGCATATATCTTTTCAATTTATTGTTTTTGTTTTCTTCAGGTAAATACCCAGAAATGGAATTATTGGGTCATACACCATTCCTGTTTGAATTTTTTTAAGCAACTGCCATACTGTTTTCCATACTGTAGTGGCTGCATGAGTTTACATTCCCGTAAACAGTTCCCTTTTCTCCAAATCTTCAACACTTACTGTATTTTTGACTGGTGTGAGGTGACCTCTTGCTGTGGTTTAGATTTGCATTTCCCTGACGATGTGTGATGCTGAGCATCTTTTCATGGGTCCTTTAGCCATTTGTAGGTCGTCTTCGGAGAAAGGTCCATTCAGGTCCTCTGCCATTTTTTTTTTAAAGATTTTTTTTTATTTATCAGAGAGACAAAGTGAGAGAGGGAACACAAGCAGGGGGAGTGAGAGAGGAAGAATCAGTCTTCCTGCGAAGCAGAGAGCCTGATGTGGGGCTCGATCCCAGAACCCTGGGATCATGACCTGAGCCGAAGGCAGATGCTTAACCTACTGAGCTACCCAGGCACCCCTCCTCTGCCCATTTTTTTTTTTAAAGATTTTATTTATTTATTTGACAGAGAACACAAGTAGGCAGAGAGGCAGGCAGAGAGAGGGGAGGAAGCAGGCTCCCTGCTGAGCAGAGAGCCGGATGCGGGACTCGATCCCAGGACCCTGAGATCATGACCCAAGCCGAAGGCAGTGGCCTAACCCACTGAGCCACCCAGGCGCCCTCCTGGGTGGGTGAGGGGGTTGGTGTCCTCTTAAAAATGGGGGGGGTGCAAATCAAAAGATAAGTATTCTTGCTGTGACAAAGTTGTGTCTCCTATGTTCTTCTTTGCCCTGTTGGATTCCTTACAAATCCAAACTCAGTTTCCAAAGTACAGGTTGCCTCTATGCTTTAAATCCAAAAGTTTCCTTGCTGTTTAATCCCAAAGCACTAGTGTATTTCATGAAGTTCAGCTGTGGGGGATTCTGCACCAGTCTCACTGCCTATCCCTCCCCCTTGCAGGATGGCTTTTGTCTCTTCTTCACACCCGTGCTGCTGTCGTCTTGGAAAAGACTGCTGGTCCAGGCTCTTCTGTCATGCTTTACGGCAGTGATCTTAATCTACTTCTGGAAAAGATTACCGTGAGTTCTGAAATTTTTAACGCATTTCTACCTGCCTAAAAACTGTGACCAGCCACCTGAATTTGAGATGTGAAAGAATAGAACAGAGTAAACCATCCTCTGAGACTGTTTTTTACCTGCCTTCATCTAAGGAGCCTCGTGGTGATAGTTCAGCAGGAGCTTTAACTCCTGGCGAGTACTCCGAGGTATTAAGACAAAGGCGAAAATGGCTCTTTGAGTGGGGAAGATGGATTCTAAAGGTTCATGGCTCTAAGAAATTGCAGTAGAAGCTACATTCTAGTAAGTAAGAAACATGGTGCTTTTTGCTACACTTGGATCAGAGTGAATGTGCATCTCTCGTCTAGCCAGTTTCCTGTGCTGCTGCGGACTTAATTCTCAAGGCAGGCAGTCAGGGATGGAATGCCGAAGGCCCTCCCAAGTCCCAGTTTGACAAGGAATGTAACATTAAAAACTTTTATAGGGAATTCTTTCTAAATCCTTTGAAATCCAGTTCCTAATTCTGCCTTTCTAGATTTTACAAAGAACTTATTTTTTTGACTTCACTAAATTGTTAAATATCTTCAAATTTTTAATAAACTTACGTATCTTTTTTTAAAATTTGTTGGTTTTCCTTGGAATTTAATAAGACTGTTCTTAGGAGTAACTTGAATTGATGAAAATTTCCTTTTTTACTTGTTTAAATACAATATATACTATTCTTGATTTTAAGCAATCAGTACACAAGCTCATAAAAAGTCCTTTACTTCTACCTTCCATTTTGCAGTCAACCCATCACTGGCAAGATGATAGAGAGGAAAACATTATACTCTAAGGCTCTCCACCTGAGTCCTGGGAATTTTATCAGACAGGTTAACAGCTAAAAAATACACGGATCTTGATGTTTTTACAGGAAACTATAGAAGAGTGGAAACTTCAAAGAAATGTGTAGATTCAGGGTTTATAGACCATTTTAACAAAAAGTGATCAATTGTGGAGTAGACAAAGTAGAGGGGTGAGACTGGTAGGGGTAGTATATTCTGAGGAAAGGGACTAGGAAATAGATGGGGAAATCTAATGGAAGGTGAAGGTTATTTTAGTCCGGTTTGTTTGTATGGTCTTCTTGGAGTTGATTTCCATCTCCAGTGATAATTGTGCTCTCCTTCCTGGAATAAGAGGGCACCTTTCTTGAGGCACCTGGCTGGTTCAGTTGGTGGAAAGTGTGACTCTTTTTTTTTTTTTTTTTTTTTTTTAAAGATTTTATTTATTTATTTATTTGACAGAGATCACAAGCAGGCAGAGAGGCAGGCAGGGAGAGAGAGGAGGAAGCAGGCTCCCCGCTGAGCAGAGAGCCCAATGCGGGGCTCGATCCCAGGACCCTGCAATCATGACCCGAGCCGAAGGCAGCAGCTTAACCCACTGAGCCACCCAGGTGCCCTGGAAAGTGTGACTCTTAATCTTGGGCTTGTGAGTTCGAACCCCAGGCTAAGGATGGAGATTACTTTTAAACAATCTCTTTAAAAAGGGAGGGGGAATGCTTATAGCAGCAAAATCCATAATAGCCAAAATATGGAAAGAGCCCAGATGTCGATCGACAGATGAATGAATAAAGATGCGGTATATATACGCGATGGAATACTACATGGCCATCAAAAAGCATGAAATCTTGACATTTGCGATGAGGTGGATGGAACTAGAGAGTATTACTCTCAGTGAAGTAAGTCAGGGAAAGACAAATATATGACTTATAATGTGGAATTCAAGAAGCAAAACAGATGACCCTGGGGGAAGGAAAAGTAAATGAAAATTTGAGAGGGAGGCAAACCATAGAGACTCTTAATTATAGGAAACAAAATGGGCATTGCTGGAGGGGAGGTGAGTGGGGACATTAGGAGGACACTTTGATAGAATGAGCACTGGGTGTTACATGCAACTGATGAATCAATGAACTACACCTCTGAAAATAAAAAGTGGAGGTGCCTGGGTGGCTGAGTCAGTTAAGCACCTGATTCTTGTTTCGGCTCAGGTTGTCCTCCCCCGGTTGTGAGATGAAGTCATACATTGGGCTCTGTGTTGGGTGTGGAGTTCATGTAAGATTTCTTTCCGGATCTCCTCCTGTGCCCCACCCCCACATGTATTCCCATAACAAAACAAAACCAAAAAAAAAAAACCCCTTTATCATAGGAAATGCATGCCCTGCTTTTAGGCAGAAAAGTGGAGGGCAAAGAGCCTTTCCTGTATGTGCTATTTCTCAGTTGCCTTAAGCTCAAAATAATATGCCAGTTTCATATTTTGGAGTGACCTGTTCGAATCCACCTCAGTGGTGAATGGTGTATGCCATTACTCTTCAGCCAGCTGGAATCCATACCCGTCTTTCCTTTCTGGAGCCCACCCAGACCCTCCAGGCTTCCCACAGCCAAGCAGTGGTGCTCTTTGAGTGGGTGCCCCCAGGGCTGCCTGGGGCTGCCTGGGGCTGCCTGAGAACCACAAGCCACCCCAAAGCTACTTGAGCAGTCTCTCCGTGGTCAAGCTGTTGCTGATGCTATTAGGACAAGCCTGGGACCAAAAGGATAAAAATAAGTGAAGATGGGGAAGGATGTGACCATTACAAATGATGGTACCACCATGCTGAAGCAAACGCGGACGTTGTGTCCTATAGCCGGAATGCTGGTGGAGCTGTCCAGATAAAGAAGCAGGAGATGGTACCACATTGGTGATTGTTGTTGCTGGTTCTCTTAGATTCGTGTGTGAAGCTTTTTCAGAAAGGGGTTCATCCAACTATTATTTCCAAGTCATTCCAGAAGGATTTGGAAAAGGGTATTGAAGTCTTAACTTGTCTTGACCCATGGTATTGAATGACAGAGAAACTGCTCAGTAATACAGCCATTTCATTGAACTCAGTCTTTGTGTTGAAGTTTGCTTTATCCAGTAAGTGGAAATGGAGTGAGGGAAGTGACGGACCCCACCGGGGCTGTTGGTGTAGATCTTAAAAATAACAAAGTACTTCAGAAACCTCAAGGGCACTATGCCAAGTGAAGAAAGTCAGATGGAGGAAGACCAATACTGATGATGTCTCTCCTGAGTGGAATCGAAAAAGGCCTTTAGGGTTGGTCCCTTCTGGAAAGTGAACCAGGGATCTGAAATCTCTTTAACGTTTTTACCGATACCGCCATTGAGCAAGGACTAGTGATAACACCTTCGATGGCTTACTTCCTTTTTGGGGTCTGGTTATTCTGTGTTGGTCACAAGTTTATCGTAAAAGACACCCCCCCCCCCCACGAGCAGGGCAGGGTGGTCACTTTATTCCCTTATCTCTGGTTTTCCCGTGCCTCCACATTTTTGGAATTTGTTAGCCTGATCCCGTGGCTCCCTGTCTCTCCCTACCTAGCCCCACCTGGCCCTTCCTCATTCCTCCCACTTGGAAATAGTAACCCTAACTGCCCTTAGAGAATAGTGGGATGATGACAGCTCTGGCTGCTCCCTGCCGAAATGGGGCGTCGGGCCGCGGCTGTTAGACTCTACCCAGGGGCCGGTCCAGGGGCTTGTGGTATGGCTCCAGTGAGTCCCGATGAGCTACAAACGGTACACGCATCAGCACATGCAAAAGGATGAACATAAAACAAGTATTAGGCGGGCACCTGGGTGGCTCAGTGGGTTCAGCTTCTGCCTTCGGCTCAGGTCCTGATCTCAGGGTCCTGGGATCGAGCCCCGCATCGGGCTTTCTGCTCAGCGGGGAGCCTACTTCCCCCTCCCTCTCTGCTTCTCTGTGTGCTTGTGATCTCTCTCTCTGTCAAATAAATAAAATCTTTAAAAAAAGTGTTAGGCCCAAAATTACGATCCCATCCCTTAGCTAAGATCCCCAATTACCAGTTTTATCAAATGGATCAGTGGATATTTCGATCTTACTTAATGGATCACAAAGGTCCCCTATTAATTGGGACACCTGGGAGGAGTTAACTGTAATGTTAAAACCACACATAATGAGAACATTTTTCACACCCCGAAAGGCGTAGCAGTAGTAGACAGTCTCAAGAATTCCTTCTCTGACCTCATTTAGTTTTTGGCGGAGTGCATCCGGTGCCTGGGAAGTAGCATTTAGAATCCTAAGCAAGCGTACTGTGTTGCCTGTTTCATACTCAATCGTAACAGAAGTCCTGGAAGTCCCATAGTGAGCTTTGAGGTTCTTTTCACCAGAAAGGCTGTTGGATGCTTGGTTAAAGCCTTTGGTTGCAATTGGAGGTTAGTCAAGGTGGCTTCTCGGATAAATGACTGTCAGAGATGAAATCAAGAAGCTCTTGCTGTTAGTTTAGGAAGTTTTTACTTAGTTTTGACCTTAAGGATAGTGAATACCGGGGCACCTGGTTGGCTCAGTGGGTTAAGCTGCTGTCTTCGGCTCCGGTCGTGATCCCAGGGTCCTGGGATCGAGCCCCGAGTCCGGCTCTCTGCTCAGCAGGGAGCCTGCTTCCTCCTCCTCTCTGCCTGTCTCTCTGCCTACTATGTGATCTCTGTCTGTCAATTAAATAAAATCTTAAAAAAACTTACTAAAAAAAAAGATAGTGAATAACAGTATTTGTCCTAAAAGTTCTTTTTATGAACCCCATTGAAGATAAACTCATTTCACAAGAGAATAAAGAAGTTATAAAAGACAAAAACTCAGAAATGGACATTGTTAATGATAGGAGAGTTCATTATGATACAACTGACAAATTATTTCTGGGTCACATAAACAATTCACAACGGCCCGAACATTGAGTGATGACTCTTATACCAGAATATAACTTGACAAACAAGCCTGATGAATCAACAAGACTTCACGGTTTAAGTCTTGGAGAAGTTTGTTAAAACCTTGGAAAGTTTTAAAGCACTTAGCTAAATAGGATTAAGCATCTCAAAGACCTGATAAAGGCAAAACCTAGAAACTAGTTTTTCGGGGCAGGCAAAGAGAAAATAGCTGTTTACATTTTATCAAGAGCAATTAAAGAAAACTTTTGTCTTTTTAACAATCTTCTGCCAGTGTACTTATAAAATCCCTTTATTGTAATCTTAGTCTATCTTGACCACACCTAAAATTCCTCTTCAAAGATTTCCTTTCACAAACCAACAACTTTCTTTTGCATTGAGATTTTGTCCCACGCCATTTCTCTGCAAACAACCAGTCTCTACTAGGACAAAATTGTTTTTTTATCCTTCAACAAAAAAAGTATTCCATTCCTTTTGTCTTTCATACACATCTTTTTTTCTACAGAGTTGCCTAATTTTACATTCTTAGAAATCTTAGTTTCCAGTGAAGACTAAGTAGTAATCCATTGTGATTTGTCACACCAGAATTCCTGAAATGGCAAAGTTATGAACTGGTTGCACACAAAGTACGTTTACCAGCAGCTTAAAATATCCTTAGTTTCTTTGCAATAAGTAGTCAGAAGCACAAACCTACATCAGGAATCAATGATTGAGCACCTTTTCCTGTTTGAGAAAGACCTAGATGTCCAGTGAATTTAATCCCAAAGACTTTGAAAGCTCTTTTAACATTTTCTGTGAAAACTTGGAGATAAGACATACAATTAACCATCGTTTCAGCCATCTTTTTGCTGACAAATTGCAACAGAGATAATACGAGCTTATTTGACCTTCAGCAAACCTTGACAGTATACAAGCTTTACATTTAATGGTGATAACTTTAAAGACCTATAGTTTAAATTTAGTTTAAATACCAAGTTATGTTCCACCCAGGTCCACTTATTTTTTTTTAAAGGAGATGTAGCTGCTTTTTTCTTATTTTTTTTTCTTTTTTTAAAGATTTTATTTATTTTGACAGAGATCACAAGTAGGCAGAGACAGGCTCCTTGCTGAGCAGAGAACTCAATGCGGGGCTTGATCCCAGGACCCTGGGATCATGACCCGAGCTGAAGACAGAGGCTTTAACCCACTGAGCCACCCAGGCACCCGTGGGCCCACTTTTAAAAGTCCATTTGTTCCCCATTGTCAGTTATCCCCTGAGACACAGGTGGGGAGATCTGTAGTGAGCAGTGTATGCGTCTGTACCCAAGGTGCAGAAACAGGAGGGGGTGGGGCAGAAAGACCGGCAAAGTGCTGCCAGAAGACCTAGAAAAGGGTTCCCAGTTCTAAAGCTCGTCTGCTTGGACAGATGAGTAGTTTTTCCACCAATAGGTGGGTTTAGGCAGTCCATGTCAGGCCAGAGAAGACAGGAAATTTCCCTGAAACAAAGGAGTTTCAGCTGCTTGGGGAATATTCTTTAAACTCCTCGTCCTGAGAGAGACTAACCACGGTTGGCTCCGCTTAGAACCATTAACCTAGGAAATGAATGAGGGAAAAGCCCCTCACCTCTTTTAGGAACAGTGAGAGGGAGAGAGAGGGAGAGTCTGCATCCCCTTGCTAGGGATGGCCTGTGTTTCCTCCAGCAATCTAGGTTTATTTGGAGTAGGTATATTTAGACAATTACCCAATATGTCAGGAGGGAGTTTACTAGCCACCATGTTTGGGTAAACGCCTTCTGCTAGAGGTCTTTTTGTCAGGGCCCTGAAAGCCTGGATGGATTTAGGGTACCTCAGTCTATCCACCGGGTTCCCTGTAGGAGACCTGATCCCACTATGGCCATGTAGTGTGTGTTAGAGCTCAGTCCTTTCCCACATTTGCAATCCAGATTGTTTGCCAGTGGGTTAAAAGGCACCACAAGGGGGCGTCCTTGGGAACTGAAGAGACCATGTCTTACCTGAAGGTCATGCCTTACTTTACCTTGCCTTGAAGAACCTGCTGAGTTTAACCCATGGAAAACACTAGAAAAGTTTTACAAGGGGAATTACCTAGTTTTTTGTTTTGTTTTGTTCAGATTTTGTTTATTTGACAGACAGGGAACACAAGCGGGACGAGTGGGAGAGGAGAAGCAGACTTCCCACCGGCCAGGGAGCCTGATGCAGGACTGAATCCCAGGACCCCATGATCATGACCTGAGCCAAAGGCAGATGCTTAATGACTAAGCCACCCAGGCACCCTGGGAATTACCCAGTTTTGCAGTACCCAATCCAGGAGTCCCTGCAGAGAATGGTTTCCCATCTCGAGGTCCCTGTAAGAGTTCTCCGTACCTGTTAGAGGTGATGTGGCGTCCCTACATACCAGCACTCCCCTGGGAACCAAGGTGTCCCATGGTTTCCTACCCAAGCTGAGAGAGTGGTCTAACATCTTGGGTTGAGGAGGTATCAGGCTGGCAGGAGTAGCCATTCTTAACCATCCGTCACCTGATCCTCCTTTTTTTCTCTGGACTCCCCCCACCCCCAAAAATCTGCCCTAATCATAAAGGCTTTTTAACAAGGTTAACAGTTTCAACTTTGAGTCAGTTATGTTCCCTTCCCTTCCCCTGGGTGCTTTTTCTGTCCATATACCTGAGGTCCCATTTGTAAGCATGACCCTATTGAGGGGTGCAGACCCCAAGATTTAGAATCATCATAGTTTCATATTCCCGTTGTTGGAATAAGAAAGCCTCAGCTATATGACCCATTAAAGTCCCAGCCACTAATGCAACCAATAAGGAATTGGCTGGGGGGTCTGTAATTTCCTCTTCAATACCCAGGGTGTTCCAGTAAATGCTCAGGAAACATTGGGCTCCCTCTAACTTGTTATATATAGAGAGCGCTCTAATCCTGCTTGCCAGTAACTTGGGTTTGGGTCCCTGGCTGTGATTAAACTTAAACTGTACCTAAGAGAAAAACACCTTACCAAGCAACAAAAAATAAGGAAAAGATTTTCCTCCTGAACCTAAGTTCTCATGAAAAGACCTTTTTAAATGAAAAACAAAACAAAATAAAACTTATATCTCCATAGGCAACATCCTTCCCCAACATGACAAAGTCAGCAGGACCACTGAACCCATAAAATCCCCAGGTACTTACAGAAGGCATTGAGGAGTCTAAGGGCAACTGTGAACTGAGTCCCTGGTCAGAAGGCCCTACTGATTATCAGAGATTGGAAGGACCTGAGGCAAAAAGTCCCTGAGGCAGGAGAAAGTCGTTTAAGACCAGCCAGTGAACAGAAAGCAGAACTGGGTAGGGTTAGGCCAACATTCATTCCCTTCCTTTGAGGAAGCAGGGTTGACCAAACCTTTCCCCAAAGACTATTACCTGAGACTTAAGACTGCGCCTGCACAGTTCTGCCTTTAACTGGCCGCAGGTGGGCGGGTTTTGCTGTTTATGAGAAAAGGTCAGCTAAGGGAAGAGGCGTCTCCCAGGAAAGGAAAGAAAAAAGTCCGCTTTTTACTCACCCTTAGTGGAAGTGATCCCAGGTCTCAGCACCAAAATGATGTGGGGGAGAGAGGTTTTTGTCTCACGGAGTCAGAGTGAATCTCGGTGGACAGCAGACAGTGAGTAAAGCAATAGAAGTTTAGTGAAGATAACAGAAAAAGCTCTCAGGAGTGAGAGGGATTCCGACAGGGTTGCCCAACTTTATTTTTTAAGTGTTTGTTGTTGTTGTTGTTTAAGATTTATTGGGTGAGAGCAAGGTGGAAAGGGGCAGAGGGAGAATCTCAAGCAGACTACCTGCCCAGCGTGGAGCTCAACCTGGGGCTCAATCCCATGACCCTGAATTCAGGGCTGGAGCCGAAACCAAGAGTCAGACGCTCAACGGAGCACCTAGGAACCCCAAGTATGTATGTATGTAAGTTCGTGGCTCCAAACTCAGGACCCCAAGATCAAGAGTCTCATGTTCTGAGTCAGCCAGGCTCCCCTATTTTGTTCTAGTTTAAATAAATATTTATATGTATCTTTAGTTACCACATATGTATAGTTTATATATAAACTCTATGTAGCTTATGTATAACAAAACCTGGGTGGTACAGATGATGACTACATGTTGGTAGAAGGGCTGGTTCTCACCCAAAAGACGACCTAACCAGAGCTGAAAAGGCTAATAAGATGGGCATACGCAGTTTTCCTTATCTGCTCCTAAAACAGATAGGGATAATCACATAGTCGTTTCCGATGCCCAGATGGGCCCAGTGCTAAGGAAGAAGAGAGCCTGTGTTCTAAATTTAGTGAGGCAGATTTTTTTTAACCAGATACAGTGTTCTCATACAGAAGTCTATTCTTAAGACATGCTCTTAGAGATCTTGCATTACATTTCCCGAACAAAATGAAGATCATGATGGCTAGGAATATTGGAAGAGAAGACCTCGAAGTCCTCTGTAGGACAGTGGAACCAGTCCAGTTGCTTATGGTAACCAGTTCACTGGTGACAAGCTGAGGGGGTCGGTTTAAATGGTTCTGGAAAATTGCTTAAGATCACTGGGAAAAAATTAACAGTTGTGCATGGTTCTGACAAATTGGTGATTGAAGAAGCAGAGTGTTCCATTCATGAAGCCGCATGTGCTACTCACTGTTGAGTGAAGCAGGAGCTCTTCTTGCAGGAGGCGGGGTTCTGGAAGGAAAGTTGGCCCTATGGTTAACTGAATATTCAGGAACGTTGAGTGGTCTGGAATTCCACTGTGTTCTAAGGCAGATGTAATAGAAGTGGTACAGGTACACTAGCTGAAACTGCTGGCCTGAATCCCATTTTTGTAGTAACAGAACTAACAAACTGACATGCCCAAGGAGAAAACCTATAGGCATTAATATCCAAATTAATAATAATAATAAAAAAAATAGTAAAATAATATTTCCAGTTATTTTGGAAGAACGGGTCGTCCAGCCTTTTTGATTTCAGTCAGTGCACTTATTCTAGCAACTGAAACTGGAACATTGTACAGATTGATGATGCGGTAAACAGGAATCTGGCTGACACACTGGCACCGACACAGCCCTGGATGGTGTGGCTGAAGTAGAAGACTGCCCTTGATGTTCCTTATTCAGGAGGTTGTTTCCTCTTTGAACTCCAGGGCTTGATCTTCCATTTGGCACTTGATTGAAATAGTATTTGCACCCTTTTATTTATTTATTTATTTATTTATTTATTTATTTATTTATTTATTTTTATTTATTTTTGCATTTGCAACCTTTAATGAAAATACTCATACTTGGTTTCAAAAAATAGTATGCTATCCCTTCAGGCATTTCAGGGCTTTATAAAAACTGGACATGCTCTTCTGAGTCATCTTTCCTTTTTCTTTCTTTCTTTCTTTCTTTTTTTTTTTTTTTTTTTGAGAGAGAGAGGAACAGGAGGAAAAGGTAGAGGGGAAGGGGGAGAAAGAGAGGACAGGACAGGAGAGGAGAGTGTGTGCACAGTGGGCGAGGGGTTGGGGCCAGAGGAGAGGGAGAGAGAGAATCCTGAGCAGCTTCTACACCAGCAACAATGAAAGGTTACATCAACTTCTGCAGTAATGCAGAACTGTATTTTCTGAAGAGAAAGGACTCAGAAGACTAGTCAGGGGACATCTGGGTGGCTCAGTCAGTTAGGCATCCAACTCTTGATTTCTGGTGGGGTCCTGGTTTTGGCATCCTGGGATCAAGCTGATGGGACCTTTCATTGCTCTGTATTTTAGCATGTTTCTTCTCCTAAGGACTGAGGAAAAAAGTCTCATGATTCTTTTTTCTTTTCTTTTCTTTTTTTTTTCTTTTCTTTTTTTTTTTTTTTTTGGTTCATAGTCTTTTTATTCCCATAGTTATGCGTGACTATATCTGTAGGAGAAAATCCTAGAAAGAGTTGCTGAATCAGATAATAGTATTAATACTTGGCTGCTACCAAATTATTATTCAAAATCGAATCTACCAATCCAAATTTATACCAGGGTAGGGAATGCTTAGCTCTTCACAGCCTTGCCAGTCTTTCCCCTTTATGGCTTTTGGAGTTTGGGTCTTTTGGGGGGAAGTCATCCTTGTCCCACGATTATAAAGAAAATCTTCTGTGTTCTGGGTCATTGATCCAGTCCGTAATTCTTTTAGTATGAAGTGGGATTCACTTCTTCTCAGAGTTGGGGTAGATATTTCAGCATTGCAGATAGTCCATTTTCCCCTACCAATTCTCTATTTTGTTGACTTACCTTTTCCTCTGCTAATAGCACTCTGTCTGAATTACTCATATATATTATTATTAATATATATATGCCTTAATAGGGGCACCTGGGTGGCTCAGTGGGTTAAAGCCTCTGCCTTTGGCTCAGGTCATGACCTCAGGGTCCTGGGATGGAGCCCCTCATTGGGATCTCTGCTCAGCAGGGAGCCTGCTTCCCCCTCTCTCTCTGCCTGCCTCTCCACCTACTTGTGATCTCTGTCAAATAAATTAAATCTTTAAATCTTAAAAAAAAATGTATGCCTGAATATTTAGTGGTCTAAATCTAGTCTCCCCAATGCTCTTCTTTAAAAAGAAAAAATAAATCCTTGGCTATTTTTGTGAATTGTTTAAGGTGAATTCTGAAAAACAATTTATAAAGAATCCATTAAGATGTTGCTTTTTAGGATTTTTTAATAGAATGGGATTGGTCATAGATCAATTTGGGAATAAGTAGTATCTTTACGATATTGTAAAGAACATGTCTAAGAACATGAATTCTTTAATGTATTTTAGGTGTCTTATGCTTTCCTTTGTACAGATCCTGTATTCTTAGGTGTATTCCAACACTTTGGGTTCTACTGCTATGGGGAATGGAATCTAGAGAGGATATTTTGTCTTCCCCATTTCCCCCAACACCCATAGTTTTCTTAGGGGAAACTATCCCTCCTTTGTTGTTAGACCATGTAGTTCTGGTGATACTGACTCCTCCCCATTTGACCCTACCCCAAGTTGAGAAAAATGACCCAGACCTGACCTAACAGAGTCCATTCCTTGGTGAAGTAAGTTAGCAGGACTCAATTTTAGGATTTCTGTGGATATTACCAGATGAGACTCTTTCTCAGCTGGGGTGTCCAATTCATGGAGAGAGTCTGTCTGGAAGAGAAGACCTCGCAGAAGGATGCAAGTCAGAGATATGGGGTAGGATAGAATGTTGAGAAACATTGCTGGGGTCTCACAATGTGACTGTGCCCAAAGCTACTTGGGACTCCATACATTCCCTTTTCTGCTTAAACTGACTTAGGTTTTCAGTACAACTCAATTTCATCCCTGAGTCAAAGGATCAGTTTTTCCCTGTTATATTTATTATTTGGTTATGGCTATCCTGAGGAGAAATTTAATATATATTAATATATAGTATCTGACTAATAGATAGTCAGATTATAAATTCTGACTATCTTGAACACTCACTAGTTCTGACTAATGTTCCTTTTTCCTCACTTTCTTTTCTTTTTTCTTTTTTTAAGATTTCTTATTTATTTATTTATTTGACAGAGGGAGATCACAAGCAGGCAGAGAGACAGGCAGAGAATTGGAAGCAGGCTCCCCCCTGAGCAGAGAGCCCGATGCGGGGCTCAATCCCAGGACCTTGAGATCATGACCTGAGCCGAAGGTAGAGGCTTAACCCACTGAGTCACCTAGGCGCCCCTCTCACTTTGTTTTCTTGGCCAGTTGTATGGGTAGTGAATGGGTGTGATAGATACTTTCCATGTACTGGAAAACTCCTTGATTTCGGCTGATGGCCTTCTTTTCTTCCAGCACTTTTTTTTTCCCCCACTAGCATTTTAGGAGGCTGGAGTGGCATCATTGCTCAAACTGTAATTTAACCTTAGGGCCTGTCAGTTTCTTGGAGTAAATCAAGGACTAGATACATCTGTTAATCATCTGTGGTAAGAAACAATATCCTAAACAATATCCTAAAGGTGAGCGTCACTGACAGTGCTAAGTGACGAGGTGTTCCTGTTTGGGGGAGTGTTCTTGACTCTAGCCACAAGACCAAGACGTAGTCTCCTTGTTTTTAGCTTGTGGATGGTTGTTCCATAAACTAGCCAGGACTCCTAAGAGGACGATGATTGCAGGATGTGCTACTGATGAATGGGACAGTTCAAGGCACTCAGGATGCTGGGTTGAAGTGCGTTTCCAAGTGAGAATCTTACCCATCAGCCTGTACAAGAGTGGGTCCCTCGAATTTTTGCCTGATCTGTTGTCTACTTGGAAGAGCAGTGTATTTGTTAGTATCTTCTCTCAGGTTTCCCCTGCATTTTTAGAATCTAGATGGACACTTAGGGTAAATGTTGTTTGCTTCAAACCCAGTTTTATTGCAGTTGTACCTTCCCTGTATATTTGAAGTCTTTCAGGACCCTGTTCACCCCCATCATCCTCCCGCCTGGTTCTTCCAACGCAGACAGCTATTACTTCCAGGGTGGAATCTTTGTATTTTTTTCTTTCTTGAGTTTCTTTAGGTTTTTTTTTTTCTTAATCATTATTTTATTAATGCCAGCATAATTAACCTCCAGTGTTAATTTCAGAAGTACCACATAGGGGTTCAACGGTTGTATACATAACTCAGTGCTCCTTTTGGTTTGAGTGTATTCTTTTTTTTAAGATTTTGTTTATTTATTTGACAGAGATCACAAGTATGCAGAGACAGAGAGAGGGGGAAGCAGACTCCCAGCTGAGCAGAGAGCCCGATGCGGGGCTCAGTCCCAGGATCCTGGGATCATGACCTGAGCTGAAGGCAGAGGCTTTAACCCACTGAGCCACCCAGGTGGCCCGGTTGAGTATATTCTTAATATAGGCCATCACCTATTTCACCCATTTCTCCCACTCGTCTTCCCTTCTGGTAACATCAGTTTGTTCTCTGTATTTAACAGTCTAGTTTTTTGTCTCTCTCTCTTTTTTTTTTTCATTTGTTCATTTGTTGTGTTTCTTAAATTCCATATGAGTGGAATCATGTGGTGTTTGTTTTTCTGACTGACTTATTATCCTTAGTATTATACTTTCTAGATCCATCCCTGTTATTGCAAATGGAAAATTTTAATTCTTTTTTATGGCTGAGTAATAGTCTGTTGTGTATATGTATGTGCATATATGAATATGAATGAATAAAGAAGATGTGGTATATATTAAGGAACACTTGGGTGGCTTCCATATCTTGAGTTTTGCAAATAGACATAGGGGTGCATGTATCTTTATTGTTTTTGTATTCTTTGGGAAAATACCCAATAGTGGAATTATTAGAGCACATGGAAGTTCTGTTTTTAATTTTTGGGGGGAAATCCATACTGTCTTCCACAGTGGCTGAACCAGTTTGCATTCCCACCAACAGTGAAAGAGGGTTCCTTTTTCTCCACATCCTCACCAACACTGATGTTTCTTGTTTTTGTTTTTGTTAAGATTTATTTATTTGAGGAGTGCCTGGGTGGCTCAGTGGGTTAAGCCTCTGCCTTTGGCTCAGGTCATGATCTCAGAGTCCTGGGATCAAACGCGCATTGGGCTCTCTGCTCAGCAGGGAGCCTGCTTCCCCTCTCTCTCTGCCTGCCTCTCTGCCTACTTGTGATCTCTGTCAAATAAATAAAATCTTTTTTAAAAAAAAGATTTATTTTTTTAAAAAAAAGATTTATTTATTTGAGAAACAGAGTGTGCATCTGCTTGTGCCTGGAATGGGGGGAGGGACAAAGGGAGAAAAAGGGACAGTCTTAAGCAGACCCCATGCTGAGCACGGGAGCCCCAACATGGGGATCGATCTCACAAATCTGAGATTACAACCTGAGCTGAAACCAAGAGTCACACTCAACCAACTGCATCACCGAGGCATTCCTCTTGTTTCTTATTTTAGCCATTCTGACGGGTGTGAGGTGGTATCTCATTGTGGTCTACATTTGCATTTCCTTGGTGATTAGGAATGCTGAGCATCTTTTCATATGCCTCTTGGCCATCTGGATGTCTCCTTTGGAGGAATGTCTGTCCATGTCTTCTGCCCATTTTTTTAAATTGGCTTATTTGCTTTTTTTGGTGTTGAGTTGCATATGTTCTTCAATATTTTGGGTACTAAATCATTATTGGTTTGCAAATATCTTCTCCCATTCTGTAGGTTGTCTTTGTTTTGTTGTTAGCTTTGCTGTGCAGAAGCTTTTTATTTTAATGTAGTCCCAATAGTTTTTGTTTCCTTTGCCGAAATATCTAAAAAAGTTGGTATAGCCAGGGTCAGAGCAATTACTGCCTGTGTTCTCCTTTGGGATTTTTTTTTTTTTTAAGATTTACTTATTTTAGAGAGTGTTCATGTGCATGGGGGGAGGGGCAGAGGGAGAGGGAGAATCCCAAGCAGACTCCCCGTGTTAAGCACACTGCCCAACACAGGATTCAGTCTATGGACCCCAGGATCATGACCTGAACCAAAACCAAGAGTTGGACACTTAACCAATTGAGCCATCCAGGCCTTTCTCTTCTAGGGCTTTAGGCTTTGAGGTCTCATACTTCAGTCTTAAGTCCATTTTGAGCTTATTTTTGTTAGGGTGTAAGAAAGTCCAGTTTCATTCTTCGCATGTAGCTGTCCAGTTTTCCCAACACCATTTATTGAAGAGCCTGTCTTTTTCCCATTGCATATTCTGGCCTCCTTTGTCGTAAATTAATTGACCATATAATCATGGGTTTATTTCTGGGCTCTTTGTTCTGTTGGTCTGTGTGTCTGTTTTTTGTGCCAGTACCATACTGGTTTGATTACTAAGCTTTATAGTATATCTTGAAATCTGAGATTGTGATAGCTCCAATTTTGTTCGTCTTTCTCAAGATTGCTTTTGCCTATCTTCATGGATCCGCACAAATTTTAGAGTTATTTCTGATACTTTTGTGAAAAATGCTGTCGGTATTTGGATAGGGATTACATTAAATCTGTAGATTTCTTTAGGTAGTATGGACATTTTCACAGTATTTATTCTTCCAGTCCATGAGCATGGGATATCTTTCCATGTGTTTGTGTTATCTTCAATTTCTTTCCTCAGTGTTTTATAATTTTCAGAGGATAGTTCCTTTTACCTCCTTTTAAGTTTATTCCTAGGTATTTTTGGTGCAATTGTAAATGGACTATTGTCTTACATTTTCTTCCTGCTACTTCCATTATTACCAAGTAGAGATGCAGTACATTTCTATATATGGATTTTGTATCCTGCAACTTTACTGAATTACTTAGCAGTTCTAGTAGTTTTTTGTGGATTCTTTAGGATTTTCTACATATAGTATCATGTCATCTACAAATAGAGTCATACTACTTTACTAATTTGGATGCCTTTTATTTCTTGTCTGATTGCTGTGGCTAGGACTTTCAGCTGTTAATGTTGAATTAAAAAAGTGGTGAGAGTAGACATCCTTGTCTTGTTCCTGAGCTTAGAGGTAAAACTCTGTTTTTCACTAGCTATGGGTTTTTCACACATGACCTTTACTACGTTATATTCTAAACCTTCTTTGTTGAGGGTTTTATTATGGACGGATGTTGTACTTGGTCAAATGCTTTTCCTGCATCTCTTGAAGTGATCATAGGGTTTTTATCTTGATGTGAAGTACCCCATTGATTGATTTGCAGGTAGTGAACCACCCTTAAACCCTAGGAATAAATCCCACTTGATTGTGGTGAATAATTTTTTTACCTTTCGTAGTGTCTTTATCTGGTTTTGGTGTCTGAGTGATGGCTGGCCTTGTAGAATGAATTTGGAAATTTTCCTGCCTCTTCTATCTTTTGGAATAGATTGAGAAGAATAGGTATTAAATTCTTCTTTAAATGTTTGTTAGAGGGCACCTGGGTGGCTCAGTGGGTTAAACGGCTGCCTTCGGCTCAGGTCATGATCTCGGGGTCCTGGGATCAAATCCCGCATCAGGCTCTCTGCTCAGCAGGGAGCCCGCTTCCTCCTCTCTTTCTCTGCCTGCCTCTCTGCCTACTTGTTATCTCTGTCTGTCAAATGGATAAATAAAATCTTAAAAAAAAAAAATGTTTGTTAGAATTCACCTGTGAACCCCTCTGATCTGGACTTCTTAAAAGTTCTTTGATTAGTGATTCAGTTTCCCTGCTAGTAATCTGTCTGCTTAAATTTTCCATTTCTTCCTGGCACAATTTTGGTAGTTTATATGTTTCTAGGAATTTGTCCATTTTTTCTACTTTGTCCAATGTGTTGGCACATAATTTCTCATAATATTCTCTTATAATCTTTTATATTCTGTGGTATTGATTGTTAGCTGCCCTCTTTAATTTCTGATTTTGACTGTGCGCTCATTCTCCCTCCCTGCTCTCTCCCTTTAGGAGTCTGGCTTTTTGTTAATCTTTTCAGAAAACCAGTTCCTGATTTCATTGGTCTTTTTTTTTTTTTTTAAGTTTCTGTTTCATTTATTTCTGCTCTAATCTTTATTCTACTGGTTATTCTACGATTAGGTTGTTGATTTGAGATTTTTCTTCTTGAAGGAGGCCTGTATTACTATAAACTTCCCTCTTAGAGTAACTGTTGCTGCATCCAAAAGATTTTGGGTTATTGTTTTTATTTTCATTTGTTTCCATGTGGGTTTTTTTTTTTTTTTATTCAATTCTTGGTTGACCCATTCATTGTTTAGTAGCATGTTGTCTGACGTCCATATATTTGTGTTCTTTTTAGATTTTTTTCCTGTATCCAATTTCTAGTTAAATACCATTGTGCTTAGAAAAGATGAATGATAAAACTTCATTTTTTTGCGTTTGTTGAGACTTGTTTTGTGGCCTAACATGTGATATACCCTGGTGAATGTTTTATGCGCACTTGAAAAGAATGTGTATTCAGCTGTTTTAGGATGGAATGTTCTGAATATATGTTAGATCCATCTGGTCCTTGAGTCATTAAAAACTATTTCCTTGTTATTTTTCTGTTTAGATGATCTAACCAGTTATGTAAATGGGATCTTAAAGTGCCCTACTATTATTGTGCTACTTTCAAAGTCTATTTTTTTGATACAAGTATTATGACCCCAGCTTTCTTTTCATTTCTGTTTGGTTAATAAATTATTTTCCAACCCTTCACCTTTTTTTTTTTTCTTTTTTTTTTTTAGAGCAGGGTTTGGGGGAGGGCAGATGGAGAGGGAGGGAGAACCTTAAACAGACTCTGGGCTGATTGCAGAGCCTGAGTTGGGCTTGATCTTAGACCCCCAAGTCACGACCTGAGCCAAAGCCAAGAGTCAAACGCTCAACCGACTATGCCACCAGGAACCCTCACATTTTTAAAAAGTTTTATTTATTAAATAATCTCTGCACCCCATGGGGCTCAAACTCACCGAGATCAAGAGTCATGTACTCCTCCAGCTGAGCCAGCCAGGCACCTCTATCCCTTTACTTGTGTTCTGTGTCTTTAGGTCTGAAATGAGTCTTTTGTAGGCAACATAGGTCTTGCCTTTTTTTTTTTTTTTTTCAATTAAAGATTTTATTTTTTTTATTTGACAGAGAGAGGGGGAACACAATCAGGGGGAACGGGAGACAGAGAAGCAGGCTTCCCGCTGAGCAGGGAGCCTGATGTAGAGCTTGACCTGGGATCATGACCTGAGCTGAAGGCGGACACTTAACTGACTGAGCCACCCAGGTGCCCCAGGTCTTGCTTTTGTTTTAATCCATTCTGTCACCCTGTGTCTTTTGAGAGTTTAGTCCATTTACATTCTAAGTAATTACTGATAGATCTGTACTTCCTGCCATTTTGTTACTTGTTTATAGGTATTTTTGTAGTTCTTCTCTATTCCTTGTTCTCTTCTCTCCTGATTGGCTGGATTTCTTTAGTCATAAACTGGGATTCCTGTTTATTTTTTTACATATCTATTACCAGTTTTTCACTTAACGGTTACCATTAGGTTTATATATAATAATAGTATGCATATAGCAGTCTACGTTAAGTTGATGGTCATTAAAGTTTGAACCAGCTCTAAAAGCACTAAATTTTTACTCTCCTCCCCCTATTTTGGTATATGGTGTCATACTATGTATCCTTTGATTTTGTGAATCCGTTGACTGATTTTTTTATACATAGGCATAATTTACTGCTTTTGCACTTGTACTTTTCTTACTCCTGCTTATTGTCTTTCCTTTAGGCTCAAAGAGTCCCCTTTAACATTTCCTACAGGACTTATTTGGTGGTGATGCCTTCAACTTTTGTTTGGGAAACTTTTTATCTCTTCATTGATTCTGGATGGTAGCCTTCCTGGGTGGAGTATTCTTGCTTGCATGGTTTTTCTTTTCAGCACTTTGAATGTATCATGCCACTTTCTTCTGGCCTACAGAGGTTTTCTGCTGGGGGTGGGGCACATGTTAGCCTGTTTTCTTTTTCTCTTGCTCATCTTAAAATTATCTATTGAGCACCACTTTTTGCCACTTTAATTACTACATGTTTTGGGGTGGCTCTCCTTGGGTTGATTTTGCTAGGGACTCTGTACCTCCTGGATCTGGATTTCTATTTGCTTCCTCAGATTTGGGAAGTTTTCATCTATTGTTCACATACATTTTCTACCCCCTTCTCTCCCTCTTCCCCTTCTGGGATCCCTATATTGCAGATGTTTCTGTGCTCAGTGATGTTGCTGATCTATTCCCATTTTTTATTATTTTTTCTTTCTCCTTTTCAGCTGGATTGCTCTCCATTCATTGCTCTGTCTTCCAGGTAGCTGATTTGTTCTGTTTCCTCTGGTTTGCTCTTTATTCTCTCTTGCATATTTTCCATTTCAGTTACTGAGTTCTTGATCTCTGACTGGTTCTTTCTTATATTTTCTGTCTTTTGTGGAGAGTCTTACTGAAATCCTCCACTCTTTTCTCAAGTCCAGTGAGTATCTTTATAACTATTACTTTAAATCCTTTATCAGGCATATTGCTTATCTCCCTTTCGTTTAGTTCTCCTGCTATGATTTTTGACCTGTTCTTTCATTTGGGACACATTCCTTTGTCTTCTCATTTTGTCTAATGCTCTGTGTTTGTTTCTGTGTGTAAGGAAAGTCAGCTACATCTCCTGCTCTTGGAGGTAGTGACTTCGTGAAGAAGTAGTCCTGTAGTGCTGTGCAGTGTAATGTCTGCTGTGTCCCAGAATCTGGCACTTTAAGGCTGTCTCTTCTGTGTGTTGTTGTGTGCCCTGGTATTGTGGTTGAGCTGTGTTTGCCTTAAGTCCAGTCATCTGCAGTGGCTCTTTTTGCCAGATTGGGGGCAGGGTTTGGTCCCTGTGTTGTTAATGGGCCAGTCTGGAGCCATCTTCCGCTTGAGCTAGGTCAGACCAGAAGTTTGCCAGAGCTGCAGTTACCAAACTATGTTGTCCCTTGAGGCCTTCCATGTTGGGAGGGGCCTGCAGTCAGACCAGATGAGTACCCTCAGCCCACTGCTGGTATTGCTGGTGAGTGTGGTTATCTTCCCCTCTCCCCAGGGCAGTCAGGACTGCTTGCACAATGCCATGTTTGTCACATTGCTTTGGAGAACTCTTGCAGAGGATGGTTTGTGCAGGAGCACAGGAGAGTGTGGGAGTGGGGCCTGCTGTTAGCCAGGTTTGTGCAGATCTAAGGGAAGGGACCTGGAGCCACTTTGGAGAACTAGGAGACTTGAGTATGCTGAAGACTTCAGGGGAATGGGGCACGTGTTAGCAAGCTAGGTGGAGAAGTTTGTGCTGCTCTCGTTCCTATAGCTGTCCATGTATCTAGGCTTAGGGGCAGGGGAGCTAAATAGTGCCCACCAGCTGTTTCATTCTTGGAGAAGTTGCCCAAAGATCCCTGCCCTTCCAGGGCACGCTCTGAGATTAGTAAATAAATCTTCTTCCCATGTACTCCAAGCAGGTTTGTTTTTTTTTTTTTTTTAAACTGCCATTTTTTGGAGTATCTCAGCAGGGTTCTTCCTTACGCTGTCTCTTTAAGGGTGGAGACTCAGTTTCCTATCACCCCTCCTGCTCTCCCAGAGCTGAGCCACTGATGTTTTAAGTTCTGGATATTAAGCCCACTGATTCTTAGGCCCCTCTGGCTTTCAAAGGCAAATGTATGGGGATTCATCTAACCAGTGCAGGTCCCCCATGTATGGGGTGCCAGGGGTGGGGTCTGCTTCTTTCCCTTCTCTGTGCTTACAGTGGCCTCCTTCCCACACACAGTCTCCTGGCTCAGGTTGGTTCCAGGCTGCATCTCTACCCTTCCTACCATGTGGCCTCTTCCTCTTTGGTTAGCTCTGGAGGGTCTGTCCTGCCAGTCTTTGGGTCATTTTCTGGGCTATTTACACTGATGTGAGTGTTACCTAGGTATATGGTGGGGCAGGGTAAGCTTAGGATCTCCTAGTTCACCATCTTTCCCAGAAGTCTGTTGTTTCTATTAATACAAATGTTTTCCATTCTTACTCTAGAAGCCATCATTCCCTTATAACCTTATAACCTCACATTCCCTTATAACCTTAAAACCCGCCTTCCACTTTAACACATTTCATCCTTACATACCAAATCCATCTGCAACTCTGCTACCTGAAGTAACTAGTAAGATACTTCTCAGAGAGATGTCCTTGTCGAAGAATCTTTATAGTGTCCTCATGGCCTACAGTGGAATCAGTCTAAATCCCCTAGAGGGCTTTCCCTCACTTCCCCTAATATTACTGCCAGTCTGTCACACTGTTCATTGGATTCACGCGATCCTTGCTCAGCAAATTTTTGTTCATGGCATTTCCCCAGTAATAACCACCTTTCTCACACACCCCCTGTCACTGCTAGTTAAAATGTTTCAATACCCAACTTAAATTTTATCTCTCTAGTGATTTTGCAAGAGACCACTTTCTCTCGAGTCTAAGCATTCTTGGTGCTTCCGTTTGCTCAGATCGCTGCTCTGTACTTTCATTGTTTCTTACTACGTTTATTCCCCTCTCTCATCTGCATCAAATGGGCTGTAAATTATATTAAAAGAAGCACAAATTCTCGACACTTGCTTCCCTCCCAAATTCATTATCAACACAAAGGCAAACATATAAAGTGTTCAGAATACTTAACAGACCTAATTGGGTTTTTTTTCAAATCGAAGTATAATTGACAGGGTATTACATTACTTGCAGGTGTACAGGATGACTCTATATTTGTATATATTGCACAATGATCATCACAGCTTCATCAACGTCCATCACCATACAGAGGTAAAAAAAAAAAACTTTTTTTTTTAAATTTGAAGATTTACTCTCCTAACAATTTTCAAATATGTAATACAGTACAGGCACAATTCGTTTTATTGTGCTTAACTTGATTGTACTTCATAGATAATGCATTTCTTAAAAAATTAAAGGTTTGTGGCAACCCTGCCTTGAGCAGCTCTCTCTGCACCATTTTTCAGCAGCAGTTGCTCACTTCTTGTCTCTGTGTCACATTTGGGTAACTCTGGAAATATTGCAAACTTTTTCATTATTACTGTATTAATTAGGGTGGTCTGTGATCAGTCATTAGGACTCATTGGAAGGTCAAGTGATGAATAGCATTTATTTTTAGCAATACAGTATTTTTTTTTAATTTTTACTTATTTATTTGACAGAGAGAGACACAGCAAGGGAACACAAGCAGGGGGAGTGGGAGTGGGAGAAGCAGACTCTTTGTGGAACAGGGAGCCTGACGCAGGGCTCAATCCCAGAACCCTAGGCTCATAACCTGAGCTGAAGGCAGCGGCTTTAATCCACTGAGCCACCCAGGTGCCCTGCAATACCATATTAATCAAGGTATGTAATGTTTTTGTATCTCATACTATTGGACACTTAATAGGCTGTAGTGCAAACATAACTTCTGTCTGCACTGAAAAACAAATTTATTTGATTCACTTTATTGTGATATTCGTTATATTGTGGTCATCTGGAACTAAACATGCATTATCTCCAAGGTATGCCTATATTTGAATTGTAGTGGCCCTGCTGTGCATAACATCCACATGACTTTATAAAGTTTGTACCTTTTGACTACTGTGACCCATTTTTGTCCACACACACCCCTTGCCCATCCAGCATGTGCCCATTCTCTGGCAACAACCTGTTCTCTATATCTGTGAATTTGGGTTTTTGTTTTGCTTCAGATTTCACATACAAGTGGTTTCATGGGATATTGGTCTTTCTTTGTCTGACTTCACTTAGAATAACCTCTAGGTCCATCCATGTTGGTCTCAAATGGAATGATGTCATCCTTTTTATATATACATAATCTAGTATCCATGTAGGTGTATGTTTAAAGCCTTTATTTATTAGAGAGAGCACAAACAGGGAGTACCAAAGGGAGAGGGAGAAGTAGACTCCCTGCTGAGCAGGGATTTCCCAGGACCCTGGGATCATGACCTGAGCCAAAGGCAGATGCTTAGCCAACTGAGCCATCCAGGCTCCCTGTATTTAAATATATATACAAACATACGTATATAAATGTAAATACATACAGTACATTTTCCTTCTCCGTTTGTCTGTTGATGGACTCTTGGGCTGCTTCCATAATTTGGGTATTATAAATAATGCTGCAATGAACATAGGGGTGCATATATTTTCCCAGTTCGTGTTTTCATTTACTATGGGTAAATACCCAGTAGTGGAATTCCTGCATCATATGGTGTTTTTTAAAAAGATTTTATTTATTTACTTGACAGATCACAAGCAGGCGGGGGTGGGGTGGGGTCGGGAGCAGGATCCCCACTGAGCAGATAGCCCAATGTGGGGCTTGATCCCAGGACCCTGGGATCATGACCTTAGCCAAAGGCTGAGGCTTTAACCCACTGAGCCACCCAGGTGCCCCTCATGTGGTATTTTTAACTTTTTGAAGAACTTTAATAGTGTTTTCTCCATTGCCTTCCATTTTAGATTCCCACCAACAGTGCACAAGTGTTTCTTGCCATCTCTTATTTCTTGCCAACACTTGTTATTGTTTGTGTCTTTTATTTTAGCCATTCTAACAGGTATGAGATGATCTCTCATTATAGTTTTGATTAGCGTTTCCCTGATGAGTGATGTTGAGCATCTTTCCATGTGCCTGCTGGCCACCCGTATGACATCTTTGGAAAAGTGTTCATGTTCTCTGCCCATTTTGTATTTGGATTTTTTATTTTTTTGGCATTGAGTTGTATAAGTTCTTTATGTATTTTGGAGACTACCCCTTACTAGATACATCATTTGCAAATACTTTTTTCCACTCAGTAAGTTGCCATTTGGTTTTGTTGATTGTTTTGCTTTGCTCTGCGGAAGCACTTGATGTAGTCCTAATAGTTCATTTTTTGTTTCCCTTGCCTTAGGAGAGCCTATCTAGAAAAATGTTACTGTGGCCAGTGTCAGAGAAAATACTACCTGTGTTTTCGTCTGGGATGTTTATGGTTTCAGGTCTCATTTGGGTCTTTAATCCATTTTGAGTTTATTTTTATATAAGTTGTAAGAAAGTGGTACAGGTTCATTCCTTTTCATGTAGCTATCCAGTTTTCCCAGCACCATTTGTTGAAAACACTGTCTTTCTCCCTGTTGTATATTCTTGCCTCCTTTGTCATGGATAAATTGACTGTATAATAAATAGTAGGTTTATTTCTGGGCTGTCTATTCTGTTCCATTGATCTCTGTGTCTGTTTTCGTGCCAGTACCATACTGTTTTGAGTACTGCTCTTTGTAGTGTATCTTAATATCTGGGATTTGGATACATCCATCTTTGTTCTTTCTCAAAATTTCTTTGGCTCTTTGGGGTTTTCTTTAATTCCATACAGACTTTAGCATTATTTGTTTGATTTTGTGAAAAATGCTGTAAGTATTTTGATAGGGATTGCACTGAATCTCTAGATCTTTTGGGTATAATGGAAATTTTAACAATATTCTTCCGGTACATGGGCACAGAATTTATTTCCATTTGTGCATTTTCAGTTTCTTTGACCCATGTTTTAGTTTTCAGAGCACAGGTCTTTCATCTCTTTATTAATTTTATTCCAGGGTATTGTATTCTTTCTGGTACAAGTGCAGATGGTATTTTTTAATTTCTCTTTCTGTTACTTTGTGATCAGTGTATAGAAATGCTGCTGATTTCTGGGTATTAATTTTGTATCCTGCCCCTCTACTAACTTCATTTATCACTTCTCATAGTTTTTTGATGGAATCTTCAGGATTTTCTGTGTATCATATCATCCTGTCTGCAAATAGTGATAGTTTACTACTTTACCAAGAGATGGATGTACCTCCTCTCTTGTCTGATTGCTGTGGCTAGGACTTTCCAGTACAGTGGTGAATAATGGTGGTGAGAATGGACATCCTTGTCTTGTTTCTGACCTTACATAGAAAGCTCTGTTTTTTCACTATTATGTTAGCTGTGGGTTTTCATATATGGCCTTTATTATACTGAAGTATGTTCTCTCTAACCCCACTTTGTTCAGACTTTTATCATGAGTTGACACTGAATCTTGTCAAATACTTTTTCTGCAGCATTTGAGATGATTGTATGATCTTAATCCTTTGTTTTGATGATGTGTATAACACTGATTGTTTTTTGCAAATAGTGAACCATTTTTGCATCCCTGGAATAAATCCCACATGATCTGCAGTGAATGATCTTTTTACTAGATTACTGTATACAGTTGGCTTATATTGTGTTTTTCATCCTCATAGATGCAAAAGTCTTCTGGGATATTGAATTGGAGATTGTGTGTGTGTGGGGTGTGTGTGTGTGTGTGTGTGTGTGTGTGTGTGTGTGTGTGTGATGCCTGTGGTTTTGATATTAGGGTAATACTGGTGTCATAAAATGAATTTGGAAGCTTTCCTTACTCTTTTTCAAATAGTTTGAAAATAATTGTGTATTCTTCCTTAAATGAGTAGTAAAATTTACCTGTGAATCCCTCTGGTTCTGAACAACTATTTTTGGTGATTTTTTGATTACCAATTAAATTTCACTACTAGGAATTGGTCTGTTCAGGTGGTCTGTTTTTTTCCTGGTTCATTTTTGGAAGGTTGTATTTTTCTAGGAATATATCCCTTTATTCTAGGTTGTCCAATTTGTTGGCATATAATTTGTCACAATATTTTCTTAGAATCGTTTGTATTTCTCTGGTGTGAGTTGTTACTTCTCTCTCTTCTGATTTTATTTATTTAGATCCTTTTCTCTTTTTTGTGGATGAATCTGGCTAAGGGTTTGTCTGTTTTGCCCTTTTTCCCCCTTTGCTCCTTTGCTAATTCCACATGTGAATGAGATCATATAGTATTTGTCTTTCTCTGGCCGACTTATTTCCCTTAGCATTATTCTCTCTAGTTCCATCCATGTTGTTGCAAACGGCAAGATTCCATTCTTTTTATAGCTGAATAATAATGCATTCTACATATATATTTTCTTTATTCATTCATCATCAGTGGATGCTTGGGCTGCTTCCATTGTTTGGCTATTATAAATAATGCTGCAGTAAACATGGGGGTGCATGTATCCCTTTGAATTAGTGTTTTTGGGTTTTTTGGTTAAATACCCAGTTGTGCAGTTCCTGAATCATACAGTAATACTATTTTTAATTTTTTTAAAGATTTTATTAATTTATTTGACAGAGAGAGATCACAAGTAGGCAGAGAGGCAGGCAGAGAGAGAGAGAGAGGAGGAAGCAGGCTCCCTGCTGAGCAGAGAGCCCGATGCGGGACTCGATCCCAGGACCCTGAGATCATGACCTGAGCTGAAGGCAGCGGCTTAACCCACTGAGCCACCCAGGCGCCCTATTTTTAATTTTTTGAGGAACCTCCATTCTGTTTTCTGCAGTGGCTGCTCTGGTTGGTATTCCCATCAACAGTACAAGAGAGTTTATTTTTCTCCACATCCTTGCCAATACTTGTTGTTGATGGTGTTTTTTATTTAAGCCATTCTGACAGGTATGAGGTAATACCTCATTGTAGTTCTGATTTGCAACTCCTTTATGAGTGATGTTGAGCATCTTTTCATATATCTGTTGGCCAACTCTGTGTCTCTGGAGAAGTATCTGTTCATATCTTCTGCCCATTTTAAAATTATTTGTTTGGGGAGGGTGTTGAGTTTTATTAGTTTTTTATATATTTTTGGATACTAGCCTGTTACTGGATGTCATTTGCAAACATCTTCTCCCATTCATTTGGTTGCCTTTAATTGACGGTTTCCTTTGCTTTAGGGAAACTTTTTATTTTGATATAGTCCTAGTAGTTTATTTTTGCTTTTATGTCCCTTGCCTCAGGCAACATATCTAGAAAAATGTTGCTATGGCCAGTGTCTGACCAGTTATTGCCTGTGCTCTCTTCTAGGAGTTTTACGGTTTTGGGTCTCACATTTACATCTTCAAACCATTTTGACTTTATTTTTGTGTATAGTGATAGAAAGTGGTCCCACTGCATTCGTTTACATGTAGCTGTCCAGTTTTTCCAACACCATTTGTTGAAGAGACTGTTTCTTTTCTGTTGTATATTCATTCCTCCTTTGTTGAAGATTAATTAACTGTTTAACCATGGGTTTATTTTGGGGTTTTCTGTTCTATTCCATTGATCCACATGTCTGTCTTATGCCAATACCATACTGGTTTAATTACTACCACATTGTAATCTAGAATTGTGATACCTCCAGTTTTTTCTTTTTCAAGATTGCTTTGAGTATTTGAGGTCTTTTGTGCTTCCGTACAAATTTTAGAATTGTTTGTTCTAGTGCTGTGAAAAATGCTGTTGGTATTTGGATAGGGATTGCATTAAATCTATACACTGCTTTGGGTAGTATAGACATTTTAACAATATTTCTTCTTCTAGTCCATGAGCACAGAATATCTTTCCATTTCTTTGCATTGTCTTTAATTTTTTCATCAGTGTTCAACAGTTTTCAAACTACAGGTCTTTCACCTCCTTGGTTAAATTTATTCCTAGATATATTACTGGTTTTGGTGCAATTGTAAATGGGATTGTTTCCTTAATTTCACGTTCTTTGCTTCATTATTAGTGGGTAGAAATACAACAGGTTTCTCTACATTGATTTTTGTAGTCTATGACTTTACTGTATTCATTTTTCAGTTTTAATGGATTTTTGGAGTCTTCAGGGTTTTCTATACATATAGTATCATCTGCAAATAGTTTTATTACTACTTTACCAGTTTGGATGCCTTTTATTTCTTTGTTGTCTAATTGCTGTGGCTAGGACTTCCAGTACGGTGTTGAATAAAAATAGTGAGACTGGACACCTTTGCTTGTTCCCCATCTTAGGAGAAAAGCTCTGTTTTCTCCCATTGAGTATGATGTTAGCTGTGAGTTTTTCATATATGGCCTTCATTGTGTTCCCTCTAAACCTACTTTGTTGAGGGTTTTATCATGGATGGATTTGTACTTGGTGGAGTGGTTTTCCTGTATCTATTGAAGTGATCATACGGTTTTTATTCTTATTGGTGTGAAATATCCTGTTGATTTGACTCGCCAATATTGAACCACTCTTGCACCCTAGGAATAATTCCCATTTCATTGTGGTGAATGATTTTTTCAGTATACTGTTGAATTCAGTTGGCTGATACTTTGTTGGGGTTTTTTGTATCTGTGTTCATGAGGGATGTTGGCCTGTGGTTCCTTTTTTTTTTTTTTTTTGTGGTATCTTTATCTGGTTTTGGTGTCTGGGTGATACTGGCTTTGTAGAATGAATTTGGAAGTTTGCCTTCCTCCTCTGTTCTTGGAACAGTTTGTAAAGAATAGGTATTAATTTTTAAATGTTTGATAGAATCCACCTGTGAAGCTCTCTGGTCCTGGACTTCTGTTTAGGGGAATTTTCAAATATTACTGATTAACTTTCATTGTTGGTAATAGGTCTGTTCAAATTTTCTCTTCCTGCTTTAGTTTTGCTAAGTTCTATGTTTCTAGGAATCTATCCATTTCTTCTCAGTTGTCCAATTTGTTGGCATATATGTTTTCATAATAATCTGTTAAAGTTGTGCAACATCCGGACAACACAACGATACTCTGTTGTGTTGGTTGTTATTTCTTTCATTTGTGATTTTGAGTCCTCTGTCTCTGTCTCTCGCTCTTGAATCTGTCTAGAAGATTACCAGTTTTTGGGTCTTTTCAAAGAACCAGTTCCTAGTTTCATCTATTTTTTTAGATTATGTATCATTTATTTCTGCTCTAACTTTATTATTTCCTTCCTTGAGTTTGGTTTGGGTTTTGTTTCTTCTTTTTGTAGCTCCTTTTAGGTATAAACTTAGGTTGTGGGAGACTTTTCTTGCTCCTTGAGGCAGGCCTATATTGTTCTATACTTCCCTTTTAGAACCACTTTTGCTGCATCCCAGAGATTTTGGGGCATTGTGGTTTTGTTTTCACTTGTTTCCATATAATTCTATTTTTTTGGTTGACCCATTCGTTGTTCAGTAGCATCTTACTTAACTTACATGTATTTGTGTCTTTCCAGCTTTTTTCTTGTGGTTGATTTCTAGTTTCGTAATGTTGTGGTCAGAAAAGATGCATGGTATGACTTCAGTTTTTTAAAAAATTTATTCAGACTTGTTTTGTGACTTGTGTCCCATTCTGGAGAATGCTCCATGTGCAGTTGAAAAGAATGTGTATTCATTCTGTTTTAGGATGCAGTGATTTCAGTATGTCTGTTAAATCCAGCTGGTCCAGAGGATCATTCAAAGCTAGTGTTCCCTTACTGATTTTCTGTTTGGATGATCCATCCATCAGTGTATGTGGGATGGTAGCATCCCCTACTATTATTGTGTTAATATTATTTCCTTCATATATTTATTTGACAGATAGAAAGTACAAGTAGACAGAGTGGCAGGCAGAGGGACAGGGAGAAGCAGTCTCCCCACTGAGCAGGGAGCCCGATGCAGGGCTCGATCCCAGGACCCTGGGATCATGACCTGAGCCAAAGGCAGCTGCTCAACTGACTGAGCCACCCGGGCACACACCACCCATCCGCCCCCAGCTCTCTTTTGACATCCATTTACATGATAAATCTTTTCCATCCCCTCATTTTCCAAATGCAGTTGTGTTTAGGTTTGAAATTAGTCTCTTGTAGGCAGCATTATGATGGGTCTTGTTTTTTATTCGCTTACCACCCTCTGCCTTTTGATTGGAGCATTTAGTCAGTTTACACTCAAAGTAATTATTGATGTGTATTTATTGCCATTTTGTTACTTGTTTTGAGGTTGTTTCTGTAGATTTTTCTCTAATCTTTTCCTCTTTTGCTCTTTCATGGTTTGTTGGCTTTCTTTAGTGACAACTTGTGTTCCCTTCTCTTTATTCTTTGCGTATGTGTTACTGTGTGTGTGGTTACAATCAGGTCTCCACACATCTTCTGCGTAACATCTTCTGCGTAATAGCATCTGTATGAAGTTGATAGTTACTTAAGTATGAATATATTGTATACTCCTCTGCCTGCTATGTTTTACACATATGGTGTCATATTTAGCATCCTTTCATGGATCCCTTGACTGGCTTTTACAGAAATACTTATTTTTACTGCTTTTGTGTTTCCTCCCTTTGTACTATCACTTTCAGTCTGGCCTTTCCAAACAGTTCCCTTTAGTATTTCTTGCAGGGCTAGTTTAGTGGTCGGGAACGCCTTTCATTTTTGTCTGTGAAACTCTCTCTCCCCCTCTATTCTGAATGATGTACTTGCTGAACAGAGTATTCTTGGCTGCAGACTTCTTTCCTGTCAGCATTTTCAGTATATCATGCAGTCACTCCCTTCTGAGCTGCCAAGTGACTACTGAAAACGGTACTGATAGCTTTTTGGAGTTTCCCTTGTATGTAATTTTTTCCTGCTTTGAAATTTTTTTTATCACTATATTTTTGCCACATTAATTGCTGTGTGTCTTGGTGTGCACCTTCTGTGAATTTGTTGGGGGCTCTCTGTGCCTCATAGATTTGTTTCCTTTCCCAGATGAGGGAAGTTTTCAGCTGTTACTCAAATAAATTTTCTGTCCCCTTCTCTCCTCTAACATCCCCATAATACAGATGTTACCACATTCGATTGAGTCAATCAGGCATATTATTTACATTCGTTTCACTTAGATTTGTTGCTTTGATTTGGTTCTGTTCTTTCATTTGGGACAGATTTCTGTGTCTCCTCTTCATATTGTGTATGTGTGAGGAAAGCCAGCCACTTCTCTCGCTCTTAGCGATAGCAGCCTTCTGAAGAATAGGGCCAGTAATGCAGTGCCCTGTCCCCTGTTCCCTGGGGCCTGGCACTTCAGAGTGTCTCCTGGGTGTGCTGTGCTTGTTCTGCGGTTGAGTCCTGGGCATCACCTTCCTCAGATCCGGTTGTCTGCGAGGTTCGCTTTGCCTGCTCTGTGCAGGGCCTGGTTCCCAGCAGGGGAGAGGCGCATTTTAACAAGGTACACAGTCCTATGCTTGTGAAATGTGCCCTGTGCCGAGGGTCGAGGTCAAGGGTTGTGTTGGCAGAGTTTGCACTGGTCTTCAGGGGGAGGAGGGCCTGACTTTTTTCCCCTACTTTTTCTTTTTTTAGTCTCTTTGATTTATTTCTGCTCTGATCGTTACACTTTCTTTTCCTCTACTCCCCTGGAACCTTACTTGATTCTTTTTTTTTTCCTTTGGGATTAGGCTTGTAGCGCTATATACGTCCCTCTTAGAACTGCTTTCTCTGTATCCCAAAGATCTTGCACTATTGTTTTCTTTTCATTTTCATTTACCTCCATGTATTTTCTTTTCTTCTTGGCTTGCTTCCTTGAACAATGGGTAGATTGTACTGTCTCCCTATGCTTTTTTTTTTTTTCTAGTCCTCCTTTGCTGGGATTTGTCTCATACCATTATGATCAGAAAAGATACATGTGGGCGCCTAGGTGGCTCAGTGGGTTAAGCCGCTGCCTTCGGCTCAGGTCATGATCTCAGGGTCCTGGGATCGAGTCCCACATCGGGCTCTCTGCTCAGCAGGGAGCCTGCTTCCTCTATCTCTCTCTCTCTCTCTCTGCCTGCCTCTCCATCTACTTGTGATCTCTCTCTGTCAAATAAATAATAAATAAAATCTTTAAAAAAGAAAAAGAAAAGATACATGCTAGGAGTTAAATCTCCTTAAATTTACTGAGGCTTGTTTTGTGGCCTGATTTATGTTCTAGTCTGGAGAACATTCCATGTGCACTTGAAAAGGATGTGTATTCTGTTTAGGGATGGGATGATCTGAATATATGTTCTGTCCATCTGGTCTAATGTTTCCTTCAAAGACTATTTTCCTTATTGATTTTCTGCCTCCATCTATCCATTGATGGAAATGGGAGTTTTAAAGACACCCACAGTTACTGCTGTATTACCATCAGTTTCTCTCTTTAGGTCTGTAAATCCTTGCTTTATCTTCTTAGGTGCTCCAGTATTGGGTGCATAAATATTAATATTTGTTATATCCACTTGTTACTATAGTAGTAATGTCCTTCCTTGCCTCTAAAACAGTCTTTGTTTTAACAAAGTCTATTTTTTTTCTGGTGCTGATACACTGGAAAACAATATGGAGGTTCCCAAAAAAGTTAAAAATAAATACCCTAAGTTAAGAGTATAAAAGTTAAAATTATAGGGAGGGTATGTGCTTTGGTGAGTGCTGTGAAGTGTGTAAACCTGGCGATTCACAGACCTGTACCCTTAGGGATAAAAATATATTAAATGTTTATAAAAAATTTAAAAAAAATTTAAAGAATTAAGAGTATAAAAGTTAAAATTAAAAAAAGTTAAAAATAAATACCCTAATAAATACCCTAAAAATATTTACCCAAAGAAAGCAAAAACCAGTAGCTCAAAGGGATACATACCCCGATATTTACAGCAGCATTATCTACAGTGGCCAAAATATTGGAACAGCCCAAGTGTCCACTGACTGATTAATGGATAAAGAAGATGTGTGTGTGTGGGTGTGTGTGGGTGTGTGTGTGTGTGTGTGTGTGTGTAATGAATTATTACCCAGCCATAAAAAAAAGATTGAAATCTTGCCTTTGCAATGACATGATGGAGTTAGAGAGTATAATGCTAAGCAAGATAAGTCACTCAGAGAAAGACAAATACCGTATGGTTTCGCTCAGGTGGAATTTACAGAGCAAAACAAAGGAGGGACTAGGGGGAGAGAAACGAAGAGAACAAACTGATGGTCATCAGAATGGAGGCGGGTGAGGTGATGGGGATGAAGAAGTGAGTGCACTGCTTGTGAGGAGCACCACGGGGTGGATGGCAGTGGTGGATCATTGGATTATACAGCTGAAACTTACCCTGTATGTTAAATAACTGGAATTCAAATAAAAACAGTATTTTTGATATAAATATTAAATGTATAATGATCTATAATCCTGTTTGGGTATGTGCTTTAAAACTTTCTGAGGTGTTCAACAAACTCCAAGATTTGAAATGGCACATGAAGTCTTTTTTACTAATTAGGCTTGTTTATTTGGTATTTTCAGTTACTTGGAAAGCACTGTCAAACCAACAGTGATGAGCATTAGGTTATATTATATGGGTAAATGCTATAACGAGCCTAGAAAATATATGAAGTTCCTTGTTTTACTATGTCCTAGTATAAGGCCACTACTTAAGTGATTGATATGTTATGTCACAGAAATAACCAGATTTCCTTGTCAGTTGCATTATAATGAACTTTCAGATCTTTAACCATGTCCATTTGAGGATTGGTTTTTTGGGGTGGTTTTGTTTTTTCGTTTGTCATTTATAGTTTTAAGATTTAGTCTAGAGCACATGAGCAGGGGGAGGGGCAAAGAGAATCCTCAAGCAGATTCCCTGCTGAGCTCAGAGCCTGATGTGGTGCTCAATTGTAGGGACCTGAGCCAAAATCAAGAGCCAGTCACCCCTCATTTGATGCTCTTGCAAAATGTGTTTCTTCTTCAAAGAGATTCATAAAGGGAACTTTTGACAAATAATGGTTTTTGGTATATTCAAAACTGAGCTAGGTAAGAATTTCCAGAAATAATGGAAAAGCCACATTCAAACAAAAACTAATATAGGACTGAATGAATTGAGGAAAATGATAAAATATCCTTCATGAACAAATTGAAACATTTAATTTTTCTCCCTACCTCAACCCTCCAGAGTCTAGAAACTGAGTATTCTTCCTTCTATGGCAATTATAGTTACTTGTGTAAGTTAAATAAAAACCTGTTCTCCTAACAGGACACTGTTTGGAAGATTGGTTATATTACGAAGGCTTTGACTGGAATGTCATGCTTGAGAGAGAAATGCATCACCTCAGATACGACCAGACTGCTTTAAGGAATTAAGATTGACCTTACGGAACCAAGGGAGCCTCTTGGAACTGTTGGCCTGATTCCTTGCTTGCAGAGTTCCCAGCGACCTTACCAGGTGAGTAAGGAATGTCTTCCTGGAGGGTGCAAGAATCACAGCATATTTTGGGCATCTGAAGAAGAGAAATTCACTCAAATCAACAGGAATTGCAGGCAGGTCCGATGATGATAATTTGGCTTGTCTCTGGCCTTGAGTTCAATCTAGAGATTCCTTTAAAATCTGCTTTACTTGGAACTTTTTATAAGGACCTATAATGATCAGTCACTGTTCTTGATGAGCTTATGTGAATAATTGGGCCAAGTTAGTTAAAACTGGGCTTGTTTTAACACTAATGAGTTTTGACTTGGCTATTTCTGGAAATAAGGGTGAATTTAGAAAAACTGTTCCAGTATGGTATCCTTATGATGTTCGAGTCTAGTTTCAACTTTAAATGTTGTTGTTTGCCTAAGCTAGACAACTGGAGGTAAACTTCAGAGAGATTGCTCTAAGAGCTCCCATGTAAACAGTTTCCCTGATTGTTACTCTGTGGGGATAATAAAAAGGACCCTGTGGGCCTATGATGATTGAGACAGCGGGATGAGGGGATGGCCTCCCCAGCAGTTGTGGGACTCTCGTATCACCTTGAGCACTTCTCTGTGGCTGGCATGACAAAATTGCTCCTTAAAAATCAGAGCGTTGTGCTCGCTTTGGTAGCACATATACTAAAAATCAGAGCGTTACCCCACTCCATGGGGCTAAGTATAAAATAGTGGAGATAAGGGATGGCCTCACCTTGCTTCATGATTGGAGAATGCACTTAGGGATGCCCTTCTCTCAAGAGACCAGTCCTCTCCCACTTACCCACAATTCCTCATTCCTAGGATATTGTAAAGGCTAGACAAGGCAAAGAGGGCTTCTTGATGGTTTTATCCTTCACCCACATTTGCTCCAGGAGGTACCTCTGTCAATGTCACATTGTAAGTAGAGGCTTTAGCCAAGCAGACAGGAGCCACTTTTAACCAAACACAACATGAAGCCACCCACACATTTGAAAAGTGGGCCTCCAAAACCTAATGGCCATTGATACCCTGACTGCAAGTCAAAGAGGAAGTTATTAATGCTAATACTGAGACTAAATGACATGCATATGTCCCAGACAACTCTTCCTGTGTATCCAAAGTTTTAGCAGATGTGCATACCATACCTAAACTTTCTTTTTTTTTTTTTTAAACAATGGGCACATTATGCTGAGCTACACAACCAATCTTCCTACCAGATTTGTGGTTTACTGCCCCTACCAAGCACTGCAGGCCGCCCTTAGTGGTCTTCTCCATTACACGGTACAGATGAGCATTATTTGTAGCAGTGCATAGCCCATGTGTCACCTCAGTACCAGCACACACACGGATATTTCCATTACTAAGAAGGTGTTTCTTGGCGGCCTATGGAAAATATTATATGGAACTCTCCAGGCCATAAGAGGCCTTCCTCTTACCTTCAGACAGTATGCCAACCCGGGGATGGGCTCCCAGAACTGACAGGACCCATGTTCCATTGGGTCTAGACATCTGACCTCTATTTTTCTTCCATCAGGCTTAGAAAATGGCATATGGCCCATTGAAGCCCTTGATCAGTGCACACTGAAGGCCTTAAATGATTCTCAAAATAGCATTACAGTATTAAACACTGAAATGACCCAAATGCATAAAGCAGTTCTACAAAGTAGAATGGCATTAGAGGTCTTAAAAGCAGCACAAGGAGGAATATATGCCATTACTAAGGCAGAATTCTTTCGATACTACCAGAAATAGAACAGGGTTACTTACTGATGTGAGTAATCAAACTGGCGCTCTTTGTGTGACTGGTTACACTCCTGGTCAGGAGGTGGGCTACAGCCCATGATAAAGGGTCATCACATTGCTCCTCTTCTTTTCGTTATGATAATCCCAGTGTGTTCTCTTCACTTTGTTCTCTCCTGTTGTCCAGATACGTGGAAGCAGCTCCTGACTCCTTCACTGAGCCAGAACATGATCCTTAGTACTCAGAACAAGTCCACCCCCGTGCACCATCTGGACTCTGCAGCAGTGGCCCTCCGTAGGGACAATTTTAGTCCCATAGGTAGGGATAGCTCTACAACCTCATTCACATGAAGTTACAGAAGATGAGCCCTCTGTCCTTCAGCAGCCTTAAAGATCTGAGGACCGAAAAAATAGCCAGATGGGAAATGAGGGATAGAAGAAAAAAAAAAAAACCTCATCTTTAACCCAGAACACCCAGCATGGAGCCCAGTGCAGGGCTCAAACTCAAAACCCTGAGTGAGATCAAGACCTGGATGTTCAACCAGCTTAGCCATCCAGGCACCTCAGCTGGCTGCTGTGTTCTTGAATGGTCTCATGCCTGCCTGTATGTCTCCCTGAGAGTTAGTATTTGAGCTGAATGACAAACTACCAAGATTTCTCTCTTGCTTTTCAAGTAGAATTTGAAGAAGGGCAGCTGCCTTCAGCGTGGGTCATGATTCCAGGGTCCTAGGGTCCTAGGGCCCCCATCAGGCTCCCTGCATGGATCCTGCTTCTCCCTCTCTTTCTACCCATCCCCCTGCTTGTGCTGTCAAATAAATAAAATCTTTAAAAAAGCAAAATCTGAGGGGCACCTGGGTGGCTCAGTGGGTTAAAGCCTCTGCCTTCAGCTCAGGTTACGATCCCAGGGTCCTGGGATCCAGCCCCGCATGGGGCTCTCTGCTCAGCGGGGAGCCTGCTTCCCCTCCTTCTCTCTCTGCCTGCCTCTCTGCCTACTTGTGATCTCTGTCAAATAAAAATTTTTGAATAAGACATTTATGATCTAAGACTCCCTCCCCTGGATCTCTTACAACTTAAGAGATGTAGTAAGTAAGTAAATGTGGGACGGACAGTTAAGGACTGCGTTCTCTCACCCCCACGTTTACACAGAGCTGTCCTAACTCCCAGTGTGACTACATTTGGAAAGTATTACATCTCTTAAGTCCATAATGTTACATGAGATCATGAGGGTGGGGTTTTAATCCACTAGGACTGGTACCTTGATAAGAACAGAGGTGCAAATCAAAACCACAATGAGATCCCGCCTCAAACACCAGTCAGGACAGCTACAGTCAGGAAATGACAGATGTTGGCAAGGATGCAGAGAAAGGGGAACCCTCCTACACTGTTGGTGGGAATGCAAGCTGGTGCAGCCACTCTGGAAAACAGTGTGGAGGCTCCTCAAGATATTAAAAATAGAGCTACCTATGACCCAGCAATCACACTACTGGGTATTTACCCCAAAGATACAAATGTGATTTGAAGGGGCACATGCACCCCACTGTTTATAGCAATATCCCTAATAGCCAAACTATGGAAAGACCTTAGATGTCTGTCAACATTAATATATAATGATTATATATGTGTGTGTGTGTATACACAACACACAATGGAATATTACTCAGCCATCAGAAAAGTGCAACAGTGGGTGCCTGGGTGGCTCAGTGGGTTAAAGCCTCTGCCTTCCGCTCAGGTCATGATCCTGGGGTCCTGGGATTGAGTCCCACGTTGGGTTCTCTGCTTGGTGGGGAACCTGCTTCCTCCTCTCTCTCTGCCTGATTCTCTGCCTACTTGTGATCTCTGTCAAATAAGTAAATAAAAATCTTTTTTTTTTAATTTATTTAACAGAGATCACAAGTAGGCAGAGAGGCAGGCAGAGAGAGAGGAGGAAGCAGGCTCCCCGCTGAGCAGAGTCCGATGCGGGACTCGATCCCAGGACCCTGAGATCATGACCTGAGCCAAAGGCAGCGGCCCAACCCACTGAGCCACCCAGGCGCCCTAGTAAATAAAAATCTTTAAAAAAAAAATGCAACAGTGTGGATGGAACTAGAAGGTATAATGCTAAGTGAAATAAGTCAGTCAGAGAAAGACAATTACATCTCACAGATATGTGGAATTTGAGAAACAAAGCAGGGACGGTTGGGAGGAAGAGGGGAAAAATGAAGAAATCAGAAAGGGAGACAAACCGTAAGAAACTCTTAACCTCAGGAAACAAACTGAGGGCTACTGGGAGTGGTGGGGATAAGGTGGCTGGGTGATGGACATTGGGGAGTGTATGTGCTATTGTGAATGTGAATTGTGGAAGACTGATGAATCACATAAATGTACCCTGAAACAAATAATACATTATATGTTAATTTTAAAAAGCCATCCAGGGGCACCTGGGTGGCTCAGCGGGTTAAAGCCTCTGCCTTCGGCTCAGGTCATGATCCCAGGGTCCTGGGATTGAGCCCTGCATCGGGCTCTCTGCTCAGCAGGGAGCCTGCTTCCCCCCCCATCTCTACCTGCCTCTGCCTACTTGTGATCTCTCCCTCTGTCAAACAAATAAATAAAATCTTAAAAAAGCCATCCAGTTGAGGGTGCCTGCGTGGGTCAGTGGGTTAAGCACCTCCCTTCAACTCAGGTCATGATCCTAGGGCTCCTTGCTCAGCAGGGCAGCTGCTTCTCCCTCTCCCTCCTGCTTCCTCTGCTTGTGTGTGTGCATTTGCTCATTCATTCTCATTCTCTGTCTCTCTCAAAAAATAGTCAGCCAGTCAATGCATCAGGCTTCCCAGCTTTAAATATTGTAACAATGACCCAGTTTCCAAAAGCAGGTCAGACTGCTTAATGGCCAAGGTTTTGTGCCATCAGCATCGGGCCCAAATCTCTGGCCTTACTACACTGTATATGCACAAGCCAGTCCACCCCATACTTGGTCTCTTTCTGACTCTTTTGTTCTGGAGTCTGCTCCCTCTGCCTCTCCCCGCATTTGTTCTCTCAATCTCTTGCTCTCTCAAATAACATCTTTAATTATAGTTGACATACAGTAATAGTTGTAGGCATGCAACATAGTGATTCAGCATTTAATATACTTACCAAATAATGCTTACCAGATATGTGTAGTTACCAGTTGCCACCAAAAGTGACTACGATATTGGCCATATTCTGTATACTGTCATTTTCACCCCATGACTTACACATAATTGGAAGTTTGTACCTCTTAATCCCCTCTGTATTCCACCAGCACCATCCCCCTGAACTCCTTGCCTTCTGGCAACTGCAAGATTTTTCTTTGCAATATGAGCTCTATCTTGTTTTTTGTTTTTTGGATTCCACATATAGGTGAAATATGTCTGTCAGACTGACTTCACCACATATGATATTGTCTAGGTCTATCCAAGTGGTTACAAATGACAAAATCTCAGTCATAATTATGGATGAGTAATATTTCATTGTATATAGAGAACCACTTTATCCGTCTGTCTATCAAGTAACACTTAGGTTGTTTCCATATTGTAGGTGCTTATGGGGGCCCAGGAAACTAGCGTAAGTAACTGTTAGGGCCCAGGAGACTGTACCCTAAACCACTGTCAGGGACCTAAGAGACAGAATTACATTAGGCAATGGCAGGGAGGGGAAGGGACTATACCCTGTTAGGCAATTGTCGTGGGCCCAGGAAGCTGCATCTTAGGCAATTATCAGGCCTGAAGAGACAGTTTTGATAATTTCCTCCAAACAAGTGCTGTACGAATTAATGTGGGGGCAAGGACACTGTAGCTGGAGGTGGTTTTGTATAGTCACAAGGCACTGGCTTCGGTAAATGTGGGGGGCCGGTGAAACTGCTGTGAGTTACTGGGGGGAAAAAATCTTGTTTATGGAGGGCCAGGAAATTCTCTAGTAAATATTTGGAATAAAGATCTTGAACTTAGGGGATTATGGGGGCACAGAAAGCAATTGGGTGATTTTGAGGAACCAGTGACACTATCTTACGTGTTTGTTGGGCCCTAGTAACTTTACCTTACATGGTTGGGGTGTCCCAAGAAAATACCTTATGTGAACTGGCAGGGGGTGGGGTGGCATTCTACCTGATGTGTTTGTAGACTCCCAGAAAACTCTACCCTAGGTGATGAAAGGTCCCAAGGACCATCCAGACTAATTCATTGTGGAAGCCAGAAATAGGGGACTGATTCTGTGGAACCTAAGCAGTTCTCCCTTAGGTATGCTGGGTTCCAAGAAGCATTACCCTAGCAAGTCTAGGCCCACAAATTCTGTATAAATGATTGTGGGGGCCCAGGAGGCTACAGTTTTAGGTGATTTTGTGGAGTCAAGACCCTGCTTGAGAAGAATGCTGGGGGCTTCTAACAGTCCATTGTAGGTGACTAGAGAGCCAGGACATAGTCAACCCCCACTTCATTGATTGTGGGGACAAAATCACCTTAGCTATTCGGCAGGCATCAACAGGAAACTATAACTTGGGATATTGTGGGGATGCCAGAAAACTTGATCTTAGGTAGTCTTGGGTGCCCAGGATACTCAACCTTAGTTCTTTGAGGTACACAGGGTAAACCTTTGTGATTTTGGGGCTGACAAAAATTCGGCTTTCAGAAATACTGAGGAATATGTACCTTGTGCAATTAGGGGAAGCCAGGAAACTCAATTAGAAAATTGTGGAGACCAGGAAAACAGTGAATTGTGGGTGAAGGCCATGAGTATATCCCCTAGTGATTTGAGGAATTAGAATGTTACACCTTGGGTGATCTAGTAGGACTAGGAAACTTACCTTCAGTTAATTTAGTATTGGAGTATCCTGGGCTCCCAGAACTCCCTCAGATACAGTTTCTTGAGCCCTCCATAATCAACAACGAGAAAGTACCCTGGGCCCCCTAGACTACCCAAGGCAGAATTTCCTGGGGCCCCAAATCGCTGGGGAATGTATTCTGGCTCATACACACGATGAACTAAGGTGTAGTTTCCACAATACCACAATCCCCTCAGAATTCCTGGAAACCCATAAGGCCCTAAGAAATAGTTTTCTGGTCTCCCCAAATTGTCGTAGGTACAAGTTCCTGACTATGGTCCCCTAGAATTTCTAGGTCCCTCAGTATTTTTTTTTTTAAAGATTTTATTTATTCATTTGACAGAAGTCACAAGTAGGCAGAGAGGCAAGTGGCGAGAGACAAAGGGAAACAGGCCTCCTGCAGAGCAGAGAGCCTGATGCGGGGCTCGATCCCAGGACCCTGAGATCATGACCCGAGCCAAAGGCAGAGGTTTTAACCCACTGAGCCACTCAGGTGACCCGATCCCTCAGTATTTTCAAATGTAGAAGTTCAAGTAGACTCTAGATAATAAATCTTAGTACCCTGTCTCGTTCAGAGGGATGAGGTAGGTTTCCAGGCTCACAGTGTTATAGGGCACATGATACTAGCCCCACACAGTCATCTCAAATGTACTAGCCTGGCCCCTCACATGAGCTGATTCAGTTAGAGTAGATTATTGTGGCTCCCACAATCACCTAAGGTACAGCTTCCGGTGCCCCACACTCAAGCTAGTTCTGGGCCCCCCATTCACCTACGGAAGATTCCGGGAACCACACAATCACAGAAAGGTCTCTATTAATGGTACCCATCATCACCTGAGGTAGAGTTTCTTGGCTCCAAAGGAACTCTGTTTCCTGGGCATCCAGAATCACCTAAGGTAAGTTCCCGGGAACACCAAATCAATCTCTGGAGTGTTCCCAGCCTTGTATCACCTCAGCTAGACTTTATGGGCCCCCTTGCAATCACTGAAGCTGTATTTTCCCGCCCCCCCCCCCACAGACACTAAAGCCAGAGTTTAAATCACCTAAGGTTGCAGTCATCTACTCCCCCAAATCATCTAAGCTGTAGTTTCTTGGGCTCCCAGGACACCTAATGTAGAAATTCATGAGCACAACTAAGTAAGTAGAGAATCCTGAGCCCCTGGGATGACCTAAGCTATTTTCCTGAGTCCCCCACTGTCTAACTAAAGTCAGTGACCTTGGCATCTACAGTCACTATGAAAAAGTACCCTGACCCCTCATCACCAAAAGGTAGAGTTCATAGATGCCCAACCTCTCTGCAATTACCTAACATAGTTTCATGGGCAGCACAATCAACTAAGAGTTTCTTGGACACCCATGATCATGTAAAGCATACTTTCCTGACCCCAACAATCACGAAATACAGAGATACTTGCCCCCAACCCAACCTCCCCCATCCCCACCTAAGACTGAGTTTTCGGTGATTCCACCATCACCTAAGGAAGATGGTTTTAGGTGCCCACAACCATCAGATTGTGTTTCCTTGACAGCTGATACCAACCAACAGAGTGGGGCCCCCAAAATCCTCCTAAGAGTTTTCAGACCCCAAAAATCACCTAAGGGTGAGAATCCCACCCACCACCCAACAGTCAGTTGCTTGGGTCTGGAAGATCACCTAGAGAGGTATTTTCTGGGACCCCAATGTCACCTAAAGGAGAGATTCCTGGCCCCCCATTATAAGCTAAGAGTTTCCTGGGTTCCCTAGATGACCCAAAGTAGAATTTCTTGATAACCCCAAATCATTAAGGGATACATTCCTGACCCAACACACAAAACCAACTAAGGTGTGTCTTCCTGACTACCACTATCCCATATGGTAGAAATCCTGGCCCCCACTATTCCCTGAGAGTTCCCGCAGCAGTGACTCAGCCCTGGACTCCCCAAATTGCCCAAGGTATACATCTTGGGTCCCCCAAACACCTAAACTAGAAATTCCAGGACCTCCAATATTTCCAAAGGTAGAATTGACAGGGCAGAGGGGGAGAATGTTGCAAAAAATTCAAGGTTTATTCCTTATCTCCCACAAAGACCTAATATCAAGTTTTCTGGGCACCTACAATCATCTCTAGTTTTCTACCCTTCTCCCCCTACTCCCCATGAAATATCCTAAAGCTGAAGTGGTCTGAACCCCCTACAATTGCCTAACGTGAATTTTCTGGGCCGCAACAATTTATCCACTAAGCTAAGTATGTCCTGGCTCTCCATTAAAATCACCTAAAGCTACAGTCTCCTGGGCTGTCACAAGCAATCTGGCAGCATTGGCTTGGATCCAATCACCTAACGTTTAGTTTGGCTGGGCCCCTACAATTATTTCTACAGAGTTTCTAGATCTATGGTTTCTAAGGTAGTGTTTCTTAGGGCCCCATAACACCTAAGGGAGAATTGCCTAGGCCCCACACAATCACTAAGGTATGGATTCCTGGCTCCCAAAATAAGAGTTTTCTTGGCACCTTCAATCACCCAACGTAGACACTCCTGGGACTCTACAAACACATTGGATAGATATTTGGGATCACCTGGTCACAGAGGTACATTATCCCGATCACCCACAATCATATAAGGTAGAACTTCCAGGGCCCCCCAGTCACCTAAGGTATATCCTGGGTCCCTGCAATCACCAAAGGTATAGTTTCCTGGCTCTTACTATCACCTGTGATAGAAGTCCTTGGGACATGACAACCCCTCGAATCAGACTTTCCTGGATACCCGCAGTCATCTTAGCTAGAGTCTGAGCCACGACAACCTCCCATAGTTTCTGGAGCGCAGCATCATCTCAAGTAGATTTTTCTGCTTCCCCATAGACATCTTAATCTGGAATGTGCTGACCCCAGAAGTGACTCAGCCACATATTCCTGTCTCCCACAATCACCTAGGGAAGAGCTTCCTGACCACCCTTTTCCCCTGTCCCTATGGTAAAGTTTCCTGGGCCCTATTGTTATCTAGGGTACCTGATATCAGACCCACACAATCATCTTACATATACTATCCTAGCCCTCACATTCAACCTAAAGAGGATTATTCCAGCTCCCATAGTCACAAAAGCTAGAGTTTCCTGGACTCCTCCCTACATCCACCTGTGGAAGATCCCTGGGATGCCAGATTCACATAGTCTCCATTAATGGTACATAATCACCTACAGCAGATTTTCCTGACTTCAAAATAACTCAGTTTCCTGGGCATCCAGAGTCACCTAAAGTAAATTACTTGGTACCCCACATCAACTTCGGTAGTGTTCCTTGTCCTCCGCCATCACCTCAGCCTCAATTTCCTGGGGCTCCCACAATCCCTGAAGCCACATTTTCTGGGCCACCTACAATAACCAAAACTAGTGTTTACAAGTCTTCTCAATCACCTCAGTTTGGGATCATCTGTCTCTAGCAATCGCCTAGGCTCGAATTCCTAGGCCCCCTGCAGAACCTAATACAGGGGACACTTGAGTGTTCTCATACAGTCACCAAAGTCACCTTGGCACCCACAATCACCGATGAACAACGACCCTGGCCCCTTATCACCAAAGGGTAGAGTTAAATGCACCCGTTTTCCCTGCAATTACCTAATGTACAGTTTCATGGACAGCATAATCAACTAAATAGGGTTTTCTTGGCATGCACAATCACACATTTGTATAGTTTCCTGATCCCTACAATCACCTAATATACAAACACCTGTCTCCCATAACCTCCCTCCACTCCCAATAATCACCTATAATCCAGTTACCTGGGACCTATGGGAAACTTTCCTGGGTGCCCACAATCATCTACGATTGTGTTCCACTTACACCAATCAAGTAATCTGGAGCTTTTTGGCTCTCCAAGTCCCGTAGGACAGTGTTCTCACCCCCACCCCAAGTCACCTCAAGGTAACAATCTTGGCCCCCTTCAATCGTGTAGCTATGGCTTTTGGGGCCCTGGATATCAACAAAGGAGTGTTTCCTGGGACTCCAAAGTCATTTGAGAGATTCCTCCTGCCCTCCCCAACCCACTCACCTAAGTTAGAATTTCTTGTGCCTTTTATAGTCAACTAAGGTGGAGTTTCCTGGGTTTCCTAGATCACCTAAGTTACATGCTTGTGGTTCCCACAATCACCTAACAGATTCCTTCTCTCTCCACTCCACTAAGAGGAGTCTCCTAACTCTACCTAAGTTATGGTGACATTTTCTTGGACAATTCCCTAAGGTAAAGCCTCCTTGCCCTGCACCATCACGTAAGGTAGACTTTCCAGAGCCCTGGAAACACCTACAATAAAATTACTTTTACCCCCTCTATAACCCAAGGTGGAGTTTTTTGGGTCCACAATCACTAGAGGTAGAGTTCCTAGGCTAACAATGATCTAAGTCAGAGTTTCCTGCACCCTGAAATCATTGAAGAGCGTTTCCTGAGCATCTGAAGTCAATCAAGGTATCATTTATTTGGACCATGGTCACCTAAGGTAGAATTTTCTGGATGCCCACAATCAAGGAGTTTCCCTAATCACGAGAGTTACCTGGGCATACACAAGCAACTAGGGTAGACTTTCCTGGGCCCTAATCATTTAAATTAGACTTTCTTGGTCCCCCACAATCACCCAGGGATTCTGGACCCACACAATAATCTAAATTCAAGATTCTTGGACCCAGATAATCACCTATGATGAGTGTTTCCCAGGCACCACAATCACCTGGGGCAGAATCCCCGGGCCCCCACTTTCACATAAGTGGACTAGGAAATGGACTACCAGGAAATGGACTCAGGCTTGGCTAGAACTAACATGTGGCTTACACTACCAGGAAATGGACTCAGGCTTGGCTAGAACTAACATGTGGCTTACACTAGATTAGAAGCTCTCGACTCCTGGCACACACAGAATCACCTGGGGGGACTGTGTACCCACGCTCGGTGCCTCTCCCTCTTCCCCTCAATTCTGATGGAGTTGGCCTACTCCCAGCTGATTCCCATCATCAGCCAGAATTAAGAAGTACTGATCTAAACCCTCATCAGTCACTCTTAGCTAACTTCCAAGAATCACCAAACTTAGAAAACTACCTTAATGGCAGAAGTAACAAACAAACTTAGCAGAAAGAGTCTTTCCAAGAAGCAACAGCAAAGGGGAATCTAAAATAAAACTTTGAAGTACACGTTAATACCTCAGATTTGGAGGAATCATGAGCCACTTAAAAATCTTCCTATGACCCAAGGTTTTAGAAGTTAAAAACATCACTAAATAAATCTGCTGGCGGGGGGGGGGGTGGGGGGTTGGCAATCTTTTAAAAAGTTAAAGGTTTTTCTGTTCTTCCATTATTTTTTGCAATGCAGTTTTAGATAAAAGTCACCATTTTAACCATTGTCAAACGTACAACCCAGTGGTTTTTAGTTTACAATGTGAACCATCAGCACCATTACCAAATTCCAGACCTTTCCATCTCCTCAAAAAGAGGTCACTTTCAATTCCCCCTCTCCAACCCCTAGCAACCAGAACATCTACTTTCTGTCTCTACAGATCTGCTTATCATGGACATTTCATATAAACTGAATCATACAACAAATGGTTTTCTGTGTCTGATTTCATTTAACATAATGTTTTCAATATTTAACCACATTGTAGCATGTATCCATACTATATTCCTTTTTATGGCTGAGTAGTACTCCATTGTGTGGCTACACCCGACTTTGTTTATCCATTCTTCTGCTGATGGACATAGATTGTTTACACTTTTTGGATATTATCAGTAATGCTGCCATGAATTTTTTTTTTAACATTCTTTTACAAAATGTGTGGACAAACCTTCAGTTCTCTTGGGTATATGTCTAGGAGTGAAATTACAGGTTATGTGGTAGCTCTGTTTAATATTTTGAGGAACTGCCCAACTGTTTTCCACAGCAGTCATACTAACATGCTCATCAGCAACATAGAAGAGCTCCGGCTTCAGCTTTTAAACCTCAGGGTTTCAAAGGGAAAGGGAGAGTACTCACCAAGGAGAATCTGAGGAAAACACACTTTGCGCCTTTACCATGGAACCTATGACCTGTGTCCCCTGCCTGCCTCAGACCCCACCCATCCTGACGCACCATCCCTGCAGCCGGAGGGCAGGACACCTCTCCTAGACAAGATCCGAGGCCAGCTGCCGTCATCGTCCCTCTGCCCCACGCAGAGCCATGGCCACGCCTGGGAACCCACCACACTCAGCGGCTAGTGCCCTGAGGCCTTGGTCCTGATTTGTCCATCTTTCAGCTGCTGTTCTGGTTCTGCACAAGGGGCTAATGACATGTATCTGTTCATGTTTCTCAGCCACACTTCTTCCTTTTTTTTTTTTAATTTATAAAAGATTTTATTTATTTATTTGACAGAGAGAAATCACAAGTAGATGGAGAGGCAGGCAGAGAGAGAGAGAGAAGCAGGCTCCCTGCCGAGCAGAGAGCCTGATGCGGGACTCGATCCCAGGACCCGGAGATCATGACCTGAGCCGAAGGCAGCGGCTTAACCCACTGAGCCACCCAGGTGCCCAGCCACACTTCTTCTGATACCCTGTGAAATTCAAAGAAATTGATAATGTTGGTGACCGCAGATTATAAAAACCCAGAACAAGGCCCTGCTATCCCCATCTGGTTAGACATATACTTAGGGAGGCCCTTAGGACCTACCAGCTGCAACTTTCCGAGTTTGAGCACTGGCTTACTAAGGTGATCCGGCGTCCGGTCCAGGCAGTGTCTCCCTCTACACCAACATCACAGAGCTATGTTTTACCATCATCCCTGAGCTCAATATCCCGTTGAGGCCTCAGGCTTTGTAAAGCAGGCAGAGAGGACACAGCTGTTCTCATCACCTAAGAGTGCTCTGACTGCAAGGCAGAACCCTTCCCAGCCCCCTGACCCCGTGGACCCCAGTGTCAGGTGGGAGCCATTTGCTGAGACAGCTCTACATACCAGGCCGCAGGTATGTGTGAATGCAGGAACACTCCAGAACCCGCCTGGTCCGATGTTCTTTCCCCAGGAGAGGATGAGAGGGCAAGCAGCAGGCATGAGTGGGATAGGAGGGTTGAATAAAGAGAAAGGCTAGGTCGAGAAGGAGAGCCGTCTGGCACCAGCGCTGCCTTCCTCTTCTGCGGCCTCCCAGCAGCCCTCCATCACATCTTTTCCAGAGTCCCTTTTGTCCTGTGGGCATTTAACCCAGTGCCATCCCAGTGTGCGCCTTCTACCTTGATATCGGACTCTTAGTTCTGACTAGAGTCCTCGGTGATGATAATCCACACAAAGCACTTACAACCCTGCTATCACATCTCCGTGTCTGATGCCAGGAGAGATCTACAAGGCCTAGAGGAAAGTAGGGGGAGTTTATACTTGAGGAAGACGGAACTCTATTTTGCTTACAAGCAAGTTTCCATCCTATCCCTCAGGTAAGGGCACCCCGTAACTGCCAAGACTATATCTTAAGAGCAGAGATCTGAGGCCATTGCTGTTGACTTGGATTACAATGGTAATGACCTTGATTTCTTGATACAGCCCCAGATATCTTGGCACATCTTGGCTCCAAGTGTTTTCTGCATTCAATTTATGAAAACACTGAATAGGACATTGATGCTGATCTAATGCTTGTCCGTAAAATGTGTTCTTAGAAATTGGAGGCACACCTGGGGTGCCTGGGTGGCTCAATCGGTTCAGCATCTAACTCTTGGTTTCTGCTCAGGTCATGATCTCAGGGTTGTGAGATCGAGCCCCAAGTCAGGCTCCCCACTCAGCAGGGCATCTGCTTGAGGTTCTTTCCCTCTGCCTCTCCCCCTACTTGTGTCCTTTCTCTGTTTTTCTCTCACAAATAAATAAATGAAAAATAGGAAGCAGACCTAATGAATCATGAAGCCATCCTGCCTCCAAGACTAATGAAACAAATGGTCTGGCGGCCCAAACACAGGGAGTGGATTGTAATGGGTAATCAGGTGCACTTACCATCTGCTAAAAATAGTTTTGAAGGCTCGATCTTCGTGTTTGTGTTTTCAGGGGCCACAGACGAACTTTTGCTCCAACCATCTGGTAAAGAGGAAATCTTCCAGCATTTGATATTCAGGAGGAATTGAAAATGCAAAAATAAGAAAGTAAATAAATCTGTGATCTTCACCCTGCAATCCTAATCTGGCATTGAAACTGTGGAGACCACCAGTCTCCTGACCCTAGGACTGAGGCAACACTGACCTTGACTTCTCCAGGCAGCCTAGCTGGCCCGGTCCACTCCTGCTTCTGTGCTGGGTATGCATGTCAGCCTCCACTTACATCTTCCACATCACCTCCTTCGTCAGGAAGTGGAGCCAGATTCTTCGGTAGATGGTGGGCCACTGACGAAGGATCATATGAGCTGCCTTGAAAGGAAATGTCAGGGAAAGTTTTTCAAACATGTTCCTCAGGTGGTCACTAGACCAGTTGTTGTCAATCTTGTTACACCCTAGAAGGACCTGCAGCGCTTTAAAAAGCCCTAGGGAGGGGCCCCTGGGTGGCTCAGTGGGTTTAGCCTCTGCCTTCGGCTCAGGTCATGATCTCGGGGTCCTGGGATCGAGCCCCGAATCAGGCTCTCTGCTTCCCTTCCTCTCTCTCTGCCTTCCTCTCTTTCTGCCTGCCTCTCAGCCTACTTGTGATCTCTCTCTGTCAAATAAATAAATTAAAAAAAAAAAAAAAAGCCCTAGGGATGCCCCTGCCAGCTCTGGAGATTCCATTTGATTGGCTTAGGCGAGACATGGCTTGAGCAGGTTCTAAAAGTTCTCCAGGTGATTCTCCTGTGCGACCCACCAGAGTCCTGCAGCCAGGGCTGAGAATCATGGTATTAAATGGGGACCTGATAGTTAACCGTCCGTGATAACATGTTCCATTCGTGTTCCATTAAGCTAATTGATCCAGGTAAGGTTTTACTTAAATCTTATTTTTTAAAGAAATTTTACTTAAATCTTGAGTAATATAATATATATAGTAATATAATATATTAAGAATGTCCACTTGAGGGTGCCTGGGTGGCTCAGTGGGTTAAGCCGCTGCCTTCGGCTCAGGTCGGCTCAGGTCATGATCTTAGGGTCCTGGGATCGAGTCCTGCGTCGGGCTCTCTGCTCAGCAGGGAGCCTGCTTCCCCCTCTCTCTGCCTGCCTCTCTGTCTACTTGTGATCTCTCTCTGTCAAATAAATAAATAAAAATCTTAATGTCCACTTGAGTTATATGAGTATCAACTTCTTTTTTCTCTTTTTACTTTTTTGTTTTGAAGTTAGACATCATGGTGATTTAATGAGTCCAATAGCTCAATAAGATCTAGTCTTTCTTCTCCCTCCTTCCATTTCCCAGCCCCATATATAACTTCTTTTAACTCTTGTAGTTGATTCTTTTGGTATTTGCCTCTGTATCTTTAAATAGAATGCCTGGATTACGACTTCTTGGTTTTCAGTTCGGGATATAGCTGTTGCCTTCATATCGTGACAGATGAAGACGTAAGTCCTTCATCCCTCTCATCTCCTGCCACTCTTGGATTCCTGTTCCCCTACCCAACCTGATATAGTCATATCATAATTTTGTTTAAATCAATATTCGTTTTTTACATTATTATAATTTTGTGTGTCCGAGTTGAGCCATGTAACAAACTATGATTATTTTTCCTTTCTTGTACATTTGTTTTGTTAATAATTGTCTTTTTTTTAACTTGTTAGGTTTTGGGGGGTTTTTTAAGATTTATCTCTTTGAGAGAGAGAGAAGGCACAGGTGCACAAGCAGTAGGAGTGGTACAGGGAGAGGGAGAAACAGAGCAGGGAGCCCAATGTGGGGCTCGATCCCAGGTCCCTGGGATCATGACCTGAGCTGAAGGCAGGAGCTTAACCAACTGAGCCACCCAAGTGCCCTGCCTGGTTAGTTTTTTTTATTAGCGGTCTATAAACTTTTTAGCAATCCATTCTTAAATCCTCCTCCAATTATTTAAATCTCTTCTCAAGACATGTATTCACATCAGGCATTTTATAAGTTTCTGCCTTCTGAGGAACTGTCTTCCAGAGCCTCTGGCTTGCTCAAACACAGGCTGGTCGTCCCCCTGTGCCTGCTACAGAGTTGTCATCCTGCAATATCCCTTCAGTATCATCCTGGATTCCTTTCACTTTCCACACCTCTTGGGTCTCCTGTTTCTGTATCCCTGCCTTTTTTTTCTGTCTTGGTTTTCTCCCTCATTTTGCTGAAACACATCCTCCGGCAACTTTCTGAGGAAGAGTGTGAGAAATAACAAGTTAGAAGCCTGGCATATTTGAAAATGACTTTATTTCACCTTCACAGTTGATTAATACTTTGGGCATGAAGTTCTAGATTGTAAATTATTTTCACTCAGTTTTAGAGGCATTTTTCCATTTTCTTCTAGCTTCCACTGTTAAAGGCATTCTTCCAATGTTCTTTTAACTTCCAGTGTGGATTCCTGATCCTTTTTTTTTGTGGACTGTTTTTTTCTTCGCTCTCCCTCTCTCTTTTGCTCGCTTTCCCTCTCTCTCCAGAAGCCAGCAGGATCTTCTCTCTGACCCCAGAGATCTGAAATTTCACGATGATATGTGATATTCATCCATTGTGCTAGGCACTTAGGTGAGCCTTTCAACCTGGAAACTGGTGTCCTTTGGTTGTGGGAGATTTTGTTGAAGCATTTTATTGATGATGCTATCCTTTCTGATTTTCTGTTTTCTCCTCCAGAACTCCTAATGTTTGGATGATGGACTTCTCTGATGGCATTTACTTTTCCAAATGTAGTTGGAAGGGTCTCATTGTAGACACTGTAGTTTGGCTAATCCAGTGCCCACTGCCAACTTCCTTCTTTCCTGGACTTACATTTGGAATGGGAAAAGCTAAATAGTTGCTTTTCCAGCTAGCCTTGCTGCTAAAAGTGGCCATGGGACATAGTCCTGCCAATGCGATGTTAGCAAAAGTCTTTCCAAATGTCAAGGCACAGACAGTGCTTGCATGGCCCCTCATCCTTCTCCCTGACTTGAATATAGATTCATATGGATGAATATGGAGCTATAATAGTTATCCTGAACTTGTGAGGAAATGGCAAAACAATCACAGATGTTATACATAATATTCTTCAAATAAGCCACTGAACCAATTCCAGAAGCTGCATGTCTCCTGAATTTTTGTTACATGAGAAAAATGAATCTCACTTTTTAAGTTGTTGTTTTTTTTTTTTTCTGTCACTTGCAGCCAAACTTATTTCTGGTAGATTCTTACTGACTGTAGACACTTGATAAATATTTGTCTGGTTGAATTTTATAGAGAATATGAGAGATGTATATATGAGAGATGTGAGCCCATGGATGCCATACACAAAATGTTCTCCTCTCCATGACACCGAACTAAAAAAAAAAAAAAAAGGAACACACTGAGGTCTCTCTTCATGTTTTCAGAACATCTGTAGAAAAAGGTTAGGAGGACCAAGAGGAGCTTTTCTTCAGAGTAGGCAGAGAACGATTCCAGACGAGTTTGAGGAGAATGACAGGTGATCAATGTCATGGGAAGGAGCACATAAGACCACATTTTCTCTTCATCGGCTTAGAGAGGCACAGTATTTGCCACCCAATAGGGGTGGCATCTGTTAAACAGTAGGAGAGGAAAAAGACCTCAAAGTCCTGGCAGAGGAACACTTTGTTTTATCTAAAATACAGTCTTGGGCACCTGGGTGGCGAAGTTGGCTGGGTGACTGCCTTTGACTCAGGTCGTGATCCTGGAGTCCTGGGATCAAGTCCCACATCAGGCTCCCTGCTCAGCAGGCAGTCTGCTTCTCCCTCTGACCCCCTCCTCCTCTCATGCGCTCTCTCTCATTCTCTCTCTCTCCCAAATGGATAAAATCTTTTTTAAAAAATAAAATAAATATAAGATACAGCCTTATCCATTTGTGCTTCCTCCCTGTTATATGTGCTGAACAAAATAATAATTACTCTGTAATCTGTGCTCCCAAGGTAGGCCATCCAAGTGTTTTAACAGGGAGAAGAATGGCATACAAAGTCAAGCTCTTTTCATTCTAAAAACGAGACGTTGAAGTTTTCTAGAAGCAAATGCTTGCCAGCATGGCTGTAATTGTATGTTTCTCTTACCCAAAATGTCAAGGAGGTGAAGCAAGAGTAAATTTGATTTAAAAGATATGTATTAGGCAGCAGTTGCAATCCAGAAGGGGCCCAATTTGGCTATGAAATCGGTTTCCTGCTGACAAGTCAGCCAGGGTCAGAGAAAGTGGGGCCATCATCCACCACAGGCTTCTTCTGCACCTTTAGGAACTGGAGATTCCCACCGCTGGAAACAGACCACTTCTCAGAAATGAGTTTTCAAGAGAGAGAAGTTGGCCTTACTGTGGTTTGATGGCTCTGACCACAGTTTTTACCACAGCTATTTCTATTTTTAAAGCTGCTTTCCAGTAACTGCAAGTAGACCTCAAGGCTGGCAACCGTCCAGAAGGCCTTCCACCACGGAGCCCCTTCTGCTGTGGCCCAGGGCCTGTTCTACAAGGAGACAGGAAGTGTTCAAAAGACATTAAGTGGCACTGTGGGCGGGTGGGGGTTCCTCATGGGCTCAGGGCACCTGGGTGACGTGGGACAGGCTGAGCCACAGCATGGGGCTTGCCAGCATCCACACTGCCTGAGGAGGGCGCTCAGAGACACTGTTCGTCGGCGTCCCAGCACAACTTCCTCCTGGGCCCTGAACAGTTGAGAAGAGGTTTTTGAACAGTAACTCTCAGCAACCCTGGCTCCTCCCATGAAGAAGGAGCCTCCTTCTCTGTGTCCCTTAACTCACCTTAGGCTATTGTCTCAGAGCGTCCCCTTGTGGCAAGGTGTAGTGATGACTTGTCCTAAGAGCCCTGTATATGCTGAGACAGGGAAGGGTGCCTTACCTCTAGACTCATAGAATGGGTCTTCTGGGGACCCAGGGTGGTTGGTTTGTCCCATCTCTGCTCCCAGACAAAAGAATAGGGAGTTCACAGGTATACGCATCCCACAATGGCCAGTGTGGTTCCTCTGGTTTATTCTGTTAAACAGAATCGAAATTCTCTCTCAACCTTGGTTCTTCACTTGTTAAAGCTCGTTTTTCAGTTACTGATGCATTTAACTTCATTGTATGTCAGGTCTCTGCAATTTTTCACGTGGTCTTTTTACACTCAAAGTTTTCAAACTCCCAACCTAAATAACAACTTGTCTTTTAAAATATATTTAAAATGATAGATGGATGTATAAATAATTTATACTACTTCAACTCTGTGCAGCCATTTTAAATGATAATTATGATTCTACAATTCCTGGAGGGGAAAAGGAATTGGCGCAGTCACTTCTTATTTTATTATTTTTAGATTTCTATTATGGACAATTCCAAAAATACAAATTTAGAGGAAATGACATAATGAATCCTCACATACCCAACACCTCCTTTATACCCTGTCTCTTCACATAAGCAAATCCTAGCTTCTCCATACAAGCTCCTGAGTTCTTCAACATGAACTTAGTCATCTTCAAGTGGTCCTGTTCTTCAGTATGACAAGAGGTGCCAGGTTCATCCTGTACTTTTGGTGTCCCAAATGGAATCAGCCATTTCCTTTAAATAAATATTATGTAGAGAGTCCCGTCTGGGTTCTCAGGGTGAGACTGATCCTGAGCTGGTCACCATTTGTAGGTTACAGTGCCTACTATGGCATTCTTTTCAGGCTCTTTTAAACATTTGGACTCACATAACTATAATAGGCCATACTTGGCATTGATTTCACTTAGAATAAGGATCCAAGGACAGGAAACACAGCACACCAGCCAGGCAGTGGGGGGCATTTCTCTAGGTCCTACACGCCCTGCCCCCATGGGAGTTGGTCATCGAGAGGGCGCCGACTGATGGTTGACCCATGAGCTAGACTGGGAAAATGAGAGGCTCCTCACCACCACCCACCCCCTCCATCAGTCTACCTCCAACCCCTATTCCAACCCCACCCCCAGTACTTGGAATATACACTTCTGCCTACCCCTCCCACAGTGGGAGCTACTCCAAGGACATAGCCTTGATAGAGTAAGGTATTGTGGAGACCCTCTGGGCTGTGCATGTAACTGAACCCAGTTAAGTCCTCTGTAGGACTTTGAAGGTTCTGGCAGGCAGAGATCTGTTCATCTTGCTGCTAGCCACACAAGAGCAGCCTCATAAGTAAGTTCCCCTGCTGATTAAACTTGGCCACCTACTGATCTGGAGGGGTCCGCCTCTTTCTTCAGTCTCTCCTTGCCCTCCGGGGATAGGGGCCAGTTTGCAAACCAACACCCCCCACCCCTGTTTCTACCATGGGATTGCCAGCTCAAGTGCAGGATGCCCAATTGAGACTCAGTTTCAGAGAAACAATGAATAAAAACCTCTTATCCCAGTTAGGAGCCAATATCACTAGTAACAATTTATGGGACTAGCTTACTCCTGTGCCCTGACAGGACAAATGTCCAGTTCTAAGTCATGATTCTCCCAAACCATAGCTTCGCATGAGGGCTTCCTAATTCATTCACTGTCCTCACAGTCCAGATACAGTGCACCATTTTTACCACAAGCAATGCCGCCTAGTAACGCAGCTGACATTCCACTCTTATCAGATTCCCAGGAGAACAGCTATAGAAAGTAAACTCCATGGAGAAGGAGAAATAACTTGTTTTAGCCCTTTATACAGACAAGCCTTTTTGGTGATCAGAACTAGGACAATATACAAATATAGAGATAGGTGACAGATGACAGATGATAGCGCAAGGATTCAGTTTTCCAGCTGTGTGGAGAAAATCCAGTTCTTTATTATATCTTTGTTTCCTGTGTGTCTCGTTTACTACTCACATGAAACACTTCACTCCTGACACTTCCAGTCACCAAATGTGTGGGATTATTCCCCACACCAAGCAATTCCCTACCAACACCAACTGAGTGTCACACAATTCAAGTCAATTCAGATGCCACCTATCTGAAGATAGCGTCAGACTAAGGGCTCAGTCCCGTAAGATTGTCTCCCTTCCCCATACACATACACACACACACACACACACACACACACACACACACACACTTCGATGCCATTCACAAGCCCAGGTTATCACCTCCTGACCAACCTATATGGTTCCAATAGGCTATAGGTCAGAGGTTCAAATTACCCTCTCCGTGGGTTCAATTAATTTGCTACAGCATCTCACAGAACTCAGAGAAACATTCTACTTATTCAATCACCAGTTTATCGTGAAAGGATGTAACTCAGGAACTGCCAAATGGGAAAGATACAAAAAATAAGGTATGGGGAATGGGCAGGGAGCTTCCACGACCTCTCAGAATACACCATTCCCCCCACCTCTCCACATTCACCAACCCAGAAGCTCTCTGGCCCCCATCCTTTGGGGGTTTTATGGAGGCTTCCTTCCACTGGCATAACTGATTAAATCATTGGTCACTGGCAACTGACTCAACCACCCAGCCCTTCTCCTCTCTCCAGGAAGTCAGGGGCTGGGACTGACAGTTCCAACCCCCTAGTCACAAGATTGGTTCCCTTGGCCCCCAGCCATAGGTGGGGTCCAAAAGTCACTCTATTAACATAACATAAGACAACTTTTCTCAAGGGCTTTAGGAGCTTTGTGCCAGAAATGGGGATGAAGACCAAATATATATTTCTTATTATAAATCACAATATCAGAGAGAGAGAGATGATAAAGATTCATCAATGTGCAGATTAATAAATATGGATAAATAAAACACATTATGGGTTCATATTGATACTTCCAATTCCAATACAAGATTGTAAGGTTATTATTTAACTATATCTTCATTTCCACCTTTCTCTCATGCTAAAAACCCCACTTCTCAACACACTCTTTTACTCTTTCCCACAATATACATCCAGCACTCTTGAGATAAGAGTACCCATGCTATCACTAACAATATGATTACTGGAAAATTTAAGATATTCTTGAAGTTCTTTTTGTTTTTAGGGATGTACTCGAATAACTATTTTAAAATCACTTCTAGAAAGAGATCTTTCTAGAACTATAACTGACACAAAGTTCATGTTGCTTTTAATTGTTTAAGGATTTTTTTAATGTTTTTTTTTATTTTTTTTAATGCTCTATACTTACCATTTTCATGGTTCCAAAGCCAAATCTACAAAGTCTGTTCAGAGAATTCTGGCTTCTGTCCCAGGCCCTTTGCCCCATCCCTTTTTTTTCCCCACAGGTAACAACTTATTTTTACTTTATGGTTTATCCTTCCTTTGTGATTTTTTACTATAGTTTTAACCCCTGTCTTAAGAAAAGGGTGGTATATTATGTAATTCTCTGCTTTGCTTTTTTCCCCCCTCAAATTTGGTTTTTAATATAAAAGCTTTATTGAGATTTAGTTCACAAATATACAACTCAATGATTTTTTTTAGCATATTCAGAGAGTTGTACAACTATAATCAATTTTAGAATTTTTTTTAAAGATTTTATTTATTTGAGAGAGCGACACAGAGAGAGAGAGAAAGAGAGACAGAGCACAAGTCGGGGTGTGGTGTCCCAGGCAGAAGGAGAATGCAGAACTCAATCCCAGGACTCTGATAATCATGACTGAGCGGAAGGCAGATGCTTAGGTGACTGAGCCACCCAGGCACCCTAGAACATTTTCATTCCTCCAAGAAGAAACCACGTATTCATTAGCAGTCACCCTTTATTTTCCCCAACTTGCCAACCCCAGCCCTAGACAACCACTAACCCATTTTCTCTCTCCTTGGAACTGCCTGTGGTAGGTATTTCCTATACATGAAATCATACAGTATGTGACTTTCATGTCTGGTATCAGACACACCTAGCACACACTCTGGGAGTGTCCCCTCAGAGGCCTACGAGGCCAGGCAAGGAAATAACACATAAATGAGCCAGGGAACACATAAATCATCTGAAAGGGGCTGAGCCCCTAGATTTTTGCCAGGTGGGAACACCTCCACTCTCTGATTTTCTTTTCAGATAAAGTTGGAAATTTATATTTTTATGTGAAATTTTCTGATTTGTTCTCAGGTTTTGCAGATGTGTTTGGAAGTTTTATCCAAACCTCTGTGAAAAAAGAGAAAATGAAGAGAACTGACCTCCCTTGAGGATTTGACTCTGGGAATCCATGAGGCTGTGTCCAAGCTCATAGCACCTCCCACAGCCACAGGCACACCTGGGGCTTAGGAAGGTGGACTCTCCCACCTGCCCACCCACCCTTCAGTCTCCAGTAGCTCAGGAGGACTCTCCTGGAGCTACAGCCTGACATCACTTCACCTCTGCTTCCCCATCTTTAAAAAGGAGACAATAGGGATGTCTGGGTGGTTCAGTCTGTTAAGCAGCTGCCTTTGGCTTAGGTCATGATCCCAGCGTTCTGGGATCGAGTCCCACATCGGGCTACTTGCTCGGCGGGGAGCCTCCTTCTCCTTCTGCCTCTGCCTGTGCTCACTTGTTTGCTCTCTCTAACAAATAAATAAATTTTTTAATCTAAAAAGGAGGGCGCCTAGGTGGCTCAGTGGGTTAAGCCGCTGCCTTCGGCTCAGGTCATGATCTCAGGGTCCTCCGATCGAGTCCCGCATCGGGCTCTCTGCTCAGCAGGGAACCTGCTTCCTCCTCTCCTCTCTCTGCCTGCCGCTCTGCCTACTTGTGATCTCTCTCTGTCAAATAAATAAATAAATAATCTTAAAAAAAAAATCTAAAAAGGAGACAATAAAGTCACTGAGCTGTGATTTGCACAGTGCAGTGAAGCTGGGAAGTATCAGTAAGCCCACACGTTCAGAAGTATGTGTAAAAGAATATCAAATTGAATCACCTCCTTTGTTTATCAAAATTTTGGGAAATGGAGAGTAGATAAAAATATTCTTGAAAGATGAGGAGGGGGCGCCTGGGTGGCTCAGTCAGCTGGGTGTCTGCCTTCACCTCAGGTCATGATCTCGGGGTCCTGGGATGAGCCCCATGTTGGGCTCTCTGCTAGGCTAGGAGTCTGCTTCTCCTTCTGCCCCTCTCCCTGTTCATGCTTGCGCTCTCTAATAAATAAATAAATAAAATCTAAAAAAAAAAAAAGATAAGAAATTTGAAAAAAAGTTTAAAAGTATAATGCTACAATACTCAATTAGTACTAGGGTATAGTACTAATGCTCTAACACACTAGCAAATAAATCTTAATACACTTAAGTACTTTATAAATAAATAATTAAAATCTATCAGAAAGTCATTCTTTAATGCATATTATTGGAATCTTAATCATTTGGGGGGAGAATAGGCTGAGGTAGCCGCCTTACACCATATACCGCAATCAATGTTAGAATTAAAAAACTGCAACCATGAAAGAACTTTCTCCACATTTAGAACAAACTTTCGAAGCACAAAAGCAGCTCAGTACATGCCAAAGAAAAAGGCTGATGGACCTGAGCGCCAAAAAGGACTTTTTAACCCCTCAAGTTTTCTTAAAGCCATAATTAAAAATGAAACAACACAATAATGTGGATGGAACTAGAGAGTATTATGCTGAGTGAAATAAGTCAATCAGAGAAACACAATTTTCATATGATCTCACTGATAGGAGGAATTTGAGAAACAAGACAAAAGATCACAGGGGAAGGGAGGGAAAAATGAAACAAGATGAAACCAGAGAGGGAGACGAAACATAAGAGACTCTTAGTCTCAGAAACAAACTGAGGATTGCTGAAGGGAAGGGGGTTGGAGGGATGGGGTGGTTGGGTGAAGGACACTGGGGAGGGTGTGTGCTATGGTGAGTGCTTGATTTGTGTAAGACTGATGAATCACAGACCAGCACCCGTGAAACAAATAATACCTTATATGTTAATTTTAAAAAAGTGAAACAACAATCTGGGCAAAATGTGAGTGACAAATACAACAAAGGGTACTACCTAAAGACAAAGGCATTATTATCAGTATTAAATACAAAGCTCTTACGTGGTTCAGCAAGAAAACAACCCCCCCATAACTGGGCAAATTCATAAACTGACGTATCATGGCTAGAAAACAAACCAAATGGATAATACCTGTGACAGTCTTTATAACTTCTCTAAAAATCAAAGACATGCAAAGTAAAATGAGACTTTTTTTTTGCTTGGAAGTTAGCCAAGACTGAGAAGAGGATATATCCAACACCAGCATGATTTGGGGGAGGCTGAATGTATATTATCATATAGTGCAAGCACGGTGTAAATTAACTTGGTATTGCCATCGGGAAAATGTTAAATATTACCACCTTACAACCCAGAAATTAACCTTCTAAAAATGTAGTCTAAGAAAATAATAAGAAATATGAAAAGAGATTTGAGTGCAAAGAGGTCTATCAAAATATTACTTACCAGGGCACCTGGGTGGCTCAGTAGTTAAGCATCTGCCTTTGGCCCAGGTCATGATCCCAGGGTTCTGGGATCAAGTACCACATGGCGGGGGTTGGGGGGGAGTCCCCGCTCAGCGGGAGGCTTGCTTCTCCCTCTCCCACTCCCCCTGTTTGTGTTCCCTCTCTTGCTGTGTCTCTGTCAAATAAATTTTAAAAATCTTTAAAAAAAAATACTGTTTACCATGATGGAAAACTTTATCACCCTAATGACTTACAGCAGGGGACTGATGAAATAAGTCATGATATAGCTATAGAATGAAACATGATAAATTTTGTTTATCAGATACACTTACAACAGATTTTCAGTAATAAAAATTAGAATATGTATCCTGGGGGCGCCTGGGTGGCTCAGTGGGTTAAGCCGCTGCCTTCGGCTCAGGTCATGATCTCAGGGTCCTGGGATCGAGTCCCACATCGGGCTCTCTGCTTAGCAGGGAGCCTGCTTCCTCCTCTCTCTCTCTCTCTGCCTGCCTCTCTGCCTACTTGTGATCTCTCTCTGTCAAATAAATAAAATCCTTAAAAAAAAAAAAAAAAAGAATATGTATCCTGAACCATCCTCCACAAAGATTTATAAAGCACCTACTATGTGTGTGGTACTGCTCTAGGCATTTGGGATCCATCATTGAACAAAACTCACAGAGTCCTGTCTTCCGGGAGCTTACACTGAGGGTGTAAGGAGAGACAATAAACATAAGAGATAAGAAGACTGCAAAAAAGGTTAAAGGTGATGGGTTGAAGGAAACAAAAGGAGAGCAGGCTAAGAGGGACACAAAGACTTGAAGGCATAAGGTTTAGACACACCGGTATCAAGAAGAGTACATCTATGTGCAAAAGAGACCTGTTAAATATTTAACACCCATATTATATATATATATCGTTTTTTAAAAAGATTTATTTATTTGTTTTATTAAAGAGAGAGTGCACAAGTAGGGGGAAGGGACAGAGAGAGAGAGAGAAAGAAAATGTAAGCAGACTCTTTGCTGAGCAGGGAGCCCATGCAAGGCTGATCTCGGGACCTTGGGATCATGACCTGAGCAGAAACCAAGAGACTGAGTGTTAACCAACTGAGCCACCCAGACGCCCGTATATCTATCCTTATGTGGATTCTTTACATAGCTCATATATTAAACAACAACAAGAGCAGAGCCTGGGTGGCTGTCATTAAGTGTCTGCCTTCCGGTCAGGTCAGTATCCCAGGGTCCTGGGGCGGAGGCCCTCCTGTGGCTCCCTGCTCGGTGGAGGGGTCTGCATCTCCCTCTCCTCCCTGGCTGTGTTCTCTCTTGCTATCTCTGTCAATGTCTCTCAAATAAATAAATAGAGTCGTTAAAGATAACAAAACCAAAAAAACACCAAAATATCAACAGTGTCTTGGCCGAAGATGGGATGGTGATTTTTTTTTATCTTATGGTTGCAGTTTGCTGTATTTGCTAACACAAGTACGTATTATCAGGAACAAAACAATATAGGGCATTAGGTGTTTTAAAAAGCTTAGTTCAGGGCGCCTGGGTGGCTCAGTGGGTTAAGCCGCTGTCTTCGGCTCAGGTCATGATCTCAGGGTCCTGAGATCGAGTCCCGCATCGGGCTCTCTGCTAGGCGGGGAGCCTGCTTCCCTCTCTCTGCCTGCCTCTCCGTCTACTTGTGATTTCTCTCTGTCAAATAAATAAATAAAATCTTTAAAAATAATAATAAATAAAAAATAAAAAGCTTAGTTCATCTACCCATTTGCCCCAGGAAGGGGTTTCCAGAAGTGGGCGAGGCGCGGTTTCCAGGCGGGGAGGGACCTGACCTTCCCGCGGGGACAGCGTCTTTCCGCCAGAGGGCGCGGCCTTTCCAGGGAGGCGCGGGCGGAGTCCCAAGGTCGGGGTCGGATTTCCAGGCCGCCGCGGGGAATGCGCACTTCTTGTCTGCTTCCCCCTCCACGCCCGGGAGCCGGACACAGAGCGGCCCAGAAGCTTCTGGCCCTCTGAGGCCTGCCTCCTAGGTCAGTAATCATGAAAAAGTCCATTTTCCCTGAAATCAGTGAGTAGGTACAGCTGAGGAAGACCAGGGCTCCGCAAGTACAGGTCGCGAGAGCACGCTCCTCGCCGCGGGGAGCTACGTAGCCGAATGCACGAGTGCTGACCTCGCTGACTCCATCTTGTTCACGCCCGCAGGCCACGGCCACGGGGTTGGGGCGGGGTGGGATGCTGAGTGTTCCCAGCCCGCGGAGGCGAACGCCTGCCCGGACCCGAAGGAGGGGAGGCTGCTTCTGCCCTGCCCGGAAGCGGTGCACAGAAGGCCCCACTTGAGATAATTGGTGGAGGGGACTGGCCCACAGCTGGTGCCACTTTGGATAACTACCCCGTAACCGCAGTACCGTGCCCCTCAGGAAAAGCTGGGGATTGAGGTCGGTTGGGGGCTGAGTCCGGGGAAGAAGAGCTGCAGAGCGTCGCGGATCCTGTGCGTCAGTGACCCTGAATCAAACCGGGTGTCAACGGTTTGGAGTGGCTTGTGCTGTCTCTCAGTCTCCGAGGGTCTTCTCAGTGGAGGAAACTGACTTTACTGACCCTCCTCCACCTTCTAACAGCGAACCAGTCAGAGCAAACTCGGTCACCTTTTCACCGAGTGAGCGCTGGGGGAGAAAAAGGAGGGCCCTCCGGCAGGAGAAGATGTGCTGAGATCAGTTAATGCGGAAGCTGGGAATCGGTGGGGTGCTCTCCCATGCTGGAAAGAGAGGTGCACGGAGCAGGGCAGGGCGAGTAGGGAGGGTGAGTAAGGCAGAGGCACAGGCAGCACGGTGAAAAGTCACTGACCTGGATGATGCTGGAGATTTTGCAACCCAATGACACCCTCCCCCGCCCCCCGTTATCAGCATTTGTACCCCTGGCCCCAGTCCCTTAGCAAACCTGACCTACATGAAACCCAAGAGCAAAGAGAGTGCCTGTAGCTCAAGGCGCTGACGCAGTCACCCTCTGGCTGCCGGCCAGTTTGGCTCGCAGGTGTTTACTTAGCTGGGCTTAGCTGGATGCACCCCCACTCCTGGTGCAGAGGCTTGCTTCCCTGCGTGCCCCAAACACAGAGCTGCAGGCCCTGGCCAGGAGACCAGGAGACAGGAACAAAGGTGGACAAGAATGCCCAAGGAATGAACCCTACTCATCCCAGCACGGGATGGGACAGGGAGCAAAAGAAACACCCCGCCGGACCCGGGTCAGGGAAGACTTCCTGGATGAGATAGATGGTAGTGGAGCTGGTCAGGAAGGACTTAGGGTGAGAGAGGGTGTGTCCACGCAAGCAGCTCAGCGGAGCTGGAGCCTGGAGTCGATGGGGGAAAGGGGTCAGAGGCGGTGCAGGAATGGAGGCTGCTTTCTCTGGAGGGCACTCGCAAGCCTTGAGGGCTTTAAACAGCAGAGCTACATGAATGTTGACAGTTTGCAAAAGTCACTGATGACCTTTGTGTTGCTGAACCAATCTGCCCTGCAGGGGAACTCTCAGCGGTTATTCAGTACTGCTGCTTTCTCCCTCCACCCGGAGCAGTCTCATGTCCTCAGCCACCAGGTTCTCCTGATTTTCATGTCTGGCTCTCTAGTCACTTGTTCCAATGCCCACACCGCCCGCTCCTCCCCTCTCTGGCCTCTGAGAGGGGTTCCACGAGACCCTGGCTTGCTTCATTCTCACTCTCAGCTCCTGCTCTCAACCGCTCCATTTTATTCCTGTGGCATCACAGACACCTCTGTAGTCGTATCATTAGAGAGGGGAGGGTCATAGCTCCTGGTGTCGGGGCTCAGTGAGCATGTTCTTGCTGAGTCCTGAGCGATTGTGGAGTGAGTGGCGAGGGGCGGGGTGGGGGGGTGGTCCGCAGAGGTGTGTATTGGAGGAGAGGGCTGCTGATTAGAACAGTCAGTGCTCAGAATCTGAAAGAAAGCCGAGTACAGGGCTCACTATTCCCAAGTGTGGAGGGAGTGGTGGACACTAACACATGTTTAAAGACCAAGTAGGGGGGCGCCTGGGTGGCTCAGCGGGTTAAGCCGCTGCCTTCGGCTCAGGTCATGATCTCAGGGTCTTGGGATCAAGCCCCGCATCGGGCTCTCTGCTCAGCAGGGAGCCTGCTTCCTCCTCTCTCTCTGCCTACTTGTGATCTCTCTCTGTCAAATAAATAAATAAAAATCTTTAAAAATAAATAAATAAAATAAAGACCAAGTAGGGGGTCTGAGAAGAATGTGAATGTGGGGAGAGGCAGGAAAGATGGGTAAGCCCAACGGGCAAGCGGACTCCAAAGTCTAGGAAGGCACTGGAGCCAGGGTTCGAGGCCACAAGAGCAAGGCCAGCAGATTAAGTGGTGGCCTCTCTGGCTTGGATCTCTGCTGCATTGTGGGCGGGCAGGCATCCAGGGGCGTGCACTCAGCCTTGGGGACAAAGGCTTAAGGGTGTTGGTGGGCCCTGTGTACATTCCAAACCACACTGACACATCCATGGGGAGGCAGGGAAGTCATGAGCTATTCCTGGACCCTTCTGTTTTCCAACTTCACATTCCAACAGGACAGAGAATGTCTCACAGCTCTGACATTACAGCCACTGATAAAGAAGATTTGTTTCGTGCCTCATCAAGAGTAAAGTGGCAGTCAAGATCCAAAATGTTCTAAAAAAGTTTCTGTGGCATAACAATTAGTATAAATGGGTAGAATACTCTGGAAATGGTGTTAGAGCATTTGGCTTTCTATTTAGAAAAAATTAAGTTAGAGTCCTACCTTAACATCACACACAAAAATAAATATGATAATTAGTAATTAATTTTAAAACTTCCCAGCTCATGGGGCGCCTGGGTGGCTCAGTGGGTTAAGCCTCTGCCTTCGGCTCAGGTCATGATCCCAGGCCTGGGATCGAGTCCCGCATAAGGCTCTCTGCTCAGCAGGGAGCCTGCTTCTCCTCATCTCTCTCTCTGTCTGTCTCTCTGCCTATTTGTGATCTTTCTCTCTGTCAAATAAATAAATAAATAAATAAATCTTAAAACTTCCCAGCTCAGACCCAAATGACTTAACTGATGAATTCTACCAAACATAAAAGAACTGGGGCGCCTGGGTGGCTCAGTGGGTTAAAGCCTCTGCCTTCGGCTCAGGTCATGATCCTGGGGATCTGGGATCAAGCCCCGAGTCAGGCTCTCTTCTGAGTGGGGAACCTGCTTCCTCCTCTCTCTCTCTCTCTCTCTCTGCCTGCCTCTCTGCCTACTTGTGATCTTTCAAATAAATAAATAAATAATCTTTAAAAAAAAAATTCAAAGAACTAATACCAATCCTTCCCAAACTCTTCCAAAAAATAGAAGAAGAATGAATATTTCCCAAGTAATTCTGTGAAAAGACAACCCACAGAATGGGAGAAAATATTTGAAAATCATGTATCTTAAGGAGGGTGTAACTAGAATATGTAAAGAACTCTTACAGCTCAATAATCATTTAGAAAAACACAACTTAAAAATAGGCAAAGGGTCCCTGTAGACATTTGTCCAGTGAAGATGTACAAATAGCCATTAGAGACATGAAACTATCTCAACATCCTTAGGGAAACAGAAATCAAAGTCACAAGGAGATACCACTTTACACTCAGAAAGCTATAATAATTATTATCTTTCTATAATAATTATTTTTTTAAGATTTTATTATTTATTTATTTGACAGAGAGAGATCACAAGTAGGCAGAGAGGCAGGCAGAGAGAGAGAGAGGAGGAAGCAGGCTCCCTGCTGAGCAGAGAGCCCGATGCGGGACTCGATCCCAGGACCCTGAGATCATGACCTGAGCCGAAGGCAGCGGCTTAACCCACTGAGCCACCCAGGCGCCCCTAATAATTATTTTTTAAAACAGGCAATACCAAGTATTGGCAAGGATGTGAAGAAATCGGGATGCCTGGGTGGCTCAGTAGATTAAGCATTTGCCTTCAGCTCAGGTCATGGTCCCAGGGTCTTGGGATTGAATCCCGCATGGGGCTCCCTGCTCAGTGAGAAGATGTTTCTCCCTCTGCCTGCCGCTCCCCCTGCTTTGCTCACTCTCCCTTTGACAAATAAAATCTTAAAAAAAAAAAAAAAAAAAAAAAGGATGTGAAGAAATTGAATCCATGGTACATTGTTGGTGGTAATGTACAATGGTGTAGCCACTATGAAAAACAATTTAGCAATTCCTCAAAAAGTTAAACAGAGAGTAATCCTGTCATCCAGCAGGGCTCTTCCTCTGTATGTATCTAAGAGACTTGAAAACATACTTCCACACAAAAAGTGTCTAGCATCATTCCTCATAGCCAAAAGGGAAAACAAATGTCTACCAACTGATCGATGGATAAACAAATTGTGATCTATCTTATTATTCAGCAAAAGGAGGAAATGAGGTACCCAACATGCTACACCAAGTTAAAACATGTTGCTAAAAGAAGCATAATATAAAACATTAAGCTAAGTGAAAGAAGTGATTCACAAAAGACCCCCTATTTTATGAATCCATTATATGAAATGTCCAGAATAGGCAAAATCTGGAGTGACAGGCATAGATTAGTATTTGCCGGGGAACAGAGAAGGGGTGGAGATTGGGGCGGGGGGTGACTGCTAACAGGGACTGACTGGGTTCTTTAGAAGCAATGAGAATGTTCTGGAATTAGAGTGTGGTAATGGTTGCACAAGCCTGTGAATATAGTAAAAAGCATTTCATTATGCTTTTTAAAAAGGGTAAATTGTATGTTATATAAATAAAGCTGTGGAACAAATCTGAGGTAGATCAAATAAATAAATGTAAAATAAGCCTTAAAAAGAAAAGAAAACAGAGAAGACTGGCTGAATAATCTTGGTGAGAGGAAGGCCATTCTAAGTACAACACAGAACTCAGAATATATAAAGAACAATATTTACAGATGGAGTACACTGAAATAAACAATCTTCAGTGAAAAAGAGACTATAAATTTTAAATATAAATCATGAAGAACTTTTGAAACATGTATAATATATTTGGAGAATGGTCTTTAAAATCATTATTTTTTAAAAAAGAAAAAAAATCATTATGAAAGGGGCGCCTGGCTGACTCTGGCAGTGGAGCATGCAACTCTTGATCACGGGGTTGGGAGTTCAAGCCCCATGTTGGGGGTAGAGATTACTTACATATACATCTTTAAAAATAAAAATAAAATAAAATCATTACAAAAATGAGGAACTCCCCCCTAAAATATGCAGCTTGGGCAAAAATGAGGGGAAAGAGGCATTCGTATAGAGAAATTTCACAGTGAGTGAAAATTGGAGCAGCCCCTTGGAAGGCAATTTGGTACACGGGAATGATATGCAAAACATTCTAGTCCTGATGCGACCACTGCCCAAACTGGGGTAAGTTACTTCATAGCTCTCTTTATGTACCCTTAACTTGCAGATGGGGATAATAATATCTGCTCTACTTGGCCTCATAGGGTGGTTAAGAAATTCACACAAACTATGCGAGGGTGCTCTGAAAATAAACCCTGTAGACAAGTCAAAGAATTGTGATTGATGAAGATATAGATTGTCTTTGCGAACTCAACAAGACATAAGCTGGGGACAGTAATGCCTGGAGGACCCAGTGGGTCCAGCTGGAGAAGCGGCACCCTTCAGAATGGCTGAGAGGTGGCTGAAACCTAAGAAGAGAGAGGTTATTACCCAGGTGTTGCGGGGACATTTGGGGGCAGGCAGCTAAGTATGGCTCCCCTCCCTGCCTCCTGTTCTCCATCGGTAAGGGTTGACTCCTGCGGTGGTGTTTCCTCAACGCCACTCCACCTCCTGCCCATGGTTGACTGGACTGGGAGGTAGGCCAACACGATGTTCTTCCGGAGAAACTCTGAACTGGGGGAGAGAATTGAGGGAGGGACAGCCAGGCAGAACTCGACAGAGCCAGAACAGTTTCATTTGAATTGGGAGTTAGGAGCAGTCATCTTTGGCTGAGGGAGCCCAGTGGGTTGAGAACGAGGCAGAGGTATGGAACAGCCTGACCCTCTTCGGGCTGCGGGAGCTCTATGGCCTGACTCTGGTTCTTCCTGAGGCCCAGTTCTTGGGCTCCCAGAGGCACCCTTGAATCCTGATAAATTTCCCCCTTTTTCAAATGCTTAGCAGGAGGTGTCTGTTGCCAAAGATCCTTAAACTAACATACAATGTAGGTGTGGCTCATATAGCAGGGTTCCGATTCACAGGAACAGTACGCAGGCAGTGCAGAAACAAATCACCTTGCACTGTCTTAACTAGGTCATGAGCATATTGTGCAAGCGGAACAGGTACAGTCATTCCAACAGAGAACAGCGAAGCCGCTGAGTCAGGAGCCACATAGTCATTACCCTAAACTGCACCCAGATTTGACAGTACAATCCAGGATATTAACCTGCTGGACCAGACTACATTTTGTGAGAATTTCTAACTGCTCTTGGGACTGCAACTTTGAGCTCGCTGGTTTGGGAGAGTCCATACTTAAGGAATCCAAAATGTGTAGACCTCCCCCCACAGGTTATAGAAAGTTGGAGAAGCAGGAATACTAAACTTAAACTCAAAACTAAGAGGCAAACCCCAGAAATCCATAGAGCCTCAGTGTTCCTGAGCCCTATCAATCCAGAAGAAATGTAAACAAAACAGTAGTTACCATTAGTTTCCATCATGCCCGCATCCGGCAAATACTGAGTGCCTGCTATGTGCCAAGCACGATGGTGGGGGCTGAGGAGGGTACAGCAGTGAGCAAAGGGGGTGAACTCCTGACCTCAGGGAGCTTCTGTTCCAAGTGGAGGGAGAGGGACAATATGAAATAAGACATCGGTGTATGTGGTAGAAAGAAGAGTGAAGGGGGTAGGTGTGTAGGAGTGATGGACGGATGGTGCTTCATATACACATACTCTGGTCAGGCACAGCCTCTGTGATACGGCGACATTCAAACACAGACTTCTTGAAAGGGAAAGAGGAAGTGATGCAGCCCTTTGGGCCAAAGAACTTTTCAGGCAGAGGGAAGAGCGAGTAAATGTCCTGAGATGGGAGCCGCACTGCTGGCTGGAGCCGTGTGAGCTGAGTAAAGAGGAGAGATGTCCTACAGGCCTCTCAGTAAAGACTTTAACATTTACTCTGAGGAAGTCTTCCAATTTTAACTAAACGAGTGATGCTGCTCAGCGTGTTGTAAAAGAATCACTCTGCCTGCTATATTGAGAGTCAACCGGAGCAGGGCCTGGGGCGGGGGGGTGGGGGGCGTTCAGAGGCTACTGTAGTCCAGCACACACGCGATGGTGGGTTAGACCACGTGACGGTGGTGGACACGGCAAGAAGTGGTCAGATGCTGGATGTTGCTATGGGATCCACTGAGGGACTGGGTACGGGTTTTCAGAGCGAGGAGTACAAGGTGAATCCCAGGCTTTTAGCTCCCAAAAGATGCTTGCTTGGGGTCAGGGTGGCGGGTGGGGAAGCAACAACTGTCTTTACAGATCTGAGAGCTTCCTGTGCTGGGTATGAGCTGGAGGAAGGACCAAACATTAGAGCCAGGAGTGGGATCGAGCTGATGAGCACCGATGGCTGGCACAGAAAGCCATCATAGGTCAAGGCCAGGAGTTAAGGGGCTGCGATACTGAAAGCAAAGTCAGGGTCAGAGTTTCAGTCCAATTTGGGAGACAATGGCAATAATTGAAACAGGATAAGAGTAGTGATAATTTATAAAATAACAGGAATTAGGCTCAAAAGCTTTGTGTACAGCATCTCGTTTGATCCTTATATCAGCTACACAAAGTAGGTGTCATTAGCCCTATTTTACAAATGAGGAAAGTTAAGAGATTGAATAGCCCCTACAAGACTGGTAAACAGAATATAGATTTAAGCTAGTTTGGACCCGATTTTCTTAAGTCTGTGTGCTTACAGACTGTGCAATACCACAAGGTTCAATGTCTCCCTTGGCCATGAAAGTCATCTCAGGGGTTCACATTGGGTTGGTGTGGGAGTGGTAAGCCCAGGGTCCAAGTATACAGACAAATATGGATCCAAGTTTGTGGTTTAATCTGGGTGTGGTGAAACAGGTCTGGACGGGAGCTGGAACCCGGAGCCCACGATCTGGCACACCACCGCCCCCCCCCACCCCACCCTACCACAGCAGCACCAAGAGCTAGGCTAGGCACCGGAGATGCTGCTGGTTCCAAGGAGGGGGGAGTATTGCGTGGAGCTAGATTTGTAAACACCATCACCTCATCCCAAGGCATCAAAGATAAACATGCAAATCCAATGGAATTTGGTCATTAGACCTCTACACTGGAACTGAGATAGTGCTCCAGCGTGGGTAATCAAACATCCCTCTCTTCTGTAAGATACTTGTTACGTACCAACCACTGGAAGAGTTCACAAAGGTCCCTCTCCTCACCTGGCCCTTTTTTTCCCTGCCAGGATTTTATTATTTGAGAGAGAGAGAGAGCGCACAAGCAGAGGCAGAGGGAGAAGCAGGCTCCCCACCGAGCATGGAGCCTGACACAGGGCTCCGTCCCAGGATCCTGAGATCATGACCGGAGTGAAAGGCAGATGCTTAACTGATTGAGCCCCCCAGGTGCCCCTTCCCCAGGCTTATTTAAAGAGACCCCTCCAGGCAGTATGAAGAAAGAGCTTGAATTTCACCCTGCTCTATCAAAGGTAAACTACAATCTTGGTGTTCGAATACTTTTGATACTTTCCCTCCACCAAATGGTGAGGGTGCAGTGAAAACAAATTTTCATACTTGACTTATTTAAAAGAAGATTAACATGCCCAGCCCAATGTAGCAATTATGGAAATAAGACTTATAAGCAGTATATACCAGTACAAGGCCATCATTGTGGCTATTACACTGAGTTAGAATTTGAGAAGGCAGTGTCCTGTTCAGAAGTCATCCCATGTAGATGATATTGTTAGGTTCAGCAATCTGCATTAGTTAATAAGAAGCTTTGGCCCACAGAGATAGGTGACACCAAGTGACAAAGAGTGAGTCAGTGGTGAAATGGATTCAGGAGTCAGACCTCCCAACTCCCAGTCTGTCCTTCTTCTCTCTAGATTTTAATGTAAGACATTAGACTTGAATGATAAGCAGTCTTACTAGGAACAGGCAGAGGGTAAAACCACAACTGACTTAGATACATGATAAACTCATTTTGGGCGGAACCTCTATTACTTTGGAATTCAACAGTAAACAGGAACTGAAAAGGCTGCCGTTAGGAGGTGAGCAATTCAAACGACAGGACAACCAGTCAGCATCTAGAGTACACCGCCCAGCATCTGATAGAAAACTACTTTTAAACAAAACAAGAATTCTTACAAGGAGCAATACTGTGCAGAACCCGCACTGTTTTAACCTGGAAGCAAGAGTGATACCATGTTGAATTTTATTTTGAAAACACTACCTGAAGAGGGACCCTGGATGGCTCAGTTGATTGGTCAACTGCCTTTGGCTCAGGTCATGATTCCAGAGTCCTGGGATCGAGTTCTGGCATCGGGCTCCCAGCTCCATGGGGAGTCTGCTTCTCCCTCTGACCTTCTCCCCTTTCATGCTTTCACTCGCTCTCTCGAAAATGAATACATTAAATCTTAAAAAAAAAAAATGCAAAGAGGAAAAACGAAAAAATATTAAAAAAACAAACAAACAGGGGCACCTGGGTTGCTCAGTGGTTTAAGCCTCTGCCTTCGGCTCGGGTCATGGTCTCAAGGTCCTGGGATCGAGCCCGGCATCGGGCTCTCTGCTCTGCAGGGAGCCTGCCTCCCCCTCTCTCTCTGCCGGTCTCTCTGCCTACTTGTGATCTCTGTCAAATAAATAAATAAAATCTTTAAAAAACAACAAACACACACTACTTGATGCTCTGCTTTGACTCCTTGTATATAGGTCCCAGTGTCAATCACTTAATTGGCTCAGCCTTTAAGGTTTAAACCAGCTGTTCCCAACTACAACGACTGCAACGGGAAACAAGGAACAAGACTATCTTACCGTAACTGAAGGATCCTTAAGGTGCAACGGTGGCTGTCATGCAGCTATTTGGAATTAGGAAGTTTGATTACTATTACAGCTAAAATAAACCACACGCAGCTGGCCTGCTAGGGTGAATTGAATGGGAAAGACTTGGGTTCTTCTGTGGGAGGGTGTGGAAGAATAGGCAGCTTCGTACAGCGCTGGCAGCAGTGCAATGTGGCATCTAATAGACTCGAAGATAGGCATTCTCTGGGACCCAGCAACTGGATCTATACCCTAGACACTCCTCAACATGGTTCACAAAAATCCTCATTGCAAACATGTTTACAGGAGCAAAATTTTGAGGACAAATGTCATTTTGAATGAAATGTGAATAAAAGTGATGAAGAAGTGGATAAAAACATTGCAACACAGCAATGAAAATGGAATTAGAGCTACATGGATCAACAGAGCTACATTTCGGAGGTATGCTGCGTGAAAAATATAAGTTGAAGAAAGATACGAACAACATGCCATCTGGAATTTTAAAACATGCAAAATACTATGTTTACAAAATCATGTATAATAATAATATAAAACTTCATGAGAATAAAATGCAACAAAGATAAGGGGTGCCTGGGTGGCTCAGTCCGTTAAGCTTCTGCCTTCGGCTCGGGTCATGATCCCAAGGTCCTGGGATGGATTCCCACTTTGGGCTCCAGCTCAGCGGGGTGTCTGCTTCTCCTGTTGCTTCTCCCTCATGCTTGGCCTCTCACAAATAAATTTAAAAAAACCCCAAAAAACCTTAAAAAAAAAATTCAGCAAAGTGTCTACCTCTGACAGGCAGGAAATCTGATCTGGGAGGGTTAAACAGAGGGATTCAATTATATCTATAGGTGTTTATCTGATGCATATATGGCTTTTTAAAATTCCATACTTTTTCTATATATTTGAAATGGCATTTAAAAAACAACCAAAGGGGCGCCTGGGTGGCTCAGTTGGTTAAGCGACTGCTTTCAGCTCAGGTTATGATCCTGGAGTCCCGGGATCAAGTCCCGCATTGGGCTCCCACCTCCATAGTGAGTCTGCTTTTCTCTCTGACCTTCTCCTCGCTCATACTCTCTCTCAAATAAATAAATATTTAGGGCGCCTGGGTGGCTCAGTGGGTTAAGCCGCTGCCTTCGGCTCAGGTCATGATCTCAGGGTCCTGGGATCGAGCCCCGCATCGGGCTCTCTGCTCAGCAGGGAGCCTGCTTCCCTCTCTCTCTCTCTCTCTGCCTGCCTCTCCACCTACTTGTGATTTCTCTCTGTAAAATAAATAAATAAAATCTTCAAAAATAAATAAATAAATAAATAAATAAATATTTAAAAAAATAAAATAAAATAAATAAAAAATAAAAAAACTACCAAAAAAGTGTGGGAGTTGGGGGGGGGGGGTCTGCTGGCTCCAAATTAAGCCTAATATCAAAGCTTAAGAAATAGGTCTAAAAGTGGTAATGCCCCAGTTCAGTAACATGACAAACCTAATGATATAGATCATCCCCAAAGTCAGAAAGTGGCACAAAAGCTAGAACATTCCTCTAATTCAGAATAAGTCATTTAAAAAGTAAATTGTGGGGCACCTGGGTGGCTCAGTGGGTTAAAGTCTCTGCCTTCGGCTCAGGTCATGGTCTCGGGGTCCTGGGATGGAGCCCCCGCATCGGGTTCTCTCTGCTCAGCGGGGAGCCTGCTTTCCCCCCACCCCCGCCTGCCTCTCTACTTGTGATCTTTCTCTGTCAAATAAATAAATAAAATCTTTTAAAAAAATAAAATAAAATAAAAAAGGAAATTGTTTTTGGACATAAGCAGAATAGGAAGCCCCAGAACTGAACACCCCACAGAAACACAGACTTAACAATATATGGTCCAAAAGACCTTGTATGGTCTCTAGAAGCCAGTTAGGAAGTCACAGATGCCCAGTCAACCTCAAAGCCAAGAATAGGTGCACTGTAATGGGTAAGAAAAGAGGTTTTATTGCAACAACGTCAGTCCCTAACCCCATGCCAGCGAAGCTCATGATTGGGAGGAAAAGCCCACCTCACAGCTTCTCCCTTGGAAGAGAAAGAGAAGCACAGAACACTCATCCACTGTGCCAGGTTTTTGGGGGGGCTCCCCAAGAGACTGACTTCAATCTGGCCTGTCTCAAAGCACTACTTTGGATACCTGGGGGCTGCTAAGAACACCAGAAAGCTTGTGGGTTGTTGAACCAATACCTCAGACCCCCGACAGAGCAAGACACTATAACCTCCTGATAACGAAAAACTAACAAAAAACCCCGTCAAGCCTGGGGTGAGGAGGGGGCTGGACTATGCACACCAAGTATAGAGAAGACATATCCCCATAAAAAGTGAGATGCTCCCAGAAACTGAGCTGGGCTAACTGATGAAGATCTTCCCCAGTTCAAAGCCAGCCTATAGAGACAGAGAGGCAGCTATTTTCTCAAATGCAAAAATCACATTAAAAAAAAAAAAAAAGGTACAGGGGCGCCTGGGTGGCTCAGTGGGTTAAGCCTCTACCTTCGGCTCAGGTCATGATCCCAGGGGCCTGGGATCGAGTCCCGCATAGGGCTCTCTGCTCAGCAGGGAGCCTGCTTCTCCTCATCTCTCTCTCTGTCTGTCTCTCTGCCTATTTGTGATCTCTCTGTCAAATAAATAAATAAAATCTTTAAAAAAAAAAAAAAAAGGTACATAAACAGGGAAACATGGCCCAATCAAAGAAACCAACATAAATCTCCGTAAAGTAGCCAAAAAGAAATGGAGATCTATGAATTACCTGACAAAAAATTCAAAATAATAAGCTTAATGTGCTGTAAGAAAACACAGATAACTTCACAAAATCGGGAAAGCAATCTGTGAACAAAATGAGAAAACAAAGATCTCAAAACTTTATATTTAAAAAATGGCAGGGGCGCCTGGGTGGCTCAGTGGATTAAGCCGCTGCCTTCAGCTCAGGTCATGATCTCAGGGTCCTGGGATCGAGTCCCTCCTCTCTCTCTGCCTGCCTCTCTGCCTACTTGTGACCTCTCTCTGTCAAATAAATAAATAAAATCTTTTAAAAAAAAAAGTTAAAAAATGGCAATTCTGGAGCTGAAGAATACAAAAACTGAACTGAAAAATTCACACTCGATCAAGCAGAAGAATCAATGAACTCAAAAGGCCATTCATTCAAAGTTATCACATAAGGGACGCCTGGGTGGCTCAGTTGGTTGGGCAGCTGCCTTCGGCTCAGGTCATGATCCCAGAGTCCTGGGATTGAGTCCCACATCGGGCTCCTTGCTTGGCAGGGAGCCTGCTTCTCCCTCTGTCTCTGCCTGCCATTCTGTCTGCCTGTGCTCGCTCTCTCTCCCTCTCTCTCTCTGACAAATAAAAATCTTAAAAAAAAAAAATCTAAACAAAGTTATCACATAAGTACATAAAAAAGAATGAACAAAAATGAAGTAAAGTCTAAGAGACTTAATGAGATACAATCAAGCCAGCTGATGCACAGGACTAAGTGAAAGCCAGGCGGAAAAGGCTGCATAGTCTATGATCCCAAACATATGACATTCTGGAAAAGGCAAGAGTATGGAGAGAATAAACGATCAATGGCGGCTGTCTGGGGTTAAGGGAGGAGTCAGCAGAGCACAGAGAATTTTTAGGGCGGTGAAACCACTCTGTAGGGATACTAAAAGGGTGTATACATGTCATTATACTTGTCTAAACGTACAGTATGTACAACACCAAGAGTAAACCCTAATGTGAACTATGGACTTTGGGTGATAATGATGTGTCAGTCTAAGTTCACCGATTGTAACATATGTTACCACTCTGATAAGAGATGTAGATAATGCACGGAGCTGTGCATGTGCAGTGGGGAGTAGGCATATCAAAAACCTTTGTACATTGTGCTTAATTCTGCTGTGAACCTAAAACTGCTCTAAAAATAGGTTAACTTAAAAAAAAAAAGACCTCCAATCACCTCAAGGAACTAGAAAAAGGACAAAATAAACCCAAAGTTACCAGAAGGAAAGAAATAATAAAAATTAGAGCAGAAATGAAAGAGAGAATAGAATATATCAACAAACTACTGGTTACACCAAGAAAAAACAACATAAATCAGAAGTGAAAAGAGGACACATTACAAGTGATGCAGAAATAAAAAGGGATCCTAAGCGGCAGTAGCAATTATATGCCAACAGACTAGATAACCTAGAAGAAATGGATACATTTCTAGAAACACGCAACCTACCAAGAGTAAATTGTGAAGAAATTAAAAATCTGGACAGTAACTGAAACTAGTAAGGAGAGTGAATCATAATAAAAAAATCTCCAAAGAAAAACCCCAGACAAGATGGCTTCACTAGTTAAGTCCACCTGTTAAACAATCAACAATTCTTTTCAAACTCTTCTAAACAACTGAGGAGAGAGTACTTCCGAAGTCATTCTATGAGGCCAGCACTATTCTTATACCAAAATTAGACAAAGGTGTTACAAGAAAACTATGGATCACTAGATCTCTTAGGAGTATTGGTACAAAAACCCTTAAGGGGCACCTGGGTGGCTCGGTGGGTTAAGCCTCTGCCTTCAGCTCAGGTCATGATCTGAGTCCTGAGATCAAGCCCCACATTGGGCTCTCTGCTCAGCTGGGAGCCTGCTTCCCCCTCTCTCCCTGCCTGCCTCTCTGCCTGCTTGTGATTTGTCAAATAAGTAAACAAAACCTTAAAAAAAAAAACACAACCCTAAACACCAAGCAAACCAAATCCAACAGCACATTAAAAGGATTACACACCAGAGGGGCACTGGGGTGGCTCAGTGGGTTAAGTCTCTTCCTTCCGCTCAGGTCATGATCCCAGCATCCTGGGATCAAGCCCCACATCAGCTTCCTCCTCTCTCTCTGCCTGTCTCTCTGCCTACTTGTGATCTGTCAAATAAATAAATAAAATTTTAAAAATAGATAGATAAATAAATAAATAAAAGGATTACACACCTGAACCAAGTGGGACTCCTGGAATACAAGAATGGTTCAACATTCGAAAATCAATCCATGTAATCTACCACATTAAGGATAAAAACCACATGATCACCTCAACAGATGCCATAAAAGCATGTCACAAAATTCAACACCTTTTCATGAACAAAAAACACTCAGTGAAGTAGGAACAGAAGGAAATTACTTCAAGGTAATAAAGGCCATACATGAAAATATGCAGTTTAATGTCACATCCAATGGTGAAAACCTGAAAGCGTCCACTCTGTTTTTTTTTTTTAATTTTATTTATTAATTTGACCGAGAGAGACACAGCGAGGGAGGAACACAAGCAAGGAGAGTGGGAGAGGGAGAAGCTTGCCCTCCACTACCAAGCAGGGAGCCCCATGTGGGCCTCGATCCCAGGACCCCGGGATCATGACCTGAGCTGAAGGCAGACGCTTAAGGGCTGAGCCACCCAGACACCCTAAGAGTTTGCTCTTTTAAGGTAACTGGAATATATATTTAAATTCACAATGTGCAACTGATATTCATCCAGAAAATATTTGTATTTTTTAAAGGTCTGTGAAACCAAATGAAATCAATGAATAGGTCACCGGGAAGGCACAAGTGAGGATATTAATAGAACTGGCTTTGTATAAAAACAAGGATGGAAGACAAACAGAAAAAGTGAGGTTAAAGGAAAAAAGGCTTCATATTTGGATAGGTAAACAGATGAGTTCTTGACCAAAGGAAGGATGATGTATGGCAGAGCAAACACATTTAAAAGAGGTTCCTCTGCTTACACATGCATCTGATAGCTTTGAAATACATAAAGCCTTATTCCATATTAATGTGTGAGGGTAAGTCAACAAGAGGTTTCTGTGTAGAGGCCTAGAACCTTTTTCTCCTAAGCTGCTTAGCCTAACATAGTTTAAAGTATAGCTACAATTGAGGGGTGCCTGGGGGCTTAGTCAGTTAAGCATCTGACTCTTGATTTCGGCTCAGGTCATGATCTCGGGGTCATGAGATCGAGCCCTGCACTGGGCTCAGTACTCAGCGTGGAGTCCGCTTGAGATTTTCTCTCTCTCTCCCTCAGTCCTCCCCCCATGCTTGCGTGCTCTCTCAAGTAAATAAATAAATAAAATGTGTAAAAAATAAAGTACAGCCCCAATTTAAAGATGCCAAAGAATAGAACTAGGTAAAGCTTTTGCTAGTGGTTTTTATTCTTTCTAGCAGGTAATGTGCATTACCTAAAGAGTTCAACAGAAGCCATACTCATTGGCCATGTTTTATTTGTCCTTCTCTTCGAACAGGATAAGCAAAGATACAGACAGTATTCAATAAAATAAAAGAAAAGAAACAAATTCTAAGAGACCGCAAAGCACATGCTACATTTAACCTAATTTTATTCATGCTTGCCTTGGGATGGGGAACAGATATCATTCAGTAAAAACATACAGTAAAAACAAAATATGTCTTATCATGTACAACTTTTAAACTACAATAATGATGTACCTTAGTTACTTCCATGCACACAAGTCTAACATTACAGTTTTTTTTTAAAAAATAAACACAGTTAAGACTTCTAGGAGCATTTTATAATAAAGTAATTCCTAATGTTTCTTTGTAGATAGATCAAGCACCTCCAAAATACAAATTCCTATACACAGTGAGCGCTTTACTTAAAATGAATACTTAAGTAAATTAAGTACGTGGACAGCCTTAGGATGAGCTGACATTATATAATCAGCTAAGTCGGCAACAAACCATAGTGCCAAATGGAAAAGTGTGTTTGCAAATAAATTTCAAAAACTAAGTTAACTTTTTTATAATTAAATACAGAAAATATACTGATTCGCTAAAATAAATAAGATGTGATGTAGTAACACTTCACTATAAAGAATGCATACCAGAACATTTATAAACGGTGCGTGAATCTTATTAAGAATAGTTTACTACAATAAACGCTGGCTAAATAGAAGTGCATATGTGAAGCACTATGGGTGGTCTATGTTTTGCCACATACTTTTGTTACCTTGAGGTAGATAACACATGTGTACCAAATTCGGCATTCATTTTCAGTTGCTGCTGGTATCATGTGTTTTAAGAAATGTGTACAGTATGAAAAACTTGAAAATACTCATGAATGAAAAATGTTTTAGGAAAAAAATAGATATTTTCATGCAATTATGTACAGTCTCACTGTGTAAATTTCAAGGCAAGATTTTTGTTTCCTGTAAAACAGATCATTGTTCTATGAGAGAATGTTTTTTACTTGTCTTAGTGCATTTCTTTTGTCGCCTCCTGCATTGCATTATTTTGCTCTATTCTTTATTTTTTGTGTGCAAACGACATGCCAGTTAAAATGAAAACCATCTCACATGTAGAAAAAAAGTCTGGATTTTAAAAACCAAGAACTAATAAAATCCTTTCTAAATGACACCATATGATTCAAGTAAAAAAATGACTGAAACACTAGTAATAAAAAAGACAACACATTTCATGAAGAATACAAAGAGAAATGTCTGCTGAGTGTTTTAGTTCAGATGTTTCAGAATGCTGCTATATGTCTTATGAGGAATCTGAGGGGAAGATTTCATAGCAGAAGGTGTTAAGGTGGCCTGTATTGACTTAAGTGGGGACCCAACTGGACTGTGAAACTGCGGGATGCCTATGGATTCAAGCTGCTTGTTAAAGAGGAACTCCCCACTGTTGTTAAGAAATCCTTCCTCATTTCCTCTCTCCCCAAGCTTCCCATCCTCTACTGGCTCAGTTTCTAGCATCTCAGTATCTTCCTTCCTGCTAAAGAACTTGTCCAAGTAACTGGTGTAAGTGTTTTCCTTCTCAATTTGTTCATCCTTCCTTACCTCACAACAAAACTGATTAATGAGAAAACAGTCCTCCCCACCACCCACAAACTGGCTATCCCAAGAAGATTGGTACAAGGCTTCTAATTGAGCCAAATTTGCCATTCCTTTTTCCTGCTTTTCTCGGCTTACTGACTTTGATATCAAACCTTTCAATTCTAGTTGGGACACTGAGCTATTCAAGTCATTTAATTTATCAACAACATCAGTAGGCTCATGTTGTGAACTAAGTTGAATAGTGCCTGCAATAAAGGAATCAAAGTCAAATCCCTGATTCTTTTCCCTTTCTTTTTCAGCCAGTTGCTGTGATGCTTCCTCTAGAGCTATCTGGGCTTTAACCAATCCATTCCTTTCACATTTTGACTTGCCCTTCTTATCAGACTTTTCTTTGCTTTGTTCTTTCCAATTGGAAAGATCTATAATAAGCTTGGGTTCATAATAATGGTTAACTTCACTCTCTCTCCAAACTAAGTTGTCTAAATATGATGATGACCTTGTTTTGTAGTTGCAAGTATGGCTACACTCCAGATCACAATATTTGTTTTCATGATGATCTGGGTACTGCCAACAAGGATCAGTAGAGTAATTGGTATCAAAAGCAGGATCCTCCAAATACTTTTCACGATCTCCATCCAAATATTTTCGAGGATCAACCTGTACTTCTTCTTCATCAGTGACATCAGACAGAGCTCTTGGGTCAAGCTGAACTTCATCAATATCAAAGTTGTTATGTATAGGCCAATCATGCTCTGAAAATTGACAATCATGGTACCTGAAAAAATTAATGCAATAATGTGAGTTTTAGGTATAGGATTTCATTTTCAAATTCACTGAGTGCCTTTCAGGTGAAAGCACCCTGCTAGGTCTATATGGGGACAACAGGAGTATAACTCATAATTTTAATGGATAGGTAAAATTGTTACTACATATAGTAATATGAGACAATTTTGGTAATTACCAACGAAACACGTAATTATAGTAAAATGCTGAGTCATCTATTCTTAAATTTAAGACAAATATCATTTCACACTTGTTCCATCTTTTCTCTATTTTTCATTGACCTTCAAAGAATTGTGGATAAACATTGGACTGGCTGGCATGTCTACAGTTCAATTCCAACAGTTTCATACAGAGGAAAAAATATTTCATTTTCCACAAAACAGCTATCTCTAATCTCAATCAGGTCTCTTACAGATTTTCATAACAAGTCAGACTAGAACAGAGGAAGCCTTGCTGGGATTCATCAAATAGAAAAATAATCCTCTCCATGTACATGCACTATTGAATGTGGTATGCTCTTATTGACACATCACAGCAAGGTGGCTGTTCCATGCCCCCCAGAGAGGCAGACTGAGACAGACACACACACACACACACACACACACACACACACTTGGGGGATGGGGAGAAGGGACTAGAAAAGAGACTGGAAAACATCTGAGTACGTATGAAAGAATTATATGTAGACAGTAGAAACGTTCACGCAGACCAACAGGTTGTTGCCAGATGTGTAAACATACAAATACCTCAACATTTTAGGAGGGGGACAAAATGCAATAATTAAACAAACTAAATTAATACTAACTACTTCTTTAATTATTAAATATTTTTTTAAAGCTTTTATTTATTTATTTATTTATTTGACAGAGAGACATCACAAGTAGGCAGAGAGGCAGGCAGAGAGAGAGAGAGGAGGAAGCAGGCTCCCTGCTGAGCAGAGAGCCCGATGCGGGACTCGATCCCAGGACCCTGAGATCATGACCTGAGCCGAAGGCAGCAGCTTAACCCACTGAGCCACCCAGACACCCAAATAATGTTCTTTTAAACATAGAGATATATGAAATTTTAAAGTTTTAAGATTGTCATTAGTGATTGACACCTGGCTAAATATTGAAATCATCCAAAGAGTTTAAGTAATATTGATTCATGGGGTGCCCTGGGTGGCTCATTGGATTGAGCTTCAGACTCCTGGGTTTCAGCTCAGGTCATGATCTTGGGGTTGTGAGATCAAGCCCCACATGGGGCTGTATGCTCAGCTCAGAGTCTGCTTGAAAGATTCGAGAAAAAATCTCCCTCCCTCTCTGAAACTCCCCAAGCTCATGCTCTCTCTCTCTAAAATAAATAAAGTCTTTAAAAATAATGATATTGATTCATTAATATATGCCATGATCCTACTCAGAAGCAAAATTATATTTAAACTTCCCTAGGAATTTAGAAATCCTAAAAGAAAGCTGAGGGAAAAAAATCTTTAACTAAAATGTGTAATATTATCCATTTTGATATTTTATACTATTCAAAGTAGAAGAGTCTCTTTATACTGAACCTGCATTCAAGCAGCCCAAGATTAATTTTGTGTCATCAGGAAAACAGATCTGAATAGCATATACCATGAATCAAAATAATTTCTATTCTAAGATACAAGAGATTTTACATAAAAATTTGAGACATTATGGATATACCTATTTGGATACAGTTGTCTTGTTACCAAACATTTAAAAAACAATTGTGATTTTTTTTGTAAATACAAAAGCAATAGTTTAAAATGGTTCAGATTTCCAACCTTCAACCCTCATGTTTAAATAAGGACCTTTTATTTGTTAACAACTAAACATGCCTTAATGGCTTTGAAAATGTTTCAAAGTATAATTTACATTTTCCCATTATGTATATCTTACCCAGTAACTATTAAATATTTAAATTATATAAAGGCTATTCAAAGATATTAATAACTTTAGCAGAAACCCAAAGAGACCATTACTAAGCTTTTAAAACCTCTATACCATCCTGTCCTATATAATTCAAAAAATAAAACTCAATTCATTATGGTTTATTGAAAAGAAAATAAATGGGCCACGATCATATAGCAGTCAGTACTCTGCACTATAAAAATACAACAAATGATATTTTTCTAACAGGATCAATTACCTTTCCCAGTTATAAATATGACTATGAGTTTCATCCATAAGCAAAATATCATCAACTTCATCTTCAATATGAAAAGGATGACTTGAAATTGGCTCATCCATTGGAAAAGAATATATGCTCATGTAAGGATGGGAAAGCGCTTCTTCTGCTGTCAACCGATCCATTGGGCTAAATGTCAAAATTTGTTCCAGGAAATCCAGTGCTGCAAAAGAAAGGGATAAAACACCTTAACTGTACTGGAGGTCCACTAACCAATGAAGGAAAGAAAAGGATTATATAATTAAAAGGTAAATTAAGTTTATCAGACAAATAAAACTAATTTATCTGATTTACAGAGTAAAAAGAAAAGACACTCAATAACAGTAAATATTTGAAATGTACCCCAATCTCATACTATGGTCAGTTACCAAAAAAAAAAAAAAAGAATACATTAAGTTGAACCATATAAGACTTCTATTTTTGTCAGTCAAAAATGGTAAAATAACAGCAATTTCATATGGTTCAATCTAATACTTTATAAGTCATAATCTCAGCTCTGCAACTCACTAGCTTAAATGAATTTCTTACTAGCAGTAAAGGGCTAACAGGGCTTAAACTTACTGAACTTCAGTTTTTCATGTATAAAATGGAAACAGAGAAAGATATCAAGTATAAAAATTAAATGTAAAGCATAGTGTCTAGTGCTTCATAAAAAATCCTTTCCCCTTTCCTTCCCTTATCTCACTGACTAGGTGTTGTACTAATTTGCTGATCTCTGTTTCACAACAATCACACTCCAACATCACACACAAATGCATTTGATCACTTTAGGGCTTTGCAAGAGTTACCTACCACACACCCAATTCCTCCCACTAACTTAGCTCATAAGCTCCTAACCCATCCTGAACCATTATCAGTCACCAGCCTGAAGGCTGCCCTTATACAACCACACACTTGTATACCAATCCTATCTGTGAATCGCTTTGCCCATCTACTTTCCCTGTGCCTAGTCATACAGCACTGATGAAAGCTCAATGCAAAAACCACACACACACACACACACACACACAGCTCACGAAAAATTCATATTGTAGGACTGCAATTTGGCCTTTGCTATTGCTCAGCAATGTTCCACACCATCTCTTTATGGTCTCAATTTTTATCATATCTAAACCTACTTCACATTTATCCTAATACCTACTTCTTCACTAATGGCCTGTCATATATCTTCTTATCCTTCCCTCTGTCTCAAAGGAAAAGATAATCCTTTTCTCTAAAATTAAGCTATACTCTAGAAAGGACACTATTCTCAATTCCCAATTTCTTATTAATGTAAACAACAGCTGATTTCTTATAGCCTTTTTATTTTACAAAGTGCTTTCATATACATTATCTTATTCAATCCTCAAATCATTCCAATAACGACTAAAGAAACCTAAAGCTCACTGCTACTCATACCCTTCAGTGGCCTGGGGCTGAGGTCTTTGTTTCCTATACCACCCCCCACTTATATTACCCTAATCTAGGAAGTCATTTCACAATACATCAAGCTATTCTTGGTTCTCTTGCAAAAGAGTCCATCTTAATTAGCCCAGGGCCCTTGTGTCTCAAGGCAAGAGAGACTCTAAAGCACACAGTTATAAAGGGCTTACCCAGCACAATCACCATTCTCAGAGGGAAAGGAAATATGTATTCAACTACACAAGAGGAATATACTCTAAAATCTAGCATTTGGGAACTGTAGGCAGCAGGAAGAGGTAAGAAAGAAACTAGCCCCTAAGCTACGCTCCCAAGTGCACACAGCATATGCATATGTAAACTATTTCCACAATTGCTGAAAGTTCTATTGGACAGCACTGCTCTAAAGGAAATCAATCTATTGCCTATGATGGTGCTGTAGTATGTGAAGATACAGAAATGCATGGTAAACTACAGCAAAAGGGAGGATGAGAGCGAAGTATAGAGGAAAATGAAAAAGGGTATTTCATCTAAAGACAAAAGACCACTAGGGTTCCTAATCATCTTAATATTTTAATTCATGTGTACTTAATCTTGTTTTTTTTACTCTCTGAAGATCATGAACATGTGAGAAAAGAACACGTATTATTCTTACTAAGTCCCCAATGCCTCAGAGTATATGCTCTGCCCAAGAGTAAAACTCCAATATTAATCAAGAAAAAACTGGTATAGAATGTATCTACATAGTAAATCTTTAGTTTCAGGAACTTAAAAAACTCTGCATTGCACTTGTATGTGAGCATAGCTCTGCCACTTATGATCTTTGCCTGATGGTTAACCCATTATAAGAGACAAACAGTCAATGCATTATGAATAATTCCAGCCATCAGCCAAATAGTCAAGTTGGTTCACAGCTAAGACATGATCCCAACCCTAATCAGGGCAGGGAAAACGAAGATTCAAATTTGGCTACACTGCAAATGCTGCAACAGCATGTCCTACATTACTAGCTTGCCTCTTTTAATAAGTCATAGCAACAGCGACAATGACGCCCAAAGGCAATCAAGTTTATTCCTATCCCTTAACCTGGCCGAGCAGAGCCAAACCTGTAGTGGGTTTTAAAAATACGCAGGTGGGGCGCCTGGGTAGCTCATTCTGTTTGAGCATCTGACTCTTTGTTTCGGCTCATGTCATGATCTCAGGGTCATGGGATGGAGCCCTATGGGCCAGGCTCTTCCCTCAGCTCTGGGAGGAGGAGTTCCCCCCCCCGCCCCTCCCCCTTGCTCACATGCATGTGCTCTCTCTCTCAAATAAATCTAAAAATAAATAAATAAATAAAGTAAAATAAGACACATGCTCTGCTCCCCACCCCCCTTTTGAATTCTGACCTAATAGCCTGCATTTTTAGAAAGCTTCCACAGACGATTCTGAGGCACAGTCAAATGCTATGTGACTACTGTTCAGTTACGAACAAGGATGTCATCACAGGGGCTCCCAGGTCAGGAGCAAGATAACCAGCCCTGGAATCTGATTGTGAAGATAGACTTAAAGGCCAGACAGGAATGTAGAATACTGAAAAGGAAGCCTACAAAACCTGTTGAAATTAAATACAGCTGGTTTCCTTTTTACTTAGGCATTTATTATAGGAGTTTAAAGCACATTTGAGAAAACAAAAAAAGTCATGATTTTGCCATCTAGTGCCTATTTCTCAAAACACTTGCTCCTTTATTTTATTTTTAAAGTTTTGTTTTGTTTTGTTTTTTTAATTTGACAGACAGAGATCACAAGTATGCAGAGAGGCAGGCAGAGAAGGGGGGAAGCAGGCTCCCCACCAAGCAGGGAGCCCGATGCGGGGCTTGATCCCAGGACCCTGGGATCATGACCTGAGCCGAAGGCAGAGGCTTAACCCACTGATCCACCCAGGCGCCCCTATTCAGTTATTTTTAAGTAGGCTCCATGTCCAGCACAGAGCCTAACGGGGCGGGGGGGGGGGGGGGGGGGGGCGCGTGCGCGAGCACACAACCAACCCTGACATTAAGACCTGAACTAAGATCAAGAGTCGGTTGGACACAACCCACTAAGCCACCCAGATGCTCCCAAACACTTGAAATTTTAAAATACTTTGATACACAATATCCTGAGCCACATATAATGATCAGAGTGGGTGTTATGAATAAGGGGTATATAATTCAGACAAACCTTACGATGCTTAGAAAACTGTACTTCCCAACTTGTTGATTCATAAAGAACTATACAATCCTGACACAATCAGACAAATCTTAAGATGCTTAGAAAACTGTACCTTCCCAACTTGTTGATTCATAAAGAACTAGACAATCCTGACCTTCTTAAAGCTATAAGACACAATCAACTTTTAAGAAAGATGTTTCTCATGTCTAAACCTCTTCCTTAAAAATACATTATCCTGGGTGCCTGGCGGGCTCAGCTGGTAGAGCACACAAAGCCTGATCTCAGCGTTGTGAGTTCAAGTCCTGCACTGGGTAAAGAGGTTACTTAAAAGTAAAATCTTAAAAAAGAACAACTGGGATGCCTGGGTGGCTCAGTTAGTTAAGTAGCTGCCTTCAGCTCAGGTCCTAATCCCACACTGGGCTCCCTGCTCAGTGGGGAGCCTGCTTCTCCCTCTCCCTCTGCTTGCTGATCCCTCTGCTTGTGTTCTGGCCCTCTGTCAAATAAATAAATAAAATCTTAAAAAAATTTTTATCTTATGGCAGGTAACTACTACAACAGTTAAAGACTTTTGTGTATTATTATTATTTTTTTTTTAAAGATTTTATTTATTTATTTGACAGAGAGAAATTACAAGTACACTGAGAGGCAGGCAGAGAGAGAGAGAGAAGGAAGCAGGCTCCCAGGGAGCCTGATGCGGGACTCGATCCCAGGACCCTGAGATCATGACCTGAGCCGAAGGCAGCGGCTTAACCCACTGAGCCACCCAGGCGCCCGACTTTTGTGTATTATTTACAACAACAAATCCTAAAGACATATCACTCTGAGACACAAAATTATTTGCTTTAGTGGTCAACAAAGGTTTGATTTTCTTCAAGTTTCTATCCCTTCCAAGCTTGCATAAACTCTCACATTTAACACCTAATGTTCCCAACACGATCTGCAAACTCTTACATAATGTGTTTGCTCACACAGAGTTTTTGCTCTTTCCTCCATCTCTTCCTTGCCCTGAAGTCTTTGCTTTCCCCAACTCACTTTACTTTTTCATAACTAAATCACATTCATGTTCATAGCCACACTTATCATATAACCCTCATAAAACTCCATTTTAGCTTAGTGAGGGACAGCGACTCTAGATGTTTGCCTACGGTAGATAGTTACCAGAGGTGTAAGCTGTAAAGCTGATGGAGTTAGAACCAGGAGAGGGATACACTTTATGTAACCTGAAAAATCAGAGTAACAAACCTACAAAGCCCTGCCTAAGAGCCAGACAAAAAGGGGAAAGAGCTTAAGTTTTAGTAAGGTATAGTGTCTAAAGATGATTTGGGATACACAGATCCTGCTTGTGTCCATGTGCCCGTGCACACCCACCCCCACCCCCATCACATGATGGTTACTCTTGAGTAACAATACCTTCTCGACTAATTCCTGGAAGCAGCTGAGTTAAAGGTTTGTGTGGCTCAGTCATGTCATTTCTAATGTAAACTGGAATTACGCTGAGAAGCTCCTGACGATCTTCCTCATGTACAACAGGAATAGATTCTAAAATCAGCTGCATCTGTTCAAGTTCATGTGCACCTGAGATTAAATAAACAACAAATATAAACAAACACATTCCTCAAGGTTTACTTATTTGGCAACAGACATTCTAAAGCTATAGGAAACTAACTTAAATACCGTAATGACCACTGGGAGGAAAATGACTAACTAAATCCTTAACCAGCAGATTTCTTTGCTCTGAATATCAATCTACTCAAAAAGTGCATCTGTGTCTGCTCATGGACATACTTACTTTTGGCTGCTTTGTTTCCCTAGGAAACTGACCCTTTAAGTTTAGCCTCATATTAAGGTATCACCAAGTAGTGAAAAAAGCGATGAAGTGGGATTCAAGAGACATGGATTCTAGTCTTGGCTATACCACTAATTAACTGGCTATACCTCTGGGAATACTTAGCATGGTAATGACTTCATTTCATCATTAGTAAAATGGAGGGCTGGACTAGATTCGCACTACAGGAAGTTTTATAGCTACAGGTGAGGCTCAGGTAGCATTTCAGAACCACTATTAAAGAAATAACAGGGGGAACATTAAGCTAAATAGTGACTAAAAATTCAGTTTGCTTTTCCACAGATTTCTAGAATTCACTGCACCTCTAAATTTTTCTTCAGTATCTACGGTGAGCAAGGCACTTTGAAGTACAACTGTGAGCAAGAGAGACCAAGTCCCTGCCTTTGTGGAGCTTATAATCCAGTGGAAGACGACAGATAATAACTCTGTCAACATTTATGTCAAATGGTGACAAACGCTATGATGAAAAATTGAGTAAGCAGGGAGGATAAAGGGCACTTTATGAGTAGGATTGCTAATTAATACAGGATGACCAAGTAAGGCCTCAGTGAGAAGCTAAAAATGGAGGAAGTTGGGGAACACACCATGCATTCACAAGGAGGAAGGGAGTTCCAGGAAGATGGGAAAAGGTGCAAAGGCTCAGAGGACAGTGGGCTTGGTGTGTTTAAGAAACAGCAGTTAAGTGTAGCTGAAACAGAGTGGTGGAGGGGGAGGGGTGTGTAAAAGAAATGAAGTGGTACCAGAACACAAAGGGTTTGCTTTATCCTGAATTTGATAGGGAGACACTACAGAGTTTCAAGCAGAAAAATGGCATGTTCTGATTTATGTTTTCAGAGAACTCCTATGGCTGCCATGTGGTAACCAGGCTACACACAGCAAATATTAAAGCAGAAAAAGCAGTTAAATCCTGCACTAGACCAGGAGAAACATAATGGTTGACTGAACTGTGGGGAGGCGGGTAGTGAGAGAGATAATAACAAGCAGTTAAATTCTATTCATATTTCAAAGGAAGAGCCCATAGAATCTGTACTGACAGAAGTATAGGATGAAGCCAAGATTTTTGACTCAGCAACTAAAAAGGGGATCTGGTTTACTAAGATGAAGAAGACAGCAGAAAAAGAAAATACGAGGGAGAAATTTCAGGAGTTCAATTTTGGATAGGTTAAATTTGAGATGCTATTTAGACATCTTAGTCCGTGCCTTTTATTGCACTTTGCATTTGGAACCTGCAACTAATAAACAGATCTCCATCATGTTGTTTTTACTGAATGGTTCACAAATTTCCCTTTATAAGAAAGCAGTAGAGTAAACTAAAACTGGATCTTTCAAATCATTTCCGAAACAATTCCCATTAACTGTTAAAAGTTTACATGGGTTTAAGATCAAAATTATGTTATTTAGATGTTTCTTAATCCAATTATTTTTAGTGCTATACTTGAATAATTCTAAATATGCTGAATGAACATTTAAAAATACATTAAAAAAAATACATTAAGGGGGCGCCTGGGTGGCTCAGTGGGTTAGGGCCTCTGCCTTTGGCTCAGGTCATGATCTCAGGGTCCTGGGATCGGGCCCCGCATCGGGCTCTCTGCTCGGCAGGGAGCCTGCTTCCCCCTCTCTCTCTGCCTGCCTCTCTGCCTACTTGTGATCTGTCTCTGTCAAAGAAATAAATAAAATCTTTAAAAAATAATAATAAATAAATAAAACAAAAAATAAAAAAGTAAATAAAAATACATTAAGTACTTATGTATAATTAGAACAGCACTAAGTTCTGACCCCATTTCAAATAACATAGAGCATGACCTAACAATTTTAAACAAATTAGTTTTCTTGATAAAATATTCATTATTGTGGTAGCATTAAAATTATGTCCACCCAGGGATGTCTGGGTGGCTCAATCAGTTAAGTGTCTGTCTTTGGCTCAAGTCATGAACCCAGGGTCCTGGGATCAAGTCCCGCATGGGGCTCCCTGCTCCACGGGGAGGCTACTTCTACTTCTGCCTCCGCCTGTTCCCCCTGCTTGTATTCTCTCTTTCTTTCTTTCAAATAAATAAATAAATAAATATCCTTTTTTTTTTTTTTTTTTTTTTTTTTTTAATTAAATGTCTCAGAATCATGAGTTCAAGCCTCATGTCAGGCACTGGGCATGGAACCTCCTTAAACAAATAAAAATAAAAGAAATGTGCGGTGCCTGACTGACTCAATTGGTAGAGCATGTGACTCTTGATCTCAGGGTCGTGAGTTCAAGTCCCAAGCGGGGTGTGGACCCTACTTTAAAAAAAAGTCCACAAATTCTTTGGCTCTATTCCCTTCAAAAAGTGGAATTCAGGGGCGCCTTGGTGGCTCAGTGGGTTAAAGCCTCTGCCTTTGGCTCAGGTCATGATCTCAAGGTCCTGGGATCCAGCCCCCACCTGGCTCCTGGCTTGATGGGGAGCCCGCTTCTCCCTCTGCCCCTGCTTGTGCTTGCTCGCTCTCTCAAAGAAATAAATAAAATCTTTAAAAAAAAAAAAAATCTATCTAAAAGTGGGTCTTTCTGCCCTAGTAAAGTCAACCAACATCTTGACTAGACCCACCTAGCTAAGTCACCTCCCAATTCCTGACTCATACCAACTTCGAGAAAATCAGTGTTTTTTGTTTAAGCCACTGTGTTTTGATGTAAGTGATGGGAGGGCCACTCTAAAAAACAGTAATGTCGAAAGAGAGAAAAAGACCTAAATTCGTCTCTTCGTCTCTTCTCTAACTAAAAAAATATTCAGTACCCTACTATTTCCTAGTTTTCCAAATGGAAATTCCTCTGTCTACTTTCTAAGTATTCTGGCCCTAATTTTAAACTAGTCTTAAATGTGTTCATTATTTGACACCTTGCTTTCATCCAACTTTTCTCACTAATTTATGCACATACATAATTTTTTTCATCAAACTTTTCTCACTAATTCAGGCTCATACCCTCATTTATATAATAACATTTTTTTCTCTCTTCCTCCCACCAAAATTCTTCTTCACTATGCCTAAGTAGTGGAAAATCTTTTGACTTCTTTATGCCTTTATGTTCCAGACATCAATGATGAACACTCTAAGTTTATAGCTCCTATAATCTATACTAAATAATTTTATACAAACTCATACTATGTTTTATAACACCTGATGCTTTTTCATTCATGGGTTATTCATCCCTTCCAATCTTGACTAAATCCTCTCTCTTACATTTCTGTGGACTCCCTCATAGCACCAAACTCAGCAAAAAATTATTTGTTTGGTTGTTTCTATAAGATCACAGCAATGAGAAAACAGGATACAGCAGTTCAGGCAACACAGATGACAGGGGATGAAGAATCATTACATTTTCAATGACAACTAAAAATTTTCACTAGGAATGACAAATACTGACAGGATTACACAACTCAGGTATCATTTAACACAGATTACCAATGAGCATTGTGAATCCACAAAATATAAAATTATGTTTAAGAAATAAGATAATTATAAAAGAGCACTAGAATTCTGACTAAATTTGTTGAGTGAACAATTCAGTGAATATATTAGTAAGTTTTAAAAATTTTTTAAATATTAAAAAACCATTTATCTTTTCATTTCAGTATCATAGACTATAGTAAATTGTGTTAAATCATATATATCTTGCTTCATAGATACATGCAAAATTATTCCTTTGAGGTAATTTTTTTTCAATATATTTTAAAATTTCTAACCTGCAAAGAGGGTTTTACCAGTCAGCATTTCAGCAAAGATGCAGCCTGCAGCCCACATATCAATGGCTTTTGTATAATTATTAGGAGAAAGTAAAAGACGTGGAGACCTGTACCATTTAGTAACCAATCCTTCAGAAAGATGACCCTGGAAAAGAAACAAAAACATACTTTAATTTTTTACTTTAGCTGAAGAACAGTACATAACACTTGATTCATTAAAGAATCCCTCATCTTTAAAAAAAAAAAAAAAAAAAAAGTACTGTGAAATCCTAAAACAATACTATTGATTTCTATGTCTATTTTCAAGGCTTTTGTGCTTTTCAGGCTGAATGAAGGCTCAATTCCCCCTGGGACTGAGATGATCATCTATAAGAGGATATTTACATTAAGTCTGCTGACCAAAATATACCCTAAGAATTTAGTGCTGATTCTATGTCACAAATTCCAAACATGTTTCAGAAGAGGAGCTATTTTTCACTCAAGTCTTAAGTTACTTAAAGAGCTGGGATGCTTTAAATCAATGAGGGAGAGGTAAAGACAGGTAAAGTATAAACTACTGCCAACCTCCTGACAACCTAGTGGACCTGTCTCTACTATGTATCCCATTCCTAATCAGTTTTACTACTTCACATTTATAAAGCATTTAATAAAATAGTTATACATATATGACCTTACTTCATCCTTAAAACAACCCTGAAAAATTATGAAGGTAGATATGAACTCCAATCTAGAGGGGTGGTAGATAGATTAAGGAATCTGCTTAAGGTCATATAGCTTATTTGGATGTAGAAATGGCACTCAATTTTATATAGTTTAACTCTCAGTTCAGTGTTCTACCCACCATTCTTCATTAAAAGATGTGGTGAGGGGCGCCTGGGTGGTTCAGCGGGTTAAAGCCTCTGCCTTGCTCTCAGGGTTCTGGGATCAAGCCCCGCATCAGACTCCCTGCTTAGCAGGGAGCTTGCTTTCCCCTCTCCCTCTCTCTCTGCCTACCTCTCTGCCTACTTGTGATCTCTGTCATATAAATAAATAAAATCTTTAAAAAAAAGATGTGGTTGTCCATTTCATTTTAAATACTAAATTTCTACATTCAAGTTCTTAAAAAATAAATTATGCTTAATATGAGATGATACATGTAAATGAGAAGGTTTGCTTGTTTAGGTGTATGCTATGGGAGGCCAAGCTAGCAGGGAGTTCCCAGAGGTTCTTTATAACCAAAGGAGCTCCACTTTAATATTTTAAACATCAGGGTCCCACAGACAATTTCATTTGAAAACTAAGAGACTAAAATTCAGCTCAGAAAATACTAACTTCTTCTAAGAAGGCAAATTGTTACCTAAAGTACAGTTACTATGAATCCTTTTAGCTATTCTTTTTTTTTTTTTTTTTTTTAGATTTTATTTATTTATCTGACAGACAAAGATCACAAGTAGGCAGAGAGGCAGGCAGAGAGATAGGAGGAAGCAGGCTCCCCGCTGAGCAGAGAGCCCAATGCGGGGCTCAATCCCAGGACCCTGGGATCATGACCTGAGCAGAGGCCTTAACCCACTGAGCCACGCAAGCGCCCCCTTTTTAGCTATTCTTACTTCCATTTTATCTTTATGCAAATTTAGATACTAAACAAAATTAAATTTGCCTAAACAAGGCCTAAAAGAATAGTAGAGACTCAAAGGGACAAAAGACCTAGAAGTTGAAATAGAAACTTCTCTTACCTTCAAACAGGACCACAACTCTGCCCTAAACACGTAAGAATATATTCCACTTTTAAATAAGGGACAGTTTTAATTATAATAAATAGCCATACACTTTTAGGAATTTGTAAGTAATTAGGATCACACTCCAACTTCCTTTTATAAACATATGGACATTCTGAATGAAAGTAGATCTGTATCAGAAAAAAAGATACTACATAAAGTTCAATACAATTAACGATAAAAACCTGTCACAATATACTAAGAAGATACAAGTACTTAGTCCTTCCTGATGATGTCCATTAGTTTAAAGGTCTGTCTCACCTAGCTTTCCACGTACCTTATGGGAATAATGGGGATCCATGATCCGTGCAAGACCAAAGTCACCTATCTTCAGCACCAAGTCTTCAGTATTAATGAAAAGATTAGCTGGTTTGAGATCTCTGTGCAGTACGTTTGCAGAGTGAATATATTTGAGCCCACGTAGCAGCTGATACATGAAAAGCCTGGCATGCTCTTCCAGTAAAGGGCCCTGCTCCAGCACATTAGCCAAGTCTGTCTCCATGTACTCCTGAACAATGTAGACACTGTTCAGTTCAGTAAGAGAGCCTACATCGTCTGTTAACTGGCTTCCACTAGGACCAAGAATTTCAAACACTTTCACAATGTTATCATGGTCAAGTCTTCTAATAATTTTGATTTCACGTAGAGCATGTTTGACACTCTGGGGATCAGTAAGGACAATTTTCTTGATGGCTACTCTTTTGTCACAGTCATTGTCTACAGCAGAAAAAACCAAGCCATTGCCTCCACAACCCAATGGTTTTAAGTCCATATACCTAGAGCCCAGATCAAAACCATGAATGTTCATGAGACTTTCAAATTTCTCTGCCATTTTGAAACCTTTACTATTGCCTTTTCCTTTCGAATTGTTGAACTTGTGTAAACAAGGAAGAAAACTGACATCAAAAGGAAAGATCTTTCAAAAAAAGAAAAGAAAAATAATTTTGCTTCCACAACAAGATGATTTCTTGATGTTCATTGCATATGCCAACCAGGCCCGTTGAGTTCCCCTTAGATTTAAAGCTCAAAAAGCTCTATTCATACTGAGAATTAAAAAGATTGCAGTACTCATAGTTCAAGAAAGGGGCAGCAACTCTGCAGACATTTAAAGAAAACACTCAAGAAACTCAAACGGAATGAAATGACATACTATGCACTCAGATTTACTGTGCTAAACGATTTAACATTTAACAAAAATGTGAATAAATATGCACACAACAGGCTTCTATGAACATTCTCCTCACAGTGCAGATACATTCAGTGTTGGACTGGTCCTGAGCAGCATCATTCTAAGGTGCTGGTAAGCACTATTTCCGTTTTGCCTCTTTTCTTCCTTTGTTGCTGTATATTTCAACAGGAAGCCCTGGCGGCTGTTGGTTAACAGAAGATGTCTTTTGTTAGTGATCAGGTGGCTCCAGCTCACCACAATCACAATCAAAGCTACCGTCCATCTTACTCTGATAAAACCTGGAGGATGAGAAAAAAGAAGGAAAAGAGTCACCACCAGGAAATACTAAATACTCCAACTTTGTAAAATGACACAAATTGGGCAGTTAGCTATAAATGACTTACTGGTACAGAAGTTATTTATTTATAGTTACTAAATGGAAAGATGACCCTCAATCAAAAATAGCTATCCATGCTGTAAGCAATTCACATGTACCGGGCTCAGACTCTAGATCCCACCACATTAGATTCTTTATATTTATGGTCAGTGGGTTGTATCATTTCTTAAAGGCCAAAGAGCAAAGGAAGGAAGGTTCACAGCATTTTTACAGAACTCTTTAGAATTTGAGCAGTACTACATTACTACCATTTCTCTTAAAAAAAAAAAAAAGTATACACACACACACACATAAGACTGCAATGTGTTACTTCCTTAAAGAACATGTTTACTACTACACTTATTAACTACACCAGTAAACAGTGAACAAAAATCAGTACAAATAAGAAACCTACAGCGTATGCTCTTCAATTTATAATAGAGTGAACTCAAACAGTGAATAAACCAATGAAAAGGTGTCTGGAGCTTCATCGATAATCAGAAAAATCAAACCACCTCAAGAAGATACATTTCAGATTAGAAAAAACATTTTTAAGAGTCTGTTACTATCAAGTCTGAGGAGGAATGTGGAAAAACAAGAACTTTCATACAATTCTGGTGAGTGTAAGTTAGTAAAAGAATGGCAAAGAGCAATTTGGAATAAATAAATGCATAAATTAAGTAGCCTACCTATGCTATGACTTGGCTATTTTTCCTCCAAAAAACACTGCCTAGAGAAATACTTGTAAATGAACACACAAATGCCCACTTTTTCTGTAATAGCAAAATATTAAAAAAACAGCCTAAACTTTCAACAATTTGAGGATAAATGAATTTTATTTATAGAGTGCACTATTACATAATAGTAAAAATGAACAGAGATGGTTGAAATCACCATACAATAAATTTAAAAGGCAAAATGCAGATAGAAATGTACATGCTGGGGCACCTGGGTGGCTCAGTCATTAAGCGGCTGCTTTTGGCTCAGGTCATGACCCCAGGGTCCTGGGATCAAGCCCTACATTGGGCTCCCTGTTCCCTGCTCCTCTGGAAAGTCTGCTTCTCTCTCTCCCACTCCCCCAGCTTGTGTTCACTCTCTCGCTGTCTTTCTCTGTCAAATAAACAAAAGCTTAAAAAAAAAAAAAAAAGGAAAAAGAAATGCACATGCTAAAATCACTTACTTCAGATTTATAAGCATGTATGATGTTATTTTATGAGTGCATATATAAATGTGGCAAAAGTATTAAAAACATATTTGGCTGTGAAGTACCAAATTCATGATAATCATTGCTTTGAGGAATGAGGGAAGCAATTACCATAAGGGTGGGATTACACAGTATGCTCCAACTACATCTTTAATGTGTTCTTTCTTTCTTTCTTTTATTTTTTTAAAGATTTTATTTATCCACTTGAGAGAGAGTGAGAGAGAGCATGAGAGAGGAGAAGGTCAGAGGGAGAAGCAGACTCCCCGCGGAGCTAAGAGCCAAATGCAGGACTCCTGAGACTCTGGGATCACGACCTGAGCCAAAGGCAGTTGTCTAACCAACTGAGCCACCCAGGCGCCCCTTTAATGTGTTTTGTTTTGTTTTTTAAATATTTTATTTATTTATTTGACAGACAGAGATCACAAGTAGGCAGAAATGCAGGCAGAGAGAGGAGGGGGGTAAGCAGGTTCTCCGCCAAGCAGAGAGCCCAGCACGGGCTCAATCCCAGGATCCCAAGACCATAACCTGAGCCGAAGGCAGAGACTTAACCCACTGAGCCACTCAGGCGTCCCTAATGTGTTATTTCTTTAAAGAAAAAATTGTGGAAGTATGACAAATTATTAGAATCCCATAGAGCTCAGAGGTATGTATATGAAGAGATCAAATCATAGTGTGAGAAGACAGGCTGACAAATAAGCAAAACACAGACATCAGATGGCAATAAGTGATGTAAAAAAATAAAAGAGAAAGAGCCCAGATGAGTGGTTAGGGAATGCCTCTAGTAAGGTGGTACTGGGAGCAAAGCTCTAAAGTGGGCGGGTCTCAGGGGTGCGATGTGGTTACTCCCACTGCTATGGACAGAGGGGCTAGCACATGAAAGCCAGAGGGTGAGTATGTGCCATAAACTTGAGGTCCCATAAAACCTGGATCTGTGAGTATGTGCCTCATGTCTAAGAAATAACTAGGTAGTCAACATAGTAGCTCATTTACGTGTACATGCAGATAAGCAAATAATACAGCCTAAACCTTAAATGCAAAGGCTTCTTGTTGCTGGTTTTTTATCTAAAAACTGGTATAGGTGTATATATAGTGTTATATTCTGATTGGGTCTGAAGAAACGAAGTGGGACAGGTGCAATATTCATTTATTCAAAGGGTTAATCATTTAAAGGCAATGAGAAATTGTACCAAGACATGAAATAAAGCAGCCCACTCTGAACTTGAATTATGTGACAACTTTCAATCACCTTCAGGCTTAAGAGAACTAACTGCTAGGACTCTCAAACTTATCAGCTGTTTCACAAGGGTGAAGCTTTTATACAACAAGGAATCTGCCTTTACTTCCTTCCTGCTACATACTCCCACATAACTCACATGCGGAAATACAAGAATCTGAAAAATACAAGGTAACAGCTACTTGCCACAATCTCAGCAAATCTTCAACTTCAAGAAATCCACATCCATTACAACTATGTGACAGAGAAACAGATGATACTGATAACTCAGAGACTAAGTAGATACAAAATCCTTAAGGCAACAGCTTTTTTAAAAGATTTATGAGAAAGAGAAAGTGCACATGCAGGCGCCACGAGAGAGAGAGTGGGGAGGGGCAGAAGGAGAGAACCCCAAGCAGACTCGCCTAACACCGGGCGTGGAGCTAAATCTCAGGACCCTGAGATCATGACGAGAGCTGAAATCAAAACTCAAGACACTTAACCAAATGAGCCACCCACTTGGCCTCGCTACAGCTTTATTTAATAAAATTGATATTTACTATTGCTGAGTTCTTTTAATAAATATGAGCACTTCTTGTATCTGCTTAACATTGTAAAGGACATTAACAGCATAACAGCTTTCTTTGTTTTACTCTAACAGTTTCTTCTGTGTGTGAGTTTTTGTCTGCTTCTCAAGGAAAAAAAAACCAAGAGGACTCCTAAAAATTCTCTACTTTGTCAGTCTGTATAAAACATTTAAAAGTTAAATTTTGCAAATAAACTTTTGAATTAACAAATATTTCAGACTTTTAAAGGACTTTAATGAATACTGTCTCCCTTTCCCAATTTTTTCTATTTGTATACACCTTGATGTTTCCAGTTCCCTACCAAATGTCCCTTTAAAAACAGTATTTTTTAAAGTCTCCAGTACTTCTGGGATCTTACATTTCTAGTCTCCACCTGAAACAGATGTTTGTTCATACAAACATGCACGCGCATGCATACTTTCTTCTCTGTTCTTGCCCTTCCATGACCAATCCCGTAAACCTCAACTTTTAGGTTTTTGATAAATGTACATTTTAAAGTCAGTTCTACAGACTTGACATAAGAACATTAAAATCTCTAAGTACTCTCTTAAGCTTCTAGTTCACTAGTGGAGCAATCATAGTCAAGCACAAATAATTTAGTTTTGCTAAAAAGGACACCAGTATTACTTGACTATTAGCACTATTACGGAACTGCAGTCAGATTACTGGAGAGAGGTAAGAGAATGAGAGCTCTACTCAAGACTTCCACCCACATCTGCTCTCTTTAAATTATAGTGAAACCAAGAAGAAGCACAGACCAAAAACTACAAGGATGACAATACTTTTTCAGAAATCTCTGTGACTGGTCAGCACTCAACAGGGGTAGAGTAGGTAAAAATTCACCTTGGGGAAGGCAGGAACTTGTGCCTAGGCTGAGAACTGCAGAGTCCTCATTATAGATTCAGGTGATGACTATACTGAAAGACTTGAACAGACTTTTCAGAAATACAAGACCATTCTAAGAAAGAAAGGAATATTAATCACCCAACTGTTAACTCTAGGTCAGAATTATGCCAATAAAAAGTTGGGGGTGGGGGGTGGAGCAGACCAATAGCAGTGTTTGCCCAATGGTATGCCTCACTGCTCTGCACTATTCTTCAAAATCCTCCAATAACTATTAGACCAGAAGCTACTGGAGCATGTTTTCATCCAGGAGCTTGGAAAGTAAGCCCACCTTAAGCACTAAGTTGAAGGTAATGTTACACTGGTGTATGATGAAGTGGATCCAGTGAATGTTTCCAATTCAGTCATGCTCCATTCAGCAAGTACTTGCTAACAATGTTATATACCTGTTAATACACTAGGGGATACTAGTACACTAGGGTACTGGGGATAAAATATAAGTAAAAACAGACTTGTGCCCTGCCCTCATGGGGTTTACAGTATGGCTGGGGATAAACAATAATGAACTAGTAAGAGGAAAAGGGGGGAGGCAAAAGGGACAAGTGGTACTAAGGAATGGTACAGGATGCTGAGAGCCTGCACACTGGGGGATCTGACCTAATTAGGGAGATCAGAATGTATGCCTCTGGAAGCCATAAAAAGGCTTAGTGACCATGAAGATCCTCCTTATCACCCTGATACCAGATTGTGAGGTGTCCAACTACCTTCCACTTCCCACATCCATCATGGAATTCTTGGGCCAGACTCAAGTATGCAGATGCAACTCAACTGGACCAGCAGATTACTGGTCAAGCATGCTCCATTTTAATCAGCAACCTAGAAATGTCCCATTTACACCACTTTCTTTATTATCTTTGACATTTAACTTCATTAAAACAAGTTCAAAGAAAGATCTGGGGCTCCATATTCCTTTTGCACTTCCACACACTTCAAGGGAGGAAAACAGTAACTAAGATGAGACAGTAACTTAAAATAACCCTTCCCAGCATCCAGTTTCTCTGCCTCCAAACCTCAGTGCTGATAACTGTGTTGCTTGCAGAGGGATCCTTACTTTAATTTTAATTAGCTGGGCCAATGTTTTGCTTTTAACAACGGGGTAGAAAAAATGAATTATAGGGAATGATTTATAAAAATAAAGTTGGCTTGGGTGCCTGGGGGTTCAGTCGGTTAAGTGCCCAACTCTTGATATCGGCACAGGTCATGATCTCAGGGTCCTGGGATTCAGCCCTGAGACACACTCTGCACAGCGGGGAGTCTGCTTGGGATTCTCTTTCCCTCTCCCTCTGCCCCTCCTTCGTCTCTCTCTCTCTCTTTCTCTAGTGCATCTTCTCTCAATAAAGAAACTTTTTTTTTTTTTAAAGATCTTATTTATTTATTTGAGAGAGAGACAGTGAGAGCAAGCATGAGAGGGGAGAAGGTCAGAGGGAGAAGTAGACCCCCGTCAAGCGGGGAGCCCAACACGGGACTTTATCCTAGGACTCTGGGATCATGACCTGAGCGGACGGCAGTTGCTTAACTAACTGAGCCACCTCAACAAATAAATCTTAAAGCCCTCAATAAATAAATCTTAAAAAACTAATAAAGTTGGCTTTATGCTTTCCCCTTTGGCTTTCTTTCCACCATAAAATGGAAGTAAAAGTTTTCTATGTAGCACAGTCTGGGCACTGGCTTCCTAAGTTTATAAGGCAGTTCCCTGAAACTGCATTAGCCACACTGGTCTCCTCAAGCACTCCTTTCGTTCCTTAATCACCACCTGCTTTCTGTCACTGAGCCTACCTCCAAGCCAAGAGAAATGCAGGTACTCTGAGTCAAGTCTAAGCATATTCAGTAAAGTTATAAAATGCAAAAGAAAGAAGATAGTAATTTTGCGCCGTTTCTCCATTCTGTAGAAACTGGGTTTTCCTTCCCTGCATATTAGAAAAGGAGTCTGAATGTGCAAAGCAAGTTTGGGGTGAGAACCTTAAACATAAACCTTACTTACCTGGTTTTCTCTTCCATCTTCCACCCGGCCGCTTAAATGTTGACATGTGTCATAGGGCCTGATCACATGCAATGACAGCTCTCCACCTTCCCCCTCCTCAATGGCTCTTGCCTATTCTGCTCTTCTCCCAGGTCAAGTGAGTAACTTGAGTTAAATGGAATCCAGCCAGCCTCACATCTACTCAGCCAAAATCCAGTTGCTTTTAGAGAGAAGGGCAAGGTTGAGCTCTACTTAAATTCACATAGGACTATCTCTTAACCCTGGCACAGAGAGGGGTTGTTAGAGCAAATTCATCCTTCCCTAAGATTGTATCTCAAGCTCTCACCAAAGTTACTAAGTTTCTAGGGCAGAGAAGGCCAAAGGCTACAGCTTAACTGGGTGTTCAGATGCATTCTTGACAATGCCCTTGTTCCTGATATAAGGTAGCCCTTATAGTTATCAGAGATCCTTCTCAGGATTTGAACGTCAAGGAGGCTCATGGTGTAAACAATGTCAGTGAATGATCTTAGTCATCTGGAGTAAGAGGGACCTTGCAACTCAAACACCAAAGTCTAACAAACCCTTGCCTGCTACCAGTAACCAGTGTGTGCAATAGAACAAATTTAGGAAGTCAAAGAAAGGATTGCTTGGCTTCTAACAAAGTATCCAAAAACTCTTCTACTCCCCAAAAAACTCTTCCACTCCCAACTTCTGTTCTTAAATTGTCTGAAGCTTTGCCTAAATACACGTTAACAGTAGGGACTTGCATTTGCCTTTGACTGTTTAAAAAGCCAGTATGCGGGATGCCTGGGTGGCTCAGTCAGCTAAGCGGCTGCCTTCGACTCAGGTCGTGATCCCAGGATGAGCATCGGGCTCCTTGCTCAGCGGGGAACCCACTTCTCCCTTTGCCTCTGTGGGCTACTCTGCCTGCTTGTGCTCTCTCTCTTTCTGACCAATAAATAAAATCTTAAAAAGTCATTATGTTCATTTTGATGCTCATCTCTAGTTGCTATTTCTTCTAGGGTATCTGTATTAGAATAGAAAGAACTCCACAGATGAGATAAATAGGTCAAAAAATCTTTAAAGACCCTTCCAATTCTCAGTCTATCATCTATGAAAGCCCCGTACAAGTCTTTTACTTCACTGGTCATTTGTTCCCAAGCACTTATTACGGTGGTATGCCCAGACTGGGGGATATGTGACTCAAACTGCTATATATTAAACATTAAACAAACACAATCCTCTCTATATATTTATGGCTAGAAATTTAAAAATAATTATAATAACCCTTCATCCCCTCTCTTATCTTTCTCCTGCCTAAGCCCTCATTTCTAAGACTCCTCTCCTAACTCATGTTAAGGAAACACTGGTGCATATATATAAACAGGAGACATGTGGGCAGCCTCCTTCTTCAAGTATCTTTGGCCATGTGAGGATTCCAACCAGATGAAAATATAAAATTTCTGTAGCAGTCAGGATAGGTTAGAAAATTGTATAGTTAACAAATAACCCCCAACATCTACTGACTTACAAGACAAGTTTTAAATCTTGCTAATGCATCAAGTCCCAACACAGCTGTCATACAAGTTGTCAAAGTAACTACTAGCTCTGTCCACTGCAAAGAACAAAGAACAGGGAATATTTCGCTGCTCTAAAGCTTCCATCCAAAACACACTTCACTTCTGCTCACCTTTTACTGACCAAGGCAGATCACATGGTCACACCTACTTCAAGGGAGTAGGAAAATGCAATAATGCAATCCCAACATGGTTTCAGTAGCAGAGAACCAAGATGTTCTGAACAGCTTTGACTAAAACAGCTTCAATTCTATCATCCATCCATTTTTATTCTACAAAACCTTGCTGAGTGCTTATCATATGCCAGATGTTGTTTTTGGCATAAAGGTATAGCAGGGGTCAAAACAGGTTAAAAAAACAACAACAAAGAAATCACCCTGACCTCATGGAGCACAAACTCCTAGGTCATTGTAGTTGCTTCCTCTCTGTCCCACTAACTTCTTCCTCCTCTCTTTTCTAATACTATTCTCCTTCCCTGTCTTGGGCCATTCTTCCCTAGTCTAGTCTAATCTCTATTCTTCAGGTGCCTCTACTCTTCTCCGGTACCATTTCCCAGGGCATCACCTTACCACTTTCCCCTCTCTTCGCTTTGTTGTATGTAACTCTATTTTAAAATAAAAGGTTTGAGGGGTGCCTGGGTCGCTCAGTCAGCTAAACGGCTGCCTTTGGCTCAGGTCATGATCTCATGGTCCTGGGACTGAGTTCTGCATCAGGCTCCCTGCTTAGCAGGCAGCCTGCTTCTCCCTCTCCCTCTGCCTGCCGCTCTCCCCGCTTATCCTCTCTCTAATAAAATCTTTTAAAAAATAAAATAAAAGGTTTGAGGGGCACCTGGGTGGCTCAGTCAGCTGAGTGTCTGACTCTTGATTTCAGCTCAGGCTGTGATCTTGGTATCATGGGATCAAGCCCCACATTGGAATCCACACTCAGCAGCTTGAGTTTCTCTCCCTCTAGCCCTCCCTCTACTCTAAGTAATAAATCTTTTTAAAAAAATAAATAAAAGATTTGTAACTCAGTTGCTTTACTAATACTTTCTGAGCATAGTACCCGGGTGCTTAGTAGGCACTTTATAAACTGTACTAACTGAATTAATGTAAACAGCATATTTTATCTGATAGTAAAACATTCTGCAGAGAACAAGCTCTAGCCTCAACTTCCTCAGAATCTGCTCACACTTTGACCCACTGGGGGAACATCAGTGATGACTCCTAGATATGGTACTTTCCTTTCCAGGAATTCCCCCCAGGAGCTTCACTGTACAGTAAACACATAGATTTGTCAATATGTGAAGAAAGCAAGGATTTCAAATAACTCAGACTGAAGAAAAAAAAAGAAAACTTCAACTTTGTTATAGCTCCTTTTTTATTCTGTTGAGGTAGTAAGAAGGAATTATGCCACTGAAAATAGTGTCTTATATTAGCAGACAAGCAGGTTTCTATAAAAAGTCCCATTAGCCCATGTGATACCAAGTAGGTATTGTGAAGATATGTGAGACCTTGACATTATTCTGATTATTCTTCAGTCCATCCTAGCAGGCTCTATGGCATTTAGCACCACAGCTTTCCAGACTGCACACCAAATATAACTGCTGTCATTTTTCAGCTAACTCTAGTGAGGGTATGAAGAAGGCCACAACATGCAAGGCCATCCATATAAAATATTTCTGGACTCTCATCAAAGGGAGAACCACATGCTTTATTGGTGAGTACCCAATTTTTAAAAAATGAATCAGAATAGCATATAACTTGGAATATCCTTCTTCCTTTGTTTCTCATTTTCTTCAAGGCTGAACAAAGCTTACAAGATTTAAAAAAAAAAGTGTAAGTTTCCTATCAGATTCACACTGAAGTTTCATATTGCTGAAAAATTCCTCTCTGGTTTTACTATAACCATATTAAAAGGGGGAAAAAATGAGTTAAGGAGATGTAACATCTAGTCCAGGGTCCATGGCTAAATTAGCTTATAATCAAAGGATTTCTAGGCCTCAGTTCCTCATCAGGAAAATGATGTAGCTAAACTACATGACTTCTATGGCCTCTTCCAGCTCTAAAGTTTTATCATTTTAATGAAAAGTTCAGGATTTCCATTTCTTATTAGAATGCAGAAAAATTACAAAACACCATTACTCACACCATATAACATGATAAGATAGATAAGCTATAATACCGTAGTTTTTGAAAAACCCATCAGGAAAGCTAAAGATGCAAAGAAATCTAAATAAACTAAATTCTAGAAAATATTAAGCCTTTCATAAAAGAGACCATGGCTATTCTCATTCCTGGCAAAGTGGCAAAGCAAGGAAATTTCCACTAACAGAACTGAGAAGAAACCAGCCAAATTTATAACCAACTTTTAATAGCTGAATGTGGCTGCAATTAACAGATTAGAATTCAGAGGAGGCCCAGCTATAAGTCCCACCGGCCAATTCCTTCCCACAGGTCATCACAGAGAGCTGAAGTCTGAGGGCAAGGCAGGAAAGCTAAGAGAGTATCTCATAAAATATACAGGCCTCCACCACATCCAAGGCAGCTGCTCTGAAGGTGGAGGACAAGTCAAAAAGCACGAGATAAACCCCTCCAATGCATTCTGAGTACAAGGCAGATAGTATCCCTAAGGCAAATAAACAGGGCACAAACATGAAGTAAAGAAAAACTGAGGTGAGGGGTGCCTGAGTGGCTCAGGGTTAAGCCTCTGCCTTCGTCTCAGATGATCTCAGGGTCCTGGGATCGAGCCCTGCATCAGGCTGTCTGCTCAGTTCCCCACACTCTCTGCCTGCAGCTCTGCCTACTTGTGATCTCTCTGTGCCTAGAGAAGGAAGGAAGGAAGGAAAGAAAAGAAAAAGAAAAAGAAAAAGAAAAAGAAAAAGAAAAAGAAAACCTGAGGTGGTATTGGAGAGCAAAGAAAATATCCAAGCAGTCCAAGAGCTGCTGGCAGCTAAGCTGAACAGGTTCAGAAAGCTGACAGGATAGAAGTATAAGAAGAGATCATAGAAAAAATTTTCTAAAACCGAGGTGTCTGGGTGGCACAGTTGGTTAAGTGTCCTACTCTTGGTTTCAGCTCAGGTCATGATCCAGGGCTGTGAGATTGAGCCCCATGTTAGGGTCTCTGCTCATTCCAGAGTCTGCTTGAGATCCTCTCTCCCTCTCCCTCTGCCCCTCCTGCGCTCTCTCTCTCTCTCTCTCAAATAGATAAATCTTTAAAAAAAAAAACAAGGTGGCATGGGTGGCTCCGTCAGTTAAGCATCTACCACTGGCTCAGGTCTTGATCACAGGGTCCTGGGATTGAGTCCTACATCAGGCTCCTTGCCTGGGGGGAACCTGCTTCTTCCTCTGCCTGCTGCTCCCCCCGCTTGGGCATGTGTGCACTCTCTCTTGACAAAATCTTTTTAAAAAATAAATATCAAAACAAAACTTAACAATTTTCCAAAACTGACAAAAGATACCAACTCACAGACCGAAGTACTCAAATGAACTACAGGCAGAATAAGTAAAAGAAACCCATACCTAGGTCTATCATAGCCAAACTGTTGAAAATGGTGAGTTGGGGGGGTGGGGAGAGCAACTGCTAAAAGGAACCAGGTGAAAGAGTTAACTATATACTAGTAAGTACAACAGGAGGGATACCTGATTTATCACTAGAAACGATGAAAGCTAGAAGACAAGAGAATATCATTTTTCAAGTGCCAAAAAGAGAAATATCAACCTAGAATTTTGTACCTAGGGAAATGAAGATGAAATGAAGATCTTCATTCAAAAATGAAGACGAAATAAAGACATTTTCAAAGGGACAAAAGTGAAAGGAATTGGTCTCCCTCACAATGTGGGAAACAAAGGCGGAAGAATTATTAAATTTCCTTACTACCTACAGCCCACTGACAAGTCCTTGAAACACGCAGAGTGACATTCCTCTAGGGACTCAACTGCCTCCACGTTAACACTTTGCCAAGGGCAAAAGGCAATCCTAGTTCGACACCCCCACCCACCAGATCCAGTAAGCCTACTTTAACATATAAAAATTCTTTTGGAAACTTCCTTTATCTCTAAAACCCCCAAGATACATGTTAGCAATCACCTCTCCCCCCACCCCGCAACCCAAGGATATGGCCCCCAATATGCATCCGAAGGGTCTCATGACTAAGGTTTTATTAGACAGTAATAAACGATCTTTTCCTAACAATAGGTAGCCCCTTCAAGGTCCTGGAAACCTTGCTTCCAAATTCCTTTGAGACTTACGCTATCCCTAACCCCCTCCCAACTTGAATTATATAACAGGCCACTCTTCACCACCCCGGTGCAGCTCTTTCTGCCCATGGGTCCTGTCCCCGTGCCTTAATAAAATCACCTGTTTGCACCAAAGATGTCTCAAGAATTTCTTGGCCACCAGCTTTGAACCCTAACATCTTTCCTATAGCACTTCAGAGTTTTGCTAAAGAAATGTTAAAAGTTCTTATGCTGAAGGAAAATGACAACAAATGGAACCTGCATAAAGGAATAAAATCTCCAGAAAGGATAATTAGAAAATATAAAAGGTCTTTAAAAAAACAAAAACAAAAAAAACCTAGAAAATTTAATTTACATGTTTATTATTTTTTTAAAGATTTTTATTTACTTATTTGACAGAGATCACAAGTAGGCAAAGAGGCAAGCAGAGAGAGAGGGGGAAGCAGGCTCCCTGCTGAGCAGAGAGCCCAATGCAGGGCTCCATCCCAGGACCCTGAGATCATGACCTGAGCCTAAGGCAGAGGCTTAACCAACTGAGCCACCCAGGCGCCCCTACATGTTTATTATTTTTTTAAAGATTTTTATTTGAGAGAGCGCACATGCACACGAGCAGGGAGGAGAGGCAGAGGGAGAAGGAGCAGACTCCCCCAGCTGAGCAGGGGGCCTGTCACAGGACTCAATCCCAGGACCCTGGGATCATGACCTGAGCCAAAGGCAGATGCTTAACCAACTGAGCCACCCAGGCACCCCCTGTCTACAGGCTGAAATGTCTTTAAGAGACTACTGATTATTTAAAGCAAAATAATAATGTACTACAAGGTTTATAACACATGTAGAAATAAAAAACAACAAGCGCTCAGTGTTGGAAGGGGGTGAATCGAATCGTGTTATCATAAGGTTTACAGTATTGGTGAAATAGTTTAGATTATTTTTAAAAAATTATGATAACTACTGAAAGGCTCATGGGTCATCTTTAAATACCTTCCTTTTTGGTCATTATGTTTACTTAATAACATGCCCATCAATGGAGAGTAAAAGGAAGGTTAAAAAGAAAACTAAATAAATCACCAACTGCAAGTAGTTTTTGTGTACTTTTACATCAATCATAATATAAACTAGTATGTTAACATTAAAGTACCATCACAGATTCATGGATAGTTCCAAAGGAAATGGAAATTAACCATGTTAATCAAGGTAAACATACATATTTTAACTGAAATAACTTTGAGGGGCTGTACTTCCCTGCTTTAAAAGTATACACTTTCAAGACAGTAAAAAACTGTATTATGGACTATGGCCCCAAAGTTCAAACTGGAGGACCTAAGTAAGTTTGGCACATATCTATCCCACATTATCAACTATTATAAAAGCAATTAATGGGGAAAAAAAGGATTTGTTTATATAATAAAGACACTGAACATGAGAACAGCATTTTTAATATCTGAATTTTCAAAGAATATAAAAAACAAAAATAACAAGCTTGATTAAGAATGTATTATGCGTAAAGCAGTGTACTGGACATATACTCTTATAATAAATCCTAACTAGACTGTATGGGTTTTATGCACTTTACTTCAGAGAATTTAAATAATACATTCAACATTACACATCAATGAAAGAACTATGATTTGAATCTCAGATTCAAAAGCCCAAGATCTTCTTTCAAATAATGATGATTTTTTTTTTACTGACCAGGACACCAAGAGAACTTAGTGATAGATTAGATATGGGGGATGAGGGGAAGAGGATTTAAGAATAACTCCTACATGCCAATTACTGAGATGGGGAAAACTGGGAGAATGATACGGGAAAAAGTTCTATTTTGGATATGTTAAGCCTATTCATGTAGTGTCTACTTAAATAAGTGAGTGGTAACATCAAGCACGCAATTGGATAATGTGTCTGAAGTTCAGACAAGAAGTATAAATGTAAGTCTGAGAATTAATCACAGGTAGACAGTACTTAATAAATTGAATGAGACCACTTGGGGAAAGAATTTAGAAAGGTGGAGGAGGGCAGGAACTAAACTCTGGAATATGCCAAAACATGAAGGCAAGAAGATGACAGAAGCCTGTAAAAACTTATGCCAAAGTGTGAAGTAGGATTAAAACAAGAATAAGTTTCATAAGCTAAGAAAAGCAGGTGAATATGCAGAAAACAATGGTCAACTATATTGAAAGCTGTCACAAGATCCTGTAAGATGGATTTGGTAAATTAAAGTCTTGATTAGAGCAATTTCAAGTGGTGAGATGGTTTAACAGAAGTCAATCCGGAACAGGTTGAGGAGCAAAGTGAAGAGAACACACAAAGACAACTCTTGAAAATTTGCTTGAAGGATGATCAGAGAAATGAGAAACTAGACAATAGCTAAAAGAGAAAATGGAATCTGAGAGGGTTTGTAACAGATTTCTATATCCACACTGTTCAATATGGTAGACAATTACGGAATAAATGAAATCTGGTGAGCAGGGCTGAGAAACTAATTTTTTTCTAAATACATTTTTATTTATTTTTATTTATTTGACAGAGACACAACGAGAGAGGGAACATGAGCTGGGGGAGTGGGAAAGGGAGAAGCAGGCTTCCCACTGAGCAGAGAGCCCGACACAGGGCTCGATCCCAGGACCCGAGGACCATGCCCTGAGCTGAAGGCAGATGCTTAACGACTGAGCCAACCAGATGCCCCATACATTTTTACTTAAATAGCCACACATGGGGTGCCTGGGTGGCTCAGTCAGTTAAGCATCCATATGCCTTAGGCTCAGGTCACAATCCCAGAGTTCCAGGATCAAACCCACATGGGGTTCCCTGCTTAGCAGGGAGTCTGCTTCTCCCTCTGACCCTTCCTCCTTCCCCCCCACCATGCTCTCTTTCACTCACTCTCAAATAAGTAAAATCTTTTTTAAAAAAATAAATAAATAGGGTCGCCTGGGTGGCTCAGTGGATTAAGCCTTTGCCTTCAGCTCGGGGGTCATGATCTCAGGGTCCTGGGATGGAGCACTGCATCAGGCTCTCTGCTTAGCGGGAAGCCTGCTTTCCCCCCTCTCTCTGCCTGCCTCTCTGCCTATTTGTGACCTCTCTCTCTCTCTCTCAAATAAATTTTTAAAATCTTACAAAATGAATAAATAAATAGCCACATGTAGCCAGTAGCTACCAGACTGGACAGTATAGTTCAGGGCACATTTGTATACTAATAAAGACAACCCAACAGAAAGGGAAAAATGCATGATGCAAGAAAGAGATGAGTCCTTAAGAAGTGAAGGGAAGGAATCCAAAGCAAAAGCGGAAGAATCTACAAGGGATCAACATGAGTGAAGCAAAGCCTGAAGTTAGAGCAACCAGTGGGAACTGATTAAATTTAACATCAGAGTATCACTTAAGCCTGGTTGAAATCTCAAGCAGAAGAATAAATTACAGAAGGCTAGAAAAGCTAAGCAGGAGAGCTTGGGAAGGTAATCTGTATCTACTGAGTCTACATTCAGTGCCAGGCATTTTCTGTGACAAATTATTTTGCTACTCAAAACCATAAAGTGCCTGGTCAGTCTTACTTTACAAACAAGAGTACAGATGCTCTGAGAAGTAAAGCAACTTCACCGAAATCACAAATATAGTAAATGTCAAGATTTAGTCACAGGCCAGTCTGATTTACTTTAGGGTTAGAATCTTACCACTACCTAGGGTGGCAGGTTAAGAACCAATGTTTCCACACCTGGAAATAACATTAAAAAACGGCAGATAAATCTGGCAGCTAACAAGTACCAATGAGCCTGGAAGTAGTAGGCCAGAGGTAAAAACAGTCCCCTCCACGCTATGTATAAGCTAATTAAGGAACATTTATTTAACAACTATTTTTTAATTTTTTTTAATTTAAGTGAAAATGCCCTTATTAAGACAAACAGGAAAACACATTCTTGTAACTTATCTATTTTACAAGAGTATCAATCAGAAAACTGGCAGTGCTTTATAATAACTACAAAATCGTATCTGGGCAAAAAAAAATCCTATCTGGACATACTGAAAAAGTAGGCAGTTAGAAACTGACCATCTCTCCAATTTGTAAATGAAGGAGGAAATTATTAAACTGAGCCTAATCAGTTATTAAATTACAGCTTAGATTACTTTAAATTTAGTGTCAACATAAATCACCCAGATCTGAGCTGTCCAATATGGTAGCCACTAGCTACTTGCAGCTATTTAAAAATAATTAAAATTAAAAATTCAGTTCCTCAGGTGCACTAGCCACCATTGTTAAGTGCTCAACAGTCACATGCGGCTAGTTGGCTACTTCAATGGACAACAAAGAATAGAGTCTTCCATCATCATAGAAAGTGGTACTGAACAGTGATTAGATCTTCAATTTTTCTTTTGACTTTTTTCCGGAGAGCCAATAAAAGGAATAACTCAGAAGATCTGAGTTTTCCAAATCAGCACTAGCCAGCTGAGCAACGATGTATGTGTATCATTTAATAGTGCTTCTAGAAATGAATGTGCATTTGAATCACCTAAGAATCCTGTGAAAATGTAGATTCTAATTCAGTAGGTCTTGGGATGGGGTCAAGAATTCTGCACTAACATATTCGTAGGTGATGTTAATACTGCTGGTCCAGCAATCACATTTTGTGTACTAAGATTTTAGTTCTCTCTGGGCCTCAGTTTCCTCAGCTGTCAAGTAACTGGGAAAAGACAATGGTCATGAACTCCCTGTAAACACTAACATGTAGTTTGTACAGAATGAAATGCAGAGATTTCGCTTTTTTGCAGAGGAAGGTTCTTCCCTGAAGTAAACGCCAGGATTCTAACAAACAATATTTGTGCTACCATTCTTTTTTTCCATGAAAAGACATTCTAAATTTAAATGAAAAGCAATGGGAAAATGTGATTTGCCATATAAATATTCAATCTCTGTACAACTTTTCAGAAATGGATTTAAAAGGCTGACGTGTGTGAAAGACAAACCACTAAGAATCACCAGAGGGGCACACTGTATTTTCTAAATACACAGCTCATGGAAGAAGAAAAAAAAAACAAAAACAAAAAAAACAATGCAGGACTCAGCCTGTACTACTGTTACCTTAAAAACATCAGTTCTACATGAAAAGCAACTCCCTGGAAAAAGCCATTAACTACAATAACATCACTGCTGTTTTGTTTTTGTGAAGTTTCAGTCAAGGATCTGAGCAATAAAAAAGTGACCAAAATCCCCATGCCACCAACAGGCAACAAAGTAATGTTAACAGTCCACAGAACAGGCTGAAAGAGCTGACACAGGGCAGCCAACAATGCCACAAAGAACTACCCTTGGGACAGCCTCCTATTTCAACAGGGGCCCTACAGTCAAACATGGCTCAAACAGGCAATGCAAACAATGAAATGGACAGCAGTGGTGTGGCTCACCATTTCATAAAGCAGTATCTCATAAAAAGGAGACAGCCTAAAATATCCAGTCTGTTAATAAATTCTGAATTATGCATGATAGGTAATTACTTATATTCTTAAAAAACAAACAAAAAAAAAAATTGGAGGGCTCCTGAGTGGCTCTAGGTGGTTAAGCATCTGCCTTTGCCTCAGGTCATGATTCCAGGGTCCTGGGATTGATTCCAGGGTCCTGGGATCTATTCCCCTGGCAGGCTCTCTGCCCAGTGGGGAATATGCTTCTCCCTCTCTCTCCCCCTCAATGCTTCCCCTGCCTCTGTGCTCTTGAATAAATAAATAAAAACTTGAAAAACAACAACAACAACAACCCTGAAAACACATGTTCAACTTCTAGGTGATAGGATGTTTTGAAAATCTACACTTTTTTATATTTATATTTTTATATTTCCTTTAATAAGAAATATATTTTAAAGTTTAAATTAAACGTCATTCAAGTTCTTCTATATAAATCATGTCAGGCACTTCCAAAATCTTTCCAAAGATTTAATTCACTTTAACAATACACTTTACTACTTAGGAAACTCTTCAAATAAATCACTTTGAGAAGATAAACAGTGTATTAAAAAAACCTAAGACATGAGGAGTTTTTTCTTCTCACTTTTAAAACAAACTGCTATTTTCACTCTTTTTTTCCTCCCAATCTTAATTTAGGACAACCTGCTAAAAGGTGGCTTTTAAAAATCAGTCAAAATATCTTATTACTAAATTTCAGTGTGGGTCCTAAATTTGGAACTGTACATTCTGTTTATCTTTAAAAAAGACTGATGAGGGTCGCCTGGCTGACTCAGTTGGTGGAACATATGACTCTTGATCTCAGGGTTGTGGGTTCAAGCCCCATGATGTGTGTAGGTATTACTTAAAAATAAAAAAATTTTTAAATCTTAAAAAAGATGGAAAAGTGCCTGTAACAATACCTACTTCAAGTTGTCTTTATTAAAACAGAAAATTCATATATATCATAAATACACATAGAAAATCCATACAGATTGGGAGAAAGCACTATTGTATAATTCTGTCTGAATGAAATGTTCATGTTCAGAGCTATATCCGATTAATACTTCTGCACTTTTACGACACTTAAACTAGTTTCTAGATATTATAAAGGTAACTTTTACATTACCAATGAGAACATAAGCCTAATTTCTACTCACACCATAAAATTCTTTTATAAATAATCTGTAAACCTTTCTCAATAAGAGAAAACTGCTAGTATCAAACTTTTAACAACTGACCAGCAATTAATTTCACCTTTTCCTCTCAACAAATGTTATAAAATTCCACCTGTAGGATATCTGATCTCCTTTTAAAATGCAATTTAAGAAACCATTACTCTTAGAGAAACTGTGGTTCTTTTTGAGAGAGAATTATAATGTGGATAGAAACATTTTAGCCCTATCATTTAAAAAAATACAGTGTATAAAAAAAAAGGGCCACGTAGCAGTCCGTGGGCAGTATGAGTCATCACCCAACTCAAAACTTGCAGCACTTCTGAGCTTCCTCCTACCAGACCCCATCCCCTTCACCAATGTACCCTGAGTCAGCAAACCTCACTATTTTGTCAGTTATGAATTCTCACGATGTTTAAATGAACTTATGCAAAACACTGCAACACATTTAGTACTAACACTTGTCATAAGAACATGTACTGTTTCTTTTACAAAATTAACCCGTCTTCAAATCAATCTTCTTTAGATTCTTTCTCAATCACAAATGTCAAACACTACATTGAATCCTCCTTTCCAAGTAACCAAACTCCAAAATATATATAAAGGGTATTTTTATAAACAATTCTCTGTTTGCCAGTTGTTTTTTTTTTCTGAACAGTAAAATCTAAATAATAAAACATATCCTGTTCAAATCTGGCATACTTCCTAGATGACTGCAATTACTGAATTTAGAACACCAATAAGCAATTTTACAAGTTTCACCAGGCAATTCTTATTAAGTGATGTAACACATATATGTGAAAGGACTTTACACTCCCTGGCACATAGCAAGCAAACCCTTCATAAACGTGTTTGAACAACTACCGGTTAGAGATCTTAGAGATTCTTCCACCCAATTCAAGATTATTTTTCAAACGTTAAAATCTGACATCTCTAATAATAAACTCTAGAGGTAGTTGCTTTTCAGGGCCAGGCCCTGTTTGGATTGGACCCTAGATTCTTCTAGTCAAATTACTGTTTCCACCTCAGTTTCCCAAGGTTGAAGAGAGAGACCATGTCCAAGCAGAACCTTAAAAACCAACAAGGCTAGAAGCAGCAGCAATCAGAAAATTACTCTGGAGAGGTCTGCACTCCATTTTGTCCCCCGTTAATTTTTTCCCCCCTTGACAAATCATCTTCTATCGTTAAAAAAAAAAAAAAAAGTTAATACTGACTTTTAAGAGCATTTTTAGCATTGAGGAAAAGAACAGGAATTTTGGTGCAAATGCAGTAAGGCTTCTAATCCCACCACTTCACTGGACCTTTGCCAATGAGCAAGCTAAAGAGAAAATAAAACAGGAAAGGAATCAAAAAGATCCTGCTTCACAGAGCTCCCACGTAACACCTGAACCAGTGGAGTCCTACGAAGCCGAGGAACAAAAGGCGGCCAAGAGACCTCTACTCCTCCACGCACCTCACCGAGGCAGGCAGAAACGCACGGCCAAGCCAAGAGGCCCTTTTCGGTGACGGACAAAACAAGTTCCCACTGAGGCACTTTCACAGACCAGCGCTCCGCGTCCCGAACAGCCAGGGAAAGGCTGCAGCAGGGTGGGAGAGCGGGGGAGCAGAGAAATGAGCAATTCCGAGCCGGACAAGTTTTCTGTACCTCGTTTACGGCCAGAACTCAGAACTTGGGCAGAGGACTCCGGGGCTCCGAGACCGGCCGGGCGAGCGGAGCGCGCTACGCAGTTCGCCGAGTCCGCCGGGGACTTTGCCCGGCCGGAGTCAGCTGAGGCCGAGTCACCCGAGTGGGATGGGGGAGGAGACGCGGGAGCATTTCGAGGGCAGCGCGCCAGGAAGGCGAGACTCCGCGCCACCTCACGCTCCCCGGGCCGCCCCTCCCGGCCGCCGCCCCTCGCCCGCCGCCCGCCCGCTGGGGCGGGCTTCGAACCCGCGGAACCGCGCGCGGGCGGCGGCGCCGCAGCCGAGCGGCGGGGCCCCGGGGCTGGCGGGCGCGGCCCGGCCGGGAGGCCGGCGAGGGGCGTGCCGGGTGGGAGGGGCGCGCCGGCCGCTCCGCCGGCCCCACGCGGGGACCCCGGCCCGCCGCCCGCCAGCCCGCCAGCCCGCGCCGGGACGCGACGGCCAGGCCCGAGCGGGCGGGCCGGCGGGCGGACGGGCTGGCGGGCCGGCCGGAGACGGAACAAAAGCGCCTTTGTTGAGCGGCGGCCGCCAGAGGGTCACACACAATGGAGGAGGGAGCCGGCTCCGCCGCCGCCGCCGGGCCCGCCGCGGCGCCCTTCCGCGCCGCCCCGCCAGCGTGCCCCGCACACGTACACACACACACACGCACTCACGGGACTTCTCCGGCTCATCGAGGGAGTGCGGGGCCCGCGGACAGCCCCCAGTGTCGGCTCAGGTCTCCGGCTGTGCTGGCGGCAGCGGCGTCTCCGAGGCTCTCGCTTTGCCGCAGTCGCCGCCATGTAACCCCGACCCGCGAGAGAGGGCGAGGAAGAGGGGGCGGGGTTTTCGAGAGCCACGCCCCCTCGCGTCACAGGCTCACTCCACGGGTTCCCCCGCCCCCGCCCGGCCCCGAGCGCTTGCACGCGCCGGAATTTCCAACGCTGGTGACTGGGCTCGGTGCGCTACGGGGGCGGTGGGAGAGGCACGCGGTCTAGTCAGCCGCTTCCGGGGGGCTGGGCCGGGGGCCGGCGGGCAGGTGGACAGATAGGCCCTCTTAGCTCTGCCCTTAGCCCAGCACTACAGCTCAAAGTGACCAAACTCCTTGGAGGGGAGTGGGGGCGGTGGTTTACCGCGCACCTCCGACTGGCAAACTATTGGGCGATCCGAGAGGAGCTAGCCTCCGTCCATGTGCCTAGGGATGGGCCCGGAACACTATAGGGTGGGCCTGAAGATGGATTGGCTAGAAGGCAACAGCCGAAGTACCAGGCAAACGCTGTTGGAGGCCCAGTGCTTAGGCGGTCATTAATTCTACCTGAGAATACAGAGGAAGGAGGAATGCTTCTAAGTGAGGTCGCCACGGTGACCTTTCAGCTGGATCAGAAGGAGCCCAATATAACCGGAGGAAGGGGGGTGGTGGTACTGTGAAAGCAAAAACAGGAAGGAGGAGAGCACCTGGCTTGTTGCTGAGCTGTGGCTAGGCCTGAATCGTAGAATTTGGGAAATGTAGATCGGTGCCTTCCTGGGACCACTTGGATGAGACCAAACTTGTTTTATTTACCACGGCTTACTGGGTCCAAGGAGCCTTTCCAGTGTTTATGGGAAATTTATGTAGGTATTTATGAAATTAGAGACGCGGGTCAGCATATTTTTTCAATGACTTAATCATTTCTGATGAGAACCAAACGTTTGGCAGTCCCTTATCCATTATTAGATACATCTTCAAGCTTCAAGCTTAAGGCAAATAACCACTTTAAAGATCACGTAGTACCTTGAAGTTAAGTGGTTGGGATGGAACTTGAATTTCTATTTTCTATATTTAAAGCAATGCCTTATGAGTACCAGGTGTGAAGAGGAGATGGCAAATAGATAAAACTAAGAGAAAGGGAAGGCCTGGTGCAACTGCAGAATTTCTGATTTGTGGTTGCAGCTTCTCTGCAGCAAGAGCTCCTTACCTGTGACCACTAAAGTTCCCTACTGCCCCTACTTTCCGACTTTTGAGACACCTTTCCTTCCTCATCTATCAGTGTTTCATCACTGGGGGGAGGTAGGAGGAAAATAAATAAATACTGTGTGGGTTTTTTTTGAGAGCCTGTAATATAGTGTCAGCTCCTGACTTCCCGCAAAGACCAGCAAAAGAAACTGTTGATCAAACAAAGCTAAGTTTATTGCTTACAACAGCAAGTGATATCACTATGTTGATGTCTTAGTAGCCTCTCAAAGAGGAAAGTGTAGAATAGTTAGAAGATTCAGGGCATCTGGTTTAAGACAAGTCTTGCAATGAAAGCACGATTGAGATTGGACTAAATTTGTGATATAATCAAGATGATTACAGGCAGGGGAGAGTTTTGAAGCAAGGCTAGAAGAGCAAACAGTTGTTTGATAAACCCAACAGTAATTGTGTTGAGGAGCAGGCTCTTTATCCTGATGAAGGCTATGTCAGTCAGTAGTCTCTTGTTTAGATAAATAGACAGTGAGGAAGTTCCTGAAACTGCAGTTAAGTTATTTGCAACTTCATCTTCTTGGGCAAGAATTTCTTGGAATTCAAGTCGTGTTTATGCAAACAGTGGAGATGTAAAGTCATGTTACTGCAGTCCGTCTGAGTTCTTAATCCTATCGTGTCTCAGTAAATAGTCTTAATTTTTCACACTGCAGGTTATGATCAAGTAGTAAGTAGTGAAATGATTTTGGTGGATTATGACCAGCATTTTTCTTCTTAAGGAAAGAGAGCAAAAAACTAGAAAGCATTGCCCACAGGGTAAATATGATTTTGTGAAACTTTTGTTTCCATTATGTACTCTATTTCAACAAATCTGAAATGTCATAAATTATGACACACCATTACTTTATGTACTATTGTTTGAAAGGAAAAACAACAAAAAGAAATAAAATCTCTTATCAAAATATGATACTCTGCTATATCGTGATTTCAGAAATATTAACATAGAAGTATTTCTTAAACTTGATGAAATAAGATATATATATATAAATGTGCCAATTGGGTAAACAATGTAAAATGTATTTTTACTTATCACCCATTATTGCTACAAACTATGCTACTGTTAAAAGAGTCTGAAAGCCACTATTGTAGTTGAGTAATGCAGGAGAGGATCAAGTAAATACACCATAAATCAGCATGACACAAGGGCTTCCAGAGCAGAAATGCAAATTACCTGCTCTTATTGGAAGGAACAATTAATGAGATCAGGAAAAATTCAGCTGGAAGAGAAAATATCTGAGCTGGGTGTGATTCCGTCAGGAAGGATCAGGAAGATTTCTGAATGAGAGAGCAGAACATACAAAGGCAGGAACTTGGGTGGCTCAGTCAGTTAAGCATCTGATCTTGATCTCCGCTTAGGTCTTGATCTCAGGATCATGAGTTCAAACCCCAAACTCAAGACCCTGAGACCAAGACCCCCACTGGGGTTCACACTAGGTGTGAAGCCAATTAAAAAAAAAAAAAGTACAAAGGCATGAACGTGCAGGGCACACTTTGGGAATGAAAGAAATCTGACAGGCCCAAGGGAATGAAGACAAGTTAGCACCAGACTGAAAAGGCCTTGATTTTATGCCAAAACTTTTGGATTTATGCTAAAGGAAGTAGGAGACACATTGAGAGGATACAACTAGTATTTTAGACCAATGATTCTGTCATACATGGGAAGGGTAGGTTAGATGAACAAGAAATTGGAGACAGCGAGAGGGTAGGAGAATCCATTGTTTTTTCTGCCTTGCATCCTTAATCTGATAACAATACTCTGATGTCCTCTAAGAGCTGCTCTTTCCTGAGTAAGTCAGAATTCTGTCACAGTGATGGAAAACCCAATCCAAACTCTGGTTTAAGCATGAGAAAAAAGAAAGGGAGAGATTGTGTCTTTACTAGGCACAGAAAGGTGATGACAATACAAGTGATATTCTTAGGGCAGAATTAGCTAGTCTTGGTGAATGCTGAGATGAGTGAGGGGTGAGTCTGGAGTCACCCAGGAGCTCCCACTTTACCTGTTTGAGTTTAAATTCCCACATTAGGTTACTTGTTTAATTTTTCCCAATTTGATTACTCTCTTCCTATTAAGATAAACTGCTAATGTCATTATTTGCAAGATGGAGGGAAAAATGATAGATGACAGAATAAGATGGAGGGAAAAACAGATTTTAAAAATACAGACCACTGGGGCACCTGGGTGGCTTAGTGGGTTAAAGCCTCTGCCTTCAGCTCAGGTCATGATCCCAGCATTCTGGGATCGAGCCCCACATGGAGCCCCACATCAGGCTCTCTGCTCAGCAGGGAGACTGCTTCCCTTCCTTTCTCTCTGCCTGCCTCTGCCTACTTGAGGTCTCTGTCTGTCAAATAAATAAATAAAATCTTACAAAAAAAAATACAGACCACTAAGCTTGATGCCAGTCCCTGGAAATTATACAATATAAATCATTGAACACATTGTATTAGGGAAAATGTAACAGTTAATGGGAGTCATTGATTGTTTTTGAGTAAATCATTACAAAGAAATATCTCTTCCTGGGGCGTGTGGGTAGCTCAGTCGGTTACATGTCTGACTTTGGCTTGGGTCATGATCTCAGGGCCCTGGGATGGAGCCCCGAGTCAGGCTCCCTGTTGGGCAGGGAGTCTGCTTCTCCTCCCTCTCCTTCTGTTCCTCCCCTTGCTTATGCTCTCTCTGCCTCTTTCAAATAAATAAAATCTTAAAAAAAAAAGAAAAGAAAAGAAAAGAGAAATACCACTTCTTTTCTTGATAGGTTTATTATGTCACTGAACAAGTGTTGGGCATTTCAAAAAGTCAAGACACCCTTTGGATGAGATGAAGAGATATGAGTTTATATTACCGCAGAGAGAGGTTGATTCAAACAGTGCTGACTAATGGAGTGACACAAATCTTGAGGTTTTGCCTTCTCAAAAAAAAACAGACTTTTTTCCCCCTTTTGGCTAGTCCTGAGTAATATTTTTGTCAATGTTCTGAGTTAAGATACCAAATTTAAGAACTCAAAGAGATCAGAAATGATAGATGACAGAATAATTATTCAAAATCACGGTTTTTTTCTTAAAGATAACATTAATGTTAATTACAGTAAATCTAAAGTTTAGTATCTTCGTTCATATAAATCATTTGAGGGACACCTGGGTGGCTTAGTCAGTTAAGCATCTGCTTTCAGCTCAGGTCATGATCTCAGGATCCTGGGATTGAGCCTCGGCATTGGGCTCCCTGCTGAGTGGGGAGTCTGCTTCTCCCTCTCTCTCTACCTTCTCCCCCACATCATGCTCTATCTCACTATCTCTCTCAAATGAATAAATAAAAATCTTCAAAAAAAAATCGTTTGGAAAGGGCCAGGATTTGGGAGGTTCAGCTTGACCTGGTACTGTGAGAGTAAGTTACAGATACTCACGCAGTGTGAGCAACCACCAAAAAACTAACATGATGTAAACTGTGTTAAAGCAAAACAGCATTCAAGTCACAGTGTTGACTGTGTTGTTCAGCTCAGGATTTCTGAACTTATGTGTTCAAATGTAGATATCACATAAAAAGAGCTACCATATGCAAAAAAAAAATTAGGATTCATTTGGAAGAGACATCCAGGAAAAGTATGGAAATCTTGCCCTCTGAAGAAAAGATGAGGGAATTGGGTCTACTTAACCTGCAGAGGAGAGAGTAGATTTATTCCATGCTGCTCTAGAGTTCAGATCTAAACCATCAGGAAGGCAATTTCCAAGAGGAAGATCTTGGCTTAGCACAAGAAAGGACAGTTTTGAATATTGGAACTGAGCCACAGTGGACAGGACTTCCTGGTGAAATGAGCTCCACATCACTGGAAGCATTCAATCAGAAAACAATGGCCACCTGTCAGGGATGCTGTAAAAGGAATTAATGGGGGGAGGAGGGGCCTGCAGAGAGGTGATAACATCCAAAGTCTTTGCTAACTTAAAGCTTCTATGTGTCTATGTTTATACTCTTAATTTAAAATGATTGCTCTCTTAGATATGGTTTCTAAAGAACACATTGTAATTTGATTTGTAAGTTAAATAACTTTCCACTGAAGAAATTCTTTGCCAGGTACAGTTGACTCTTTGTTCATGGTAGCTTTGTTCTATAAAGTCACCAAGAACGCTGAATCAGTGGCTGCAGAGCCATTGCTCCCAGAGAAAATACAGGGTTAGGTTCCTGCAAGCCTCTGGTCACAATGTTTTTCTCAACCAGTCAATATATAATTTTATGTGTGCTTCTCTTTAAAGATACCCAATTTAATATATATTGTTGATTTGCTAAGTGACCTAAAGTACTATAACTCATGCTAAGTGAAGATTATCTAACATATTTTCTCTGGAAGGTATATCACACCTTTCTTACGCTTAGGGACACTACCCACGACATCAATATTATGCTTAGAGGTCATTTTAAACAGCTATATCACCAACAAAGAAGAAGAAAAGGCAAAAAACATGGCACTAAATAGACCATGGAAAAGACACTTGTTTATAGCATGAGAATTGGGGCACCTGGGTGGCTCAGTGGGTTATAGCATGAGAATTGAAACAAGAAGGCAGAGTACCGCCTCGTTCAATCTCATTGGGAACAGACACAGAGGGTAACAAATTTTTCACCACTCTGTGCATGTTGGTAAATGACAGCAAAAAAATGCTGACTACTGATTTTGCTTTTCTCGTGTTCTTAACGGATTAACATCTGGTTTATAGTTCATACACTTTGGGACATATAAATTAAAATAAGTAGTCAAATTTGCAAACAGAATCTGTGAATAATGAGCATTGACTCTAGTTAAGATTTTTGGAAGTTGGGACAGCTGGGTGGCTCGGTTAGAGGCCAACTCTTAGTCTCAGCTCAGGTCATGGTGTCGTGGGTCACGGGATCAGGCCCTGCATCGGGCTTCACACTCAGTAGGGAGTCTACTTGAGATTCTCTCCTTCTGCCTCTTCCCCTGTGCCCACGTGAGCACACACATTCTCTCTCTCTCTCTTTCCCAAAATAAATAAATCTTTATTTATTTAAAAGATTTTATTTATTTATTTGACAGAGAGAGACCACAAGTAGGCAGAGAGGCAGGCAGAGAGAGAGAGAGGAGGAAGCAGGCTCCCTGCTGAGCAGAGAGCCCGATGCGGGACTCGATCCTGGGACCCCAAGATCATGACCCGAGCCGAAGGCAGCGGCTTAACCCAGTGAGCCACCTAGGTGCCCCCAAAATAAATAAATATTTAAAAAAAATTATGAAGGAGAGATACCTGGGTTACTCAGTGGGTTAAGCATCCAACTCTTGGTTTCTGCTCAGGTCATGATCTCACGGGTCATGAGATCAAGCCCCCCATCTGGCTTCGTGTTCAGCAGGCGTTATGCTTGAAGATTCTCTTCCCCTGCCCCTCCCCCCACCTGCATGGGCGTGCACAGTCTCTCTCTTAAATAAATAAATATAAATTTTAAAAAAATATGAAGAGGATGTTTCCAGTCAAAATCGATTGAAGCTGTATATAAATTTCATTAAGAGGCAGATCAGTGGAATGCTTTTTTGCCGTGGGAGATGCCTATAAATGAAAATCAGAGATCCCGCATTTCACTTGATAGAACAACAAAGAGCTTTCCCCTCAGGAGAATGGTAATAGTGTCATTTATCAAGTTCTCACCAAGTAGCCTGTTTCAGGTAAACACTTTATAAACATGATATCATTCTCTTAGGCTATGATAAATGGGATTTTGTAGAAAAGCTGCAGTATGCTACTTAAATTTTTTAGACAGAGCCAGGCTTTCTGTGTAATAATAAGATTGCTTTATGAAACAAAAATCTGTGCACTTCTTGAATAATGGTGATGTAACTAAATACTTAAATGTACTGGGAAATACCTATTGCAGTAATTTTGAGAACAACCCAGACTTCTGCCACATGACCACTATAAAATAAAAGGAAAGAATAGACATGATGTCCTTCAGCCGATCCACAGGGAGTGATAAATATTTTGAACTGTGGGGACAAAGCAGCTTTCACTATACAAGGTCATTCCCTTCCCTTTTACACTCCGAAATAGATAAGCTATCTGTCACTTGCGGAAGAACGGAATCACTATCTATAACTCTAAGTAAACTTGTGGAAGGTTTGTTGACATTGATCATTCTGAGTACTCAAGTTATCAACTAGTTTATAGTATGCTTTAGTAGTTCTGCCTTCCACAATCCTCACCTCCTATTTGACAAATATTTTGCCACTTGGTCGTTGTTATTACTAGAGTACACTTCCCTGAAAATGTCGTCATCCCTAGAGGTCAGTACCCGCCTCTGGGGGCTTAATTGAAGCCATCACAGTGTCTAACAATACCCTAGGTGTGGTGTCCTGAAAGGAAAATGCCCACGCCCTCAAGAGGCCTAAGATCCATCTGCCCACCCTGGGGTAGCTCTATCTTTGTGAATGCCCCCACCTAGGATGCCACAGGCCTCTTCCCCCTCCCCCACCTTCCCATACCTAGGGCATTATACAGAACCCCACATTCAGAAAGACCCCACGCTTGGTTCAATACCCTATTGCTGCCACCTTGAAATTCCTAACAAATTTATCTTTGAACTCAGGTTCCGTAGTGCAGTTGATGAGACAGTGGGGTACACACGTGAGCAAGAAAAGACACAATGTGCACGTGCACCATTCCCTGCTGCCCCATTCACACATAGCATTCTTGGGGCCCCGTGAGCACAGAATTCTGGTAGACCCACAACGTGCTGGATTCAGCAAAACAAAGCGAATAAATGCAAGGTGTGTTATGCCTACAGCTGAGTAAGTAGGGGTGCTGATGGCTCTGAAAGGCCGTGCTTTCCACTGAAACCAGAACTTGCTTTGAACGCAGAAAGAAGGCAATGGTATTCTAAGAAACACAAAAGACCAAGGAGCCCTATTGTACCCTTTCTTTCTTGTGTTTCTTCTCTGTATTACAAACCACCTATGCTGAAAAAGTTCTCGTTTCCTTTCAGTCCTTTCTTACCCCTCAATAAGGCAAAGTGGTGGAATGTGTGTGTATCAAGAAGTGAAATAATAATGGTGAAGTTAGTTTTCTGCAATGTTCCCACTGCTCTAGTAAGAAGAAAATATATATCCATGTATGAACTACAAAACAAAAACTGTGTCATTTTTGGTGATTTCACATAGGAGTTAAATGCTCTTGTATTTCAAACTGGCATTGTACAATATAAAATTCTTGCTAATAACAAAATATTTCCTTACTTGGAGTGATATTAAATAGTTGTAATAAACTGTCTATCTAAATTAAAAAACCAGGGCAAATCGAGGGAGCGACCAGAAGAAAGGAAAAATCTTTCTGTTTCAGTACCTTTAGCTGCATTTTTTTCTTTTTGAACAAGGATCCCCAGAAATTATGACTTTGAAACCCTCAAAAGAATCCCAAGAACCCTATTCTGGAAAAGGTGAGTTGGGGAATGACTGCGCACCTTCTCCCACTCCCCTCACTGACGGCCAGGAGAGGTGAGAGACTGTCTCTGCCCAGTGCATAAGGCATTCCAGGCTGCCACAGCGTCCAGCCACCCACACCGGGAGCTGCACTTCCTGTAGTAAACACACTGGCTTCATTACTCATGGAGGTAGGAAGTGGAGGAGGAAGGAAGACCTTCTTCCGCTGCTGCACCACATTTTCCTCATAGAAACAATGTTGTGGTCATAGTTCTCATCCTCTCCTTGAGTTGCACATGTGCTAATGGGCTCCTAAGAATGGGCCTGAGAATCTAACCCCGGTTTGTCACCTTGTTTCTCTGGGGAAAATGCATTTGCAAACAACCAAGTTAGAAGTCAGCTTTTGGAACATATCTTGATCTTACAGGGCCCATCTGTACCTTCCTAGCTCAGAAATGCTAACCACAGAGAAGGATGGTGTCTGTGAGACCTAAGTAAACAACTAAACATTTATGAGAAGGTTATTAAAAGTAATAACTTCATAGGGCGCCTGAGTGGATTAGTCAGTTTAAGCGTCTGACTCTTAATTTCAGCTCAGGTCAGGATCTCAGGGTCCTAGGATCAAGCCCCATGTCAGGCTCTGTGCTTGGGACAGTATCGGCTTTGGATTCTCTCTCTCTCTCTCCCTCTGCCCCTCCCCCTGCTCATGCACGGCATGCTGTCTATAAATTAACAAATTAATTAGTTAATGAATTAATACCAGTAATAACTTCACTTCATCCTCATGGTGGTATGAAGAATCCAGTCCTGTAGATCTGTAGCTCGAACAACTTGACTGAAGTTTCCCCAGGGCAAGCTTGGTCTCTGGCAACCAAAAGCACCTACCAAACCTGAGACAGTGTGTGCAAACTGGATGCCAGTTTGCTTAACAAGAAAAGCTGTGCTCATCTGGCCTGAAGATCCAACCAGTCTGGTATTCTCTGACAATGCTGGTGAACGTCTGTGTTTTATTCATTGTAAACTCTAGTGTTGAGCATAGGGCCTGAATATCATATGTTCGCTCAATAAATGTTTGTTGGAAATGAAGTGTTTTTTGAATACTGTAGTTGCTCTCTATGACATAAACTTCAGAAAGGTAAGGATTTCCTCCAAGTCACCACTTATTTATTTATTTAAGATTTATTTATTCATTTATTAGAGAGAGCGAGCTGGAGAGTGGGGAGAGGGTCAGAGGGAGAAACAGACTCCCTACTGAGCAAGAAGCCTGATGCAGGACTTGATCCAGGGACTCTGGGATCATGACCTGAGCCAAAGGCAGTCACTTAACCAACTGAGCCACCCAGGCACCCTCTACTTATTTAATAATTTTTTTAAAGCAACTGTGTTCTTGGGAACATACTTGGTTATTTTAGTGGTCCTTTACTCTGACTCATATATCTACGAGACCCCCCCCCCCGGCTTTTTTTAAGTTTTGGGGCAGAATTTGGTACACGGTTCCAGGTATAGCTTCATTATCATTTTGTCAAATGCAAGATGAAATAATGCTTTCAGTCTTATTTTCCACATTCTTAGCAATAAGACCTAGCATTTTATATGACTTTAAGAAACAGTCAACAATAACTTGTGGTTCTCTTTCTTCTCTCTCTCTCTCTCTTTTTAAGTAAGCTCCATGCTCAGTGTGGGCTCAAACTCATGCGCCTGAGATCAAGATCTGCAAGACTGACCCAGCCAGGCGCCCCTCATGGTTCTCTTTCTTGAAATAAAACATAGCTCCAAACTCCTCTTCTTTTGAGTATACTTCAGACTAACAATCCTAAATACATTATCCAAAATTAGTACAGAATGAAACTCATTTGCCATACTTCTGTCCACTCACAGAGGTTTGTGCAATTTATCTGTTCCTCAGTTTAGATCCATCTGCTTGGTATTTACTACTCCAGAGAGCCTGAGGACATCTCAGCCCCGTGACTTTTTTTTTATATGAGCCTGCTTCCAAGCAGTCCTTGCAAGTTTTAAATAAGACAAGTTCCCCAGCCCTAACCCTTGAGGGCTCCATTCTAAAATCAGGAGAATCTGTCTGGTATCCCGGCACCAACAGTAGACAGCTGACCTGAGTCGTGGCCCTAGGTCACCACTTATTATCACTGAATCTTGTTCTTTCTTTCTTTCTTTTTTTTTATTTGACAGAGAGAGAGATCACAAGTAGGTAGAGAGACAGGCAGAGAGAGAGGGGGCGGTGGGAAGCAGGCTCCCCACTGAGCAAAGAGCCTCATGCAGAGCTCGATCCCAGGACCCTGAGATCATGACCTGAACTGAGGCAGAGGCTTAACCCACTGAGCCACCCAGGTGCCCCAGAATCTTGTTCTTTCAATGGTATCAATAATACCAGCCTCACCTCCCTCGCAGGGTCGTTCCAAGGATCATGAAAATGCTGAACGACCACATAAATAAGGGGTGCTATTAATATTTTACCCAGAAGCTTGACAGATTAAAACATGGTTTCCTGAAGTTAAGCCAGCTCTTTCTTTCTTTCATTCAATTCATTCCCCAGATATTCTTCAAGTGCCTACTTTATCTGAGATAGAACTTTCTTGGTAACTTCGATGACTAAGATTTTTTTTCCCATTGTTTATTGGGTAATTTGGTAGAAACTTTAAAAAACATGCTCATGCCTGTTGCTGCGAAGGTGGATGGCCAGAGCACAATCTGTTCCTGCCATCTCCCCACAGAGAACAAGAATGCCTTCTACCACTCTCAGGTGAGGACAGGCAGAAGGGAAAGTCCAGCAGAGGTGCAGCAGAGGGGACAGTGAAGAGGCGGTGAGCAGTAGCTGTACACAACCTCTCAGATCCCAACACTCAGTATTACAATAAATAAATTTACTTACATGAAAGTGGCTTAAGGAAATCCCCTTGGTCCTCTGGTCCATTCAGCAAAGACAAATGTCTTCCATTTTTAGAAGCTTCTGATGAGGATTGATAGATACTGTTTCCAAAAGAAAAATAAAAGGCAAATGATTGTTGAGGAAGAGGGGGGAAAAGACACAATTTTAAAATGATTTAGCTGTACAGCAGGTTATGAAGGAGGGGAAAGGAAGAGATTAAAATGGTTCTTTCCCTCCTCCCTCTGTGACTCAGAGATTCATCCTAAAAATAATTTCCATCCCAGTCTGGGGAAGCTGAGCAAAGACTCACGTCTTCACATTCCAAGTTCCATGATGGCCTTGGACAGGGTGGGAACAAAAGGAAGATGAAAATAGGAAACAGTAATTATTAAAAGTAATCTGGAAAGGACTTTACCTATTCCGAACAGGTGAGGTAAAATTAAAGGCCTGGCTAGCTGTGATGAAACAGGCATTTTCTTTTCTTGCCCTAGTCTGAGGTATGTCGTGTCAGCAAGGATGAAGCCTCAACTTGCCTTTCAGCCTTATTTCTCACCAGCTTTTCTGGTGATCTGTGTTTTACTCACACAAATGAATGTTTGTCTTTCAACATCATTCTCCTTGCTTGTTCTTTTTTATTTTAATTTTTAAATTTTTGTTATTTTTTAAAATTTAGGTATAATTGGTCATTTCCCTTTCTTTGTATCAGCAATAGGGGGTTCTTTTTTAGGTATTTCTTTAGTCATATTTAATTTATAGAGGTAGGCTCATTTTTTAAAAAATATTTTTAAAAAATATTTACAAAAATATTTTTATTTTGAAAGTATTTTTTTGCTTTTTAAAAAAATTAAACTTACAGAAAAGTTGTGCATAGAGCATAATGTATAGCATAATAAACATTTTTTCTTTTCACCTGAACAATTTGAGATAACCTGACATATCTGTGGCAGACATTGAGATGCACGGACTAGATGCCCTTCAAGGAAGGACTTATTGCCCAGCTGTGGGGACAGTGGTCAGCACACAGCTGTCAGCTATCATTGCCTTCAGGGTTGGCTTCATTGGTAGAGAGCCCAGGGAGATGTTCCTTTTCCCAGGTGACCCAAATTCAATGGCTGATCATGGAAGGACAGAAAGGACTAGCTATTCTATCCCCGTGTAAGACAACCTCGTTGGGCCACTTGCACTCAAGAGCTCCCAGTGGGGTTAGCAGAGGCTATTCCCCTGCAGCTCAGATCAACTTCTACCTCTGCCCAGTCCTGTTTGCTTCCCAGTAATGCTGATCCCAAGACTCTCCCTAATAATTATTCTGAACACTGAAGTCTGCCTCAGAGTCTGCTTGCTGGGAAACCCAAACTGCTGCCGTTGGAGCCAGGAGAGGTCTGAGAAAGCAGACAATAAAACAGAATTTTGGATCTGGATCACTCGCCCCTCTGCTGGTAGGAGGACCTCGCAGCTGGTGATAGGTGGAGTACAGATCGCTACCAGGAGGTAGTAGCCCAGCTGTTAAGACCTTCACCAGTGGTGAACTGGGATAGTACAGCAGTAAAAGAGAGTATATTCGCTGGTGCACTATGTAGGGGAAAGAGTAACTGTAAGACAGTTGAATGGTTATTGTTTAGCTCCACTGAAACTCCAGGCAAAGAAATAAAAAAGTTGAGAGAGGCCTAGCAGACAGCTGAAAGCCAAGTGTGAGTGCCAGACGGTCTCTTTCGTAGCAAGAGGTTTTCATCACGGGCAAGTAGAGCGGCAGGGAGCTGCAGACCAGGTTGAGCTAAATCATCAGGTAGCCGAGCTCCTAAGGTTAAACTACCGACTGAACTAGGTGTCCTATGCTAGAGACAGCACTGTGGGTGGGAAAGAATGAGACCCTGATACATGGAATAGGGACATCTGAGTTGATGCCCCCCCAAATCTTGAATTCCCAGATTTCTCTTGACCCTCTGTGCCTGCAGAAGTGAGCCATCCTTCCCTACTAAGAGATGCATATTCCCTTTGCTTGAGATAATGCCAACGTCTCTAGGCCAGACAACATGTCGGCCCCGGGGATCTGCCCATACCTACCCTCCTATCCACTAAATCTATAATTAAGGTTAAGGGGCAGTATAACCCAGCTGGGGACATGCTAGGCATGATAAGACAGGAAAGAAACCAGACCCCAAAGGCGCAAAAAGATCTAACTAGCACGGACTGCAGGAGGTGGAGGAATACATGTGGGACTAGATTTTGAAGGTCCTTGATTAAGGGGGGTGTTAGAACTTGAGATTAGGTAACAATTTGTGTGTGCTTTCCCAAAGTATAAAATTTACACCCTGAAAAAGCCCCCAGGAAATGGTGCAAACTTGCTGTAAGACGGCTTCTATGAAGCATGGTAAAAGTGATGACCCAACCTAAGTAAAGCCAAAATACCATAAATGTCTTGGCAAGTGGTAGAAGAAAGGATTAAAATGTTAAGAGAAATATGGGATGCCTGGGTGGCTCGATCAGTTAGGCATCTGCCCTCGGCTCAGGTTATGATTCCCAAAGTCCTGGGATCGAGTCCTGCATCGGGCTCCTTGCTTGGCGGGGCGCCTGCTTCTCTCTCTGCCTGCCGCTCCCCCTGCTTTTCCTCTCTCTCCTTTCTCTCTCTCTGACAAATAAATAAATCTTTAAAAACAAAACAAAAACGTAGCCTACCAAAGAAAAATAGGTAATTTGGACTTCATCAAAACTAAAAGGCTTTGTTCTTTGAAGGATACCATCAGGATGGCTGCCTGTGGCTCAGTTGGTTAAGCGGTTCCCTTCTGCTCAGGTCATGATCCCAGGGTCCTGGGATCCAGTTCCACATCAGGCTCCTTGCTTCCACCAGGAAGCCTGCTTCTCCTTCTGCCTGCTGTTACCCTGCTTGTGCTCTCTCTCCGTTGTCTCTCTCTGACAAATAAATAAATAAAATCTTTAAAAAAGAAGAAGAATACCATCAAGAAAGTGAAAGGCCAGGGGCGTCTGGGTGGCTCAGAGGTTTAAGCCTCTGCCTTCAGCTCAGGTCATGATCCCAGGGTCCCGGGATCCACCCCCGCACTGGGCTCTCTGCTCAGCAGGGAGCCTGCCTCCCCCTGTCTCTCTGCCTCTCTGAGAGCCTGCCTCTCTGCCTACTTGTGATCTCTGTCAAACAAATAAATAAAATCTTAAAAGAAAAAGAAAGTGAAAAGACAACCCACAGAATAGGAGAAATTATTTGCAAATCATTTATCTAATAAGGGTCTAATATCCTCTATCTATCTCTATATCTTTATTCAATAAAAAGAAGAGAAATAACCCAATTCTCAAATAGGCAAAGAATTTCAATAGAGATCTTTCCAAAGAAGGTACACAAATGGACAAAAAAATACATGAAAAAATGTTCAACATCAGTGGTCAGTATGTAAGTGCAAATCAAAACCACAGTGAGGGGGGGCACCTGGGTGGCTCAGTCAGTTGAGTGTCTGTTCTTGATTTCAGCTCAGGTCATGATCTTAGGGTCCTGGGATTGAGCCCCATGTCAGGCTTTATGCTGGGTGCGGTGTCTTCTTGATATTCTTTCTCTCCCTCTTCCTCTCCCCCTCCCCCTGCTTGCATATGCATGCACTCTCTCTCTCTCTCATGCACATGTGCTCTTTCTCATAAATAAACAAATAAAATCTTAAAAAATAAACCACAGTGAGATGCCACTTAGCACCAACAGAATGACTATTATAAGAAAAAGATGGAAGAGAACAACTGTTGGTGAGGATGTAGGGAAATTGGAGACAACATGGGTTGCTGGTAGAAATGTAAAACAAAGCAGCAAGTTGAGAAAACAGTGACAACTGCTGAAATAGCTAAACATAAAGTTACTATTGGCCTAGGAATTCCACTCCTTTGTAATACCGAAGAGAACTGAAACATACATCCCCACAAAAACTTATATACAATTATCCATAGCTACATTATTTATAATAACCAAAAAGTGGAAACACCCCAAATGTCCCTCCACTGATGAATGGATAAATGAAATATGCTGTATCTGTACTATGGAATACTATTCAGTTATAATAGGAATGAAACTTTGATCCATGCTACAACATGGATAAACTTTGGAAAACATTATGCACAATGGAAGAAAGCAGATGTAAAAGGCCACATTTATGATTCCATTAGAAAGACATGTCCAGAAGAGGCAAATCCATAGTGACATACTGTGAATGAGTGGTTGCCATGGGTTGTCGGTAGGGGGGAATGAGGAGTGACTGTTAACTGGCACAGAATCATGTTTTGGTGGGATGAAATATTATAAAATTGATTGTCGTAATGACCACACAAACTTGTAAACATACTAAAAACCACTTTTGGGGTGACTGGGTGGCTCAGTGGGTTAAGCATCTGCCTTTGGCTCAGGTCGTGATCCCAGGGTCCTGGGATTGAGCCCCGCATCAGGCTCCTCACTCAGTGGGGAGCCTGCTCCTCCCTCTCCCTCTGCCTGCTGCTCTCTCTTGCTATCTCTCTCTCCCTGTCAAGTAAATAAATAAAATCTTTAAAAAATAAAAATTAAAAAAATAAAAAATAAAAACCACTGCTCTATGCTTCAAAATGGAAAATTTTGTGTATGTTCATGTTACCTCAATTTTTGAAAAAAGGATTCAGGGACATGGGAGTGCTGGTGTGGATATATTAGTAAGTAAGATCAGAAACTCCCAGATGACTGCTTTGCCGGAGAACCTGGAGTAGCTTTGCCGGAGAACCTGGAGTACAGTGTCTACCAAAACAAAAAGCATGTGTTGGTAAATGGCACCACGATCACTGTGAAGTCTAGTAGTGGCTTTCTTTTGAAAGCCGAACTTATAAGTAGGGGAAGCTGTTGTAAACCTGAGCTCCTTATTAACAATGGGCATAATACAACCCAGAAATAATTGAGCCAGATGGCACCATGCAACTGTCAGAAATCATGTGGATACAATTATGATAATGAGTGGCAAGATCAAAGTGGCGGCCCCGAGTACCTGACCTACAGAGAGTTATGCAGGTAGTTAATAAAGCATGGTGTCACTTGCTGAAAAATGGATGTGCAGCAAATAAGGATACTCCTCAGTCTGTACAAGCAAAGGAAAACAAAGAGTGTATAAGGAATGGAATATGTGGGAGCAAAGTTCTTGTATACTACTGAAAATAAATTGGGATTAATCTGAATGAAGTCATGATAAATTAAGATGTTAATTATAATGCCCAAGTAACCACTAAGAAAATAACTCAAAAGATAGATACATATGTACTAAATAAGCAGAGAGAAAAAGAGAAATGACAAGGGAATTGGAAAATATCTTTTTAGCACAAAAGAAGGCAATAATATAGGAACTAAAAAAGACATGGCATACAAGGAAGAAATCAAAATGGTGGATGGGCAGATATAAATCCTGAGTATAAAATGACTCAGCCAGTTGATTCTGCTTCTGTCACTGACCACACTATTGCTGCCACAATGGATACATGAATGAAGTGGCCACGCTGACAGAGATTGAGATTACTCTGGTTCAATAGCATGAGTTATTACTTATCAGGACTCATCTAGCCATTACCACTGCCAAATATCCTACTTGACAGCAAAAGATTGATGCCGAGCTCCTTAGAGCACCTTTCTTCAAGGAAACCGCTAGGCAGTTGGTGGCAAGTTGATTGCTTCGGGATCTTTCTACCTTGAAAAAGCCAGTAATTCATCCTGATGGGATGAACATATACTACCGGTAAGGGTTTAGATGTCTGGTCTTCAGGCATGGCCCTAGCCTTACACAATGTTTGAGCCACCATCAGGGGACCTCCCATAACATTGCATCAGACCAAGGAACCCAACTTACAGCAAAAAAAGGTGTGAGAGTAAACTTATGACACTGTTATCACTTATGGTAGCACTCTGAAGCTTCTGGCCTGATAGAGCATTGGAATGCCTTGCTGAAGGCACTGCTGAAGTATTAGCTCAGGTGAAATTCTCTGAGTACCATCTTTCAGGATATGTTAAATCTACTGAATAAAAGATCTTCATACGATCTTCATACGATGCTGTGTATCCAACAGGAAGAACAGATCGGTCTGTGAGGCAAAATATGGAAGTAGGAGTGGTCCTGCTTATCATCAGTCCCAATGGACCCTCGGGGGAATTTGTGCTTCCTGTTCCTGCTATCCTGGACTCCACAGGGTGAGGGCCTGGTTTTTAAAAGGCAAATGTTTCTACCAGATGGTACAGCAAGAGTTGCTTTGATTTACTAACAAAATCTGCTGCCTGGGCACTTTGGGCTCCTAGGATTCAGGAACGAGTGGGCTATAAGTAGGGGACCAATCTTGGCATGGTATTTACCCTGATCATTAGAAGGAGTTCAGTTTGCTGTTATACAATAAGGGTAGGGAAGAATATTGATGAAGGATAGGTGGAAAAAAGGCAGGCAGGGACAAGGGGCCCCCACCCTAAGAGGAAACCACCCTCAAGAGGATTTTACACCATCTTGGAAGGAACCCTCCACCCTTTCCCGCAAAAAAAATAGATGATGAAAACCTGATTGGATGACAGGTGCATGGAGGATTAATCAGATTAAAATAGCCCACCAACAAGCCCATAAAAACCCTTAGATCTAAATGCCAAATCAGCAACCCTCTCAGGGCCCTTCCTTCTTCTTGGGGAGCTTTGTACCAGGGCTCAATAATCTTTGCTTTGCCATCCACCACTCTTTGGTCTACTATCTCTTCAATTTTCAAAGCGGTGTGACCAAGAACCACGGGCACTAAAGAAAAAGAAATCCTGTAACACCCCAAAAACAGCTGCAGCAGAGGGCTGTAGATTTTCCTACAAACCTTCCTCTTCTAAGTTTTCCCAGGAGGAGACGCTCATCTGAAACCTGGAGAGGCTACTTCTCAACAAAAATGAAGAAGTGGATCTGAGTGAATCTGAGGGTAGGAACATGGCGATGAGCCCCTGAGATTTCCCTTTGCAAGACTTCTTGTCTGGGCTACTTGGAGGACAGAAGACAGCCTCAGTTACCAGCTCCTACAGCTGCAGAGAGCTGCCTTATCAGAGCTCACACCCTTTGGGAAATGGCCCATGTCCAATGCCTGATCAAGGCCTGAATTTAAAGCCCAGCCCTGGTAGCCTGGTTTGGGACGGTAATGAAAAGCCATTTCAGTGCCAGGGCCACTCATGGGGTTAATTGAGGCTGCTGGGCCTTCATTACATGAAGCTTGGTATTCTTTCTGTCCAAGCCTGTTTCCACCTCTTCCCTTCCACAGGTGTCAATACCAAAGGCACTCCCTAATAAACATCCTGGACACTAAACTCTGACTCAGAGTCTTCTTCCTGCACAGTCTAAACTGTGAAAATGCCCTGTCATCTCAAATACCTCAGGGTGCGTTTCTTACTCATGAGCACTTTCATCTAGATAACCTCTGTAGAATGATCAAAATCAGAATTTAACATTGATATATGTTACTATCTAATCCTCAGCTCTCATACAAATTTTTAGTGGTGCCAATAAAGTCCTCCCCCACTTCCCCCGAGAGAGTATGTACTCAAGCAAGGGGCTTGGGGAGGGGTAGAGGGAGAGGTTGACAGAGAAACTTAAGCAGACTCCATGCTCAGCATGAAGCCTGATGTGGGGCTCAATCTCACGACCCTGAGATCATGACCAGAGCTGAAACCAAAAGTTGAGCAATTAACTGACTGCATCCCCCAAGTACCCCCCAATTATGTCCTTCTTAGAGGAAAAGGATCCTGTCCAGAAATTACACATTGTATTTAGTTGTCTCTTCAGTCTTAAAGAGTTCCATAGTCTTTCCTTTATTTTCATGACCTTGACACTCTAAGATTACAGGCCACTTCTTGTGTAGAATGTCCCTAATTTGGGTTTTTTGTTTGTTTGTTTGTTTTTTCCCCAAGATTAGCTTCTTCACAATAGAGCTCTTAGAGGAGTTGTGTCTTCTTCTTGTCATTTCCCCCTAGAGGTGGCACATGACTGATTTGTTCCATCACTGATGGTGTGATTAAAATGGTGTCTGCCAGGGTGGCTCGGTGGGTTAAGCCTCTGCTTTTGGCTCAGGTCATGATCTCAGGGTCCTGGGATCCAGTCCCGCATCGTGCTCTCTGCTCAGCAAGGAGCCTGCTTCCCTGCTTCTCTCTGCCTGCCTCTCTGCCTATTTGTGATCTCTGTCTGTCAAATAAATAAATAAAATTTTTTTTTAATAAATAAAATATTAAAAAAAAAATAAATAAAGTGGTGTCTGCCAGGATTTTCCACTGTAAAGCCACTCTTTTCCCCCTTTATAATTATGTATTTTGTGGAGAAGTACTTTGAGGCTATGTAAACATCCCTTTCTTCATCAAATTTCCTATTTATTCTTTTATTTATATCCCTATTGGCTATGGAATTCCTATGCTGTCATTATTTTGATGCTCAAACTGTTCCATATTTGGCCAATGGGAGCCCCTTCAAATTTGCTCCTTTATCCTTCTGACATGTCTCCACCGTTCTTTTTACACTGCCTTGCTTGCTGCACAAGATAGTCAAAGCTTCTTTTATACTTTCCCTGCCCCAGCCCTAGAATCAGCCATTTCTCCAAAGCCATTTCTCCAAGTTCTTTGGTGGAGAATGGCATTTAGAAACCAAGATCTCAGCATTAGGTGTGCTCATTGCTATTGAGGTGTTACTGTTCTTAGGCCCTTTCAGTGGACAGAGCTAAGGACTACATGAAATGTATGTATGTATATGCATAAATACATATGTATGTATATCTATATCTATGTTTATGTATGTTTGCATAAACACACATTTGCATCTATATTTCTGTATGTATACATATTCAAAGTCATGAATTCACACTGATACCTCTAATTCCAATCCAATACCCACCAATTCATTCTCGTTTTTTCCCTTTTCATATATTTAACTACCATCTCTACCAGTGAGAACACTGACTCTCATTATCCTGATTATTTCTACTTATTTAATCAATCCTTCTGCACATAAACAGCCTCCTGTGATTGTTCCTTTCCCCTGGTGCAGACATGCTTCTCACCCTGCACTGGGCTGCTGCTCCACTCAGATACCTTCTACACCTTGCTTGGGCTCTAGTGCCCCAGGATGGACCACCAGGATGAGGAAGCCTACATGGTCACCTTCATCTCCCTAATCTGACTCTGACACCTGTGTCAGGTGGCCTTCATGCATGGGTGCCCCCCTAACCCACCTGGGACTCTGCACCCACACTAGGCCTCCACTCTCCTACTTCCCTTCTCTGTCTCAAGTAGATAGATATCTTACTGCCCTTGGGCTCCAACACCTGGCACCAGGCTGCCTCACTACAGGGACTCCATTCTCATTCTGCTCATGATATTATACTAGTATCCGCCCCCCCCCCCTTATGGGGACACCCTCCTCATCCCAGTTAGGTCACTTTCTTACCCAGATGCCCTCCTTGATGACCTCTTGACCACTATGGCTCCATACCCCTACCTCTATACTGACTTTGGGACTCTATAACGACTTTTAGACTGATTTGTGCAGGAAGAAGGAAGAGAGTGGAAAAAAGGAGGAAGAAGCAGCCCAACATTACTTCATCTTTTAGTTAATTTTTAATAAAGTAATTTTTCTGAGATTCACTTCCATTTTAGTCTTTGGGTAGATCTATTTCTGTCATCATGTCTGTTAAATTTATATTTGCTGGGAGAGCTGCCTAGTCAGGTCATTCCTTATCTATGACCGTTACCATCTCCTCTACCTGAAACATGGTTCACACAGGCCAATACATTACTAAAACTCCCCCTCTCTCATCATTCTTTTCAGTGCGGTTTTCAGCATAATACACAGATATATCTAGCATACCTGGGGGAAGGGCATCTTGCTTCAATACTTGCAACTTCTTTTCCCTGTTTCCTTTTCTCCTCTTCCTAACAGCACTCTGCTAATCTTTCAATGGAACCTCAGTTGCTTTAATTTTCTGCTAGAATTTTTCTCATAGGAGGTACTTCGAATGTCCTAAAGCTCTATGTACCCCAGATACCAGTAAGAATGGATTATTCACCTCTCTTCAAATGTCCCAAGCTGTTCTATCTGTGTGCCTTTATCTGGTCCATCCTCTCACTGCCTCTCCAGAGGTCAAAGCCCTACATCCTGCAAGGTACATTTCACATGCTACCTCCCATCAAAGCCTTTGCCAATATCCCCAATTAAGGACCCCCACAGAACTTTGTGTGCATCTGTGATATATAGCCTTTCCTGACATATTCTAAATACCCTTCTTAGAAGACAGAAATTGAGGCACCTGGGTGGCTCAGTTGGTTAAGTAACTGTCTTTGGCTCAGGTCATGATCCTGGAGTCCTGAGATTGAGTCCCACATCAGGCTTCTTGCTCTGTGGGGAGTTTGCTTCTCCCCTCTCATGCATTCTCTTGCTCTTTCAAATAAATAAATAAAATCTTTTTAAAAAAGCTCCAGAGGGCGCCTGGATGGCTCAGTGGGTTAAGCCGCTGCCTTCGGCTCGGGTCATGATCTCAGGGTCCTGGGATCGAGTCCCGCATCGGGCTCTCTGCTCAGCAGGGAGCCTGCTTCCTTCTCTCTCTCTCTGTCTGCCTCTCAGTGTACTTGTAATTTCTCTCTGTCAAATAAATAAATAAAATCTTTAAAAAAAAAAAAAAGTTCCAGAAATTAATTCCTTAGGTACCAGTACCATTAATTTTTCATATCTTTAATTTTCATATCTTTACTCCATATCTACACTCCATATCTTTGTGTGACTTATAGACTAGGTGACCATGGAGGACTTGCATTTAGGAGAGGCTCTATATATGTTTAATTGAATCATAATAAAGGTTTATATATTTTATATTATCTTTTATTTGCATAGTGCAGTCTTCAAAATAGTTAAAGTTCCTAGTAGTCCTTTCTGGCATGAGACCTACTTTATTTTCTACTTTATAGAAGAGAAAGATGTTTACTTTTATCATCTAAAGGACAAGAGAGTGAAAATGTTTATTTTTCCAACATGATGCATTCGGTTGTATTAGTGTATCAAGAGATAAAATCTACTCTCAAAGCAAATTCATATAGGTCTATGGACACCTGAATTTTTATCCTGCCCAAATGGCATTCTAAGTTTTGAAGTTTTTTTGTTTTGTTTTGTTTTTGGGTTTTTTTGGAGGTGAAAGCAGAGTTTATTGAAGATATGGAGTGAGCAGATGTAGATGGAGTGCTCAGGAGACTCGGAAAGGAAAAAGAGGAAAATGAGTCTCCAGTTTTGAAGTTATTAGATATTGACATTTTCTTTAGAACATATACACTTACTTTGCATAGTGAATAAAATCATATTTTCACCTGCAGAGAGATGGCCCCAATTCTTCACTCCACATAGGAATTATGTAACTACAAGAGGAGACCGAACTGCTTCTTTTGTGTTGATCTTAGCCCGAATTCTCATAATCTGTCCCAAAGTAGGGCATTATCAAAAATCTAGGCTAGTTTGTCATATTTTTTCCCTCCATTTAACTGTTTATTGCAAGGGCAATTACCCGCTTTGACTCGTGGGGACGCTCCATGGGGAGCAGCTCTGGGTGTTTGGTGGTGCTCCAGGCCCTATGGTGGGGAAGGTGGGGAAGCCATGCTAGATCTGGGTGCCTTGGGAGAACTGGTCCTTCCTCCTTTGCCACCCTAAGAGGTCTGAGAGCTGGACTCTGGGCAGGACAGCTGGCACCTAGGCCTTTTGTGCTGCTGCCGTCACCTGGGAGGAGTGGGCTTTCATATGGACGGTGTCCATATTAGAACACATACACTTTCATATGGACGGTGCTAAGGTGGTCACTATGAGAACCACTGGGTTTGAGGTGGCCATGGGTGAGGGAAGAAAGGGAGGGAGGACGTGGGCATGCGTGTGTGCGTGTGCTGGGGGAGTGTGTGTGTGTGAGAGAGAGTGTGTGTGAGAGAGAGAAAAGGGTATGCCCCTGATTTTATTTAAATAAAATAGTTTATGTATCAAAAAAAAAAAGGTTTTGTATTAGGTAAAGGTAACATAATACAAATAATAATACATAATTATTATAATTAATTGTATTATGTATTATATACATATGTATTAATTGTATTATGTATTATTATTAATACATAATAATAATAAAAGATAACTCTTTTGTATTATTTTGTGTATAATAATAACACATTATATGGGTACACAATGAATAATTTCACCAAATTCTCTTAAAGTGCTTTGCTTCCCTAGGCTATCATTACTGATCTTGCTGTATTCAGTAGCCAAAAATATGGACTTTTGGTGTTTTCTCCTCATGCTTGAGCCTACTGATTTTAGACCTCTTTTCATCCCCAGTGGTCTGATAGACATTGCACCAAGGTTTTAGAGTTGGCAGTTTGAAGAATTTTGAGCTCCTCTTTCTATATCATGCCGCAAAGTGGTAAGAATTCCGTGAAGAAAAAAGGGTTGAGGTCCACAAAGAGCTTTCCTGTATACTAAGAGAACTCCTTCTGACAGATACCTGTGGTAGGCTGAGTCATGGTACCTTGGAAGATTGTTTTGCCCTAATCTCTGGACTCTGTAAATGTTACCTTGTACGGCAAAAAAGGACTTTGTAGGTGTGCTTGAAGATTTTGAGATGAAGAGATTATTCTGGATTATCTGGGTGGACACTATGTGCAAATACATGTATCCTTGGAATAGGAAGACAGGGAAATTTGACACACAAAAGAAGAGAAGATAATGTGACTGTGGAGACAATGACTGAGTGACGAGCCCACAAGCCAAGGAGTGTTGGTAGCCACTAGAAACTGAAAGAGGTAAGAAACAGACTATCCTTATAGTCTCTGGAGGGAGAATAACCTTGCTGACATCTTTATTCAACCCAGTGGAACTGATGAATTTCGGGCCTCCAGAAATAATAAAGAATAAATTGCTGTTGTTTTAAGCCAAGTGATAATTTGTTACAGCAGCCACAGAAAGCTAGTATATAGACTTTGTGTGGAAGAAAGCAATAAAGAATAAACATAAACTCCATCCTTAAGCCCTATAAATTAAATCAGAAACAATTTGTAAAATATATGACCCGATGGGTGATAAAATGCAAAGATAAATGTCAAAGTCAGTAAGTACTGTAGAAATTCAGAAAGGTGCATAATCTTTAATGAGGAGATGGAGTAGAATCAGTGGGTTTTACTGTATAGGTAGATTTTGATGTTAGACACTTGGACAAAAGGAGAGGAGTTTAGATTTCATCCTCTGGGCAGTGAGAATTCAGAAACAAATTGCCTCCTCATTTTATTTCTTTTTAAGGTAGAAAAGTAATCCAGGTTTCTCTTAAAACATCTCAGAGGCATAAAAGTTAGAATGTAAAATTCCGCTATAATTGCACTACTCCCAGAGAAAAGCTTTGCTAACAACTTGGTATATATTCTTCCAGATTCTTTTCTGTATATATAGTAATATGTTTATATAATCATTACCCAATGGGATCATGTTGTAAATATTCTTTTGCAACCTGCCATTAAAGACTTTTCAGCAAAATAAAAAGGAAAACCATATTTTAAGATGATTAGTCTTTTGGCAACACGCACGTAGATCTCCATAATCTGTCCTAATTACAGTATGGACTGTACTGAGCAGAGAAATGAAAACAAAGAGAGAAAGAAAGAGTTAGCTAAAGGTTGTTACAATAATCTGGGCAAAAATAAAGGTAGGGTCTGTGGCAATAACTAAGAAAGGGACTCAGAAATTTTTCTAGTACAAGTCAGGAAATATGTATATATATTTCAAGATCTTGGGCCACATAAATAAAAACTAATTCCTCCTTTTTCCTTTGAGAGAGAGGAAAAACATGAAAGATTCCACTTACTCACATTTGAAGTTAGTCATATGCTCTGATCGTAGTAATAGCAATCTTAAAGGGAAGAAACTGCTTTCTAAGCAGTCATAGCAGGGCTAAGTATTTTTATATGCAGTGATGTGTTTTTTGATTGCGAAAGCATTACACATTTATAAAAGCATTTGTAGAAAACATGGGAAATATTGAAAAGTTAAAAAAAAGTATTTCTTTTTTTTAAGTGGGCTCCATGCCAAGCATGAAGCCCAACACAGGGCTTGAACTCACAACCTTGAGACCAAGACCTGAGCTGAGACTGAGTCTGACACTTCACCAGTTGAGCCACCCGGTGCCCCTAAGTATCCTTTTAAAAATCTTTGTTTTGGAGTGCCTTGGCTGGGTGGCTCAGTCAGTCACGTGTCTGCCTTTGGCTCAGATCATGATCTCAGGGTTCTGGGATGGAGCCTCACATGAGGCTCCTTCCTCCAACAGGGAGCCTGCTTCTCCTTCTCCCTCTGCCTGCCATTCCCCCTGCTTGTGCTCTCTGTCAAATAAATAAAGAAAATCTTAAAAGAAAATCTTTGTTTTTCCAAATGGCATTTTGTTGTTGCTGCTGAATACAACAGTATGATTTCATTATAAAAAATGAAAATGAACACAGACATATACAAGATAGAATATTGAACACCTTCTCATAATGTCACCACCCAGAGGTATAGAGATATGCTGGAACATGCTCACACAGGCTCATTGAGCTAATCGTGTGCACTTCTTCCCAGATCCGTGTTCCATAATGATAGCTTGAAGTCAGCCATGACAGGAGCATTTACACCATGGAAATTAGCAAATATCACTTATCAAGGCTTTATGTTCTGGAGAGCTGGACATTGAAATTTTACCATTATATCACTATGTATATCTTCCTAGAGATTTTGTGCATATTTGAATATTTGTTTGCCAAAAAAAATATATTCAATTTTCTCTTTTCCCAGTTTTTATTGAGCTATAATTGACATGTAACATTGTATAAGTTTAAAGTATACAATGAAATGATTGATATGTGTATATATTGCAAAATGATTACCATAATAAGGTTAGTTAACCCATACCTCACCTCAAATGTTACAATTTGTGTGTGCATGTGTGTGTGTGTGTGTGTGTATGGTGAGTACTTAATATTTATTCTCTTAGAAAATTTCAAACATACAATTCAATGTATTTTTAAAAGATTTTATTTTTAGGAACACCTGGGTGGCTCAGTTGATTAAGTGCCTGTCTTTGGCTCAGGTCATGATCCCAGAGTCCTGGGATTGAACTCTGCATTGGGCTCCTTGGTCAGTGGTTTTCCCTCTTCCTCTGTGTGTGTGCTCTCTCTCTCTCTGTCTCAAATAAGTAAATAATAAATCTTAAAAAATAAAAAAGATTTTATTTTTAGGGCACCTGGGTGGCTCAGTTGCTTAAGCATCTGTCTTCAGCTCAGGTCATGATCTTGGGGTCATGGAATTGTGCTCTCAGTGGGGAGTCTACTTGTCTCTCTGTCCTTTCATGCTCTCTCTCTCTCTCTCTCAAATAAATAAAGACTTGGGGCACCTGGGTGGCTCAGTGGGTTAAGCCTCTGCCTTTGGCTCAGGTCATGATCTCAGGGTCCTGGGGTTGAGCACGGCATCAGGCTTTCTGTTCAGCGAGGAGCCTTCTTCCCCCTCTCTCTCTCCCTGCTGCTTGTGATCTCTCTGTCAAATAAATAAATAAAAATAAAAATTAAAAATAAAAATAAATAAATAAAGACTTTTAAAAAACTATTTTACTTTTAAGTAATCTCTACACCCAATGTGAGGTTTGAACTCACAACCCTAAGATCAAGAGTTGTATACTCAACAGCTGAGCCAATCAGATGTCCCTACATTCAATATTTTTGTTAAAGATTTTATTTATTTGTCAGAGAGAGAGCACAAGCAAGGGAGCTGCAAGCAGAGGGAGAAATAGGTTCCCTGCTGAGCAAGGAGCTTCATGTGGGACTTGATCCCAGGACCCTGGGAGATATTTAACCAATTGAGCCACCCAGGTATCCCACAATTCAATATTTTTAACTATAGTCATCATCCTTTACATTACATCCCAAGGACTTATTCATCTTATAAATGGAAATTTGTGCCTTTTGACCTCTCCTCCTGCCCTTACCCACCTCCCCAGACTCTGGCAGCCATCAGTCTCCTCTGCTTCTATAAGTTCTTCTTCTTCTTCTCCACCTTCTCCTCCTCCTCCTCTCCCTCCTCCCTTTCCTCCTTCTCCCCTTTCTCCTCCCTCTCCCCATCCTCCTCCTCCTCCTCTTTCTTTAATATATAAGGGAGATCATTTAGTATTTGTTTTCTTCTGTCTGATTTATTTCAACTTTGCATAATGTCCTTATGTTTCATCCATGCTGGCCATGATGGGATTCCCTTCTTTTTTATGGCTGAATAATAGTCCATTGTATATTTACCACACTTTCTTTATCCACTCATGTGCTGATGGACACAGGTTTTTTTCCCCATGTCTTGGCAACTGTAAATACTGCTGCCATGAATATGGGGGTGTAAATGTCTTAGAGATAGCAATTTCATTTCCTTTGGATATATACCCAGAAGTGGAAATGCTGAATCATATACTAGTTCTATTTTAAATTTTTTGAGGAACCCCCATACAGTTAAAAAAAAAATCCCATTTTCTAACTGGTTTTGGCAATCCAACAATATATAATGCTCCTCTCTTCAATATACATTCACTTATTTAATCCTTGCCACTTAGTAGTTCACTGTCTGACTGCTTAATAATTCATTTAAATAATCCTCCACAGATGGGTGTTTTGATAGGTTACCATTTTTGGCTATTATAAACAAACTTCCAGTAAACATTTTGTTCATATATATTTGCATATCTGTCATTTTCTCGGGGTAAATATCTAAACATGGAAATGTTGACTCAAAGCGTATACACCCATTTACAATTTAAATAGATGATACCAAATTGCCCTTTCAAAAGGTTGTCTTATTTTTATACTACTTTCACCAGTATTTGACAATGCCCTGAAAAACATAATTTTAAATGATTGCATAATTTAAAGAATTTCAGTTTATGGATGTCTGATAATTTACTTGATCCATTCCCTACTATGGTGTTTCCAGTATTTCTCATTTCTATAAATAATGCTATAACACAGGGGCACCTGGGTGGCCCAGTGTTAAAGCCTCTGCCTTTGGCTCAGGTCATGATCCCAGGGTCCTGGAATCAAGTCCCACATCGGGCTCTCTGCTCAGTGGGGAGCCTGCCTACCCCCCTCCCCGCCTGCCTCTCTGCCTGCTTGTGATCTCTGTCTGTCAAATAAAAAAATAAAATCTTAAAAAAAATTCTAATAATGCTATAATACATACCCTTGAACACTGTCATGCAAATTTCTTATTTTCCCAAGATAAAATCTTGATATAGAATTACAGAGTCAAAGGTAAGAATATGTTTATGGTATTTTGATACATATTATCAGATTCAGGTCAGCATTTGGAACTTAAGGCTTTTAAGAATCTACTTCCTGCTGAAAAGAAAAAAAAATACTTCTAACGACTATGACTACTATTGTTTTTGGAAATAAAGTCTCATAGCTCTCAAATACCTTTACACTATTTTCCCATTAGTTTTTTCTTTAGCATTTTAGACCCAGGATTCTACCTTATTTCCCCTTCCAAATTTTGTTTCTGTGTTAAATGGCAGATAAAAAGTAGGCATATGTGTGTTTGAAAGTTGGAAAATTAAAGGGACACATACATCAACAGGAATCATCATCAACATAAAATGTCACCCATTTATGGGATTAACTCTGCTTGTCATTTCCTTAATGAATAAGAAAATAAACTTCAGTCAAGGAAATAAAATCTTTACTGGATTCCAGGAATATTTCAATTTATGGAGCCCAAGAGAAAAAACTGAAATTTCCCCAAAAGTAATAGTTACTTTATTCAAAGGTATCACTTTATCAATAGATACATAATAATCAGATACAGAAAGAGTTTTCTTGGTGTTTACCAGTGTTAAGAGTACTGCTTTTTTTTTTTTTTTAATTAGGAAAAACAGAGAAACCAAATAGGTAAGTACTTCTAAATGTTGTTAAAGGAAGTGCTTTTATGAGTATCTAAAGTTAATGTTTTACAGATCTCTTTTTTTTTTTTTTTTGCCAGACAGAGATCACAAGTAGGCAGAGAGGCAGGCAGAGAGAGAGGGAAGCAGGCTCCCTACTGAGCAGAGAGCCCGATGCGGGGCTCCATCCCAGGACCCCCAGATCATGACCTGAGCCTAAGGCAGAGGCTTTAACCCACTGAGCCACCCAGGCGCCCCCAGATCTCTTCTTCGTGCCACTCTCCCTCCACTAACCAATTTTTTATTAAGGAAAAGCCGATAAGAGTGTGTGGGTGTGTGTGCGCGTGCGCCTCATTTTGCTGAAGAATGAGGTCTCTCCAGGGTATACCATCACCATCTTGTGGCCTTTTGCCATATTACTGCTAAGGGTTTTAATACGGGAATTAAATAATTGCAATTGCAAATGGGGAAGCCAGTGTATCTCCTTTTGGTAATCTGTCTGCAGATTACAGGAAGTATGTTGAGACCCAGATACAGCCTGCATGCCAGGATCTCCCATTCGACAGTGAGATGATATCTTCGCATTTGTACTGTGTTTTCACCTGACTCTAAAAGAACCAATTGAATAAGGAAATCCAGTGAAGATTGATTAGCTTTATTGTAAAGTCACGTTTTCCGTTTTGTTTTAGGTTTGCGCCGAATCTGTTTTACTGGTTTCCTTTTGATTTGTAAACATACTGGTTGGCACCTCTCCTACCTTTTTTTGTCTGCCTCTTCCATTATAATGTTGGGAGTGCTTTCCCACTTTTGTTTCAGTATTCTCCCTACCTTTGTCCTGTTTTATTCCGTTCTTTAAAAAGAATGCCCCCCCCCCCCGCCCCATTCTCTTCTCTTGTGGATGGTTCCTCCTTTCCCTTTGTCTCTATAATCTATTTCTCCTTCTTTTTTTTTCCTTCCTTGTGCTTCTCATTTTGCTTCTTTGGTATCCTTGCCACATCCGGCTTTACTTACTCGGTTTCCTCTACTAACACCCACAAGCACAGGGCCCCGCCTCTTCTTTCCCTGTCCTCCTTTTTTTGTTCCTTCTTCTAATTCCTTCCCCCAGTAGGTAGTTGGTGTTCTGGCTCTTCTAGTGTTGAGTGCATCAACCTCGTGTGTTCCCTGCATAGGTCTTTTAAGGACATAGCTCCCTGGTAACCCTGAAGCTTCAGGGAGAAACTTAAATCCTACCTATTCAAGGAAGCCACTCTCTAAATCAACTGAGATTCAAGAGCAAAGGTTTCGAAAGGGCAACTTTTCCTTCAGTCCTAAGAAACGAATCATTACCTGACTCATTATTTTTCTTCTTTTTTCCCCTCAACGTAAGGCAGATTTTCATAGGAAGTAAACTGGGACAAGTTACAAGCTCGTATTTGCTGTCCAAACTCTCATTTGCATAGGGAACAGTCATTGACTAGTGCTCTGGAGTTGACGATCGAATCTTACAAAAGTGAGTTAGATTAACAATGCTGAGAGGAAAGAGATTTGGGAAAGGGGCTGCTACCATTTTGGAAAACAGGTTATTTTATTTTATTATGAGATGTATATTTCTATCTTTTTCTTGGTAGCCTGAAAACTCTTCCATGAGGTAATTAGTTTTACACTCCAATAACTTTTTTTTTTAAGAGAGGGAGAGACTGGGGGTGGGGGGAGTGCGGATGGAGAGGGAGGGAAAGGGAGAATCTTAAGCAGGCTCTATAGCCAGCAGGGAGCCCAACTTGAGACTTAACCTTACAGGGCAGAGATCATGACCTGCTCAGCAGGCGGGAAGCCTGCTTCTCCTCTCCCACTCCCCCTGCTTGTGTTCTTTCTTTTGCCGTCTCTCTGTCAAATCAATAAAATCTTGGGGGGGAAAAAAAGAAAGAAAAAAGAAAAGTACACAGTGAAAAGTGAGGTTTCTCTTCTCTCCACCAGTCCCCTAGCTTCTCATCTATGTTTCGGCTTCTGTTGCAGTCTTCTAGAGGCATTGTATCCATTTACATGTTGCGCACACACATTTAAAATTTGATGGTACCTTTATATACACACTATTCAGAATGTTTTTTTCCTCTGAACTCATGTGTCTTGAATCTTTCCATATTAAAACATAAAAATAGTCTCCATTAAAATTAAGAGTGTGTGTGTGACATTTTAAAAGTCCAATAGTACTATTAAACTCAGTGTTTAGGGACGCCTGGGTGGCTCAGTTGGTTGGACGACTGCCTTCGGCTCAGGTCATGATCCCGGAGTCCCGGGATCGAGTCCCGCATTGGGCTCCCAGCTCCATGGGGAGTCTGCTTCTCCCTCTGACCTTCTCCTCGCTCATGCTCTCTCTCACTGTCTCTCTCTCAAATAAATAAATAAAATCTTTAAAAAAAAAAATAAAAAAATAAACTCAGTGTTTAAATAATTATGACCAAGCTAGTCTTATTAGCTATGTAACCAAGGGCAAAGCTGCTTAGGTTCTCTGTGTTTCCTTCAGGTTCCTTATGTATAAAATAAGAATATAATAGGATTGAATGCTTAGTTCTGGCCCAGAAACCCTTATTCACAATCCTGAAAACTAAAAAGCTCAGAAATGGAAAGTGTGTAACATTCGATGGCAAATGCTTCCTGGAACTGACTTAAAGATGCTTAAAGTCCGGGGCACCTGGATGGCTCAGTGGATTAAGCCTCTGCCTTCAGCTCAGGTCATGATCTCAGGGTCCTGAGATTGAGCCCCGCAGCAAGCTCTCTGCTCAGCAGGGAGCCTGCTTCTCCCTCTCTCCCTGCCGGTCTCTCTGCCTACTTGTGATCTCTCTCTCTGTGTCAAATGAATAAATAAAATCTTTTTATTTATTTATTTATTTATCAGAGAGAGAGGGAGAGAGAACAAGCACAGGCAGACAGAATGGCAGGCAGAGGCAGAGGGAGAAGCAGGCTCCCTGCTGAGCAAAGGAGCCCAATGTGGGACTCAATACCAGAACGCTGGGATCATGACCTGAGCCGAAGGCAGTTGCTTAACCAACTGAGCCACCCAAGCGTCCAAATAAATAAAATCTTAAAAAAAAAAAAAAAAGATGCTTAAAGTTCTATTTATCCCTCTCAGTTTGGATTTTTGTACACTTTACCATAGAAATTTAATTTTGAATTAGGATATTCCTTAGACATAATTGGATGTGTTGAGTAATAAAGGTTATATATGTGCTCTATTCCCTTTCTAAAATCTGGGAAAGTATCTGAATTTTGACACTATATGGCTCTAAGAGTTTCAGATAAAAGACTGTGGACCTATATAAAAAGTACTCAAAACCATACCTAGAACAAGTCTTAGGTATTATGTGTTATCTGTTTTAATTATTACCAGTTGAGCTACATAGCTCTCTTTATGTACATTCATTTTCTTTTTCTTGGAGGTAATGATTGTCTTGGTTTTCTGTTTGCTTTGCTTTAATGTGTCAGGTACAAGTTTTTTATATATGAATTACAGAAAAATATCCATTCAAAATATTCATACACATCAGATATAAATATATAAAACTGAAAGTGTATGTATTCATAAATTTATTAGTATATTCCTATATTGTGTCACATCCTCCACCAAAATGCAAGTTCTGAGAACAGATGCTTGTCTATTTTGTTCTCTGTTGTATCTCAAGTGCCTACAATAGTTTCTGGCATAGAGAAGGCACTTAAATCCCTACTGATAGGTGAATCTAGCAGGTATTCTATTAGCTCCATTTTCTTCTCAGGCTGTTCTCTCTTGGAGACTTCTGTCCTCTTGCTCCATTCAGGACCAGCAGCCTTCTAGGATAATAGGGATTCTTTTTGCCTTTTTCTTTCCTCTTTCCTCTTTCTTTCTTTCTTCTTAAAGTAGGCTCTACACCCAACATGGGGCTTGAACTCATGACTTTGAGATCAAGACCTGAAATCAAGAATCGGTTGCTCCACTGACTGAGCCCCCCAAGCACCCTAACTTTTGCCCCTTTCCAATATTGAGTTTCCTTTTCCCCTAAAACTTTCTCTTCCTTGTTTAGTTCTTCATTTTGGAGGGTCACAATTCATAGATTGTAAAATGTTTTAGTAACTCTTCCAGTTGCTATTGCTATATAACAAACCACTTCAAAACGTAGAGGTACTCTGCCACAACGCCCACTAATTGTATTCTAGATTGTGTGAGATAGGAATTTCAGACAGGCTCAGCTGGGCATTGGTGTCCTGGGGTCTCCCACTGAGGTTGTATTCAGATGGAGCTGGAACAACAGGAATTCTACAGCAGCTAAAGGCTGGTTAGGTCTCTCTCTCTCTTTAAGGTATTTCTTTGTTATTAAGAGACTCTCCTGGGGTGCCTGGGTGGCTCAGTGGGTTAAAGCCTCTGCCTTCGGCTCAGGTCATGATCTCAGGGTTCTGAGATCCAGCCCCAAATCCATCTCTCTGCTCAGCAGGGAGCCTGTTTCCCATTCTCTCTCTGCCTGCCTTTCTGCCAACTTGTGATCTCTGTCAGTCAAATAAATAAATAAATAAAATCTTTAAAAAAAAAAAAAAAAGGAGAGAGATTCACCTTTTGGTCTCGTGTGTGTCTAGTTTGGGCTTCTTCATAGCATGGCAACAGCCTCAGGGCAGTTAGACTGCTTACATAGAGGCTGGCTTACACAGAATTCATACACACACATTATTCTTGCCTTGTATTTAATGATATGTTGGCTGGTATAGAATTTGAGAATGGATCGTTTCCCTTCAGGATTTTGTTTCCTAACTTTCAGAAGCATTGTTGAGAAGTCCAATGTCATTTTAATCCCAGATCCTTTCTATGTCAGCTGATAAATATTCTCTTTATCTACAGTGTTCTGGAACGTCATGTATATCAGGGAATAGATTTGATTAAACTAACAGAAGTTTTGCTTGGTTGAATTTTACATTCTGCTCAATTTTATATCCTGAAAACTGGGTTCCTTCCCATTACTTCGGTAATCTAGCTTGAAACAACCTGTCTGAGTCCATTGCGACTGCTTTAACAAAATAGACTGGGGAGCTCACACTAACAGAAATTTTTTTTTCATAGCTCTGGAGGTTGGAAGGTCCAAGATCAAGGTGCCAGTATGACTGTGTTCTGGTGAAGAGCCTTCTTTTCTTCCTGATTCATGGCCAGGACCTCCTTGCTGTGTCCTCACATGTTGGAAATAGCTAGGGAGTTCTGTGGGGCCTCTTTTATAAGAATACTAATCCTACTCATGAAGGCTCCACCTTCATGACCTAACCACCTCCCAAACTTCCCTGGCATCCTCTTAATATCATCACTTTGTCATTAGGATTTCAACATGAATTTTAAGGGGACACAGACATTCAGACCAAGAGACCTTTCCTGACTAACCACCACTCATGTTGGTAGTTTTCTGACTTTCCATTCTTCAGCGCCTGTATGTCAAGTTTTGTTTTTCTTTTTAAGATTTATTTATTCGAGAGGGAGAGAGACAGAGAGAGGAAAGAGGGGAGGGAGAGACTAGAGGGAGAGGGAGAAAGAATCTCGAGCAGACTGTGTACACACTGTGGAGACAGACACAAGACTGGATCTCAGGACCCTGAGATCACAACTTGAGCAGAAATCAAGAGTCTGGCACTCAATGGGCTGCACTACCCAGGTGCCCCAAACTATACATGTTTTATAATTTACTTCTAAAATTTAAATTCCCCAGATGTTTAGCCTATATATTTCATTTCTCTCAAACTCATTTATTTTTATAAATTAAAAAAAATATAAATATATATAAATATATATATATAAATATTATATATAAAATATGAGCAAACATGGTTTCTTTATATATATATATATATATATATATATATATATATATATATATATATAAAGAAACCATGTTTGCTCATATTTTATTACATTCCTATAGCACCAACTGCAGGGCCCCCATTCAGTAAAGAATCGAATAAAGGCAGTCTATGAGTGAATACTCCACATCTTCCAAGAAATGAGCTGCCTCAGGGACACCTCAGCAGCTCACTCCTTAAGCATCTGCCTTCAGCTCAGGTCATGATCGCAGGTTCCTGGGGTTGGAGCCTGCTTCCTCCCTCTCTCTCTGCCTACCTTTTGTGTCAAATAAATAAATAAAATCTTAGAAAGAAAGAAAGAGAGAGAGGAAGAAAGAAGCTGCCCCATTGTTAACTTACTGCTATAGACAGAAACTTATCACTTCTCTCTTCCTCTCTAGTTCAGATCAACCTGTTCCTTTTAAAGGCTAGCTCCTTCCACAGTACTCAGAAATAAGTCACATGATCCTCCTGTGGCATGGCAGTTAACCATAAATGGAGTGAAATTTCAATTAATGCATTGTTTAATCAAGCTGTTGCTTTCCCTCTAACTCTTTAAGATGTTGTACTGTTTTGCAACTTGATGTTAGTATATATTTTATAAATCTTGAAGGTACTGCTACCTTGTAAAAATGTTTGTAATGATACAATAATTGTGTTGTGTTATGTAATCAATCTGGTTGAATCTCTGTTCTTTGGGGGTATTGTATTGTCTCAAAGGTCACAATTTTGAGGATCTATCTTCACCACACAAAGGCAGAAAATGGGAAAAAAAAGACAACCTCTTAAAAATTTGGAAACAAGGTAAGGCTGCTCTGCAGTTCTTTTATTTAATCACACATCAAATAGATGAAGTTCTCTACCCCTGGAAGCAAATCAAGAGATAATCTTAACACCCAAATTTAAATGAATCAAACACAAGCCCAATAGGATGAACTTCTCTGTCTTTGGCAGTAAGTGGAAAGATTATTTTAATACTCCAAACATCAGTGAAAGTGACCTGAGTGTAGCCTCAGGCAAGCAGTGTATCAATGACTGTGATTGATTTGGCTAAAATCTAACTGAATATATTGTATTCTGTACTAAGAAAGACAATGAATAGAGGAACAATAATCAGCATAAAGTATAACAAAACAACAAAAAATTAAAGTACTAGAAGTTATTTGTTTTGCAGTAGTCATATGAAATAAACACAAATTCTGTTAGTCATGAATATAGGCATGGTGATTCAGTCGGCCTCACTATAATTCAATTTGTTGAGATTTAATAAGTGCACTTTTCAAAGATAGTACTCTGAATGAAAATGAAATTGAATCACAATCAAATACTTATCTTTCCAGTAGTCAGAAAGTTTTAAAGTGATCCCATCTACCCAGTCTTACATTTTCCACTTTATACACAACAGCTCTAGGATTGATAACATACCAGGTCCCACTTCTTGCCCATCTGAACCCTTGCCCAATGACCCTGGTCATTATTTGCAACAAAAACCTACCTCTTAATCTCCAAACTAAAAATCCATTTTGCCTGTCCAACACGAAAACTCTTATATGAGACTAATCAGATAATAATTTAACACAAGATATACATTTTTAAAAACCAAAATATAAGCTTTCTTAAAAAGACCTAATCTTTAATATGTGCAAGTCACTTCATTTCTTTAAGCTTCTATAAAGAGGGTTTACCTAGCACTAACCTATTATGAAAATTCTCTTACAGTCTGATTTTATAACGTACAATTATAGCCACATTTCCTACCAAAATAAAACTTTTTGCCAGCAAAATAAACACAATGGAACCCTCTGAACAGTGTTTTTCTAGCTGCAGGTTGCAATCCACTAGTAAATCATGAAAGCAATGTAGTGGGTGTACCGCTTGTGGGCATTAGAACCGAAACAAAACAAAAGCTGAAATAGAATAAAAGAGTACAGTAAATCTCAGACTGTATTTTAGCGGTAAAGGAAGTATTGTTTGTGAAATACTTATTTCATTTTATCAGTTGTGTACTGGGTTAAGATGGAAAATTTTTTGAGATACACTGCTCTTATAGCTGCCGGTTTTCAGAAAGTGGTCTGAGGAAAACCCTTTCAAGAAGGCAGAGAGATCCTCCCTCTCCTTAATTACGTACGTACATATCTCTTTGAGGCCAGATTTTCTTCATCCAAATGCTTCAACCAAAACATTTCTCAGCAGACTGAACGTAGAAGCAGCTATTAGAATTGAGCTGTTTTCTTTGAAGTCAGACATTAAAGATATTTTAAAAACTGTAAAACGACTCCACTCTGCTAATTTTTTGGTTTCGGAAAGAATATTTTAAAATGCTATTTATGTGAGTTATTTAAATACTTTGAATTTAAACTTAATATTTGAATATATTTACTTTAATTGCTTTTAATGACTAATACGGTAAATAGCAATTGGTAGAACCTACACGAAACGCGCTTTGGCGCTCTCAACATTTTGAGGTCAACATGGTCCATATGAAACAAAGGACTTCAGGCCCGAATCCTGGCAGGTTTAACTCGGTCTGAGGGCCCTTCGGCACAGCGCCTCGAGCACCACCCACTCCGCGGACACCCAGACGGGGGACGCCCCACCCTCGACGAGAGTCCTTGCAAACAGAAACAGATATCGACTAAAAGGCGGGACTTGTCCCCTGCGTGGACGTATAATAACAGTGAACAAGGGTAGGTTCCAATTGCAGGGGAAACCAGGTCACAGGACGAAAGAAGCCTTTTAGCGAATCTTTGCGACACTGTCGCGTTTCGTTGGTTCCGTGCCGTAAAAACAGTCGCGGAGCCGCCCCCAGCCGAGGCAGCGGCAGACGAGCAGGGCAATGGCGGATATGGAGGACCTCTTTGGGAGCGACGCCGACAGCGATGCTGAGCGTAAAGGTGGGATCGGTTGGGCTTCAGGGGAGGGGTGCGGGTAGGGGCTTCTGCGGCGGGAGCCCGACGGCGGTCCAGTTCCGGGTCTGCGAACCCTCGGGCACTGCGGGCCAGTGGTGCCGCTTCCTCTACTCCTTCCTCAGCGCCCCCTGCACTCCCGGCGGTACCAGCCTCCTAGGGCTGGCGGGAATGGAGGGACAAACAGCGTGAGCCTCAGGGTTCTTGGTGTGCGTGGAGCATGCGGTGCCTGGGAGCGTGTGGGGCGGAGGGGGGCGCGGGGCAAGGGTGGCGGCGCGGACGAACCTGCGCAGCCCGCCTCGGAATCTTGGGGTCCTGCTCCGTCCTGTCTTGCACAGGCTAGCGCAAGTAAGGGCTCTTCGTGAATGAATGGGCATTGGGTGCTCGGGAACACCGGGACGAGATGGACGGATTTACTGAGGGGTTCGGGAAAGCCACCTGATTGAAGCCAGGGTGTGGCGTGGTGCGGAGTTTGAAATGTCTGGGATGAGGAAGACCGGCGGGATACGGCGATCGGGCTGTACAGAGGCGTTGCGCACCGGAGACGGCGTGTCTTCTGAGAGCCTCTGCAGAAACTGGAATTCCCTGAGTCTGTGGTATTAGGTTGGAGAGCGTATGGGGGAATCAGCGTTTGATTTAGAGAGATAAAGGATTTGTTGATGAAATGATTATTGGTGCATGGAAATATTTCTGACATAAAGACCGTAGATAGTTTGAGTTTGAAATATGTATGGGAGTTATTTGAAGTAAGAACGGCCCCAAGATCCAAGTTCAGAATTCTTGCCACCTTCCAGGCTCAGAGTAACGCATCTACTTTTCCCCTCAGCAAAATGCGTTATTGTGGTTTCTCTTTTTTCTCTAACTCTTATTTATTTATTTATTTATTTTTAAGAGTGTAGTGAAGGGAGTACTAGTGGAAATGTAAAGTGAGGGCTCTGTGGAGACGCGCGTCTGGGAGGTTCTAATCAGGATGAGTCTGGAAGTATATAGTCCTGCGTACTAACTCATGTTCTATTATCTTTGCTAATGTTTTCATCCCCTCCCCCCCCTTATTTTTACTTGTCTGTATCCCATTTGCCTTTCAGGGCACAGTTTTATGTGAGCTCTCCCGTGACTCACTGTTACAAAGTTCATTCATTCAATAAATATGCATTGAGCCCCCTATCATGTTCCAGCACTTTGCTAGGTTTTGGGGATAGAATGATGAAAAGATTGTCTCCCGTTGCCCCACCGGCTTACCTGGATGTTTAATACTATTTGATAAGTACTTGGATGGGTAGAAGCAATAGTTTAGTAAGTGTACCCTGCACTTTCTCCTATTGCAAACTCAGTGTATGGGGAAGTGACGTATGGAGATGGTTGCTTCTCTGGGCTTTATATTTTACTTTCTTGTGAGTCTGTTGCTGCTTTTTTCCATGTTATCATTAGATAATAGGATAATATAGGATTTACTTCTAAATTTGCCCCTGAAGGTTGCTCTTTGATCTTGAAGGTAGTATGGATGTGACAGGGTAATTCCTGTTAGGCCTAACCTATTTCATTATGTCATTGCACTAAGACAGCTGTGGAAAATATCTACACCTGACAAACTTTTTGCATAGCAATGGGTAGAATCTCTACCTAGGCCCAACGTGTTTCTTTTATGTATAATTGTGCCCGGTGTCTTTAATTTCTTTCAACAATGTTTTGTAGCTTTAATTGTATAAATCTTGCACCTCCTGAGTTAAATTTCTTCCTAAGTATTTTATCCTTTTGGATACTATTGCAGGGGAAGTTGTTAACTTAATTTCATTTTTGGATTTTTCATTGTTAGTGTATAGAAATACAACTGATTTTCTTGTATCTTGCAACCTCGCTGACTATTAGCTGTAATTGGTGTGTGTGTGTGTGTGTGTGTGTGTGTGTGCACGCACGCACGCATGTGCACATTCTTTAGGATTTTCTACATATGAGATCATGGCTTCTATAAACGGAGAGTGTTTTAACTTTTCTTTTTCTAATTCGGGTGGTTTTCTTTTTCTTGCCTAATTGCCCCAGCTACAACTTCTTGTACAGTGTTGAATAGAAGTTATGAGAATGGACATCCTAGTTTTTTTTCTGATCTTAGGGAGAAAGCATCCATGCTATCACAATTACCTATGTTAGCTGTGGGTTTTTGTAGATGCCCTTTATCAGGCTGAGGAAATTCGCTTCGGTTCCTAGTCTGTTGAGTAGTTTTATCATGAAAGGTGTTGGATTTTGTCAAGGGCCTTTTCTGCATTAATTAAGATGCTCACTTTCCTTTACTCTGTTAGTATGGTCATATTAATGTTGGACCGCCATTGTATTCCTAGGATAACTCCCACTTGGTCATGGTGTATATCCTTTTAATATGCTGCTGGGTTCAGTTTCTTAGTATTTTGTTTAGTATTTTTGCATTTGTATTCGTAAGAGGTATTGGTCTGTAGTTTTCTTTTTGTGTGACATCTTTAGAATGAGTTAGGAAGTGTTCCCTTTGCTTCAAGTTTTTGGGAGACTTAGGATAGGCATTAATTATTTAAACATTTGGTAGGATTCACCAGTGACCACCTGGTCCTGGGCATTTCTTTGTTGGATTTTTTTTCTTTCTTTCTTTCTTTCTTTTTTTTTTTTTAAGATTTTATTTATTTATTTGACAGATGGAGATCACAGAGAAGCAGGCAGAGAGAGAGGAGGAAGCAGGCTCCCTGCTGAGCAGAGAGCCGGATGCAGGCTCGATCCCAGGACCCTGGGATCATGACCTGAGCCGAAGGCAGAGGCTTTAACCCACTGAGCCACCCAGGCACCCCTTTCTTTCTTTTTTAAAGTGGGCTCCATACCCAACATGGGGCCTGAACTCAGGACCTTGAAATCAAGAGTCACATGCTCTACTAATTGAGCCAGCCAGCTGCCCCATGTTTGTTGGAAATTTTTATTACTGATTCAAACCTCTACTTGTTATAGGTCATTTCAGATTTTGTATTTTGTCTTGAATCAGTTTTGGTAGTCTTTTTTTCTAAGAATTAATCCATTTCATCTAAATAATCTAATATGCTGGCATAAAATTGTTTGTAGTATTTTCTTTTAATCCTTATTTCTGTAGGGTTCGTACTGATGTCAGTAATGTCAGCTGTTTAATGTCAGCCATAAGTAATTCGAGTCGTCTTTTTTTCTTGGTCTGTCTGGCTAAAGGTTTGTCAGTTTTGTTATTATTTCAAAGCACAAACTTTTTGTTTCATTGATCCTTTTATTTTTTTCTTCTCCATTTCATTTATTTCTACTCTAATCTTTATTTTTTTTTTCCTCCTTCTTGCTTTGGGTTTAGTTTTATCTAGTTCCTTAAAGTGAAAGGTTGGGTTATCAGTCTGAAAATCAATCTATCTATCTTTCTTTCTTTCTTTCTTTCTTTCTTTCTTTCTTTCTTTCTTTCTTTCAGCTCTACACCCAACATGGGGCTTAAACTCAAAACCCCGAGATCAAGAGTTGCATGCTCTATTGACTAAGCTGGCCAGGCTCCCCTTTTCTTTTTTAATGTGGGTGTTTACAAATACAGATTTTCCTTTTAGCACTGTTTTTCTATATCCCTTACCTTTTGGTATCCTATATTTTTATTATCTGAAAATATTTTTAATTTCATTTTTATTTCTTCTTTGAGCCCTTAGTTGTTTGAGTGCATTTTATAATTTCTGTATATTTGTTCATTTTCCAGATTTGCCTTTGGTACTGAATTCCATTTCATCCTATTGTGGTCAGAAAAGATAAAGCCTTCTTCAATTTATTAAGATTTGTTTTGGGTCCTAAGTTCGGGTCTATCCTAGAGAATGTTCAGTGTGCATTGTGGGGAAGAATGTATACTTTGGTGGTGGTGGAGTATTCTGTTGATGTCTGTATGTCTGTTTGGTTCCTCCATTTCCTCATTGATCTTCTTTCTAGTTCTGGCTTACTGTAAATGGGGTATTGAAGTTTCCAACTAAAGATTCTATTTGTGTATTTGACAGAGACACAGCAAGAGAGGGAACACAAACAGGGAGAGGGAGAGGGAGAAGCAGGCTTCCCACCTAGCAGGGAGCCCAGTGGGGCTCAATTCCAGGACTCTGGGATCAAGACCTGAGCTAAAAGCATATGCTTAACAACTGAACCACCCAGGCGCCCCAAATAAAAAACCTTAAAAGAAAGATTTATTTTGTTTCATATTAGTATGATCTCTATAGCTCTCTTTTGGTTGTTTTTTACATGAAATATCTTTTTCCATCTTTTCACTTTCAGCCTATTTGGGTATGTGGTTCTTAAGTGAGACCCTTGTAGAAAGCATATATATGGATCACTTTTAAAATTCTCCAATTTTTGCCTTTTCATTGGAGAAGCTAATCCATTTTCATTTAAAATGATTACTGATAAAGACTAATGCTATTTTGTTTTGTTTTGTTTTGTTTTTTCTTAAGATTTTATTTACTTATTTATTTGAGAGAGAGAACACTAGCGGGCAGAGGGAGAGGGAGAAACAGAATCTGCTGAGCAGGGAGCCCCACACAGGGCTGAATCCCAGTACCCCGGGATCATGACCTGAGCCAAAGGCAGACACTTAACTGACTGAGCAACCCAGGTGCCCCCATTTTACTATTTTCTATATGTCATATCTTTTTTGTTCCTCAGTTCTGTATTATTGTTGTCTTTTAAGACTGATTCTCGTTTAGGGTACTGTTGATTTCCTTCCTGTTTCTTTCTTTCTTTCTTTCTTTTGTATAGTTTTTACTTTTCTTAGCAGTTACTAAAATGTTAACAGTTAACATTTTAATTTATAATAATCTATTTTGGATTAATGCCAACTTTATTTTAGTAGTATACAGAAACATTTTTTCTCTACATTGTTTACTCTCTCTTGTCCTTATGTTGTTATTGTCACAAATTACATCTTTATACATTGTCTTCTCAGTGATGTGGTTTTATAATTATTGTTTTATGTTACTATGTTTTAAACCGAATCGAAAAAGGAGTTACCAGAAATATTGATGTTGACTTATTATTACCTATTTAGTTACCTTTACTATTGTTCTTTATTTCTGAATGTGGATTCAAATTACTGTCTGTTGTCCTTTCATTTCAGCTAGAAAGGCTTCCTTTAGGAAGCAGGCCTGCTAGCTACCAACTGTTTTTGTTTATCTGGGAATGTGTTAATTTTGCCAGTTTGTTTTTATTGAGGTGAAACTCCTATAACATAACTTTTTTTAAAAAAAAGATTTTATTTATTTATTTGACAGAGATTACAAGTAGGCAGAGGGGCAGTCAGAGAGAGGAGGAAGCAGGCTCCCATCAGCTCCCTCCCCGATGTGGGGCTCCATCCCAGGACCCTGGGATCATGACCTGAGCCGAAGGCAGAGGCTTTAATCCACTGAGCCACCCAGGCACCCCCAAAGTAGCTGATTTAAAGTGAGCAATTCCGTGATATTTAGTACATTTACAGATTCTATCTTTTGACTGTTTGAATAGTGCTGCTGTGAACCTTTGTGTACAAGTATTTGAGTGCCTGTTTGCAGTTTTCCTGAATATATACACAGGGTTGGAATTGCTGAGACTTATGGTAATTCTTTTACTTTTTTAGGAGCAAGTAAGTAAACCATTTTCCATAGCAGCTGGACCATTTTACATTACTACCAGCAATGTTCGAGGGTTTCTTTTTTTTTTTTTTTTTTTTTTTACATCTTCGCCAACAGTTAGCTTCTTTCTTTCTTTCTTTCTTTTCTTTCTTTTCTTTCTTTTCTTTCTGCTCTTTGCCCAGCATGGAGCCCAACACAGGGCTTGAACATCACTCTGAGATAAAGACCTGAGCTGAGATCAAGAGTTGGACTCCTAACCCACTGGGTCACGCAGGCACATGCATACTTTTTCTTTTTTTTAATGTAGCGATCCCTGTTGGTGTTAAGTGGTATCTCATTGTGGTTTCGATTTGCATTTCCTAATGGCTAAGGTTGTGGAGGAACTTTTCATGCGCTCATTGGCTATTTGTATATATAGCTTTGGAGAAATGTCATTTCAAGTCCTTTGACTATTTTTTTTAAACATTAATTTTATTTATTTATTTGGGTGAGGGAGAGAGAGAGAGAGAGAGAGCACAAGACGGGGGAGGGTCAGAGGGAGAAGCAGACTTCCTGCTGAGCAGGGAAACTGATGTGGGACTCACTCCTGGGACTCCAGGATCATGATTGGAGCTAAAAGCAGTCACTTAACCAACTGAGCTACCCGGGCACCCTCTTTTGTCTGTTTTTTTAATTGAGTTGCCTTTTGTTGAGTTGTAAACATTTTTAAAATATTCTGGATATTACACACTTAGCAGATATGTGGTTTGCATATATTTCCCCCATTTCTTAAATTGTTTTTTCACTTTCTTGATGTCTTTTGTTGCATAGGTTTTCACTTTGAAAAAGTCCGATTTATCTATTTCTTATGTCAGTCATATCACTTTCATTCTTACGTATAGTTTTGCTGGGAATAGAATTCTTGGTTTACAGGCTTTCTTTTGGCACTTTGAATAGGTCATGAGAAGTCATAGTTATCTAGGATTCCTTGTGTGGGACAAGTTGCTTTTCTTGATGCTTTCAGCATTCTTTTTAAATTAAAAAAATTTTTTTGTTGTTTGTCTTTAACAGTTTGATAATGAGGTATATATGTGTGGATCTCTTTAACTTTATCCTCTTTGGCATTAACTGAGGTTTTTTGAATGTCTTTCATCACATTTGGGATGTGTTTGGCCATTATTTCTTCAAATAATCTTTCTGCCCTTTTTCTTCTTCTGGGACTCCCTTTATGTATATGTTGGTACATTTGATGGTATCCCACAAATCTTTTAGATTTTGTTCATTTGTCTTAATTTTTTCTCATCTGTTCCTCATTTGATCTTAATTGATCTATTTTAAAGTTTGCTGATTCTTCTCTCTAATTATATCTGCTGGTTAGCTCTGTTAGTGAAATTTTCACTTCATTTATTTATTTTTCAACTCCAGGATTTCTGTTTGGATCATTTAAAATAATATCTTTTTTTTTTTAAGATATCTGTCTTTTTATTGATATTCTTTATTTGGTAAAACATCATTTTCATTTTCTGGGCTTCTTCAGGGACAGTTTCTAGCCTTTTTTCATACATATGGGCTGTACTTCCTTGTTTCTGTACATTTCCTTTTACTTTTTTCTTAGTAACTGGCTATTTTGAGTATTATAATGTGGCAACTCAGGAAGCCACATTCTCTCCCCTCCTCAGGATTTGTTGTTGATATTTGTTGTAGTGATTCTTTTGAACTAATTCAGTGAGGTCCACGATCTCTGTCTGCTGTGTGTGGCCACTGAAATCTGTCCCATTAACTTGTTTTTTTTTTTTTTTTTTTTAAGATTTTATTTATTTATTTGACAGAGAGATCACAAGTAGGCAGAGAGGCAGGCAGAGAGAGAGGAGGAAGGAGGCACCCTGCTGAGCAGAGAGCCTGATGTGGGACTCGATCCCAGGACCCTGAGATCATGACCTGAGCCGAAGGCAGCAGCTTAACCCACTGAGCCACCCAGGCGCCCTGTCCCATTAACTTGTGATTGGACAGAAATTTCCTTAAATGCCTAGAACCAAAACAAAAACCAACCAACAAACAAATCCAATACAAAACAAAACCCACCGTTCTTTGCAGAGACTCAACCAGGCAGTTTAAAGCCTGTTTATGCCTTCATTTCTTGCTTGTGCGGAGCCTGAAGGTCAGCCACACATGAGATCTTACTGCCCTCTCAGTTCTTTCCTGAGCATATGCACAGTCCTGGGCAAGTGTGTGGACTTCCCAGATATCTAATAATATGTGGGAGCTTTTAAAAGCCCTTACTTCCCATATTGTGTTTTTCTCCAGCCTTTCCTCCCAAGCTTTTTAAGCTTATTACTTATCCCAACTGCTATCCATTGTCCTAGGCATAGGCAACTAATACATTCACCTGTAAATGTTTTAGACAAATGTTCCCAGGTAATTGTCTCATCTGAGAAAGTTCTAAGTGATCTAAAGTCAGCCCTTTGAGCCAGTCCTTCAGTGATCCACCAGGCAGATCAAAACTAACAACCATGATTCTTTGTGAATGAGGTGCCTCTGTTTCCTCTAGTAGTAGTTCTTGTACTAGAAATTTGGGCTGTCTTTAAGGCATTATTGAGCTGGGGAGCTGGGGATTGGGGTGGAGGAATGGGGTAAGTTAAAACACCATGAAGTTTTATTGAGATTCAGCTGTTTTTTCTTGTTAAGCATTCCTCCAGTTGCTGCAACTTTCGGTTAGTTTTCTGAGTGGGGATGAAATTGATTCTGACAGTTTTTAACATGTATTTTCATTGCTTTCATGTTGAGGTTGACTTTTGGTGTTCTTTCCTCTGCCTTTTTCACTGACAGCACCATGTGTTTATATGCTTTCATAGATTCTGATTCTGGATCAGACTCGGATTCTGATCAAGAGAATGCTGCTTCTGGCAGTAATGCCTCTGCAAGTGAAAGCGATCAAGATGAAGGGGGTGAATCAGGAAAACCAAGTAATAAGGAACTGTTTGGAGATGACAGTGAGGATGAGGGAGCTTCACATCACAGTGGGAGTGATAATCACTCTGAAAGATCAGACAATAGGTCAGAAGCTTCTGAGCGTTCTGACCACGAAGACAATGAGCCCTCAGATGTAGATCAGCACAGTGGATCAGAAGCCCATAATGATGATGAAGATGAAGGTCAGAGGTCAGATGGAGGGAGCCATCACTCAGAAGCAGAAGGTTCTGAAAAAGCACACTCAGATGATGAAAAATGGGACAGAGAAGACAAAAGCGACCAGTCAGATGATGAAAAGATGCAAAATTCTGATGATGAGGAGAGGGCACAAGGATCTGATGACGATAAACTGCAGAATTCTGATGATGATGAGAAAATGCAGAATACAGATGATGAGGATAGGCCTCAGCTTTCAGATGATGAGAGACAACTGTCTGAGGAGGAGAAGGCTAATTCTGAGGACGAACAACCAGCAGTTTCTGATAATGAGGATGAGAAACAGAATTCTGATGATGAAGAACGGCCACAGATGTCTGATGAGGAGAAACTGCAAAATTCTGATGATGAAAGGCCACAGGCCTCAGATGAAGAACACAGGCATTCAGATGATGACGAGGAACAGGATCGTAAATCAGGTAATGCATTTAGGAGAACCGAATGGTTTAGTAGAAGCACCCAGATGCAGTAGTGACCCATTTATTCTTTCTACATTCCCACCTTTAGTGCCCTGTTTTTTTCTTCTGTCCCTCCATTTCAGTCTTTCCTAAGTATACATTTTGCTTTAAAAATTTTTTGTAATGCATTTGTTATTTTTATCCCCCTTCATTTGTTATCTGATAATAGATCAGGAAGAAAAAAATTTAAGGAGGACAGCCTTGGAGAAAGAGGTATGGTGCTTAAGTAACTAGATAATGAGGAGAGTTGGTTCCATTCTGGTGGGTAGCTGAGAAGCTTGCCTCAGGTGAGAGTATCTTTCGCTGGGGGGAAAAAAAATGCCATTGAAACATCTCCATAGGGTAGTTATACTAAGGTGTAAATACCATGTTCCAGCTCAGTTTTTCGAGATCCAAAATTTGATCATCCAGAGGTAATTAGGCTCCAAAGAGTTCACTCAGACTAATCAAATGCATAACAAACTAATTTATAAAGATCAAATTGCAAAATTACTTGTTTCAGGGGCATCAGTTATTTCTCTTGTTGTATCCTTGCCCTTGGGGAAAATTGACATTGGATACCAAATGATAATATCAGGAGGTTGCCTAGGCAGTATAACATTTGGAGAATGAAAACATGGCTGGCTGACCTCAGTGCTATGGTTGCTTAATACATGCGTCCTCCTAGAAAGATGTGTTTGGGTCAGAATATTCATTCCTTAGAGACTACAGGAAACACGTAGCCAAACTTTGGCCTCTTGACCCCCTTTTATAATGTCACACTGTTTTCTCACGTTAACACGTTCTTCATATAAAATATTAAAGGGATTTAGAGATCTTATTTGTTTGTATTGTAAAAGTCATCTTGATCAGGATAGACTTCTTCCTCAAGGAATTCTTGGATTGCTTCATTTCCATAGGTGTTTGATTATAATTATATATTGATCCTATCTTAGCTTATATATGGGGGAGGAGGTCTTTAACCCTGTAAACATACCTCACAGGATAATATTCAGGACCACATTTTGGCATTATTTAGGAGAGGAGGCCAGAAAATTTTGAGAGATGGATATAGATCTATCTAGACTACTGGGCTGCAGTAAGCATCCAATAACTAGTTCTGGGTAGAGTTAATTTTTCTGGTAGCAGAATTGTTAAGGGTCATGCATTACTTCCCCAATACTAGGAGAGTAACATTGGACTAGGGTTATGGTAGAGAATCTTATAGCTGGTCATTCTGCTTAGCTCTTACCTGGATTGACAGTGATTTTCCTGAAGTTTACAATTAGATAAACAGTTGTACCATCCAGAGATAATGTCATACAGTTGACCCTTGAACAACATGGGTCTGAACAATGTGCGTCCACTTATATGTGAATTTTTTCATTAACTACAGTACATTATTGCAAATGTACTTTTATGGTTTTCTTAATATTTTCTTTTTTCTAGCTTACTTTATTGTAAGAATACAGTGTGTAATACACAAAATATCTATTGTTTACATTATCAAGGAGACTTCCAGTCAGTAGTAGGGTATAAGTAGTTGTTTTTGGGGAGTCAAACGTGTACTTTTGACTTTGTGTATTTGGGGGGTTCTGTGCTCCTGCCCCCCATGTTGTTCAAGGGTAAACTATATTTGTCTCCTTCATTGCAATGTTTTTACCTCTTTTGTAATGAGTCCTATAAATTTGGTCATAAGTTTCAATACTGCTCTTCTCATTCTGCCAGATTTTTCTGCTTATAGAAAACAATTTTCCTTTAATGAGTTATATTTTTAATTAACTGCAGTCTGTGTATGTGCGTTCTAGTAATGTTAATGCATATGTAGTTTTGTGTAACCACTACCACAGATCAGTTCTAAATAAAGAATCACCCTAAAAAAAAACCCTCATCCTGTCCCTTTTGTAATCATTCTTTTTCCATCCCTGTCCCCTGACAACTGCTGATCTGTTTTATCACTGCAGTTTTGTTTTCTTGAGAATGTCATCAGAAAAATGAAATCATATAGTATGTAGCCTTTTTCTTTCATTTAGACTTGTTTCACTTAGCATTATGCATTTGAGATTCATCCAAATTGTTACATGTATCAGTAGTTCCTTCTTATTTGTTACTGAGTAATTTTCCATTGAACGGCAATACAATCCCCAGTGTGCTTTTCTTTTTTTTTTTTTTCTTTTTTTTTTTTTTTAAGATTTTATTTATTTATTTGACAGAGAGAGATCACAAGTAGGCAGAGAGAGAGGAGGAAGCAGGCTCCCCGCTGAGCAGAGAGCCCGATGCGGGGCTCGATCCCAGGACCCTGAGATCATGACCCGAGCCGAAGGCAGCGGCTTAACTCACTGAGCCACCCAGGCGCCCCCGCAGTGTGCTTTTAAAACACAGAATTCAAAGTTAAGAAATGACTGTGATTATGAAGAACCTTTAATTCTACTCTTACAGAATCGGCAAGAGGCAGTGATAGTGAAGATGAAGTTTTACGAATGAAACGCAAGAATGCAATTGCCTCTGATTCAGAAGCAGATAGTGACACTGAGGTACCAAAAGGTATTCCAGATACTTCTTTTATGTACATATGTATAAATGTCTGTTTTTCTTTCTGCATTTAACTGTAGTGCACTGCCAACTCTGGGCATTTACCTCAGCCGGCATGACCCACAGAGAAGAGTGTGGATATAGGTAGTGTACACGGGGAAGTTATATGGATATTAGAAACTGTTTATGTGTAATCAGTTGAAGAAGAGCCACCTTTTTCTTTTTTTTTAATGTAAGCTCCTTGCACAACATGGGGCTTGAACTCATGACCCTGAGATAAAGAGTTTCCTGCTCTATGAACAGAGCCAGCCAGGAGCCCCTCTTTTTTTTTTTCCCCTGCTTCATTTACAGGTAGTTGAATATATTACTGGGAGGCTGTGGCGCTGGTTGAGGTGGTAACTTCCATTCTTTAGTTTGAATACTGATAGTTTCAGGACAACTTGTTCCTAAATGCTTAATAGGTTAATAATACATGAAGAACTTGATTCTTTAAGCTGTAGGTTAGATGAAGAATTCATCAAAACGCATGGTTAGGTAAGGTAGGTTTGTTTTAAGGGTAAAAGATCGACCTATTCATTCCTATGTATGACTGTTTCAAATGGCAGATTGTTCTACAATAAAGACGTTAGTATAAAAGTTTCTATAAATACAATTTTGATAGTTTGATTATGCATAACCTTCATTGTACTGAATGATAATTAGATATTAATGTTGAGTAGTTTATATAAATTATTATAAGTAACATGAAAACTAAAGCAAGTAATTAGAGGGTCAACTAGAAATAAAAGGAGAGAGTTGGCAGAATAGCAGGCTCTGAGATATACTTAAAGACAATTAGTAATTATGTACCTGGACTTTGGAATCAGATGATCTAAGTTAGAATTTTTGTGGCTCCACTTCCTAGCTGTATGAATTTGGTCAAATGAATTACTTACTACGCTTCAATTTTTTTTTTTTTTTTAAGATTTTATTTGTCAGAGAGAGAACACAAGCAGGCGGAGCAGCAGTCAGAGGGGGAAGCAGGCTCCCACAGAGGAGCCTGATGTGGGACTTGATCCCAGAACCCTGGGATCATGACCTGAGCTGAAGGCAGGAGCTTAACTGATTAAGCCACCCAGGCATCCTTTCTTTTTTTTCTTTCTTCTTTTCTTTTTTTTTTTTTTTAATTTTATTTCTCAGAGAGTCAATTTTCTGATGTATAAAAGTGAAATGATAGAGGGTTGTCATGAGAATTTGATACATTCTTTCATTTTACTCAGTTATTTATTGAGACTCTACTGTGTATTGGTAATCTTCTGGGCACTGGGAATGTAGCAATGATCAAAACAAATAAAGACCTTTTCCCTTGAAGAACTCACATTCTGGTGGGGTCAGGGTAGGGTAGGGAAACTGAGAACACAAGAAGTAAATTAAATATATAGTATGTCAGATGGTGATAAGAACTGAGAAAAAAATGAATCAAGAAGGGACATGAGGGGCACCTGAGTGGCTCAGCTGGTTAAGAATCCGACTCTTTTTTTTTTTTTTTTAAAGATTTTATTTATTTACTTGAGAGAGAGAGACAGTGAGAGAGAGCATGAGCGAGGAGAAGGTCAGAGAGAGAAGCAGACTCCCCATGGAGCTGGGAGCCTGATGCGGGACTCGATCCTGGGACTCCAGGATCATGACCTGAGCCGAAGGCAGTTGTCCAACCAACTGAGCCACCCAGGTGTCCCAAGCATCCGACTCTTGATTTTGGCTCAGGTCATGATTTTGGGGTCCTGAGATTGAGCCCTTGCTGGCACTCCACGCTCAGTGGGAAGTCTCTTGAGATTCTCCCTGTTTCCCCCTGTCCTGCCATGCACATGCACGCCTGCTCTCAAATAAGTCTTAAAAAAAAGGGGGGGGGGGCTCGTGGGTGGCTCAGTGGGTTAAGCCTCTGCCTTCAACTCAGGTCATGATCTCAGAGTCCTGGGATCGAGCCCTGCATCGGGCTTTCTGCTCAGCGGGGACCCTGCTTCCCGTCCCCCCCCACTCCCGCCGCCTGCCTCTCTGACTACTTGTGATCTCTGTCTGCCAAATAAATAAATAAAATCTTTAAAAAAAAAAAAGGAAAGAAAAAAAAAAAAGGGACACCTGGGTGGCTCAGTCAGTTAAGCATCTGCCTTTGGCTCAGGTCATGGTTCCGGGGTCCTGGGATTGAGCCCCGCATCTGGCTCCTTACTCAGTGAGGAGACTGCTTCTCCCTATCTGCGTCTCCTCCTGCTTGTGCACGTGTGCTCGCTCGCTCGCTCTCTCACAAATAAGTAAATAAAAATATAAAAAACAAAAACAAAAACAACCAGGGGGTACATGAGAGTATCTGTGGGTGGGGTTTTCATTTTGACTTTACCATATAGATGAACTTTGAGTACCCTGGCCTGCCTTGCCACTTTATTTATTTATTTATTAAAAATTGTTTTGGCTTTATTGTTTTTAGAGCAGTTTAAGGTTCACTGTGAAATTGGGGGAAGATACAGAGATTCCCATATACCTCCCACCTCTATACGTGTGTAGTCTCCCTCATTAACAGCATTCTCCACCAGAGTAGTACCTTTGTTACAGTTAGCGAACCCAGGGGTGCCTGGGTGGCTCAGTTGGTTAAGCGTCTACCTTTGGCTCAGGTCATGATCCCTGAGTCCTGGGATCTAGCCCCTCATCTGGCTCCCCGCTTGGTGGAGAGTCTGCTTTTGCCTTTGCCCTTTACCCCACTTGTGGCTTGTTCTCTCTGTCAAATAAATAAAATCTTAAAAAAAAATAATTAGTGAACCTGCATTGATACATCATTATCATCCAAAGCCCATCGTTTATATTACTGTTCCCTCTGGTTCACTCTGGTGTTGTACATTCTGTGTGTTTGAATATATGTGTAATCACATGTATCCATCATTATGGTATCACATCTGGTATCATATGAAGTAGTTTCACCACCCCATAAACCCTTTGTGTTCTCCCTGTTCATCTCTCCCTTCCCCTAACTTCTGACAACTACTGATTTTTTTGCTGTTTCTACAGTTTGCCTTTTCCAGAATGTCATATAGTTGGAATCATACAGAATGTAGCCTTTTCAGATAGGCTTCTTTTACTCAGTAATATAATATTTCCTCCATGTATTTTCCTGGCTTGACCACTTACTTCTTCAGAGCACTGAATAATATTCCATTGTCTGGATGTACCAGTATATCCATTCATCTCCTGTAGGACATCTTGGTTGCTTCCAAGTTTTGGCAAATATGGATAAAACTGCTATAAACATCTGTGTGTAGGTTTTTAGTGTAGACTAAGTTTGCAGCTCTTTTGGGTAAATACCAAAGATCATGATTGTTGGAGCATATGGGAAGGGTTTGCTTAGTTTTTTTTTTTTTTTTTAAAGATTTTATTTATTCATTTGACACAGAGAGATCACAAGTAGGCAGAGAGGCAGGCAGAGAGAGAGAGAGGAGGAAGCAGGCTCCCCGCGGAGCAGAGAACCCGATGCGGGACTCGATCCCAGGACCCTGAGATCATGACCTGAGCCGAAGGCAGCGGCTTAACCCACTGAGCCACCCAGGCGCCCTAGTTTTTTTTTTTTTTTAAGATTTTATTTATTTATTTGACAGGGAGAGAGAGATCACAAGTAGGCAGAAAGGCAGGCAGAGAGAGAGAGGGGGGTGGTAGCAGGCTCCCTGCTGAGCAGAGAGCCCGATGTGGGACTCGATCCCAGGACCCTGAGACCATGACCTGAGCTGAAGGCAGAGGCTTAACCCACTGAGCCACCCAGGTACCCCGGGTTTGTTTAGTTTTGTAAGAAACTGCCACGCTGTCTTCTCAAGTGACTATAACATCTGGCATTCCTTTGAGCAGTGACTGAGAGTTCCTGTTGCTCTACATTTTTGCTAGCATTTGGTATTGTCAGTATTCTGGATTTGGGCCATTCTGATAGGTTGCCTCTTGCCTTTTAGTGTTCTATTCGCCCCCTTGTCTTAATAGCTCACTCTCCTGTTTTATCCTAGACTGTGTCATTGCCAATAATTATAGCTTTAATATAATCCCAGTTGCAAGCAGTCTACTTTCTGACCACCCTCCTGTCTTTCTTTTTACCCCCTCTTCTACCTATCTTGGTTTATTGGTTTATTACAGATTATTGTTGCTTTGTCAAACGTAGGTGAAGTTCTGCCTCTCATGGTAGACCGGGGTCTGCAGTTTTAAAACTTAGGGAGTATATAGAGAATAGGCGTGTATTGAGTGCCCCAAATGTGAGTATCTAGACTGTAGGAAGACATTTGGGCTCCTGGGGAATAAAGGAAAATAAAGAATAAGGTTGCACTAAATGAAGGGGAAAAGACATCTGTGCAGTTTTACCTTCCACTGAATTGACCCCCTTTCCTTTCCATAGGCATTCTGGTCCTATCTTTGAGAGCCAGGTTCAGAGTTGTGCTGAAGTGCTTTCCTGGTGCCTGGTCCAGAAACCTTGGGAATGTGTGGAAGTTACAGCTTTGAAGAACCTTGGTTATAGATACTAATACTGTAACTTTTTGCTCAATATTAAAGATAGCAGTGGAGCCATGGATCTGTTTGGAGGTGCAGATGATATATCATCAGGGAGTGATGGAGAAGATAAACCACCTACTCCAGGGCAGCCTGTTGTAAGTAAAATTACCAGTGTGAACTGGGCCCTTACTGAAGCCTAAGTAAATGTTTCAGAGATTTCAGGTCGCTATTATGCCAAGGAGAGGAAGTTGCTAACTGATTTGCAGTATGAAAATACAAGGAACAGATGACTTCCTTAGGTAAGGAACTGTTGTTTATGAGGAAGAATAGGAAAATTGCCCTGGTACTTCTTTACCGTGGAGTACTGTTCAGCAGTGGAAAGGATTGAAGTATTTGTATACACAAGAGCTTGGATGAAATTCCAGGGTATGCAGAGTGACAGAAAGTCAACCTGAAAAGGTTACATGCATTGTGATTCCACTGACACACTATTCTTGAAATGGCAGAATTACAGCAATGGAGAGAGATAAATGGTTACCTTAAGAAGGAATGAGCGCAAGAACAAAGTGGAGGTAGCTCTAGAAAAAGGTGATACGAATCTTAGTGGTGATGGGAATGTTTTGTATCTGATTGTATCAGGGTCAGTCTCCTGCTTGTGATATTATACTATATAGTCTGCAAAATGTTACCACTGGGAGAAACTGGATATAAAAAGAAAGAAAAAAAAAAAGAAATAATGGCCCAGTATGAGGTTGGTGCCACACTCGAAGAGACAAGACTGCAAGGATTTGTGATTTGAGAATCATTGATTTAAGTGTTTTTCTTGTTCTTGCCAAGAAATGTGCTGTGTTGAAAATCTTTTCTGATTTTAATTGATAGAGTGACTTTGGTTGATGAATATCTGGAACACAGATTTATCACAAAAGAGATCTTATATTGATGCTTTCCAAAGCGATCTTGTTTCCCTTGTGGTTTTTAGTGGGGGCTTGTGTGGGTAGGGTAGAGATTGAGGGCTGCTTTAGTTCCAAAGCCTCAATATGCTTCCTGTCTACCTAAGTTATTAAAGTGTGGAGGTTGAGCTAGATTAGACCATTTCTAAGGTTCTTTCGAGCTCTAAAATTGATTCTTTTACTAGGATGAAAATGGATTGCCCCAGGATCAACAGGAGGAGGAGCCAATTCCTGAGACCAGAATAGAAGTAGAAATACCCAAAGTAAACACTGATTTAGGAAACGACTTATATTTTGTTAAGCTGCCCAACTTTCTCAGTGTAGAGCCCAGGTAAGAGGGTCAGTTAAAAGTGTTTCTAGATGTTGGATAGAAATATGTGGATTGTTGCTATTTTTCTGATTTTACATGAGGTGGCTAATCACGAAATGGAAAACTCATCATGTGTCCCTGAAAAAAATCAAGTGTATCTAGTGATGGAAAATATATGGACTGTTGGTAAAGAAGACTTTTAATGCTTGTAATTGTTTTTGGCAGTTTGATACTTCCTTATGAATTAGCAGACATCACAAACCTTTGGTTGTTTTTGACCAGTGCAACCCCGAAAAAGCTGAAATCCAGAGTGGCAGACTTTGCTAGAGAAGCTGCAGTTGCTCACTGTAGCTGCCATCGTGGATCTAGAAAACCTAATGGTTTGGGACAGTTAGTGTTGATGGCTGTTATTCACTAAGTCACATGCAAGCTGCTGTGAGTTTTAAATTTCTTTTTTCCTCCAAGCAAAATGATGTGGAAAGCTAGAGCATGGGTGGCCTGTTCTTTGGAAGACTTACATAAGAGTGAAGAATATTTCAAATATTTACCCTTGCCTTTTTTTTTTTTTTTTTTAAAGATTTTATTTATTTATTTGACAGACAGAGATCACAAGTAGGCAGAGAGGCAGGCAGAGAGAGAGGAGGAAGCAGGCTCCCTGCTGAGCAGATAGCCCGATGTGGGACTCGATCCCAGGACCCTGAGATCATGACCTGAGCCGAAGGCAGCGGCTTAACCCACTGAGCCACCCAGGCGCTCTTACCCTTGCCTTTTAAGCAGTATGTGTTAACACCAATTTTCAAGAAGGTGTAGTGATTTGAATACTTCCTTAAAGTTGAACATGAAAATATTTGATGATTAATTAATTAAAATAATTAAGAATTATTTTTATTAACATATAATGTATTATTTGCCCCAGGGGTACATGTCTGTGAATCATCAGGCTTACACATTTCACAGCACCCACCATAGCACATACCCTCCCCAGTATCCATAACCCAACCACCCTCTCCCTCTATTCCCCAGCAATTCTCAGTTTTGTGAGATTAAGAGTCTCTGATGGCTTGTCTCCCTCCTGATTCCATCTTGTAAGATTATGACCTTTAATTACATTATGATTTTTAGTGTAATGGTGTCTATTAATAGAGCTGTTACATAGCTGTAATATTCCTTAAAAATATGATTAGTAAGTTTATTTTAAAAACATTTTGTAGACCTTTTGACCCTCAATATTATGAAGATGAATTTGAAGATGAGGAAATGCTGGATGAAGAAGGTCGAACCAGGTTAAAATTAAAGGTACTCTTCCAAGCTGTACTCATTTAGTTTTTCCTTTTATGAAGTAAAACCTGGGGATAGTCACTTGAGACTTGAACTTTTAAAAAGGATTTTTTATGTTTTTTGTTTTATAAACAAATGAATTGTGTTTTCAGAATGTTTTTAGGAAGACAATATATAGCTTTTTCTCTGTATAGGTCTCTGTAAAATATATAGCACTTTTCTATCATCTTTTTCACTTTATACTATTCTGATGATTTAAAAAGATTATTAGCTTCTTCCTTCAGAGTAAGTAGCATTGTGGTTTGGTGTTTATAATGACTACCTCCATATGTACTGTGGGTTATGTTCTAGCAACTTCCTGCAAGAGGAAATCCTTCAGGTTCTTTGATCTATAGATTAAAAAAATCATATACAAAAGGAGAATCTATTACTAGTGCCTTCCAGTTGCTCTTGTTGGCTATTAGAGATTTTTTTATTATACTACCTTCCTATTAATGTTTCTCTTTGATACCTTATACTGACTGTCTGTCCACAAAGGGCCTCTAATCTTCCTTTAATCAAGGAGGATGAAGGTTAAGCAGATACTTTAGAACTGAGTTGCACCAGAGAATGAGAAGCAATTGAACTCATGGTATGATATTTACAGCTATGCTTTTTTTTTTTTAATTCTTAAATCCAAAAAATTTCCTGTAATTATTTCAGTTTTCAGTGGACATTGTGTATGGTGTTTGAATGTTAAGAAGTGGCAGTCTGGCATTCTTAGAATTCAGGGGCCAAATTTTTAGAATAATTCCATCTTTTCAAGTGTCATAGATCTACAGGTATCTAAAGAACCTTATTTAAGATGGTTTCTATACAAAATGTGTGGGCTTCAAAGTTTTCAATGAAATTTCACTACTCGTTCCTCTTAATGGAAATATAAATCAAATGAGAAAATGGAAATAGACCCCAATAAATTGTTCCAGGACACAGAATTAGTAGGCATAGTTATTAGACTATTAGTTATTTTTTTTGCTGTCCTTTACCTTGCCTCTTCTTGTCCCATATTTGCTCATCTGTTAATATTTTTCCTTCAAGCATGTGTATCTATTGATAGAGGCTTAGCACTGTGAATTTTTCATGCCTGTTTTAATGCCTCTGATAGTATTCTACTGCTTTTCATTATTTCTCATCCTTTATATAAATTAATGTAGTTCTGTATTTATTTACTCTTTATTGATTTTTTGCATCTTTGCCTTACCTGCTGCTAGGGTGCAACAACATCAATATCTCTATTTTCAGGCCATATAATATCAGACTAGTATAGTCATCAAAGATGAGGAATGAGTTTCTCATTTCTCATTTCTGTCACCAAAAGCCTTGGTGCTTAGGGGCACCTGGGTGGCTCAGTCAGCTAAACATCTACTCTTTTTCTTTTTTTTTTTAAACGATTTCATTTATTTATTTGACAGAGAAATCTCAAGTAGGCAGAAAGGCAGGCAGAAAGAGAGGGGGAAGCAGGCTCCCCGCCGAGCAGAAAGCCCTGTGTGGTGTGGGGCTCAGTCCCAGGATCCTGAGATCATGACCTGAGCTGAAGGCAGAGGCTTAACCCACTGAGCCAACTAGGCGCCCCTAAACATCCTACTCTTGATTTCAGCTCAGGTCATGATTTCAGATTCCTGAGATTGAGCTCTGCATTGGGTTCTCTATTCAGCAGGGAGTCTGCTTGTCTCCTTCTCCTTCGGCCGTTCCCCCTGCTCATGTGCTTGCCATCCCCCTTAAATAAATAAATAAATCTTAAAAAAAAAAGCCTTGGTGCTTAGAGTACAAAAGGTCGATATGTAACAGAAGGTTTGGTATGTGATAGAAAATACTGGGGCATAAAAACCCTTTGTTTTTTGAGTGATGTTCCCAAGACTAGGATGATCATTACTTTTTAAAAAAAGATTTTATTTATTCATTTTTGAGAGAACACAAGCGAGGAGCGGTTGGGGGTAGGAGGGGAAAAATGAATCTGAGGCAGAGTCGGCACCTCGTGCAGAGTCTGTTGTGGGGCTCAGTCTCACAACCAGGAGATCATATCCTGAGCAGAAACCAGGAGTCAGATGCTGAACTAACTGCCACACAGGTGCCCCTACGGTAGCTGTTCTTAGATAGTCAGTTGGTGGTGTAATTAATTCTTTGAAGAATAAGGAACCAGGGTGCCTGGCTGGCTCAGTTGGAATTGTGTGTGATGCTTGATCTCAAGGTCGTGGGTTTGAGCCCCACACTGGGTGTAGAGAGTACTAATAAACAAACAAATAAATAAACTTATTTTAAATAAATAAACAATAAGGAACCAGGTATTGTTTATGTATTTCTATGAGGTCTTCCATCTTTAAAGCTACTTCACTGTGTCTTTCATCCCGATAGGGTTAAGACCTGGCAGTGTAGCCTGTCATAGCATCATTATAGTTTGAATCACTTTATATAATAGCATTTTTCAAACTGGCTTCTCAGTTACTAATGGCCTATATGTGCATATTTTTTGGTGTGAAAGGGAAGGTAGGAATAGTATAGATTGTTTTTATCCTTTTATTAGGGAAAATTTTAACACATTACGAATATAATGAGAACCATATAATGAACTCTCATGTACCCATTATACTCTTCAGTGGTTATCAGGTTGGACAATCTTGTGTCCTCTATATTCCCTACCATACCTTACCCAGACTTTTGAAATAATCTCAGATAATGGTATCACAGTTAATTAATGAATATTGATTTCTTTTATCAGCTGGCTTCATTGTTACTTTTTTTTCTTTTTCTTTTTTCTTAATTTATTTTCTTTGGTAATCTCTACACCCATTGTGAGCCTGGAATTCACAACCTTGAGATCAGGAGTCAAATGCTCTTCCAGCTGAGCCAGCCAGGTGCCCCCATAGTTGTTTATTTAGTGAGAAATAAAGAGGAAAGGAAAAAACTGGAAGGGAACCAGTAGGACCCTGTTGCAGTATTGGTTTCTGGACTAGACTTCAGTGATTCATCCCTTACATATAGCACACAGTGCTCATTACAGGTGCCATTTCCCTAATACCTCTCACCCATCTAACCCATCTCTTACCTACCTCCTTCATCAACCCTCGGTTCCCTGTAGTTAAGAGTCACTTATGGCTTGTTTCCCTCTTTCTTTTTTTTCTTTACTCCCTTCCTATATGTCTTCTGTTTTCTTTCTTAAATTCCACGTATGAGTAAGATAATATGGTATTTGTGTTAATCTGACTGATTTCACTTAGCATTACAGCTCCATCCATGTCATTGCAAATGACAAGATTGCATTCTTTTTGATTACTGAATAATACTCCAGTGTGTGTGTGTGTATGTGTGTGTGTATTATACTGTATCTTCTTTTTAAAATTATTTTTATTAACATGTAGTATTTGCCCCAGGGGTACAGGTCTGCGAATCACCAGGGTTACATACTTCACAGTACTCACCATAGCACATACCCTCCCCAATGTCCATAACCCAACCAGCCTCTCCATGCCCCTCTCCCATCCAGCAACACTCAGTCTGTTTTGTGAGATTAAGAGTTTCTTATGGTTTGTTTCCCTCCTGATCCCATCTTGTTTCATTTTTTCCTTTCCTACCTCCCAACGCCCCCAGTCTGCCTCTCAAATTCCTCATATCGGAGAGATCATATGTTAGTTGTCTTTCTCTGACTGACTGATTTCGCTTAGCATAATACCCTCTAGTTCCATCCACGTCGTTGCAAATGGCAAGATATCATTTTTTGATAGCTGCATAGTATTCCATTGTATATGAACGGATAAAGAAGGTGTGTGTGTGTGTATAAAGAATATATATATATATAAAAGAAGATGTGTGTATGTATATATATACATTTTTATATATCTATCTATATATATAGATGTATATAGATATAGGTGTATATTTATCTATATACATCTATATATCCATATATCCGTAGATGTATATACATCTATCTATATACGGCTACAGAAGATTTATATCTATATATTTTCTTTATCCGTTCATCTTTTGATGGACATCTAGGTTCTTCCCATAGTTTGGCTGTGTGGACATTGCTGCTCTAAACTTTCTGGTACATGTGCCCCTTTGGATCACTACATTTGTATCTTTAGGGTAAATACCCAGTAGTGCAATTACTGGGTCATAGGGTAGCTCTATTTTCAACTTTTTGAGGAATCTCCATGCTGTTTTCCAGAGTGGCTGCACCAGCTTGCATTCATTCCCACCAACAGTGTAGGAGGGTTCCCCTTTCTCCATCCTCTCCAACATCTGTCATTTCCCGACTTACTAATTTTAGCCATTCTGACTGGTGTGAGGTGGTATCTCCTTGTGGTTTTGATTTGTATTTCCCTGATGCTGAGTGATGTTGAGCATTTTTTTCATGTGTCTGTTGTTAATCTGGGTGGCTTCTTTGCAGAAATGTCTGTTCGTGTCCCCTGCCCATTTCTTGTTTGGATTATTTTGTTCTTTGGGTGTTGAGTTTGATAAGTTCTTTATATATTTTGGATACTAGCCCTTTATCTGATATGTTATTTGTGAATGTCTTCTCCCATTCTGTTGTCAGTTGTCTTTTGGTTTTGTTAACTGTTTCCTTTGCTGTGCAAAGGATGATCTTGATCTTGATGAAGTCCCAATGGTTCATTTTTGCCCTAGCTTCCCTTGCCTTTGGTGATGTTTCTAGGAAGATGTTGCTGCAGCTGAGGTCGAAGAGGTTGCTGCCTGTGTTCTCCTCAAGGATTTTGATGGATTCTTGTCTCACATTGAGGTCTTTTATGCATTTTGAGTCTGATTTGTGTCTGGTGTCAGGAAATGGCCCAGTTTCATTTTTCTGCATGTGTCTGTCCAATTTTCCCAACACCATTTGTTGAAGAGACTTTTTTCCATTGGACATTCTTTCCTGCTTTGTCGAAGATTATTTGGCCATAGAGTTCAGGGTCTATTTCTGGGCTCTCTGTTCTGTTCCATTGATCTATGTGTCTGTTTTTGTGCCAGTACCGTACTGTCTTGATGATTGTAACTTTGTAATAGAGCTTGAAGTCTGGAATTGTGGTGCCCACCAACGTTGGCTTTCTTTTTCAACATTCCTCTGGCTATTCGAGGTCTTTTCTGGTTCCATATAAAGTTTAGGATTATTTGTTCCATTTCTTTGAAAGAAATTGATGGTGTTTTGATAGGGATTACATTAAATGTATAGATTGCATTAGGTAGCATAGACATTTTCACAATATTTGTTCTTCCAATCCATGAGATGGAACGTTTTTCCATTTCTTTGTGTCTTCCTTAATTTCCTTCATGAGTACTTAATAGTTTTCTGAGTACAGATTCTTTGCCTCTGTGGTTAGGTTTATTCCTAGGTATCTTACGGTTTTGGGTGCAATTGTAAATGGGATCAACTCCTTAATTTCTCTTTCTTCTGTCTTATTGTTGGTGTATAGAAATGCAGCTGATTTCTGTGCATTGGTTTTATATCCTGGTACTTTACTGAATTCCTGTACAAGTTCTAGCAGTTTTGGAGTGGACTCTTTTGGGTTTTCCACATAGAGTATCATATCATCTGCAAAGAGTGAGAGTTTGACTTGTCAGTTTGAATGCCTTTAATTTTTTTGTTGTGTGATTGGTGGGGCTAGGACTTCTAGTACTGTGTTGAATAGCAGTGGTGATCGTCGACATCCCTGCTGTGTTCCTGACCTTAGGGGAAAAGCTCTCAGTTTTTCCCCACTGAGAATGATATTCACTGTGGGTTTTTCATAGATGGCTTTGATGATATTGAGGTTTGTACCTTCTGTCCCTATACTTCGAAGAGTTTTGATCAAGAAAGGATGCCATACTTTGTCAAATGTTTTTTCAGCATCTACTAAGAGTATCATACGGTTCTTGTTCTTTCTTTTGTTAATGTATTGTATCACATTGATTGATTTGCGGATGTTGAACCAACCTTACAGCCCGGGAATAAATCCCACTTATCATGGTGAATAATCCTTTTAATGTACTGTTGGATCCTATTGGCTAGTATTTTGGTGAGAATTTTTGCATCTGTGTTCATCAAGGATATTGGCATGTAATTCTCCTTTTTGATGGGGTCTTTGTTTGGTTTTGAGATCAAGGTAATGCTGGCCTCATAAAGTGAGTTGGGCAGTTTTTCTTCCATTTCTAGTTTTTGGAACAATTTCAGGAGAATAGGTATTAATTCTTCTTTAAATGTTTGGTATACTTCCCCTGGGAAGCCATCTGGCCCTGGGCTCTTGTCTGTTGGGAGATTTTTGATGTCTGCTTCAATCTCCTTACTGGTTATGGGTCTGTTCAGGTTTCCTGTTTCTTCTAGTTCAATTTTGGTAGTATATATGTCTCTAGGAACGCATCCATTTCTTCCAGATAGCCAAATTTGCTGGTGTATAGTTGCTCATAATATGTTCTTATAATTGTTTGTATTTCTTTGGTGTTGGTTTTGATCTCCCCTCTCTCATTCATGATTTTATTTATTTGGGTCCTTTCTCTTTTCTTTTTGATAAGTCTGGCCAGGGGTTTTCCAATCTTACAAATTCTTTCAAAGAACTAGCTCCTAGTTTTGTTGATTTGTTCTACTGTTCTTTTAGTTTCTATTTCACTGATTTCTGCTCTGATCTTTATTATTTCTCTTCTGCTGGTTTTAGGCTTTCTTTGCTGTTATTTCTCCAGCTCCTATAGGTGTAGGGTTAGGTTGTGTACTTGAGGCCTTTCTTGTTTCTTGAGAAAGGCTTGTATGGCTATATACTTTCCTCTTAGGACTGCCTTTGCTGTGTCCCACAGATTTTGAACAGTTGTGTTTTCATTATCATTTGTTTCCATGAATTTTTTCAGTTCTTCTTTAATTTCCTGGTTGATCCATTCATTCTTGAGTAGGATGCTCTTTAACCTCCATGTATTTGATTTTTTTCCAAATTTCTTCTTGTGATTGAGTTCTAGCTTCAGAGAATTGTGGTCTGAAAATATGCAGGGAATGATCCTAATCTTTTGGTATCAGTTGAGATTTGATTTGTGAGCCAGGATGTGATCTATTCTGGAGAAGGTTCCATGTGCACTAGAGAAGAATGTGTTTTCTGTTGCTTTGGGATGGAATGTTCTGAGTATATCTGATGTCCATCTGGTCCAGTGTGTCATTTAAGGCCTTTATTTCTTTGTTGATCTTTTGCTTGGATGATCTGTCCATTTCAGTGAGGGAGGTTTCAAAGTCCCCTACTATTATTTTATTATTGTCGACATGTTTCTTTGATTTTGTTATTAATTGGTTTATATAGTTTACTGCTCCCATGTTAGGGGCATCGATATTTAAAATTGTTAGATCTTCTTGTTGGACAGACCCTTTGAGCATGATATAGTGTCCTTCCTCATCTCTTATTAAGGTCTTTGGCTTAAAATCTAATTGATCTGATACAAGGATCGCCACCCCAGCTTTCTTTTGATGTCCATTAGCATGGTAAATTGTTTTCCACCCCCTCACTTTAAACCTGGAAGTGTCTTTGTGTTTAAAATGAGTTTCTTGCAGACAGCATATTAATGCGTTTTGTTTTTTTAATCCATTCTGATACCCTCTGTCTTTTGATTGGGGCATTTACCCCATTTACATTCAGGGTAGCTATTGAGAGATGTGAATTTAGTGTCATTGTATTGCCTGTAACGTGACTGTTACTGTATAGTGTCTCTCTTCCTTTCTGGTCTACTACTTTTAGGCTCTCTCTTTGCTTAGAGGACCCCTTTCAATATTTCCTGTAAGGCTGGTTTGGTGTTTGCAAATTCTTTTAATTATTGTTTGTCCTGGAAGCTTTTTATCTATCCTTCTATTTTCAATGATAGCCTAGCTAGATACAGTATTCTTGGCTGCATATTCTCTTTTAGTGCTCTGACTATATCATGCCAGTTCATTCTCGCCTGCCAGGTCTCTGTGGATAAGTCTGCTGCCAATGTAATATTTCTCCCATCGTATGTTACAGACTTCTTGTCCTGAATTGCTTTCAGGATTTTCTCTTTGTCACTAAGACTAGTAAGTTTTACTATTAGATGATGGGGTGTGGACCTATTTCTATTGATTTTGAGAGTGGGTTCTCTGTGTCTTCTAGGTTTTGATGCTTGTTCCCTTTGCCATATTAGGGAAATTCTCTATTACAATTTGCTCCAATATACCTTCTGCCCCCCTCTCTCTTTCTTCTTCTTTTGGAATCCCAATTATTCTAATATTGTTTCGTATTATGGTATCACTTCTCTCTCGAATTCTACCCTTATCGTCCAGTTGTTGTTTGTCTCTCTTTTGCTCAGCTACTTTATTCCTCATCATTTGGTCTTCTATATCACTAATTCTCTCTTCAGCCTCATTTATCGTAGCAGTACAGCCTCCATTCTTGATTGTACCTCATTAATTCCTTTTTTGATTTCAGCTTTGTTAGATTTTAGTTCTTTTATTTCTCCAGAAAGGGATTTTATTTGTCCAGATAGGGTTTCTCTAATATCCCCCATGCCTTTTTCAAGCCCAGCCAGCACCTTGAGAATCGTCATTCTGAACTTTAGATCTGACATATTATCAATGTTTGTATTGATTAGGTCCCTAGCTGTCAGTACAGCTTCTTGTTCTTTTTTTTGTAGTGAGTTTTTCCTCCTTGTCATCTTATCCAGATAAGAATATATGAATGAGAGAATAAAATACTAAAAGGGTGGCAGAGACCTCAGAAAAATGTATGCTAACCAAATCAGAGGAGACCCCAAACTGGGGGGGAGAAGAAAGGAGGTTAAAAAGAAAATATGTGTGTGTGTGTGTGTGTGTGTGTGTGTGTATATATATATATATATATATATATATATATAAATTAGACTGATTTTGCGTGCATTTTGGTCTCTTAGAAGGAACTACCTCCCAAAATTTTAAAGAAAGAAAAACTTATATATGTGTGTGTGTGTATGTATACACAAAAATAAGGGTAAACGTGAGGAAGGGATGGAATATGACTGTAAAGATGAAAATTTTTAAAGATATTCTAAAAAAGGAATTGATAAGTTGGTTGGAAAAAGAAAAAAAAAAAAAGGTGGGGGGAAAGAATGTGCTCAGGCTGGAGACTAGAACAAAGCCCTGTGCTAGATTTACGGTATATTTTGATCTGTTAGAAGAAATTCTATCCCAAAATTTTTTAGGAAGAAAAAAACCCCCTATATATATATATACAAAAAATAAGGTTAAATACAATGAAGGACAAAATATGACTATAATAATGTAGGGTTTAAAAAGATTTTTTTTAAAGAAAGGTATTGTTAAGGTAAGCTAGCTAAAAAATGTTAAAAGGCGAAAGAGGAAAAGTTAAAAAAATTAGAATAAGAAAAAAAATTTTTTTAAATTTAATTAACTTTGCAAGACTAAAGAATCATGGGGAGAAAGCCATGAATTCCATGCTTCGCTTTCCCCTCCTCTGGAATTCTGCTGTTCTCCTTGATTGGTGAGCGTGGTCTTGCTGGATGTTCTTGCTGATCTTCTGGGAGAGGGTTCTCTTTCGGGGATTCTCAAATGTCTTTGCCTGAGGGGATTCTCAAATGTTTTTGCCTGAGGCAGAATTGCACCAACTTTAGCGGTGCCAGGTGCCAGGAGCCAGGAGCCAGGCTACGTAATCTGCTCTGGTTTGCTCTCAGGAGCTTTTGTTCCCTGAACGGTTTCTGTAGAGCTCTGGAAGATGGGAATGAAAATGGCGGCCTCCCAATCTCTGGCCTTAGTAGCCGAGAGCTCGGGGCCTGCTCCTCAGTTCTCCCTCAGAAAAAAGCCATCAATCCCTCCCTCTCCCTGGTCTCGGGCCACGCTCTGGGCTCACCCTGCCTGTGACCAAGTGTTTCTGTCTCTGACGCATGGGCCCATTCGGAGTCTCCAAACCCAGCAGATTACTGCTTCCAGAGGAGGAAGGTGAGTCTTCCTGGGTCTGCCACTTGTGGGGTCGCTGCTCAAAGAGCAGTGGTCCGACTGTGCCTAGGATCACAGTTCAAGGTAACCCCAAGCTGAGAGCTCACTCCTCAGCTCTGTGTCTGTAGTCAGCTTCCCCACTCCAATACCTGGCAGCTCTGCCACACTCAGACACCCCTGATCCTGTGGCCCTGTGGGACCTGAGGCCCCACTGTCCCTATGAGGGCTCCACCCCCACTTAGCCTCTGCAGCAATGTCTCTCAGTGGAGTAGACTTAAAAGTTCTGACTTTGTGCTCCACTGTGCCACTGCTTGCCGGGAGCCGGCCCCTCCCCAACAGTCTTATCTTTCCATCACCTTGGATTCACTTCTCTGCATATCCTGCCTTTCAGAAAGTGGTCGATTTTCTGTTCCTAAAATTGGCTGCTCTTCTCTTTGATCTTCTGTTGAGTTTGTAGGTGTTCAGAATGGTTTGAGAACTATCTAGCTGAACTGCCACCTGATGTCATTTTGGTTCGCTACTCCTCTGCCATCTTGCCCAGACTCTATATGCATCTTCTTAATCGATTCACCAGTCAGTGGACATTTGGGCTTTCTCCACAGTTTGGCTGTTGTTGATAATGCTACTATAATTATCAGGGTGTGTGTACCCTTTCAATACCCCTTGTATCTTACTTAGTAGTGCAATAACTGGATCATAGGGTAGTTCTATTTTTTTAACTTTTTAAAGTTAAAAAGTATTCCATAGTGGCTGCAGATTAGCATTCCTACCAACAGTGTGAGAGGGTTCCCCTTCCTCCATATCCTCGTTAACACCTGTTGTTTGCTGTGTTATTTTAGCCATTCTGACAGGTGCGAGGTGATACCCATTGTGGTTTTGATATGCATTTCCCTGATGATGAGTGATTTTAAGCATCTTTTCATGGGTTAGCCATCTGGATGTCTTTTTTTTTTATTTTTTAAAGATTTTATTTATTTATCAGAGAGAGAGAGAGGGGGAGAGAGCGAGCATAGGCAGACAGAATGGCAGGCAGAGGCAGAGGGAGAAGCAGGCTCCCTGCCCAGCAAGGAGCCCGATGTGGGACTCGATCCCAGGACGCTGGGATCATGACCTGAGCCGAAGGCAGCTGCTTAACCAACTGAGCCACCCAGGCGTCCCTGGATGTCTTTTTTAGAAAAGTGTCTATTCATGTCCTCTGTCCATTTCTTAACTGGATTATTTGTGTTTTGAGTGTTGAGTTTGGTAAGTCCTTAATAGATTTTGGATCCTGACCCTGTATCAGATACGTCATTTGCAGTTAGCTTCTCCTATTCTGTAGGCTACTTCTCAGTTTTGTTAATTGTTTCCTTTGCTGTGCAGAAGCTTTTTGTCTTGATGAGGTCCCATCGGTTCATTTTTTGCTTTTGTTTCCCTTGCCTTTGGTGACGTGTCTAATAAGAAGTGCTGTGGCCTAGATCAGAGAGGTTTCTGTCCATGTTCTCTTCTAGGATTTTGGTGGTTTCTTGTCTCACATTTAGGTCTTTTATCTATTTTGAATTTATTTTTGCGTTTGGTGTAAGAAAGTGGTGCAGTTTGATTCTTCTGCATGTTGCTGTCCAGTGATTAGCTTACCATTTAAAGATTTATTTATTTTAGAGAGAGAGTGATTTAAGGGGGTGTGGGGAAGGGCAGGGAGAGAAGGAGAGAGAATCTCAGTCAGACACGCTGCTCTGTGTGGAGCCCGACACAGGGCTTGATCTCAGGACCCTGAGATCATGACCTGTGCTAAAATCAGGAGTCAGATGCTTAAATAACTGAGCCACCCAGGTGCCCCATTCCCACTGAGTTTTTAATTTCAGTAGGTTTTCATTTTAGAAGCTCTTGAATGTTTTTCAGAACCGCCTGATATTTCTACCACATGTAATCAAGATAAAGTTAGAGTCTAAACCTTTTAAAAAAAAACTTTTTAATCTTCTTGAGTGCTGCTTTTTTCCTTCCCCGTATTTGGGGAATTTCCCTATTTCCCTGGGCAAAGGCTTTTGGTCCTACATTTATTTGGTTTTTAGCTTTATAGGAGAACTTACTTACTTTCTTTCTCTCTTTCTTTCTTTCTTTCTTTTTTCTTTTTAAAGATTTTATTTATTTATTTATTTGACAGAGAGTACAAGCAGGGGGAGTGGCAGGCAGAGAAGAAGCAGCAGGATCCCTGCAGAGTGGGGGACACCCGATGTGGGACTCGAACCTAGGACCCAGGGATCATGACCTAAGCCTAAGGCCGCTGCTTAACCCACTGAGCCACCCAGGCGCCCCAAAAACCTTCTTTATAGAGGGAGCCTCAAGTCTAAATTGCTAATTCCTGTGGCCTCAAGTCTTATTCCTGTCCTCATAGCTTTTACTATGAGCTCTTTCTTTACATATCCCAGGGCTGCTATGGATTTCGCATTAGTTCAAATGCTCTGGCACTCAGCTTCCTTTGTGATTCTAGCACTAGGAGCTCAAAAGTTCAGCTAATTGTTTTTCCTGTTGCTAATTTATTCAGCCTCTCTAGTTGATTATAACAAGGGGGTTTCAGTATTGTCTGTTTTTCTGTCACTAAGTATGTGACAGAAATGCTATGATTATGTGTCTCTTGAGGAAAAAGATACATTAAACTACAGCATTCTAAGGCATTTGTGTTTTGAACCAGGTAGAAAATACAATAAGATGGAGGATACGCCGGGATGAGGAAGGAAATGAAATCAAAGAAAGCAACGCTCGGATCGTCAAGTGGTCAGATGGGAGGTAAACTCAAAATGCCATGAAAAACATTGAAATACCTGGAATGTGGCTAGGAGAGGTGAAACTTCAGAAGAAACCTTATTTGGGGGATACCTCTTATTAAAGGGTTTCCACTGCTTGGTCTCTGGCATTGCACAGAAGACCTGAGAGAAGTAAATAGGTAGTTGAATGTTGGACAGGCTGGTGAAAGACATTAGAAATAGGCCAAAAATGTGGTCATCCTCTCCGGCCACAGCATAATAGTTTGGAAATGTTATACCAGCTCTCCTGCCCATTGCCAGCTGCTCACTGTAAGATAACAAGTTAGAAAAACTACCTTTCCCTGGGGAAGTGGTAGAGACTGAGTACCCATTAGAGCATGCTTTCCTTCTCGGCAGGCTTTGTTCCTAAACCAGAAACATACAATGTATGTTACTCTGTGTAGGTGGTTCCTTATATATATCATGTCTCCTTTTTTCCTCTCCTTCTGAACTCTGAAAGGAGAGAAAGTAGCAGTTGAGTCACAATTTAAGTAAAGTGAAATGGTAGAATAAAGCTTTATGACTTTAACGTGTGAAGTGTTCCTTCTTTTCAGCATGTCTCTGCATTTAGGCAATGAAGTATTTGATGTTTACAAAGCTCCACTACAGGGAGATCACAACCATCTTTTTATAAGACAAGGTACTGGTCTACAGGGACAAGCCGTTTTTAAAACCAAACTCACATTCAGGTAACTATTAGAAACTACTGTTTTTACAGTAAAAACAGTGAATATAGATACTGTCCAAAATACTTGATTCCTGATTTGACATGACCGTCCATATAGTTCACCAAGGACTAGTGTCTGGTTCTCAGCTCTGAAGGCTCAGATGCTGTTCTGTCAAGTGCACTAAAAGTTGCTGTTTCACAGGGAACTAGGTCATGATGAGAAAACTTTTAGAAGAGACTGTTTTGTAAACCACAGTGTTAATTTATTAATTCCAGTGATGACTATAACTGCCAGGAGGCCTAGAATACTTGGGGGTCAGCATGTCTTTTTTTGTTGTTGTTGTTAAATTAAATTGATCTGGAAGACTAACTGGTAGCTGGAGGTTGGTAGTGTGCATGCAGTCAGAGGAAAGGCAGTGAGATGGGTGTGGAGGCTGGGGTCATCCCATTCTTGAGGCTGTAGCACCAGTAGCTCTGCAGGGATGTGTCTTCAGACGGGTAAGCACTACACTGAGATGTTTTTATTTTCTTTTTCTTGATTCGAAGCCAATCGTCCTCCTTGGGTAATGTTTATCTTCAGTGATCTTGGTTATGACTTAGCTTTTTGAGGATTGTAGTGGTCAGAAGTAGAGGCTTTCGGAATCAGATAGACCCATATTTCTATCTTACTTCCCTTTGTGTGACCCTGTGCAACTTTCTTATCCTCTCTGCTCATTTACATACATAAAATGGAATAATTATAGAGTAGCTGTGACAGTGAAGTCATTTCACTTGTAAAACGTGGAGCACTTTGCTTGGCACTTAGTTTTCAGTAAATGCTCCTTCAACCATGTATTTACTGATTCTGGAGGGTGATCGTGCCATATAAAGACTTTTACTCCAGCTTTTGTTTTTCACTTATAAGATAAGAATGTTCCAGTTAGCCACAGGATGAAGAAGGTTTGCAGGCCCTCACCTAGTATATGCAGTTGAGCGTCCTTGCCTATTTTTTGCTGGAGAATAGGAAATGGTGTCTGGTCTCTCGTTTTGGTGATGTTGATGATGTGACTGACTCACAGATAAATCTGGTAAACAGACATTTTTGTTCATTTCTTGCAGACCTCACTCTACAGACAGTGCCACACACAGAAAGATGACCCTGTCACTTGCGGATAGATGCTCAAAGACACAGAAGATTAGAATCTTACCGATGGCTGGTCGTGATCCTGAATGTCAGCGCACAGAGATGATTAAGGTTTGTTTGCTGTGCATTATCTTGAGATTTTTGGTACAGTCATGCCTCAGAGAAACTGCAGGTTTGGTTCCAGACCTCTGCAGTGAAGTGAATATTGCAGTAAAGTAGAATCAAATGAATTTTTTTGTTTCTCAGTACATATAAAACATATTTATAACATGGTGTGCAATAGCATTATGTCTAAAAAAAGTACATATCTTAGTTTACAGCTTTTTTGCTAACCATCATCTGAGCTTTTCAAGTCATGACCACTCATCACAGATCACCATAACAAAGAGAATAATAAAAAAATTTGAAATATTGCAAGAATTACCAAAATATACAGAAACACAGCAGATGCTGCTGGAAAAATTATGTGTATGGACCTGCTTGGTGCTGCATTGCCACAAACCTTCAATTTGTAAAAAAACAAAACACGGTATCTGCAAAGTGCAATAAAATGAGGTATAGCTGTATGTTAAGAATAGCATTTCCCAAGTCTTTGTTTCTCATCCCTTAGCCACCTTTTTTCCCCTCACACTGGCGTGGGCAGGGAGCCAGATCAGTTCCCGAAGCATTTGCCAAGCAAGAGTGATGGGGTGATGGTCACAAAACAGACGGCGAGGGCTCGGGTTTCACTCACCAGATCCTGATGGTTCAGGAACAAACTGGGGTCTGAAGGGATCTGAACATTGGTGTAGAATTTCAGAGGTGATTCACTGAGCTGTGTCTGTTATAAAGTAGTAGAAATGCTAGTGATGTAGTCTAAAATAGAATAAATACAGACAAGAAGTTTAAGTGGGAACGCCTAAGGAGAATCGGGCAAAGGTCCGTTTATAATGTGCCTTTCTGAGTTGCCACAGCTGCTGGTGAGGTGCGCATCCGTGCAGGGCACCGTCCCTCAGTGATGAGGGTGTATGTGTATATTGACTCCGTTGGCCTTTCGTGCAGCACTTGCTATAAGAAGCTGTATGCAGCTGAATAGTTTCATTCTCTGATACCTGCTAGATCTCACGCATTGCCCTGCCTGCTTCATGGGATTCCATTCCCGAGTGCACCAGAGCACAGTGAGGCAAAGACACTCTGGCTCTTAGATTCTGCTGATGGCCTGGCCCTGGGCCTCTGCTTTCTCTTCCTTCTCATATTTTGTTCATGGAGGCAGGTTAATTAAACCAGGTTCATAGCAGTGCCTAACCCAGTAGTGTGGGGGCACATTGGCTTTGGAGCGTTACTTTTTGCCCCATTTCCTAGCCTTTTCTCCTCAAGCCAAGGTAGCACAGGAACCTTCAGACTCTGGTCTCAGCATTATTGGAAGAACCCTCTGGACCACCTTGAAAGATACCCCAGGTCCTCCCCCACTTCCCCAGTTTCCATGGAAATGCATAAGGAATGAGCTAGTTGTTGTTAATACCGGTTGTACCAACAGTGATTTTTCTTCTATACTCTGTACAACTTTAATGAAAAGTTCCCTGCACAGAATGTCTAGCAATGTTGTGTGCAGTAATAGCAATTAAATGGGGAATTCAAAGAAATGCTGTAATATCCCTGACCTCTCATATTCTGTCTCTACCTTGTAAACACTGTGAATGGCCAGGCGGAGGACGTGTGGGACTGTTCTGCTTTGGGGCTCAGGGATCCTCCCCTACCAGCGCCTCCCCGTCCTGTCATCAGGAGCTGTGGGGAAGCTCTCTGGCGGGGAAGGGCCCAGACGGGACCATCTGCTCACCACTGTAGTTCGGTGGAGCCCGTGCGCACCGGGTGTCTGTCTCGGGTCAGCAGACACAGCCTCCCTCAGGTGTCCACTGGGCGTGGCTGAGGTTCCTCAGGCTGCTTGCTGCTCTCTGGGCTCTGCCTGGCAGCAGGGGGGACACTGCAGCTCCCGAGGCCACGTGTGTGCCAGACCTGACTGGGTGGTTAGCATGAGGGGGCCTTCTGCCCCTTCAGCCTGTGCTCCCTTCACGCCTTGGAGCTCAACTGCACTGAGTGATGACGGTGTGAGGTAACGGGTGTGGCATGGGGAGGACTGCAGAAATAGGTGTTATCCTGGGCTGGGCATTTACAGGTTCTTTCTAGTAAAAGTAGTTTAAGTGGGCAGTAAACTAGCTCATTTTTTAAAGTTCAGTGTATTATTTGTTTCTTTGCAGAAAGAAGAAGAACGTTTGAGGGCTTCTATTCGTCGGGAATCTCAGCAGCGCCGAATGAGAGAGAAACAGCACCAGCGGGGGCTGAGTGCTAGTTACTTAGAACCTGATCGCTATGATGAGGAGGAGGAAGGCGAGGAGTCCATCAGCTTGGCTGCCATTAAAAACCGATATAAAGGGGGCATTCGAGGTGAGTGTGCAGAAGTTTAATTTCATAAATTTGGGGTTCAGGAATTTATCTTTGCATTTGGCCTACTGTGACTGCCATCACTGGATATTTTATTGATTTCTTTTTTTAGAGAGAGCTGGTGGTGGGAGGGGCAGGGGGAGAGAAAGAATCCTAAGCAGGCTCCACACCCAGCACAGAGCCTCACATGGGGGTTGATTTCACAACCCTGAGATCACAACCTGAGCCGAAATCAATAGTTGGACACTTCACCAACTGAGCCACCCAGGCACCCCTGGACTTTTTATTTTTGAGAAACCGGTATTAATGAGTGATGCATTTCAAGGGCTACTGAACTAGATACTGCAGAATTCTTCGAGGTGAGCCTGGAAGAACTGCTGTCTCGTTCTTATTGGGGGGGGGACAGAGACTTTGAGAGGGTAAATTGGCAAAATGGTAAGTGTTGAGTTGGTAAGTGGACAGTTCTTGAACCAGGGTCATCGGACTCCTGAGGCATTGGTCTCAACCACAACACTGCATCCAGAGATTTCCCTGCAGCCTGCAGACGGAAGCTGGGGTAGAAGGCTTGACCTAGTCCCTGACCTGACTCTGCCAGCTCTTAGTTCTTCTGCTCTTCAGTTGGATGACTTATGGAAAATTATACCTACTTCCTGTTCCTCAGGAAAAAAAAAACACAACCTATTAATAATGGTAGTACTTAGAAAGTGAGGTGATTTTGAGAATGAAGTGACATAATACATATAAAGTACTTTGCCCGGTGCCTGGCACATACGAGTACTACATAAACGTAACCTAAAACCATTGTGACTCTTCTTACCAGTCCTCAGCTTCAGGCAAGTGTCTTCATATCTCTGCAGATCATGTTCCCCATCTGTAAAATGAAACTCCAGTCCTCCCTAGATTAACCTGATAGAGCTCTGGAAACCACTGTACAGCGTAAGGTAATACCGCGGGGGACCATGCATCCTAGTTTGGTCCTTACTGAGTGACAGATTTTAAGAACACTCGAATTTCCCCTGTGCCATCCTATAAAACTCTTTTCTCCTTTTCTTGCAGTGACTGCATTTGTTCTCGGGAGCTATCACACCCTTCTTGCCTGCCTGTTAACTTATTTTGGCCCTACAGTACAGAGACAATTTTTTTGTTAGTGCTGATTTCCCACAGTAGAGATTAATTGTGGAAATAAACCACATAAAAACTGAATAAAAACAAAAATATTGAGGATGCTTTTAGGTAGAGAGAGAGATAATATTCAGTTCTCCAGAGATTAAAAGCCTGACCGGTTCATTAATGTTCATTAAGTCCCAGGGAAGATTCCGGGTTCACTTGCCAATGGGTTGGTCTAAAGTCAGCTGTGCTCGATTCCATCCTGAGTTTCACCAGGGCTGGGACATCCGTGTAGACTGTTACTCATGTCCCATCTCCTTTGGAAATGTCCATCTGGCAACAAATGGTCTTTACAGGACTGGGAAGCCACTGCTTGTTTTTTATCTTCAAAGCTTATTTTGGAATTAACAGTTATCCCCCATGAAGAATGACTTGGGTGTCAGTAGCTTGTTCTGGAAGAGTTACTGGTGTTTGTGTTTCTAGTGACCTTGCACACAGCCTTTTTCATACTTAAAACTGGTCAGATGAACCATTCTTGTATTTTGAGAGGGTAAGTACTTCACTTCAGCATACTAATCTTACATTTATTTTTAAATCAGAAAATTTTTAGGGATTTGTTTCTTCTGGGAAAAGGTACAGAAGGAACTAAAGATAATCATCAGAAGAAAAATCCAGAAATGAACAGATCACCATCTTTGAAAGTTACTCACAAATAATTCCTTTGCTTTCAGAGGAACGAGCCAGAATCTATTCGTCAGACAGTGATGAGGGATCAGAAGAAGATAAGGCTCAAAGATTACTCAAAGCCAAGAAACTGACCAGTGATGAGGTAAAAACAAATGTATTCAATGCTAGGGGTTTACCCTGTGTCCTTGAGTCCACTCCCGCCCAGAGGCACAGACAGATGTCTGTCTGCTTTGCTGAAAGTCAGTGAAATAGAGGCAGTGACAGGAGCAGGAGCAGCCAGAGGAGGGTCTGACCCCTGTGCTCAGGCGGAGGTTGCAAGGCTGCTCAGAGGAGACCTCTCACTGGGTATGGAAGAAAGTGTTAGCTTGTAGGGCACACTGGCCCGGTGGGCATCCTAGGGGGATGGAAAGGCTTGTGGGGAAACATCGGGGTCCTGAGCTACCAAGGCTTGACTAGAAACTAGAAATCATTCAGTGGGGGTAGATCAGGGGGTTTATGTCTTCTCTCTTTCTTTTGTTTTTGTTTATTTGCAATATTTATTTTTTAATTATAGAAACAGTTCTTACGGTAGAAAAATCTTTTTTTTCTTTAGATAAAATAGTATTGGAGTAGTATTAATTAAATTAAATTTTATCAAAATAATAAAAAATTATTTCAAAGTAATTTTAAAATATTTTAATTTATGTTTTTAATAGTATCCTTTCCAAATGATAAGAATACAGGTGCTGAGAAATTTTAAGTCTTTTTTTTGAGGTGTAGTTGACATGTAACATTAGTTTTAGATGTCCAGTATAATGATTGTGTTAATAATTGTATATATCGCATAATGATCACCACAGTAAATCTAGTTAACATTCATCAGACATAGTTACAAACTTTTTTTCTTGTGGTAGGAACTTTTAAGGTCCTTTTTTAGGCCTATGCTATTAGCAACTTTCAAATATTCAATAATGTATTTTTAACTATAGTCACCATGCTATTCCTTACATCCCCAGGACTTCTTTTAGTTGAGTCTTTTTAGATCTCTTTTTACCTTTGATGTTCTTGAATTGTATTGTGACATCTCTTTGGTATTTCCTTTTATTTTTCTGTTTGGGATTTGTTTCTGAATGTGAATTCATCATTAGTTCTGAAAATTTCTCGGTTGTCAATTTTTCAGATATTCTGTACCATTTTTTCTGTCCTTTCTTTATGAAACTGATTAAATGCCTGTGGTTCCTTCTCTGTTCTCTACAACTCTCAAACTGTCTTTCATATTTTCTTGTGTTTGTCTCTGCATTCTGTGGTATTTCTTTAGAGCCCTCTTTTGGTTCACTGGCCCTGTCTTCACCTGTGTCTCGTGTTGTTAATCTCTTTCATTGAATTTTTATTTTTAGTTTTCATCTGTAGAGGTTTAGTTTCTTTCTCAAATTGGCCATTTACAAAATGCTTAGTTGTAGTTTCTTTTTCAAATTGGTCATTTTAAAAACTCTACCCTAACTCATATTTCCAGTTTTTCCTTTTTAGGTCTTTAAAAACCTGTGTATATAGTCTTTTATGTCTGATAATTCCAGTGTCTGAAATCTTTACATGTGTGATTTTATTGCCCATTTACTGGCTCTATTTCCTGATGACTTATTTCTCTTGGTGTCCTGGGATTAAGTGATTGATTTACTTAGCTGAGGTCAAAGGGGATTTTTGAGGTGTCTAGATTGATGCATTCCCATAAAGAAGATTTATATTTGCCTCTGCTAGGTACATTGAATATCAGCCACCTAGGATCACTTTATGTTATGTATGTATGTATGTATGTATTTAAGAGAGGGAGTGGGGAGTGCAGAGGAAGTGAGAGAATCTAAGGCAGGCTCCACACCCAGCACAGAGCTCAAGGCAGGTCTAGATCCCACAATCCAGAGATGATGACCTGAGCCCAATTCAAGAGTCAGACGCTGGCACCCCAGCTACCTGGGATCACTTTAAAGTATACTTTAAATGAGGTCTTTTTAGATTATCTGGAATGAGGTCTTTTTCGATTACCTGGAAGTGAGAATTCTGACTTGAGGTTATGAATTTTCCTAGAACAGATTAATTTTTTCTGTTTTGTAATGATGACAGATATCCTGTGATCCAGCCAGTGACTTTAACTCTCATTCTGTGGAAGCAGCTTTCTCATATTACTTGGTTCTAGGTTATTTTTTTTTCTCCAAAATCCTGTTCATTCTTCAAATAATTCAATTACACACAAACTTGTGTATATGAGAAAATTGAGCACCCCAACTTTTTGTTTTAAATTGAAGTATACAGCTGACACACCATGTTCCATTAGTTTCAAGTATGGAACGTATTGATTCAGCAGCTCTCTACGTTACGCTTGGCTCATACAAACTTGTTCGTGGCCAATGACAGCTCACTAACCTGCCAAACATTTTTTTAAATTAAGTTTTGTTAGAAACCAGGCATGTTTATTCATTTATGTGTTATCTATGAATGTTTTTTGCTACAGGGGCAGAGTTGAATAGTTAAAACAGAAACTGTGTGTCTTACCAAAGCCTAAGACATTTATTATCTGGCCCTTTACCAAAAAAATCCACAGATCATTGCCTCAAAGAAGTGGGCCTGGGCTTATTTCTGGTTTGCCTTTATACTAAAGGTGTAGTCCTTTGGGGTCTGCTATTAAAGCGCTCCAACTGGCGTTTGCTTCTGTACTCAGCACCCATGGAGCATAAAAACCAAAGCTGATGTTCACAGTTTGGTGAAGTGTTAGTGTTCTACTTATCTCTTGGTTTCATGAACTTGAGTTTTGGCCTGTAATTATGCCTTATTTTCTTGCCATCACATTGAGTTGTTTATATTTTCCCGTTCTTGTTAATTATTTTCAGTGGGAGGGAGGAATTGTTTTGTCATATTGAAGGGCATATAGATGTTGCATTTCTGTTACATGTGTGGTCTTAATGTATTTTGATCGTTTTGGTTTTCTGTGAACTATAAACTTCTGTGAGGCTCTTATGTGAAGCAGAGTTCTATGTTGCATTATTGTTTGTTAGTCACAATATTTAATATTTCCCAGTCTTTGTTTGAAGTGGCGTGCTGTGGAAGATAACTGGACAGAAATTGTCTTATTATTCTGCAACATATTTGTTTTAAATTATATAGGAAGCATCTTAATGATGGGTTTATAGTGTGTGGCACTGTTGGCAAACGGGAAGCCTCATCTAAGCAGATGTTATTTTATTTCTTGGCAAGCGGAAACTGTGAATGAAAATTGAGATTTGCCATGGAACTTCTGTTTCTCTCTAGTATTCTCAGAAATGAGATTTTTATTTATTTATTTTTTAAAAGATTTTATTTATTTCACAGAGAGAGAGGTCATAAGTACACAGAGAGATAGGCAGAGGGGGAGGGGGAAGCAGGCTCCCTGGTAAGCAGAGAGTCCGATGCGGGCTTCGATCCCAGGACCCTGGGACTGTGACCTGAGCCGAAGGCAGAGGCTTAGCTGAGCCACCCAGGCGCCCTGGAAATAAGATTTTTAAATGTGATCCATCATGTAGCCGCCTTCTAGGCTGGGAAAACCTGTAACCTCCTGACTTACAAATGCCTCTTTTGGATGCCTCCTAGCTGTTTATACGCTAAGCCCCATCCAGACAGCAGGAGCCTGGGTGAGATGCTGGGGAACTTGCAGAGTCTAAGTTCCTAGAGAACTGCCATTATCAGCAGAGCTTTCTGTGATGGGGGGCGGTGGGGGGTGGGAGGGCATGAGTCTGGATTATAATCAACTGGATTATTGACTCTTGGCCACTTGTATAGTCTTGATCAAGACAGCTCACATTTCTATGTCTGTTCTCTCATCTCTTCAGTGGCATTTATGCTTGCTGCCTGCAGAGTTGTTGGATGATAATAAATAACAGGTACAAAAGTGGGTAGCACAGTGACATGTAGTATCTGAGCAGGAAATGCTTGTTTCCCTTCCCCAACAGGGTCTAAGTTACAAGAAAGGGAAAAAGTAGCTTTTTTATCCTCTCTTACTTTTGTAAGCAATAAACAACTTTAGAAAACCTAAATAAATTGAAAGGTAGAAAAATGGGAAGAGGAGAAACTGGAAAAAGGAAAGACCCAAGTAGAAAGAAACATAAAGACAATGGAAAGGAAGGCCAGTCCTCAGCTTTCTTAGGTGGAGGAAGTGACCTGCTGAGGATTACTTAGAAGGTGGTGCCCAGTGGTCTGGTTCCTCTCCCAGTTCTCCCTCACCGATCCTGCGTTCCCCACCGTGGCAACCCTGCCTTTACCTGTTCGAGGTCCTTGTTCTCTGTTTATGGGACCATGGGTGACTTGGATCCAGCATAGCCCCAGGTTGCCCTCCAGGATAGGATTTCCCATGATTGAGATTCTGAATATATTTCCCTGGAACCCTTTGACATTCTTGGTGTTGGCCTCTCATACTTGAAGACACTTGTATTTATATATATTCTTAGGTATGTTTTGTGTTAAATAAACTCTGGGAACTGGCTTATTAGTATGAAAAAATTAGTCAATGAGTTTTAAAAACAATTACAGTTATTTACAATTAGTTTTGAATTGTTGGAAGACAATTCCTTCAAAACTGGGCTGCTGTTCCTGTGTCTATATAGACTTGCATTCCTGGCTATGTTAGTATACTTCAGTCTAACAGGAATATTTCTGTCATTTGTTGCACTTATACATGGCGCCAGGATTTACTCCACTTCAGTTCAGTAGAGTAGAATCCCACATTTTTACTTGCACAATATGAGGTTCCCTGAAGGATGGCATTCACTAAGTCTTACCTGCCTTTGCTGTGCTTTACTGTGCTTGCCTGTAGCTGCTGGGGAAATCAGTCCTGGCAGGATTTCCCAAGCAGAATTCTGGAGCGTCTTAGCCCCAACCGTGGATTAGGATTGGTGCCATCTGGATTTGTTTGGAGGGCCCTGACCATCTCCAGCCACTGGGCCCTGTCCCGCATCCTTTAGAACAGGCTCTACCACCTTATACTTTTTTATTTAAACTTTTTCTTTAAATTCCAGTTTATTAAAATACATTGTAATATTAGTTTCAAGTAATTTAATGATGCAGCACTTCCATACAATGCCTGGTTCTCACCACAGCAAGCGTCCTTCTTCATCCGCATCACTGTGTCACCCAGCCCCCTGCCCCCCTCCCCTCTGGTCACCGTCAGTTTGTTGTCTGCAGTTAAGAGTCTGTGTCTCGGTTTCAGGCTCTACCACCTGTGAGAAGTACCATGTCAGTTCTTGAGTTCACTCAAACTAAACTCCTTAGAGAATTTTAGAGCTGAAGGATAAACTGAGGTTTATATAGGGAACAGTGCCTCAGGGGGCTTGCATGTAAAGTGTTTAAGACTTCTGGCTGAAAATTAGTGAAAAGACAAATGGTGGGACTGAATGTCCTCTTTGCCTGTGCTGATGTTGGGTTGGGAGAGAAGGGAAGCGTCTGGGTTTGCTCCAGGCTAGGAGGTAGGAAGGAGCACTAGTCAGAGCCTGGGGTGGGATCCATCTTCCAGCACTGCTGTTTGGATAACTTGACTGTTGCCAGCTGGAAAGGAAGTGCAGGAGGACTTCTGACTCTCTTTTTGAGTTCATAACGTTCCCCTTTGAATTCTCCTTGGCACTTCAGGTCTGTGGGGATGTGTTTGGGATAATAAAGCAGGAAGCAAGTGTGGGATGGTATCTGCTCCTCAGAAGTCCAGCCATGGGGACCATCAGAAGAAGTAGATGCACCAGCCTGTGCATCCAGAAACTTTCTCTGGTTATAGCAGAGATGCCTGGCTTTCCCCAACTTCAGCCTTTGACTATTCACCCTGTGTAATTTTGACGAGGAAGACGGTTAAGGCAGTTCTGGAGTGTCATATTCTGTACCAGTTCATTTTAGTCACTATTGGATATTATTTAGATGTTGATATATTTGAAATCTTTCTGTAAAAATTGTTTTTAGATAACTTCCTGAATTGTTTCTATTAGAACATGGTACATGATTTTAAGTAATGCGAACTCGTGTAATAGGCCTTTAACTTCTTTAAATATTTTTGTAAACTTTTATGATGTGCTTTTAGTATATCCAAAATAGGAAATCTTTATTTTAAAAAATTAATGGTCTTTAAAATACTGAATTTTATTTTATTTTTTTAAAGATTTTATTAGAGTGTACGAGCGGGTGGGGGGGGCAGAGGGAGAGGGAGACTCTGCTGAGCAGGGAGCCCCAGGTGGGGTCTATCCCAGGACCCCAGGATCATGACCTGTGCTGAAGGCAGACTCTTAACCTACTGAGCCATCAGAGTGTACCCCTAAAATAGTGAATTTTAGATAACAAAGAGGTGAAATGCTGAGGAAGCAGAGGAAAAGTTTAATCACCCAATCACAGTAAAAATATTCAACAGGATCAGTGGTTCTAACAGGTAGACTTCTTTGGAGAGCCCCAACTATTCCCAGGATAGACCTAGTTTCCAGTTTCCCTGTATGCTATTCTTCATGTACAAGGCCTCCCTTCCAAGAGATTGCTTATAATTTCTTGGGTCTTCCTTGACGGTCCTGAAGTTGGGTTGTTTTGTAGTTAGTTTGTAATTAGCTCTGGATAGTTGTCATTTTTTAATGCTTCTAGTACTGGGAACTGGCCATGACCTTCACCACTGGTTTTATTCATTTGGTAAATGTTCTTATTTTAAAAATTACTTTATTTTGTGTTTTCAGAGGATCATTCAGCTCAGAGTACTTTTGATAAATCTTCCTAGAAATATTTTCTATTGATTTTCAGATTTTTAAAAATTTTATTTGTTTAGGAAGGGGAACCTTCTGGAAAGAGAAAAGCAGAAGATGATGATAAAGCGAGTAAAAAGCATAAGAAGTATGTGATCAGTGATGAAGAGGAAGAAGATGATGATTGAAGCACAATGTGAAAACATTTTATGTATTTTTGTACAGTTTATTAAATATGTAAACATGAGTTATTTTGATTGAAATGAATTGATTTGCTTTTGTGTAATTTTAATTGTAATAAAAATTTTTTTAAAGCAAGTCTCTTTTCAGGAAATCTACTTTATCTAAAGCAAGTTGATTTTGTTTAAACTTCACAGGAAGTCTTAAGTTTTAGTGAATTCCTGCTGCTCTCCCCCTCCCCTACCCCCTACAAAGAAGCCTCCTAGTCAGGGTCAGGTGAGGCAAGTGAGGCATTCCTCTGGAGTTCTGAGTTTAAGGGCCCAGAAAGAGCTTCTTGTGCTTGTTTCAGTTTGTTAGGGCTGCTATAACTCTGTACCACAAACTGGGTAGCTTAAAACCACAGAAATATTCTCTTACAGTTCTGGAGCCTAGAAATCCTAAATCAAAGTATTGGCAGGGTCACTCTCCCTCTGAAAGCTCTCGGGAAGAATCCTGCCTTGCTGTGTGTTCGAGCTTCTGGGGCCTCCTGGCAGTCCTTGGCTTTTGGCAGCAGAACTCTGTTCTTTCCTTGGCCTTTACATGGCTTATTTCCCTTTGTTTGATCTGTGTCTCTGTATGTCTCCAGGTCTTCCTCTTCTTATATAAGGACACCAAGCAGTGTGTTTAGGACCAACCCTATCCAGTAGACTTCTTAATTATATCTGGAAAGACCCTACTGCTAAGTAAAGTCACATTCTGAAGTTCTGGGTAGATATGAACCTTGTGTGGGAGGGTCTCTATTCAGCCCATTATAGTAATCAAGATAAATGATACCATGATATATGACGTTTAAAAAAAAGGAACTAATGCAAAAATCCATAATGATTAAAATGTCAGAATTTTATGTAAACAGGACCTGATGGCTGAAATTAGGGTAAAACAAGTGAGGACAATTGTGCAAGTACAGAGCTGGATGGATCCATGCTTTTCTTAAAAATTTGATAATGTATTCCTGGGTCTTTCACAAGAGGCTTTAAAAAACATTGTATTGGGGCTCCTCAGTGGCTCAGTCAGTTAAGCAGCCAACTCTGGATTTCAGCTCAGCTCATGATCACAGAGTGGTGAGATCAGCTCATGATCACAGAGTGGTGAGATCAAGCCCTGTGGTCATGTGCTCAGCAGGGAGCCAGAGCCGGCTTGGAGTTCTCTCCCTCTTCTTCTGCCCCTCCCCCTGCTTGTGTGCACACTCACGCTCTCTAAAATAAGCAAATGTATTTTTAAAATAAATAAAAAAACATTGTATTGCAGTGTGGTCATCTAGGTCACTGAGATTTTGACATCCCTTGTATTTTTCACTCAAGGTAAGTGTCTCACTTTTGCATCTCAGTCCTGGCCCTACTTTCTCACAGCATAATGGCTGGGATCCAAAACTGAGCATCCTAAGAGAGGGAGCCAGGTAAAAGCTATATTACCTATCACATCCAAATCCAACACCTGTTGATTAAAGTGAGTCACTCATGTGTACCTATATTCAAAGGGAAGGAAATTTGACTCCTCTTGATGGTTGGAATGGCAAAGAATTTTCAGGTATGTATTATTTTTTAAAATCTTTTTAAAGGGTTTATTTATTTTGGGGGGTGGGGTCATGTGCTCACAAGTTAGGGGAGGGGCCGAGGGAGAGAGACTCAAGCAGCCACGTGGAGGCTGACTCAGGTCTTGATCTCATGACCCTGAGATCATGACTTGATGAAACTGACTGAGCCAACCAGGCGCCTGTGCAGGTATGTTTTAAATTTACCACACACATTTTTTGTCTTTTCTGTGATTTTCTTCTACATAGACTAATTAATCTTTCCCTTATGAACAGAGTCTACCCAACTTCCTTTCTAGTGCTGTTGGTACAGTCTGGGAGTGCTGGTTGTGGGAGGCTTACCTGAAACCTGACTATGGAGAAAGAAAAATGACATCCAAAAAGAAGGTCCCAAATCACCAAGGTGCCACTTTTTTTTTTTTCCTCGTGTGCCACTTGCCTAACACCAAAACCTTCAGTCTCTTGCTGTTTCTTGGTTTAACAAATTATTAAAACTATGCCTGGCTTTTAAGAGCCTTCATTCTGTCTGTCCTTTTTAAGGCAATATACTTTGTTTTTGTTTTTTTAACTAGTAGAAACATGTATTCGTTATTAAGCTCTTCTTGTCTTTTCATCTCCAAACCCACCCTTTTTTTTTTTACCAAGCTTGGTGGTGCTGGGGCCAAGATTCTGCAGGCACATCTCATCTTTGCCAGCTGCCCCCTGTTAGGGGGCGCTGGAGAGAGACTGGAAGACTGAATAACAAAGAAGAGATTGCTCCTTCCTGTTTGTTTATGGAACTTTCTGGAAGCTTCCTGTCAACTTGCAGTTTTTCTAAGAGGGCCCACAAACACCTTCACCTCAGCAGAGGCAGTACCTTCCCACAGCAGCTCATCCAGTTTGCAGCTTTACCAGCACTTGGAGAGCCAGCTTCATTGTATCTCCCCGCGCTGCCCCGCCCGAGGCATCAGTGCCAGCTGGACACTTCTCTTCCTCAGGTATGAGTTTCAGCTCCATACTGTTAAGTTTTTAATGTTTAATAAGTCCACCTCTTCCTTTGTTCCCTCATTTCTAGAGGTGGAAACCTAAGTAAAAAACAATTTTTTAAAAAAATTTAATTCTATCTGTATAGACTGCTGGTGTGTTTTCTGTTCCCAACTTGGACCTGACTGGGTAGTCCAGGAGAGAAATCCTCAAAGATGTGATTTGTAGATGAGTTTGAATGCAGGTCTGAGCTCCTCGCCAATGAAAGGGGATGCTGGTAACGCATGGTTGGTGGCACTGCATCCGATCACCCCTCTGGTTGAGGGCTCAAGTGGCTGTTAGGCGTAGTGACGATACTGCGGACTGTGGTGAGGGGTGGGTACTTCGGAATGCCCTGGAGCACTTATGGAAGAATATTACAAGCTTAGGTCTTTAAACATTCAGCTCAGGTCAGGGCCAGAGAACCAGTGAGCTTTCCTCACAGCCTTAAACGAATCTCCTGTCTGGGAGGCAGAGGGCTGAGGTAGCTGAATATTAAACATTCACTTGTGCGGTTGCAGAATTGCAACATTAGTTGAATTCATAGCCTCTTGAAGTCTCTCATGTGAAACGACATTGCTAGAGAAAGAAGCTAAGGGTGGGATGTCTCTTTGGACTCAGATGAAACAGGAAAACTCCATTTGCTAGTCACTCTGTGCCTCTGAGAAGCAGTTTGCTTCCCTGTGTCTGAGGAGCCTGGGCTTTCCTTGCTTGAAAACATGGTAATAATGTTAGCTGTGGCAGTTTCCATTCTCCTCAAGACTCAGCCAACTGCATGCTGTCTGCCCCACTTGCTACCAGTCAGCCCATCACTAGGATCTCATCCTACCCTGACAAAGCATGAACTCCTAGCTGAAGAAGAAATGCTTATATGCCAGAAGAACTACAAGGCTTTGCTGATAAAGGGAAAAGCCTAGGGAATACTGTGGAACTATGTTCTAGGAATGTGAGATGAAGGACAGACTGTAACAATAGCTTGGGCCAAATGGACTGGTTTGGGGCACTTACATATTCAGGATCTGGTGTGTTAACACATACAGCAGGACGTGGTCCAGAGCTGGTTAGCTGCAACCTACTGGTGGCCTACTTGTAATGAAGCTTCCCTGGCATTATGTGGAGGGAATCCAAAGGCTTAGGGAGATAAGAGTGTTGGATTAAACCTATCTTGTGTGACCTGCATACCACCCCTCACCATCTCCAGCTATTCAGCTTCTACCCTGGGAGGGCCAGATGAAAACAACATCTAATATTCCATAATTTCTGAGGGTCATGACTGGTTTAGCAGGGTAGCTGTGGCTCATGGTCTTTGATGAAGCTCCAGGCAAGCTGTTGGTTGAGAATCCTTTATCTACAGGCTTGCCTGGGACAGAACGATCTGTTTCTAAGATGGCTCACTCGTGCTCTTTGCAGGCGGCCTCAGTTAGTTGCCCCATGAGCCTCTCCTTAGCAGTTTGAGTGTCTTCATGTCATGGCAGCTGCCTTCTCCAGAGCAGTGAGCTGAGGAGAGAAAGGAGGTGGAAAAGCCACAATATCTTGGCCTCGCCTTAAAAGTGAGGTTGTATTCTATTGGTCACATAGACCAACTGTGACACATGTTGGAGGAGACTGCAAGGGCAGGACTATCAGAGGCAGGAACCACTGGGAACTGTGTTGAAAGCTGGCTATCACAGCAGCTTTGCCTTCCACCAACCAAACTGGCCACCTTCCTTCTCCATAGATACTTGTCAGGCTCAGGGAGCAAATTCAAGGTTGGCTTTGTGGAGATTTGGTTTCTGAATCTTGGGGCAGTGTTGAAGTGATGGGCTAAAAACCATATGAAGCACCTCAGAGAAATTAATACTTTGTGTTTTTCTCCTGGCATTGAAGGTCACAGTAGGACCATGGATCTGTTTGGAGACATAGATGACATTTCTTCAGAGAGCGATGGGGACAGTGAACAATCTATTCCAGGGCAGCCTGCTGTGAGTATAATCATTAACCTCAACAGGTCCCATGGCTCCAAGTAAAAAGAAAGCTTCAAAAGCTGAAGTGTCTGGTTTCTACGGAGAGAGGATATTGATAATTGAGTAGTGGTCTGAAACACCCGAGGAATGGGTGACTTTCTCAGTTATGTTGAGAATTGTGGATATTTGCAGGTACAGAAAGAACTGCTCAGAATGAGGTTGATGCCAAACTTTGGGGCTAAACTGTGAAGACTCGTAATTTGAAAACCTTTAAGTTTTTCTTTTCATTTATTTATTTATTTTTAAAGATTTTATTTATTTATTTGAGAGAGATAGGTAGAGATAGTGAGAGAGAGCATGAGCAGGGAGGAAAGGAAGAAGCAGGCTCCCTGGGGGCTCAATCCCAGGACCCTGAGATCATGACCTGAGCTGAAGGCAGACGCTTAACGACTGAGCCACCAAGGGTGCCCCTTGATTTAAGTTTTCCTTTTCTTTTCTATCTTTGTTTCTTTGTTTCTTTCTTTTTTTTTTTTTTTAAGATTTTTAAGATTTTATTTATTTATCAGAGATCTAGAGGGAGAGAGAGAGAAAACAAGCAGGGGGAGGGGCAAGCAGAAGGAGAAGCAGGCTCCCTGCTGAGCAAGGATCCTGGGATCAGGACCTGAGCCTCAGGAAGACGCTTAACCAAATGAGCCACCCAGGCGTCTCTGATTTAAGTTTTTCCTAACACAAATCTGTGCCAGAAAGCGTGTGCTATTTAACTTTCTTCTCTGATTTAAAAAAGTTACTTCATACTGGGGGATTGTACATCTTCACAGTTCTGTCATTTACTGTCTTATGCAAACCAGATATGTCGACAAAATTGATATTTTTTCTAGTAATGCCGGCTAAAAGATCTTGTTTCCCATGGTGATATTTTTGGGGGAGAGGATGAAATTTTAGGGAGAGGCCTAGAGGGGTTGCTAACTCTTTTGTTTCTGAAGTGGTATCTGAATTTATTTTCAGTCACATCTGTATCTCCCAGTACTCTAGAAGAGCTAGAGCATTTTCAGTTTCACTTCAAGCTCTCACATCCTGATTCCTCTCTTAGGATGAACGTGGAGTGCCTCAGGACCAACAGGAGGAAGAGCGGATTTCTGAAACCAGAATAGAAGTAGAAATCCCCAGTATCAACTCTGATTTAGGAAATGAATTGTACTTTGTTAAACTACCTAAATTTCTCAGCATAGAACCCAAGTAAGAGGACTGATTAAAGTTTTTTTTTTTTTTTCAAGATACTAATTTAAAATATGTGAGATGTAAATATTTTTTCTTATCATAAGTTGGGTAATTATAAAGATGGGAGATTCCTCATATACCTCTGGAAAAGTAAATTTAGGATGTGCTGTGGTAAAAAATGATGAGTTACTGCTGTGATATTTTATTTTATTTTTAAAGGTTTTATTTTATTAAGATTTTATTTATTTATTTGTCAGAGTGTGGGTGAGCACAAGCAGGGGGAGCAGCAGGCAGAGGGAGAAGCAGGCTTCCTGCTGAGCAGGGACCCTGACGAAGGTCTCCATCCCAGGACTCTGGGAGCATGACCTGAGCTGAAGGCAGATGCTTAACCGACTGAGCCACCCAGGTGTCCCTAAAGATTTTATTTATTTATTAGAGAGTGCACCAGAGAGGGGAGGGTCAGAGGGAGAAGCAGACTCCCTGATGAGTGGGGAGCCTGATTTGGTGCTTAATCCTGGGACTCCGGGATTAGTACCTGAGCTGAAAGCAGATGCCTGACCAACTGACTCAGACACCCAGGTGTCCCTCAATGTGAGAATTCTAATGTGAATGAGTCTTCTAGCATTTGTCACTTACAAATAAACCGGCATGATAGCCGACAAAGGTGTTTTTCACTAGTGTAAAGCTGAAAAATCAGAAAATGAGATGGAGAAAGTTTGCTAGAGAAATCATAAATGTTCAGTGCAAAAGCCACTGTGACTAGAAGAGACAATGATTCTGGACAACAAAATAGTATTGATGGGTATTTTTTGTGAAGGTTCATGTGTATAAGCTCTTGAGTAATTAGCAGGATACTTTTCTTTTAAAAAAAAAAAAGTAGAAAGATAAGACCATGTCTTATTTATATTTTAGAAGACCTATTTCCTCAAACAAGGTTTGGAATTGTTAGTCACACTTGGATTTTATTTCCGATATTTTAAAATCAGATTTCAAGAAAGTATACTAATTTGCATACTTTCTTAAAATATTACATGAAGTTGTTTGTCTCTGTGACTTTTAACATATTGGTGCATGTTGTAAAGATGATTATTTTATAAGCATTAATAATATTCATTACAAAAATGGCTAATATGAGATTAAAAAATGGTTTTTAGACCTTTCGATCCTCAGTATTACGAAGATGAATTTGAAGGTGAGAAAGTGCTTGACGAGGAAGATAGAACCAGGTTAAGATTAAAGGTACTATTCTATACTTGATTCTTTTTTTTTTTTTCTTTCCAAGTTTTTTGTTAAGTAAAACAGATAATTATTTGAGACGAGATTATGAAATGATCTTTTATGTTTACTCTTTAGAACAAGGACTGAAATGTCTTTTGAGAATATTTTTAGGGGAGAAGTTACATACCCTTTTTAAAAAATCCCTGTAATTCTCACTTTTCTAACCTTTTCCTCCCAATTATAATTTTTCAATGGAAGTAATGATAAAGATTCTTGAAAATTGTTAGCTACTTCCTTTAGGATAAATATTTTTAGGTATATGAACTGCCTCTGCATTTTATCGTGGGTAGGTCCTTGCAGCTTCCTCAGTAGCATTCTCTCAGGCTCTCTATGGGATTCCGACTACACACAAAGAGAGGCCTTGTCTGCAGGCGGTTCCTCTCAAGAAGACCTGGGATGGCAGGACACTGTGGTGTTCTCACAGGGCTCTTGTCTTCTTGCTTCGGGTGGAGATGAGCTTCTGTGGGGGCAGAACCAATTTTTATGCTACCTTTGTGATTTGGAGTTGCCTCCTATATGGGTAGACACCTTTGAACTAAAAAACAGGGCAAAGTAGAAGTCTCAAGTTGAAATTGTTGATTTCTTAACTTTATATTCTTTTATCTTTTAATTTTTCATTTAATGCCCAGGACTTCCCTGTCTTACTAGGTTAGGCTTACTAGTCCCTCTTTCGTCGGGTTCACAGCCCTTCAGGTGTACTTGCGATAGGCACAGGTCCCCATTTTAACTGTCTATCCCATGTGGACCCAAAGCCTCACCCTCTCTTCTTTGGAGCTCCTGGTGTGTGTGGTAATCCCTCCGTCCTGCGTTATACTTGGATTCTGCTTCCACTGCCATGAGCTTGCAAAAGATTTAAACAAAATAGTTTAACCAGTATCTCTCGGTGTTTGTAGGGGGAGGGTTTCAGCATTGCCTAACGCACTAGTTCTCCTGTGAGCTTCCTTTAGCACTACATACCAACTCTTGGCACATGATTGTAAGTCACTGGAGGGAAAAAGAACACGCAATTGTTACATTGGTTTTCTAATGCTTTTGTGTTTTGAACCAGGTAGAAAATACGATAAGATGGAGGAAACGCCGGGACGAGGAAGGAAATGAAATTAAGGAGAGCAACGCTCGGGTGGTCAAGTGGTCAGATGGGAGGTGAGCCCATGATGCCCGGAGGGCCCTGGAAGACCCAGAGGAATGCCTGGGAAGAACGGGGTTCTCTGTGCAGGACCTTACTTTGGGGCCATCTTCCGTTAAAGAATTAAACAAATCTAGGCCTCGGAGATGACACCTTAGAAGTGGGCCCAGGGTGTGATCAGATTCATGGTAGCAGCCTCCTGGGGGGAAAGCCTAATGCTAGCTCGCTTGCAGGAGCTACTATTGGGCAGTACACACTGGTATTTTGGGACCAAAGTGTTTCTGTCTTACGAAGTGGTAGAGATTGGGAAAATGACAAAACAATTATATTTCAAGTTGAAGGATGAATTTTACCACCTTTGGCTTTAAAAGGGAATATGTTATTTACAGCACCTCTGTTTTTCTCATGAATTCAGGACACGGTTCCATAGCATTTTCAGTAAAGCCTATAGGGGAGAATGGAAACTGGGGGCTTTGTCGAATGTCCACCCCAGTACTGAACAGTTTCTTGTTTGCAGCCTCTCCCTGCATCTAGGCAGTGAAGTGTTTGATGTCTACAAAGCCCCAATGCAGGGCAACCACAACCACCTGTTCGTTCGAGAAGACACTGGTCTACAGGGACAAGCTGTGTTTAAATCCAAGCTCACCTTTAGGTAACTGTTCATGCTGACCAGTTGTTACTGGTAGTTAACGAGCAGCAAGGCGGAGAGTCGTGCAGAAAGCCTGGCTCAGCTCTGACAGACATGATTTCAAGGTGCAGCTCACCAGGCGCGTGGTTTGGTTCACCTCTACCACAGATCTCTGTTTCTCAGAGAGTCAGTCCACGCTGTCAAAACCAACCCAAGCCCCCCTATAAACCAAAAGACCAGTGAATGAATTCACGGTGGTCAGTGCACCTGATAGGAGGCCTAGGAGACTGGTCTTCAGTGCTCGGCTGGCCCATGTCCTTTGCCTTCCATGGAATTTAGCTGGGAGGCTGGCCAAGCAGAAGCCTGTTGTTGATGTGTGCACACGGTAGAGAAAAGGGCGAGATGACCACAGGGGCTGCAGCTCGACCCCAAGCCGACGGGTGCTCCATATCTAGCCTTTTCACTGGATGCTATTCGCTCTGCTCCTGCACACGCCTTCCCCTAAGGTCCCCGCGCTGTTGTCTTTCATGCGGCTGTCCTCCAAGTGGGGCATTTAGCCGACTAACAGTGTGCACAAGGTTTCTTTTTGAGGTCATGGAAATGTTCTAAAATCAGATTGTAGGGGTGCCTGGGTGGCTCAGTCGGTTAAGTGTCTGCCTTCGGCTCAGGTCATGATGCCCATGTTCTGGGATCGAGTCCCTTGTGGGACTCCCTGCTCAGCAGGGAGCCTTCTTCCTCTCCTTCTGTTCTTCCCACCCCAACTTGTGTTCTCCCTCTCTCTCTCAAATAAATAAATAAAACCTTTATAAGTAAATAAATCAGATTGTAATAATGGTCACACAACTTTATAATTTTTTTAAAGAAATTTATGTATTTGAGAGAGAGCGCACAAGCAGGGGGAGTGGCAGGCAGAGGAAGAGGGAGAAGCAAGCTCACTGAGCGTGGAGCCCAATGTGGGGCTCGACCCCAGGATGCTGGGATCGATGAGTTGAGCCTACGGTAGAAGCTTAACTGACTGAACCACCCAAGTGCCCCTCACTCTAATTTTTAGTTTCCTTATCTATAAAATGAAGATAATATTGACTTCACAGGGATGAGTGTCAGTTAAGTCAAATAATACATACGATGTCATGCGGTGCAGAGACTTGGTGTAATAAATGCTGTTCAAATCCAGCCTCTTCCCGAACTTTCTCGAATGGAGGTATAAGAGACAAAGGATTCTATGGCTTGCTTTTTTCCATTGTGCTCGGTGTTTCACATTCCATACGTCCCATCTCCCTCCCGTCTCAGGGACGCTCTCCTAAGGATCTCCCTTTCTTCTTTCTGATATGATGTACTGCTTTCTGCACTGGGGACTCCCAGTCCAGTGCTGTCCTGAGGCTCCTTGCTTTGACCTTCCTTCTAATCATATTCAGATGGAGGGATGCCCGTTTCATTCTTGAATCACTTCTGGCCTCTGCACCACCCTTACGGAACTGAGATTTCCTGTCCCTTCTTTTCTCTCTGAATGTCGTCTGGGGGTGGGAGGGTGAGGGGGTGGGGTTGTTTCTTTGGAAAAGCCTTTGACCTTACCTCCTGCTCTCCTCCTTCCTCTACTTGCACTTCGCCCCATGGGCATTCTCTGGAGATGGGACAGAGGGAGGAAGCAGAGAGTGAGGAGGCTCAGAGTGCCAGGACCCGTGGCCTGGCCTCCCCCTCCGCTGAAGGGGTAGTAGTCACTGTCCATGGCTGTTGGTGCGTTGATAGAACCACCTCTGACTGTTCTTAGTCTACAGTGAGGCATTCTTGTCTCCCAGCAGACCTCACTCTACAGACTGTGCCACACACAGGAAGATGACCCTGCCGCTTGAGAAGAGATGCTCGAAGACCCAGAGGATTAGACTCTTACCGATGGCTGGCCGTGACCCTGAATGCCAGCGCACAGAGATGATTAAAGTACGTCGGGTAAGCTTTATCCTGGGATTTTTTGGGTATTAAGAGCTGTACTTTCCAGAATATTAATTCACAATTTTGTGTGGCCATAACCATCTTATCTTGCTCCTATCAGGGAGCCAGCTTCAACCCAAGTGTGGCATGTCAGTGGCCACTGGTAAGATACAGCAAGCCAGACACTCGTGTTCTCTGTTCAGTTTATGAGATTTCAGGGGAAATCTGATAATTAAAAAAATGTAACCTTTGACAGCTATCATAAAACTTTGTTAGCCAGATAGCTAGGAAGGTCGAAAAGATGTTCCTGACTCTCTCAACACCAGCTCTGCCTTGTGAACACCAGTGTGTGGATGGCCAGGCGGAGGACGTGTGTGACTGTTCTGCTTTGGGGCTCAGGGATCCTCCCCTACCAGCGCCTCCCCGTCCTGTCATCAGGAGCTGTGGGGAAGCTCTCTGGCGGGGAAGGGCCCAGACGGGACCATCTGCTCACCACTGTAGTTCGGTGGAGCCCGTGCGCACCGGGTGTCTGTCTCGGGTCAGCAGACACAGCCTCCCTCAGGTGTCCACTGGGCGTGGCTGAGGTTCCTGAGGCTGCTTGCTGCTCTTTGGGCTCTGCCTGGCAGCAGGGGGGACACTGCAGCTCCCGAGGCCACGTGTGTGCCAGACCTGACTGGGTGGTTAGCATGAGGGGGCCTTCTGCCCCTTCAGCCTGTGCTCCCTTCACGCCTTGGAACTCAACTGCACTGAGTGATGACGGTGTGAGGTAATGGGTGTGGCATGGAGAGAACTGTTTTCTGAAGACAAGAAATGCAGTAAATCTAAGTTCAAGTGGGCAGAAAGGTAGTTCATTTTTTCAGTTAAAAAGGTTTGCTTCTTTACAGAAAGAAGAACGATTGAGGGCTTCTACTCACGAGACAATCCATCTGTGGGAGAAGCAGAACCAGCGGGGGCTGAGTGTCCCCTGCCAGGACCCCAGCAGTGCCTGTGAGGAGGAGGAGGAAGATGCTGAAGCCATTAAAAACCATTACCAACGGGAGCTCCAAGGTGAGCTGGGCATGGAGGTAACATGTCTTCTGAGGGTTGCAGGGGCTGGTGGGCTTTTACTCCCTGCCCCGCTGTGATTTAGTGAGGATAACAGTACAGAGGACTTGTATTTTTACTCTTTTTCTTAGGGCCATTTTCCCACAGAAAAGCTTAGCTAGGAAAATAAACAAAATCAATTAAATAATTTATGTCCTTGTGGAGGAAAACATGTAATGAGCAGTTTGCCTTCTTGTGTAATTGATGCAGTATTTAAATGTTGTAGTTTTTTGTTTTGTTTTGTTTAAAGATTTTATTTATTTATTTGACAGAGATCACAAGTAGGCAGAGAAGCAGGCAGAGATGGGGGAAGCAGGCTCCCCGCTTAGCAGAGAGCCTGATGCGGGACTCGATCCCAGGACCCTGGGATCATGACCTGATGGCTTTCACCCACTGAGCCACCCAAGCGCCCTAAACTTTGTGGTTTTTAATATGTGCATAAAAGCTGTTGGGTGTTTAAAAGTGATGACTCTCTCTCAGAACAAAAACTCTCAAATTGAAGTCATTTAAGCATGTCTGAAAGTTATATATCCCTTCTCATCAAAATTTTAAGAATGTTGGGGGCTCATTCCATTAAGTGTCCGCCTTTAGCTCAGGGTCCTTGGATCGAGGCCCTTGTTGGGCTTTCCGCCAGGTGGGCAGCCGGCTTCTCCCTCTCCCCACTCATGCTTTCTTCTATCTCTGAAATAAATAAAATTGTAAAACACAACAACAAAAAAACAAAAAGAAGTAAACTACAGGCTTTAATATACTGAATTTTATTATTTTTATTTATTTATTTATTTATTTATTTTAAAGATTTTATTTTATTTAAAGATTTTTTTTTTGTTTATTTATTTGACAGAGAGAAATCACAAGTAGACAGAGAGGCAGGCAGAGAGAGAGAGAGGGAAGCAGGCTACCTGCTGAGCAGAGAGCCCGATGTGGGACTCGATCCCAGGACCCTGAGATCATGACCTGAGCCACCCAGGCGCCCAGATTTTATTTATTTTATTTGACAGAGATCACAAGTAGGCAGAGAGGCAGGCAGAGAGAGAGGGGAGGAAGCAGGCTCCCTGCTGAGCAAAGAGCCCGATGCGGGGCTCGATCCCAGGACCCTGGGATCATGACCTGAGCTGAAGGCAGAGGCTTTAACCCACTGAGCCACCCAGGCGCCCCAATATACTGAATTTTAGATAGAAGAAGTGAAATACTGAGGAAGCAGGGGAACATATTTCAAGTAATATGATTGGAATGTCAGCCAGTGTAGAGTGAGGAGGAAGTGTCCCTCCTGCCCTGATCGTTGCCCAGGAGAAGCCCTGATTTGTGGGGCCAGTCGACTCGTGTCGTGGACATGGGTTGCTGCTTTGGGGTGGACTTCTAATGTGAAGGGCTAGCTCCCCCATCAGCTCAGAACTGCTTTATTTTTTAATTTTAATTTTTTAAAAAAGATTTTATTTATTCATGAGAGATTGGCAGAGGGAGAAGCAGGCTTCCGGCTGAGCAGGGAGTCCAATGCGGGGCTCAATCCCAGGACCCTGGGATCATGACCTGAGCCAGAGGCAGATGCTTAATGACTGAGCCACCCAGAAGCCCCAACTGAGTTGCAAATATTGAACCTCCACTTGGTCAGTTGGTGAATTAATTTTTTAAAATACATTTTTGGATTTAGTTTGCTAGTATTTTATTGAGGATAGCTCAAACAATGGTAGACAGAATTCCTAGAAACATTCGATATTGAATTTTACATCTTCCCTTTTGTATCTGTTCAGGAGATGAGGCCTCCGGAAAGAGGAAAGTGGGGGGTGAAGAGGAAGAAAATGACTAAAGTATAAAACGTGCCCTCATGTATACATTGTACTGACCTTTGAGGAATACAGGTTTGAACTGCGCGGGTCCACTTACAGCTTTTTTTTTTTTTTTTTAATATAAATATGATACGGTGCTGTAATGAATTTTCTCTTCCTTTTGGTTTTCTTCATAAATTTTTTCTAGCTTGTTTTATTATAAGAATGTATAATACATTTAACAAGCAAAATATGTATCAACTGTGTTATCAGTAAGGCTTCTGGTCAGCAGTAAACGATTAGCAGTTAAGTTTCTGGGGAGGTAAAAGTTATTCTCGGCTTTTCGACTGTGCAGAGAGTTGGCACTCCTAAACCCATTATTCAGCAGACAACTGTATATTGTTTCCAACAGTTTGTTTTAAAGCAATCATGACATGACTTGTTTTGGTTGAAATGATGAATTGAATCGCTTTTGCATAATCCTAGTTGTGAATAAAAAATGTTCAGAAGCAAGTCTGTGACTTCAGAAAATCCATTTTTCCCTAACTGTTCTGGGTCTTGGGTTTTTGTGCATTTTGGCTGCTCTGCCCCACCTCATCCTCCCTGCTGGATCCCAAGGTGGGCTTTGGAAGTTCAAGTCAGGTATCGCCTCTTCAGGATGTCCTCCTGTCCTGCTTAGCTGGGTCTGCGGCCCATCTGTGGATTGTCGTTTATTTCCATAGGTATGGCACAAACTTTCTGTTGACCACATGGCCCTGTGGTCTTGTCAGAGCAGGCACACCATGGGAGGGGTCACTGGATTCCGAATGCTTTGCCAAGCACCATGCTGGCCCTACTAGTTCTAATCCTCAGAATAACCAGGAGGCAGATGGTGATAGTCCCACTTTACAGACTTGGAAGCTGAGGTTTAAAGAACTTTAAGACTATCCAGGGACACGTTGGTGGCTCAGTTGGTTAAGTCTCTGCCTTCGGCTCAGGTCATGATCTCAGGATAGTGGGTTCGAGCCCCGTGTTGGGCTCTGCACTCAGTGTGGAGCCTGCTTGTGACTCTCCCTCTGCCCCTCCCTCCTGCTCGCATGCTCTCTCAAGTAAATAAAATCTTTATTAAATGAAATACCTCTATCCAAAGCTTTTTCCTCCCAAGTGAAAAAATAAGCACTCTTAAAGAAGTTTTTATTCATTTATTTGGCAGAGTGAGAGGGAGAAGCAGGCTCCCTGCTGAGCAGAGAGCCTGATTGGGGGCTCGATCCTAGGATCCCGGAATCATGACCTGAGTCAAACGCAGAGGCTTAACCGACTGAGCCCCTCAGGCGCCCTGGAAAGCTTCACATTTGAAGGACAAAAGACGTTTGGTGATATTGGACCCACATATGGTTGGCCACTCTCATTTGGTCCCTAAAAGAGCAGGGGCAACTCTGTTGGTCATGAGGACACTGTCTCCCCAGGGCCACTCAGACTCCTAGGAGCTGAAGGTGCCAGATGGTACAAGGGCCTGAGCCTCCTGACTTCCAAAGAGGACAGGCGTCCAGACATGCAGGAGAGAGTGAGCCCAACAGCCATCCCTGGGAGGCCAGCCAATATTAAAGATGCAGTGGGAAGGTCTTTATTCCCCTATATTTCAGAATTCTGAAATTCTTTAATTATCGGACACTTACCCTAAAAGATTGCTCAAACCCATTAAAACACATTTCATAGGTTTTCTCTTTTGCTTGGTGGATTTGGTAACTGGTAAGAGAGTGCTTTGCTGTAAAAATCATCTTTAGTTTACTGGTAGGATTGGCTGAGAGGTCCGTAAGACTCTTGTTTCTTTGCTTTTGTCAATTCACTTTTAGGGCCAGACCAGACCAGGTACCAAAGGTATTTCAACAATAGGAAATCACTATTTTTAAGTGTAAAGATGGTCAAGTATTGACAATTTTATATGGCTTAATGTAACAGACTGGGATAGAATAACTACAGGAAATAAGCTTGTCCCTGAAGGGTTATGTTAGAAAGTTTAGAACATAAGAACTAATGGGAAATTTCAAGTTCAAGTCTATAGAATTTTTGATAAACTTTATTGAAATTATTTCAGTATGATGGAAGTTCTAAATGCCTATAGTACATAGTCTTCAAAAGAAACTTCACTGTTAGGAATCAAGCTTTATTTAATTATCAGTATATTTAATATCAGTAATATTTGAGTAACAAGACATATGGAGCTAAATTCTAATGCAGAATAGAAGGACCAAATTACAATGATGTAAAAATATAAACTCTGCTTATAAATACATTTTCTGAATTTAAAAATAGTGAAGTATTTCTTTGGTAAGCAGGTCTTACAGTGAGAATGATCTAGAAAGATGACTTGTCAGAGCTGACAGTGAAGATGAGAATGATCTAGAAAGATGACTTGTCAGAGCTGACAGTGAAGATGGTTAGATCCAAGAACTCAAACCCTTGTCCAAGGGCAACAGGAGTGGTTCTGGTACATTGTGTATTTGGTTCCCGTGGGAGCCTTGTGTTCAGCTAATAGTATGCACAAGTGAAGTGGCCGTCAAGGCATTATACTAAGTGAACTAAGCCAGAGAAAGACAAATACTGTATGATCTCATTTATTTGATTATCTAAAAACACTGACCTCAGGCCTAGAATAGCCTGGTGGTTGTCCAAGGCAGGGGTGGGGTGTGGAAGACACCGTGGAGGTGGTCAGAGCTAGAAGCTTGATGAACAAACCCTAAACCCTGAGGACAGCATGGTGACCCCAGTTAACAATGCCGTATTACAGATCTCTGGAAAGTTGCTGAGAGAGTAGATCCTAAAAGTTCTCACCGCAGGAAAAATCATTGTTTTTAACTGTGTGAGGGGACAGATGTTAACTAAACTTGGGGTAGATATTTTGCGATATAGACATATGTCACATCATGTTACAGTTATATGTTAATTATATCAGTAATATTAGAAAAACATGGTTTTAAAAGAGTGAAGGGGCACTGTGATGAACAGGCGAAGGGACAAGACTGAACTCGCAGAGGACGGCAGCTGCTGGGGTGCCGGGAGAGCGTATCACCCTCCGGTCTGCGGGGAGGTGCCTGTGCGTCCTGACACCAAAAGGTAAGGGCGTGGGAGAGTTGCCCTGCGAGTACAGAATCCCAAATAGCAGATTTCATGACCCCTCATCAATCTCATCTTACTTTAATGGCAGCAAGGATTAAATAAAATGTAAAACAGAACATGACTAACATTTTATCAAAGCATTTTTCTAATTTTTATTATACCATGGAATCCCCTTTTTCAGTGAAAATACATCAGATACTGTCAAAGAAAAAAACAATTTACAAAGTTCTATTTACATTAACTTTTCCAGAGTGCACCTACTGCACAAAATGAGTGTGTGGAGTACTCCATTCAAATAACAGGAATTGGCAATTTAATGAGATAATTCTCCTTGAACTCTCTAATAATCCGCTATTTTTTTTTAAACAGAATGTTTATCTGGTCTTCTAAATGACAGGCACCCTTATGAAATGTATTTTATGTATACTTAAGACTTCTACTAGATTTAAGCTACAAGTTTATAGCACCAAAATGCATTTTAATATCAGTATTAATATTGCTTTTTTCAATACATACAATTTCATATAGACATACTTGCAAAATCAACTTCAGAAAAATATGAATGTAAAATTGTACAAAATGGGAAATTAAAAGATTTTTAAAAAGCAATTTAAAAGTGCAAAGAGTATTCTTTGATTTGATAACCAGATATGTTTAAATTGGTTAGCCTACAGAATGTTTTAAGGCCTTACAAAATCTTTGATTTAAAAATTAAGACTATTCAGAACCCTAATCTATTGCAACATTTATTTATTTATTTTTAAAAAAGATTTTATTTATTTATTTGACAGAGAAATTACAAGTAGGCAAAGAGAGGGGGAAGCAGGCTCGCTGCTGAGCAGAGAGCCCGATGTGGGGCTCGATCCCAGGACCTTGGGATCATAACCTGAGCCAAAGGCAGAGGCTTTAACCCACTGAGCCACCCACGTGCCCCATATTACAACATTTTAAAGCTATGTAGAAATACTGTAAGTTACTAAATGGTTAAGAGGTGCCAGAATCTTAAAGATCAAAGTAAACATCAGTTTTCTCCCTTATAATTCTTGATTTTCTGTATTCAATTGGATGAATGGTCATCTTTAAAGATAATTACGAAAAAATGTTTTCTTTAACTTTATAACGAACTGTTATGGTACAAGCAAAACACTGCTTCATACTTCGGTAAGTCATAAATGAAAAAGATATTACCCATAAGTACACTATACATACTGGGTAGGGCCCCACCAACCTATATTTAAACAACATGTGGTAGAAGGGGTAACATACTTCTCAATTCACCAACTTAAGGACAGTGCAAGCAAGGAGGCCTTGCTGTTAGCGTAGTGGGGACCCTTGCTGCGTGCTCGCTCCTCACCCTGTGGCAGGTGAGCAGTCTCTAGAATCAAGTACATCTCCAAAGCTGTATATGAAGAGACAGAAATACTTGCTAACTTCAAAAAAGAGTATCAGTGGTTTCTAACTTAAAGGGAATAGTGCAAAGTCAATCTTTGGCCCCTCTGAAACACTGGATACTGACTCAGAAAAAAATAAAGACAACCAATTCTTACGAGGGAAGCATTCACCCGTCGAGAAGGCTTATCAGCGAGTACACAAGATGCTGCCTGGCTCATTAAAGTAAACCGTCCAGCCCAAGTCAAACGGGTGACATTTTGTAACTCAATTTCAAAAACCGTTCTTTAAAGAATCAACCGACCTATCCCCCACTCTTAAATGGGATTCTTCCCTTTATTCCCTGTAAATGATCCAGCCAGGCCTGAATTCTGCTGGTCAGGATACTCCCGATTTCTTCCTGCCTGTCTCTTGTAGCTGGGATGGCTCTGCCGTCTTCTGCTCCAGGGGCAGCCCTGAAACAGAGCCGGAATCCAGGTCCAAATCCCGTCTCTCCGCCTGGGCAGGAGGCAGCCTACACGAGTACACTAGTACACTGTTCACGTGATCATCTGAATGCTGTGACCATGGGCAGTAGGAAGAAACTCTTCTCATGAGAGATTCCTTTTACACAATGTGGACGAAACAGTATACGATGAAAGATAATAAACATTAGCTTTATGAAGGACAGTTTCCCTTACTGGTTCATAGCAAGCGTCACGAGGTGAGGCATGACCATCTCTGCAATCCTGCGGAGCACGCACAATTTCTCACAATGCAGTGCGACAGCTGATGCCTGCTCAGGCCAGATGCTCCCTTAGAGTAATCATCGGTTTCAGTGACCTTTTTGCATGCGCCTCAGACGCAAATTCCATCACCTTTATCATCTTTGATTTCACATGTTTAATTAAACAGCCTTCTTTTTTCTTAAATAACCAAGAACTGATTCTATGTCTTTTACAGAGCAGAAAACAGCTTGCCTATTTAGATAACTATGAGCTTTCACAACATTTTAAATTACACAAAAATTTAATTATGCCCAATTAAAATAAAAAACTATAATGAATTTAGACACACTCTACTTTTAAACAAAGTACGTAACCCGGCCAAGCTGGTGACTGTGTTTAAATAAGTCTAGATGTTGCTGGCTTACACCCATCAGGGAAGCGTGGTGACCTGCAAGAGGCAGGAGGCCCCTTTGTCTCTCCCAGAGATGGGCTTGTACTCCTGAACAGAGGACCAGGTTTTGAGTCCTCGGTTTAAAATTCCGGCATTTTGCTTTCTTGATAGAAACAGAAAGCACACTCTTGTCAAGTTCATGTATTCTAAAACAGGGAAAGGGCTCCATGCGATGGGATAAGGAAAGAAAGCTCTGATGAGGGTCTTGTACCTAACAGGTGCAAAGGCAATTCTATTAGGTCCCTTTATGATTTAAAAAAGATTGGTCCTTAAACCGTTCATAGTATTCTATATAAATGATTTCCTAAACTTCTTTCACAATTGTACTTTTTAACTCATGACTCCTCACAGTCCATTTAATTAAGCTAAATTAAAATTGATTTTAGCAGAAAGAAGAAATGTTATAAAATACAAAATACCACCTACTATCGATTTTATAATTTGAAACTGTTAACAACATAAACTAGAAAAAAGATACATGTAGTTTAAAAAAGAAAAAAAAAAGATTTCCAGTCTCTTCCCTTCTACCCAGGAAAATTTTACATCTGACACCACCATAAGCTCCTAGTGACCTCTTCAAGTCTCCCAAAGATTGGATCTTGGTGGACTTAGGGGTGGTCTCCTTCGACTCGTCTTTTGCGAACTGTGAGAAAAAAAGAAAGTGTGTTAAAAATCCCGGTTACTTTTGTACAATGTTAATTGCTTGTAAGGAACAAGCTTCTGTACGATCCAGTTAGAGCTGTACAGAAATGAAATATCCATTTGTTGTTCACAAGCCATTAAAATAAATTCACATCCTTCATCACTGCCATGTGTTGAGAACTGAGGGGCTTGGGCACGCGAAGCACATGTCCTCCGCTCCACTGAGCTCCCACGGGAGCAGGGAAGTCTACAGCACGGCTCCACGTTCACCTTCACATCACTGCGCCCGTCTTATTTGTTATTTTAAAAAAACTGATACCTGTTACGACAATGACTTATAAATCACTATGTTAAATTTTGAAGTCACACTCAGCTGGGATTAGAACGTATTAAAAATAACGACTTGCATGCTCTTCTGACAACCCATTTCCTTAGTTTGTGAAAGAACAAAAATATTTTTATCATTTTAAAGGTAAGTGACTTGCTACTGTTCTCCAAATTTTCCTTCTAGTGTCTCCTACAAAACCAACTGGGCTCTGACAAAACAACAAAATACAAAGTGATGCACGCCTCAGCCCCTAGTAATGTGGTGAGATACTATCTGGAGAACATAAGCTCTGGCCACCAAAGTGATCAGTGAACTAGTCTAGTGGATGGAGCAAAAGAAAGGTGCTTATGTCTCAGGCGCCCTCGGCCACTTCACAGACTGGGTGACCCCAAACTAGTAGGCCATACTCGGTGATGGTAGGGTAGGGTCTTCAAGCAGACATTCAAATGATGTGCAAAAAAAGTTTGTCCAGCCATTGGATGGGTGCTAGCTAGAAAGCAAAACCTCGGAGAACTGATGTATCAAGCTCCCATGAGCGTTCTTCTACTTAGCTGAATACAACCCTGACTCTAATTTTAGTCCATGTTAACAAAAAGCAAGTCGTGCATGTTTACTGAAATATTAAGGGAAAAAAATCAGGGACTTAAGTACTCAAATACAAACCGGATTCATACATATAGATCTCTGAAAAATACAGATATACTTTCTTGAAAGACAAACCAAATTAACCCTTTTGGGTAGATTCTTTCCAAGTGAATGTTGAATTGCAGCAGGGTTTTAATATTATTGGCAGAGCATTTCAGATATTAAAATGCATGTCATAAGTAACACATGTAAAGGAGGTCTGTGACAGAAGGGAGCAGACCAAAAAGGTTGGAAATGATGTGGTTAGCTGGCGTGAGGACAGTAATAGGAAACTCAGAGTTCACATAAATATTGCATGTGTACTGTGGACCCTGTCTGCTGCTCGCAGCGAGGACACTTTGTAGCTGAAGAGATGGGAGTAGGTAGGATTATTTCAACAAACAGGAAAACTATGAGAGGTAAGACATCAGAATCAACACTAAAGATCTGATATAGCCCCACGTGCAAAATGAAGAAAACTAGATGCCTGGGGAGTGTATGTTTCAAATTTTGATCTTTAAGGTCTTTCTGGCAGCTACATGCCAGACTGCTGGTACGAGCACAGGGTCTTGACGCTTGGCGCCTTGACCTGTGTGCCAAGACCAAAACATAGGTCTGGGAAACGAGCAGAGGGTGCTGGGAGCACACACGGCAGAAGACGGGGCCAAGAATGAGGCCGGACTCTTCCTTACTCAGTGCCTACTTGCTACCAGCAGTTTCTCGGTTCAGCTGCTAGATGAGAGGCTCATAAATCTGGCCCTATGAACTCATTTTTTAAAAGGTTTTATTTATTTGTCAGCACAAGCAGAGGGAGCGGCAGGCAGAGAGAGAAGCAGGCTCCCTGCTGCGGGGCTCGATCCCAGGACCCTGGGATCATGACCTGAGCCGAAGGCAGATACTCAACCGAGATAGATCTCAACGACCCAGGTGTCCCACCTATTAATAATTCTTTGGCAATTTCTTTCTAAAACCCACTCCACTAATAGCAGTTCTCAATACTTTATGATCAATTGCAAATAAATTCTAACCTCACATCCAATCTCTAGAAGAATAAAAAATACAGGTTTTTTTTTAAGTTCATTTTAATCAAGCATCCAATGGTCAATAATGGCTCTCAAATGCTCCTGCCAAAAAATCCGAAGAAACTGTTTCTTCCCATCTAATTTTAGTGCCTACTACCAGCACTGCCTTTTTATCTGCTGTGTTAGCTTCCAGAAGCAAGTACTTCTGCAAGTTTACTCTGGAGGCAGCAGCCAGCAATGAGAGTCCATTTTTACAGACTGCATGCTGTCCTCAGCATATAAATAACTACCGTGATCCCAAATGTGAGGTTTTATCCATGTACTTCCCCACTCCAGGAAAGTTCCTATTCTCATCTCATGCCTGAAACTCTGGCTTGGCTCAGAAAGAGCGAGCATGAGGTGGGGGGTCTCCAGAGCTACCCACACAAAGCTGTTTGCTTTCTCTCACTTGGTTTCACGTCAGACCACACCTTCCATGTGGCCTCTGCCTCCACCTCCTCTATTACACATGGCCGTGGACACCCACTCAGCAGCACAGTGTCAACATGAAGCAGCCCAGGAAGTATTTTCCAAGTGTTCTCTCATCTTTTGGTATGCTGTTGATTCTCCATGTAATTAGCATGACTTTGCAAGTTACACTGAGAAAACACACCAAATTTCTAAAATGCAAGAGACTAAAATCTTCCGTGAGAAACGAAGTCATCAAGGGATAGACAGGGTTTGAACTAACACTCTTCACAGTAATTTGGATTGAGAAAAGGAAGCTGTAACTTCTTTACTTTAGAAACCTTTAAAGAATGCAAACACAAATATGGCTGAAGTTTAAAAGAACTGCATCACTTTGAAGTGTTACTCTCTTTAAGCAGCTGCCTTCGGCTCAGGTCATGATCCCAGCGTCCTGGGATCGAGTCCCACATCGGGCTCCTTGCTCGGCAGGGAGCCTGCTTCTCCCTCTGCCTCTGCCTTCCACTCTGTCTGCCTGTGCTCGCTCTCGCTCGCTCTCTCTCTGACAAATAAATAAATAAATAAATAATCTTTAAAAAAAAATTATAAAAAAAAAGAAGTCTTATTTTAATTCTTGTCTAAACATATCTTTAAAAATATTTCAATAACAAACACTAAACTTAAAAGAAGAGCCAATTATTAGAAACATGTAGAAACAAAATTATAAGCATCATATTCTTTAATTCAGCCTTGGCTGGAAAAACTTATTTCAAACAGAAACCCAAGCCTCAGCGGTATTTTCAGTAGGAGTGTGCAGCGAGAAGACAAACTGCCCAGTAATGGCTACGTTCGGGAGGCCGGTGAAGACGGCAGACACTTATATGCCACATGCTATAAAAACTTGGATCGAAACTATAAGCCATATTTTATATGTAAAAATGAATTTCTATGTAGGCCTGTTTGATAAAAAGGGCAAAAAAGTTTCCTGAAATGCTGAAATCTTTAATAGCTCCAAGAGGTGACTTGTAACTGAAAACAAAATTTTTGTTCCAGGATGCATTTATGTTTCTAGTAGAAAACTGTTAGCTTAAAGCTGTGAAATGTTTGTTTCAGGAGAATTTCACCCACGAACCCAGTAATCACTACAACTGTGCTTAAACTGAACTCTAATTCAGTCAATATAAAAAGGGCTGTGCAGATTTTAAAAACAAAGGCCCAAAATTCTGTGTTGAAACTTACTGGAAAAAAAAGTCCCTCTAATACATTAGCTTAATGACACAATTCAGAAATTTGATTTGAAATGCATCTGTCTTACCCAAGTCATTGTTTTTTGTTATAGCATTAGCTGCCCTGGTCCGGGGTCCCTGCTGTGTAAACTGATATCCAAATTTAAGGATATTTGTATTTTCCTCAAGCATCTTGGCCATTTCCAATTCTACAGCTGTTCCCAACTGCTGCCTCTGGAATAATTAAAGAATAGTATTAATAAATTAGATCAAAATACTTTTCAAGGTAAGTCAAGACTAAGACATTCAGATAAATGATGATTTTGCTGGTCTCTTTAAATTTTCCCAATTCTTAAACATACTTACACAGGAGAAACAAAATTTTGAAACTCAGTGTATGTTTATACAGACACCAAAAAAACTGGATTGCCAGAAGGAGATACCACTTCATACCCATTATTATGAGATGATTATAGTGTTGGCCAGAATGTGGGAAAATTGGGAAGCTCACACATGCTGGTACAAGTGCGAAATGGTGCAATTGCTGTGGAAAACAACGCGGCCATTCCTCAGAAAGTTAAACACAGAGTTATTGACCACATGACTTTGCAATTCCACTCCTAGGTATGTACCCATGAGAAATGAAAACCTATGTTCATATAAAAACTTGTATATGAATGTTCATATCAACATTATTCCCAATATTTAAAAAGTAGAAACAACCCACATGTAATAGATTATTCAGGCATCAAAAAGAGTACCTACCGACACATATCACAACATGGATGAACCTGCAGAATATTTCGCTAAGTGAAAGAAGGTAGACACAGAGACTGCATATTGTATCATTCCGTTTGTACGCAAATGTGCAGAGACAGAAGGGTTAATGGTTGCCAGGGCTGGCGGGAAGGGTGATGAAAACATTCTGAAATTAGTGGCGATGGCTGCACAACTCTATGAATATGTTCAAACCCATACTCAGAATGTTAATATTCTGGATGCTTCAAACGTCCTCATCCCCTTTCAGACCACCACCTTCCCCAAATGCCCCCCTTCCACCTGCCTCCTGAGTCCCCAACCCCTCCACGGCTTCCTCAGTTACTGCTGTACAACACTGACCTGATTGTCAATCTTGAGCTCTGCCAGGGTTTCATTATCTCTTAGAGCATCAATCAGCGCTAGAATCCCAACTCCTGTAATAAAGTTGGACTCTATATTTAAGCTCTTCAAATTTTTGTTCACTCTCAGCATATCAGCAAAAGCCTAGAAATTATAAAGAAAATACTTAGAGATAAAAATTGACAGTACCCAGCATATATTCTACCTGCTGTAAACAAATACAGTAATTAGCAGAACTGCTCTGATGTTTCTCATTAGACTGTTTTAGGCTGACACACAACTTCATAGGCCTCATACCTATTTTTCACACATGACCTGTCACGGTATTTAGATTTGTCACACGTAATCCTCTGTGGGTAATATTCTCTGCTGCTTTTCACACTGTTATGTTCACTCATACCCCACTCCCTCCTTTGCCCTGTCTCTCTCACACTTTCTCTCAGTTCCTGTGTAGGACTAACTTCATCAAGGTCTCTTTGGAACATCTTTTCTTACTTGGGTCCTACTGCAGCTGGTTTATTGTGTAGCAAAAATGAAGATAAATTATGGACTGATTTTTGAGGTTGAGATGGGAAGGGATGCCTAAGGCAGAAGGTCAGAAATGCTCACAGGTTACCAGAACACAGAGTCAAGTTAAAAGAAATGGCAAAAGAGAGCAGAGATACTGGAAAGAACTTGGGACAGGCATCCCTACATGCATACGTTTCATTAGTGACAACTACCCATGTGGAACAAATCCCTTATCCATTTGTATTGTACATACAATTGTACATACAAATGAAATGTATATACATTTCCTCAAATATTACTGGTGGCTGATTATTTGAATAAGTACTGCTCGGAAGATTTAGAAATAGAACATACAAGTTTCTGCCTGATGGAATTTATATTTTAGTGGGAAGGGAGTGGACAATAACCAAAACATGTTAGATGGTAAACAGAGCTACAGAGAAAGAAAACAGGGTAGACGGAGAGTGCTGGGGACAGGCGTGGTCAGGAAAGGCCTCACCAGGAAGGTGATGCTGGAGCAATGGCTCAAAGTGGTGACATAAAATGATGTGAAATATAATTTCACATCGATATTTCATGTGAAATATGAAAGGTGAAACCATGCAGGAGAAACAAGGGGGAAGGTCCTGCATCAGAAGCACGCACTGCATGTCTGAGCAAGAGCAGGAGGCTGTATGTCTATAGTTGAATGAAAGAAAGCACAAGTAGTGGAGCCTGACTCTTGGTTTCAGCTCGGGTCTGATCTTGGGGTCATAAGATCAAGCCCTGCGTCAGGCTCTGTGCTTAGCTGGGGAGTCTTGCTTGAGATTCTCTTTCCCTCTCCTTTTGTCCTTTCCTCTCTCTCTCAATATTAAAAAGAAAAAAAAAATGGGGCAAGTAAAGGATTATAAGACTACTGAAGGATCGTGATTTTTATTATTAGACAAATGGGGAGCTGCTGAAGGGTTCTGAGTATAAGAATGAAGTAACTAGGGGCGCCTGGGTGGCTTGGTGTAAGGTTAAGCCTCTGCCTTCAGCTCCAGTCATGATCCCGGGGTCCTGGGATCGAGCCCCACATCGGGCTCTCTGCTCTGTGAGGAGCCTGCTTCCCCCTCTCTCTCTATCTGCCTCTCTGCCTCCTTGTGATCTCTGTCAAATAAAAAAAATCTTAAAAAAAAAAAAAAAAGAATGAGGTAACTAAACAAGTTTTTTAAAAAAACACTTTTGGGGGTATCCTGATGGCTTAGTCGGTTAAGCACTTGTCTTCGGCTTGTGTCATGATCCCAGGGTTGGGGGACTGAGCTCCACAGCGGGCTCCCTGCTCGGCAGGCAGTGTGCTTTTCTCTCCCTCTACCCTCCCGCCCCATCCCAGATCATGCTCTCTCACTCTGTCTCAAATAAATGAATCACTTTTGATGCTATGTAAAAAAGGCTGGCTTTGAGGTGGGAAAGATGGACACAGGCAGCTAGCTCAGTGAGGAGGTGATCACAATAATCTAGATGAGAGAAGATGCTGAGTTAGACCAACCAGCATGGTAGTTGAAAAAATGGTGAGAAATGGTTAGATTCTGGAATATTTGGAAGACAATCCTGGATATGCATTTAAGGTTGTGAGAAAGGGAAGTCAAGGGTAACTCCATTTCCTTTTGTCTTGAGCAAATGAACGAATGAAGTTGTCATTTAGTGAGGCAGGAAAAAATGGTAGAGGGGCAGGTATGGGTGGAAGACAGGAGTTTGGGACCATACGGGATGTCTGTCAGACAGCCAAGCTAGGGGTTAAGGAGGTGGACATGAGTACATAGTTCAGGAGAGAGGTATGAACTGGGGATAACAATCCTGGGAGTCTGAAGCATACGCAGATAACACACAGCAATGAAACAGAGTGACATCACCCAGAAAGTGGACAAAGAAGACCTGGACTGAGCCCCCAGCCACTCAGATGCTTAGAGGTGGGGAAGATGGGGAGGAACCAGAGAAGAAACATTCAGTGAGGAAAGAGGAGAATCAAAGGTAGTGACATCCTCAAAGCCAAGTGCAGATAAAAGGTTCATACCATGATCAAGTGGGATTTACCTCAGGAATGCAAGGTTGACTTAACAGGCAAAAGTTATCAATGAATATACCGTATTAATAAAGGACGAAAACCACATGAACATCTCAATACACACATTTAAAAGCATTTGACAAAATCCAGCACTGTAGATCATAAATGGAATCCCCTGCAGATGTTAAAAGAATGGTGTTGAAATTTACGTAGTGATATGAAAGATCTCTAAGATATGTTGTTCAGCAAAAAATTAAGTTACAAAACAGTATATATTGCATGACTTCACTTACGGTTTTTAAAATTATAGGGAAGAAATGCAGGAAAAAATAAACATAAAAGAGTAAATGATGTCTTGCCTAACAGTGAGCTAAACATCAACTGAAAAGAGAGTAAATCTTCATCGTAAGATCGGTTGAGCCACTTTTGTACCATACCATAGTCACTATTTCACTACCATCAGTAGCAGCTTACTTACAACAGCAACGGGGTCATTGCTCCGCGTGGCTGCAAGACTGAAATGCTTCACGTGTGTGTTGGTTTCCAAAGCTTTTGCAAAATCTTTTAGAGTTGGAACTGGGATATTCTTGGAAGAAAATCATGTGAAATATGACATTTTAGTTTTTAAGAAATTCAGTTCATTAATCAAATGTGTTTGTACTTACTTTTTTTTTCATTAAATGTACTCAAATTATACAAGGGGGTGGGGAGAAAAAAATTATATAAACAAAACATTTATTCTACAAAGGAAGTCAAACAGCCTCCTTCATAGTTACTTGATTTCTCTATTATGTACATTTGCACAAGCTGCTGACCTAGAGGAGAGTATATATCATCATTTCTCTAGCATTTTGATTAAGGAAACTTTCATTATTCTACACTTAACTATTTGGATTATAAGACGCCAACACCTGAATATTCAAAATGGGTCCACTTTTCTACAAAGGGAGAGATTTCACTTAGTTTAAGCTATAATAAGAGAGATTAACCCTACACTACCTGAAATGTGGAAAGATATAGTTCTAGAAGGCACTAATTTATCCCTTTATTACCAACACTACAATTCCCTGTAGTTTGGTTATTTCCAGATCATTATCTGTTGATTTAGGACTGAAGTTTTTAAAAATTAAAATTAGTGATCAACTAGGAATGTTAGCTTTTCTCAAGGCTTGCTTTCTTCAGCTCACAGAAGGCACACCTGCTAAAGGATCACAGAGGTCTTATTCCCTAGGTTCTTATAATTCCCAGATGCTCTCTCAGCCCTTAATTCGGACAAATCAAGATTTAAAATGAGGAATTCTTAAAAATAGGATAAAATTAAGGGACGCCTGGGTGGCTCAGTTGGTTAAGCAGCTGCCTTCGGCTCAGGTCATGATCCCAGCGTCCTGGGATCGAGTCCCACATCCGGCTCCTTGCTTGGCGGGAAGCCTGCTTCCTCCTCTGCCTCTGCCTGCCACTCTGCCTGTGCTCACTCTCACTCCTCTCTCTCTGACGAATAAATAAATAAAATCTTTAAAAAAAAAAAATTAAATGAGGGATTCTTAATGCAGTTATTATACAATGAACAATACTCAAGAGATAATCTGAGTTTACTCTTTGGTAATTAATCATCCCTATGCCCTCCTAACTCATTTCTTCTTTACTCCAAGGAAGCATTGCATTTTTTTAAAAACTCAAGATCCCAGAAAGCCCACTGCTGTTTACTCCAGAGAAAGGAAAACATATGTTCACATGTTCAGATGTGTTTAACAGCTTTATTATAATCATTCTAAACCAGAGGGAATCCATATGTCTACCAAGTAGGGAATGGATAAAAAAATTGCAGCATATTCATAAAACAGAATACTCTTCAACAAACTACTGACACACACAACCACACAGATGAATCCCAGATGCATTATGCTAAGTGAAAGAAGCCAGACTCAAAGGCTCAAACTATTTGATTCCACTCATAGGACATTCTGGGGAAGGCAAATGAAGGGGAAGAAAACAGAAACGAGTGGTCAGTGGCTACAGCTGGGGGCAGAGAATGACAATAAAAGGGACTGACATGTTCCACATCTAGGGTAATGGCTGTACAACTTGTGCATTGGTCAAAACTCATCAAACTGTACACAGAATCGGCAGAATTTCAGTAGATAGCAGAATCTGGTTCAATTCAAGGAATATCCCAAGAAACTGGATTTTAAAAAAACAAACCCCGAATGACTAAGTGCTCTTAGAAGTAGGTAGTACTTTGGAAGCCAGAAAGATTTATGTTGACAGTGTGTAGGGTTTACATTTTTTATATGATACTTTTAAAAAAGCAAGTGAGAAAAATATTGTACTTTAATTTCTAAAATATAAAGGAATCCAAGCATACTGTTAGGAACAAAAACTTTACCTTGCAGAACTATAAAATCACACTTTATCAAAACTGCCCAACTCTCATCCTAAATCTAACTTACTTAAAGCACGTCAAAACTTTATTGTTTGCTTAGCACACATACCTTTATATTATTCAAATTAACTTCAACAAGATGAACATCATTTTCTTTAATTCTCTTTAAACTCTCTTCAACATTGGTTGGATTTGGTGGCTCATCAAATACTGGAAGAATCTTTTCACCTTTTACCACATCTGTAGGAACAAAAAGAACAAGAGTCTCACTGGCTGACATTATTACAGCGAATGCATTTATGAACTTAACGCAAACAACACAACACGAACACGCACATTCAATACAACTAACCAGAAAATTTTCTCCCACAATTTCTAAAAGATCCTTCATGTGTTAACACACACTTAAAGAACTCAAATAAAATGCCATCCTCTCGTATCATTTTCTCTGAGATTTAACTAGTAATTACTATAAAGGCAGTACGAATCACAGACTTAAAGAAACACAGCCTCAGTGAGAGGAGTAAGGTGATGAAGGACATGTGACCTCTTTCTCTTATGGTGAGTACTGTGTGGGAGAAAGGGAAGGATGAGGAGGAACAGGGAAGGGGGAGACAGACAGATAATGGTACACAGAAGAGTTACTGAGACAAAAATCCCCCAAATTACTGCCTCCTTCACTCCTATCCCCCAATCCTTCACCATGTAAACCATATCCATATCCATGGTGATAATACTACTAAGCAAAGCTGAAAGAGGACCCAGGAGCCTTGAATCCTCTAATGAGGTGTAAGTACACTTTGATGTGTATGTGAAGGTCTATGAACACATGTAACAAGCAAAGATTTTTTTTTTTTAAGATTTTTTATTTTATTTATTTGACAGAGAGACATCACAAGTAGGCAGAGAGGCAGGCAGAGAGAGAGAGAGGAGGAAGCAGGCTCCCTGCTGAGCAGAGAGCCCGATGCAGGACTCGATCCCAGGACCCTGAGATCATGACCTGAGCCGAAGGCAGCGGCTCAACCCACTGAGCCACCCAGGCGCCCACAAGCAAACATTTTAAAGGATAAGTTTTCTGGGGAGAAAACCTATAGCATCAGATTCATGGCAAATGACCCAAAAAAGTTAGGAGCAACTGACAGAAAGATTGACAGAAAGGGTCACTGCCTGGCTTAGTTCTTCCCTTCTGCCCTCCTCTAGCTTTTAAGAAGCAAAACTCATCTTAAGATGAAGTACACTGGGGCGCCTGGGTGGCTCAGTGGGTTAGAGCCTCTGCCTTCGGCTCAGGTCATGATCCCAGGGTCCTGGGATCGAGCCCCACATCGAGCTCTCTGCTCGGCAGGGAGCCTGCTTCCTCCTCTCTCTCTCTCTCTCTCTGCCTGCTTGTGATCTTTGTCTGTCAAATAAACAAATAAAATCTTAAAAAAAAAAAAAAAAGATGAAGCATACTGGTGGCGCCTGCGTGGCTCAGTCAGTTAAGCATCTGCCTTCAGCTCAGGTCATGATCCCAGGATCCTGGAATCGAGCCAGGCATCAGGCTCCCTGGTCCCTCTCCCTCTACCCCTCCCTCTGCTCTTGGTTCTCTCTCCCATGGTCTCTCTCAAATAATTAAAATCTTTAAAAAAAAAAAAAAAAGTATATTGAACAAATTCTCTCTAAGAGTACCTTGTTCTTTTCAAATTTATTACACGTATACACACATAGCATCATGATATCAATTTAGATGATGGTCTGAAAATTCTTTTCCTGAGGAAAGTGGAAAGAACTGGATATATATATCTGGCCTGGACGTATATATTAAAAGAAAGTATGCTCATTTTTTTCAGATTTATCTTGTAGAAGAATAGAGAAATTTCAAGTTGTTCTGAAAGGCTAGGTTAGAACAGGTATAGACTACCTGGAGGCAGAATTTGGTTCTATACAAGGATAAGCTTCCTCCCAGAGTTCTGCTAAAAGGACAGAGTGGGCTCCCTCTCACCTAAGTTCAGCAAGGTAATCCTCTTCAAGATTGTAGATCAAGGGGGCTAGAGAAGAGCTTCCTCACTACAAAAAAACCCTGAATGAGTTCTATCTCAATTCTGAATTTTACAAAACCAAAAGATTTCTTCCTCATTCCACAGAGTATGTGCATTTAAAGAGCACTGCTTCTGAATGAAGTAATGGATCCAGTAAATGGGATGCTGAAACCATTAAGAAAGGCTTATGGGAGACTTTAAGTGATGGATCAGGCTACTAACATTTCAACACACTGATGAATTTTGGCATATTCCCCAAAGAGGAATGACTAGACTTGATAGGCTTCCTAATGTGATTTAATCCCTAAGAAGCACTCTTGCCCCTCCAAACCCTCCAAAACAAAAAAATGTACCTGAATCTGAGTAAGCCACTAGAAAATAATCGTTTAGAGAAACATAGGAGACAGAGAAATAAGTAAAAGGTTACCACAAGGGGAAGATGGTAGCAGAGTAGAAGGACCCTGGATTCATTTTGTCCCACAAATAACAACTAGGTAACTATCAAATCATCCTAAATACTCCAGAAATTGACCTGAAAAGTCTGGCAGAACAGATTCTACAACTAAAGGCAGAGAAGAGGCCACATCAAAGAAGGTAGGAAGCGTAGAGAGTTGGTCTGGGAGAGAAACAGATCATGGCCGCTGCAGTGGGGAGGAAGCCACAGTTGCAAAGGGTGAAAGACAGACCAGCACAAAGGGGAGTGCATGGGAAAAATGAATCCCCAAAGCAATTGGCCTGGAAGTTAGGAGGGCCCTGAATTTCAGGAGTTCTTGCAACCAGCGAAGCTTAAAGCCTAGAGTTTTAAAGGTCAGTGTACTTGGCTGTGGGAGACCTCAGAGAACTCTGGGGCTGCTCTTGGAAGGAAAGCAAGCAAACAGTCTGTAGACATGCAGCATGGAAACAGCAATCTGAAGAGTGCCTAGAGCACACAGTGGGGAGGTTAGCTGCTCATCTCGGAGTGTAACCCAGAGAAGCAGCATTCACAGAGAAACCTCTCAAGGAACAAAGGAATTGGCAGGTGTAATTTCCCTCCTCTGCCTCTCAACATAAGCACAGGGCCAACACTCACTACCTAATTTTCTTACACCAAGTCCTGCCCCTTCACTCTCTGGCAGATCCGCCCTTCCCTGCCACACTTGCCTCAATCCCAGAACAGCAGAACCCCTCGCCCAGAAGACCAGCCCAAATTCCTGCCAATACCAAGTCTCCTGATACACGTGTTTTGCAAGACCTCAGTTCCAGTGGTAGTGGTAAGAGGTTTCATTTCACAAGCAGATCAGAGCACATCTAGTTAAAAGTGCCACATTCAGGCAGGAACCAAATGCCCACAACAGGCAAAGAGAACCTCTGTAAACAACTGGCCTAGGATAAAGTGGCCAGATAAGGATAAAGTGGCCAGCACAGAACACCAGGTCACACACAGCACACACTGGAGACAATCCTAGAAGCACCAAGCCCTGGGGAACAGGGGACACACCACATGGCAGGGCACTACAAGTCTTTTTATTTATTTATTTATTTATAATGATTTTATTTATTTATTTGACAGACAGCAAGAGAAGGAATACAAGCATGAGGAGTGAGAGAGAGAGAGAAGCAGGTTCCCCGCCGAGTAGAGAGTCCTACACCGGGCTTGATCCCAGGACCTCAGGATCACGACCAGAGCCGAAGGCAGATGCCCAACAACTGAGCCACCTAGGCACTCCACTACAAAAAGGAATTGGCATAAAGCCATTACCCTGAAGAACAGGAGATGCAGCTGACTTTCCTAACACAGAGAAACAGGCACAGAGACTTAGACCAAATGAGCAAAGAAATCTGTCCCAAATGAAAGAACAAAACAAGGCCACAGCAGGAGATCCAAGCAAAACAGGTAAAAGCAACATGCCTGATGGAAAATTTAAAGCAATGATCATAAGGATACTCACTGGACTTGAGGAATGAGTGGAGAACACCAGTGAGACCACTGTCATTGAGGTGAGGAATAATATACCACAGATAAAGAGCTCAAAAAACAAAATGAGAAACATGCATGATGGAATGAACAGCAAGATGGAAGAAGCAGAGGAACAAATTAATGACCTAAATGACAGAGCAATGGAAAGTAATCAAGTTGAACAAAAGAGAGCAAAAAGAATTATGCAAAACAAAAATAGGGAACTCAGTGACTCCATTAAACATAACCTTCATATTATAGGGCTCCCAGAAGTAGAAGAGAGAAAAGGGGGCAGAGAATGTATCTGAAGAAATAATAGCTGAAAACTTCCTTCATCAGGGAAGGAAACAGAAACCCAGATCCAGGAGGCAAAGAGAGCCCCCAACAAAATCACCAGATAAGGTTCACCCTAAGACATATTATAATTAAAATACATAGTGATATATACTAATTAGTAATACAGTAATATAGTGATAAAGAAAATACATTAAAAACAGCAAGACAAAAGACAGTTACAATACAAAGGAAACCACCTAAGGCTACTGGGATTTTTCAGCAGAAACTCTTCAAGCCAGAGGAGAGTGGCATAATATATTCAAAGTGCTGAATGGGGAAAACTTACAGCCAAGAATATTCTATCCCAGAAAGACTATCACCCAGAACAGGAGAGATAAAAAGTTTCCCAAACAAAAAACATACTATTATATGTTTTATACTATTATTTAATAGTTCATTACTATTAAACTTGCCCTGCAAGAACTATTAAAGGGGACTCTTTGAGTGGAAAGGAAAGACCAAAAATGAGATATGAAAGTAGGAAACACAAAAAGCAGTTCAAAGAAATTATTTCTGTAAAAAAAAAAAAAATCAGTCAAGGAACACACAAAATAAAAGGATGTAAAATATGACACTATATACCTAAAAGGTGGGGAGGAGGGGAGTAAAGAATGGGTTCAAACTTAAACAACGATCAACTTAATATAGACTCTATGCAGATGTTATATACCTAATAATAACCACAAATCAAAAACCCCTAATGGGTATACAAAAAATAAAGAGAAAAATCCAATTAGATCACTAAAGAAAACCAGCAAACTATGAGAGACAAGAAATGATCAGAGGAATAAATCTTCAGAAAGAATCACAAAACAAGTATTAAAATGGCAATAAGTGCATATCTATCCAATAATTACTTTGAATGCAAATGGACTGAATGCTCCAATCAAAAGACAGTTAAAGAATGGGTAAAAAACCAAGGTCCATCTATATGCTGCTTGGAAGAGACCCATTTTAGACTTAAAGACACCTGTAGACTGAAAGTGAGAAGATGGAGAAACACTTATCATGCAAATAGATGTCAGAAAGAATTTGGGAGTAGCAGTACTTATACTGGACAAAACAGACTTTTTAACACAAAGACTTAACAAGAGACAAAGAAGGATACTGAATAATCATAAAGGGAACAGCCCAACAAAAAGATATGACAAGAGTAAATATTTCTGCACCCATATACATAAAAGTCATTAACAAACATGAACTAATCAATAACAATACAATTATAGCAGGGGACTTTTACACTCTACTTACATCAATGGACAGATCATCTAAACAGAAAATTCAGAAGGAAACAATTAATTTGAACGACACACTGGACCAGATAGACTTAACAGATATATTTGGAACATTCCATCTTAAAACAGCAGAATACACATTCTTTTCAAGTGCACACAGAACATTCTCCAGAACAGATCCCATATTAGGCCACAAAACAAGCCTCAACAAATCCAAAAAGATCGAAGTCATACCATGCATCTTTTCTGACCACAATGCTATGAAACTAGGAGTCAATCACAAGAAAAAAATCTGGCAAGACCACAAATACATGGAAGTTAAATAACATGAAAACATGCTCATCAGTACTCATTATCAGGGAAATGCAAATCAAAACTATACCTCACGCCTGTCAGAATGGCTAAAAGAAAAAACACAAGAAACAAGTGTTAACAAGGATGTGGAGAAAAAGGAACCCTCCTCTTGCACTGTTGGTGGGAATGCAAACTGAGACAGCCACAGTGGAAAATAGTAAGGGGGTTCCTCAGAAAGTGAAAAATAGAACTACCACATGATCTAGCAATTGCACTACTGAGTATTTACCCAAAGAATACAAAAGCGCTAATTCAAAGGGATACATGCACCCCTGTGTTAATGTAGCATTATTTACAATAGCCAAGATATGGAAGCAACCTAAGTGTCTATCCATAGAAGAATGGATAAAGAATGGATAAAGAAAACATGGTGTGTGTGTGTGTGTGTGTGTATAAGTAATATTATGGAATATTACTCAGCCATAAAAAAAGAATGAGATCTTTCCATTTGTAGCAAACATGGATGAACATGGAGGACATTATGCTAAGTGAAATAAATCAGACAAAGAAAGACAAATACCGTATCATTTCACTTATACGTGGAATCTAAATAACAGAACAACAAACAAACACAACCAGGCTCTTAAATATAGAAAACAAAGTCATGGTTAGCAGAGGGCAAAGTAGTGTGGGGACAGGCGAAATAAAGGGAATTAAGAGGCACAAATTTCCAGTTATAAAATAAATAAGGCACATGGATGAAAAGTAGAGCATAGGGAATATAGTCAATATTATAATAATATTATAATATTGTATGGTTACAGATGATGACTACATTTATTGTGGTGAGAACTGAGTAATGTACAGAATTGTTCCACCAGTATGCTGTACACCTGAAACTAATATAACACTATATGTCAACTACACTTAATAAAAAAGAAAATCACAAGGAAAATATATTTATAGTTCTATACTGTAATTATCAAAAAGAATCCATATATAAGTGGATCCACACATTTTAAACTTGTGTTGTTTAACAGTCAAAAGTAATATTATTGGGGTGCCTGGGTGGCTCAGTGGGTTAAAGCCTCTGCCTTCGGCTCAGGTCATGATCCCAGGGTCCTGGGATCGAGCCCTCTGCAGAGCAGAGAGCCTGTTTCCTCCTCTCTCTCTGCCTGCCTCTCTGCCTACTTGTGATCTCTGTCAAATAAATAAATAAAATCTTAAAAAAAAAAAAAAGTAATATTACTGGAAAATTCACTTACTAGAAATAGCTCCAGTATGATCCCATTTTTATAAAAAACAAAAGGCTATGTGTCATATGTATGTATAGATATATGTATAGAACATGCATATATATATATGTATATACATATATATATAAGTTTGTATGAACACAGTATAAGTCTAGAAGGACATATACCAAATTGTTAACAGGTTAGGGCGTAGGGGGAGCAGAAGGCACGATGGCAATGAACAGAGACACTTTTACTTCTTACCTCATTTACTTGGGTATTGTTCAAATGTGTTACAAAAGTATGTATTATTTTGGTCCTTTTAAAGCACCCTATAAATGAATTTTTTTTAAAAAAGCCTGGCCTTAGGCTATTTAGTATTAGTATCAAATTAAAAGGTTTAGGGGTTGAGTCGTTCTGTGATTTCTCCTGAATACGATTTTATAATGTAGGGGTTTTTTTTGTCAACATTATAGATTTCTTGAAAATCAGTAACACTGAAAATAAAAAAATGTCAACAAAAGCCAAGTTTGATTAGTTTGTATAGTATTTACTATTAGTATTACTTGGTGAGGTGAGAGTAGTTCCAGTTACATTTGTTGACACATTAAGAATAAAATATTTAGGGGTGCCTGGGTGGCTCAGATAGTTAAGCATCTATCTCCCTTTGGCTCGGCTCATGATCTCCAGGGTCTGGGGATCGAGCCCCACATCAGGCTCCCAGCTCAGTGGGGAGACTGCTTCTTCTTCTTCCCCTCCCCCTGCCTGTGCTCTGTCTCAAATGAATAAATAAAATCTTTAAAAATAAAATATTTAATATTCTATTTTCAATGGTTTTCTACATCAATACTATCTAATTGGAATACATCAATACTATCTAATCTAATTTCAGGTACATATACAAAACATTCGGTATGTATATATTGAAGTTAATACATGGAGAAAACAAAATACATTTAATAAAGGATTGGAATTCACAATGGATTGTTAAGTACTTACTTGAAAAATGTTCTTGGTCGACACCATTACTGCTTCCCACTATATTACATAACTGGGCATTCGTTATCAAGTTGTGCATCCCAAGAATAGCTACAAATATAGAAAAAGAGTTACTTTTACTTCCATCGGTTTCAAACATAAATAATTGATTTTACAACCAAAAATTTCTGATTTTAACATTTTCTGAACATTTTATTTTGCAGCCAAAAAAGGAGACAATGTGATTAAAAAATCACCCATAACCTCTTTCTCATTAATACCCCGATTACTTCATCCCTTATTTGGATTTAGATTTCCCCATATTTATGAATTCAGACACGCAACTGAAGGCAGCCTAACCCTAAATGTAATTCTATACTTAGCTCCATCTGGTGGCTAAGAGAGAATACTGAAATGATCTATTTTTGCTGCCCATCTCACAAGAGTTCTAGGAACAATGCAATCTAAGGCAGATTTTCAACTTCACCATTTTTACATTTGTTAATCTCATGTTCATTTACATTCATATTTTAGCTAAGAGTAGAATACTAAAAGTATAGCTGAATTCTCATCTTTAAGATGAAAGCAGCATCCCTCAAAAATGACAGGAGAAATCTGGTTTTCGGTTTTAATGCCCCTTTGCACACATGTGGCAGAAGCTACAGTATGCCCCTGGCCCATTCCCCTCTGAGGAAAGCACCATTTACAACTCTAATAGTCCTCGGCATCCCAAGGAATCAGACACCTGCTCTGGCACTGCACACTGACTGTCCCCTTCTGGGTCCTTCCCAAAGAACCATCACTCTTCCTTTCAAACATGTTAGCTTCTGGGGTTCCTTGGTGCTAAGATATCGCCCCACATGTCATATTTTTCTACCCTGGTAAATGGGTGCATGCAGAGGCAGGTCGGGGAGATACCTGTCCAGGTAAGAAACCAGCAATGATGAAAACAACAGGGAGGTCTGGAGTGTTCCAGATATACTTCAGAAAGTAGGGAAAGTGATAAGGATAGCTCAGGACTGTTTGTCTGCTTTCCAGTTACTCAACTTGGGGTCTTCCTTTTTTTCCCTAAAGTTTATTTTGTTTATTTTTAGTAATCTTGACACCCAAGGTGAGGCTCAAACTCACGACTCTAAGATCAAGAGTTGCATGCTCTTCTGAATGATCCAGCCAAATGCCCCTCATCTTGGGGTTGTAACGGTAAAATGGGACAGTAGTTGACCCTTGAGAGACTTTTTCAACGCTCAGATGGGACAGCTTCTAGCTGCGCACCAACTGGTGGAAGATTTTTTATAAAAACTTTCAAATAATGTAACACGGGAAAAGATGTCAAATAATATATTCCATTAACATAAAAATTTCACCATTGAGAGCATTTTAAAAAATGAAAGTCTTTGCCAGATTTATAGAATAAAAGACAAAGCCAAATATGTGGTCTACTGATTCAACAGCACTTTACTAGGCAAAGGAAGCATCAGTATGATACAAGTGCTGGCATTCCCCTGCCTTCCCCTCCCTTCCCCACTCATTCACCCATTAGTTTTAGGAGATACCTGCAAGGTCACACAATTCTGTATCAGAAGCACTTGTCAAAGCTTCTTCTAATTCCGGATCAAGAGATATTTTTTCTTCTGTGAAAGTCTGCATAGGTTTCTGTTTCGGGATAAATATTTTCCCTATAAAATAAAGCAGTTTGTTAATTCTGATATTTCTATTAACTACTCATTACCATTTTACTCTTTTAACAAAAATTATGAAAAGTATGTACAAGTGAAGCTGAGGGAAAAAGTCAAGATAAATACCTACAATAATGTTGTTTCATCTTCAGATTTTTTTTTTTTAAAGATTTATTTATTTATTTATTTATTTGACACAGAGAGAGAGACAGCAAGAAAGGCAACTCAAGGTTGGGGAGAGGGAGAAGCAGGCCTTCCACAGAGCAGGGAGCCCGATGCGGGGATCGATCCCAGGACCCTGGGATCATGACCTGAGCCAAAGGCAGACGCTTAATGACTGAACCACCCAGGCCCCCCGATCTTCAGATTTTTTTTTTTTTGGGTAGAGGAGTGGGGGGGGAGGGTTAGAAAATTCATCTACTATCCTGCTCTAAGATTAGGAGTCTGAAAACACTTTGGGAAAATCTTTACCTATAAAATGGCATAATGATGCTTCACTTAGGAACTGTTGTGAAGCTAAATGAAATAATGCTCATTAAAAAAAAAAGCAGAGTGTCTGGCTCAAACAGCATTCTTTATCTTGGCTATATAGGTATTATTTTCCTTATTAATGTAAAAAACTCCTGTTTTAGCTTCATTCGTACTTATGATTTTCAATGTCAACCACCTCAAATATTGTTTTTTAAATAAATAAAATATACATGAATGCATTCATTAAAAAAAAATGTTGTTTCATTTTCAATATGTATTTTAAGTTTCCAGGGCAATACAAGGGCTGGCTGTACAATCTAGAATGAAGGAGGAGAAATAAAAAATCAACTGAGAAACTGTTCTATTTGTGAAAATAAAAATAGGCTCTTTTGAGAGTAATTATGAGTTACTCAACAAATACTGAATCAAATGATGAATGTAGGAATAAAATTGAGAAATCTATAAAACTTTTAGAGATTAAAAAAAAAATGGAATCCACTTTCTTACTCTTAAGCAACAAACTGTTGGCCAAGGGAACAATCAAGTTTATGAGCCCAGAAATTCAAGATCTAATTGCAAAGAAACTCCTGTATGTCCTAAGGGGTACCTGGAAACTTTAGGTCACTATTCTTCTAAGCCTCAATGGATGCTAAAAAAGTTACCTGTTAAGAAACTTACAGGTTTTTAGAAAACTAAAATCTTTATTATGTGAAAACTAGTATTTTATTACCACATGTTCAATGCAAGAGTGAAAACATGAAGGAAATGGAAAATGGTAATTATGCAATTGCAGCACAAGCTGACCAAACATGACATACTCATACACGGTGGGCACTGGGTTACCAAGAATGCCTCCGGATTCTCTCCCAAGACAAGTGAAAAGTCTCACTAAATGATCTAGAAAGGTCTACGCATACCTTCACACAAGTGCCAATTTCTTTTCCATTAGGAAAACTACCAGGGAAATATACAAGATTATGTGGCATGATGAATCTATGCAGTGCTCTATCAAAAGAATGTCTCTGGGCTTATAAGTAGTATAGCGAGTGTTGTCTTATTCAAAATATACCTCAACCCGTGCAACCAAAAGGAATCCTTCCACAACAGACTGCTTCTAGCAATCTGGCCAAAACTGTTCAGCTATTTTCTACTAAGTCATCTAAAGGACCTTAATTCTTGATACTATGTTTTTTATGGTGAAAATTTCCATTTGTTTCTTATTAAGAAAATAGTTTCCACATCTCTGCTGAAATTCCTCCTTTGTTTATGCATGCTGTGTACCTTGTCCACTAGATTCTTTGGCATTTTTGTTATAGTTATTTTGAAGTCCCTAGCTGATAACACCAATATCCGTGTCATGTCTAAGTCTTATATTGACTCTTATTTTCTTGAGTATGGGGAATATGTATCTTAAGATCTTTGGCTGCATGCTAGGCATTTTTATATAGAAGTATAGCAGAGACTGAAGGAAATGATATTTCTTCTTAGAGGCATGTCCTGTAGGTCAGGGCTGAATCAATATGCTCTACAGTTGAGCTGAATCTGGGCTTTGTCACTTTAGTTTGAGTCAGTTCCTCACTGGCTTCAAACATTCTGAATATAGGATCAGGACTATCTCTCCAGGAAACCCTCAGATTACAACCCCCATGGGGTTCTGGAGATCTGTGCTCCCTCCCTCCTTTTTTGAACTATGAACTGTGAGGAGTTTCTACTGATATGAAGCCCAGGCTGCCAACTTTCTGACTGAATGGGGAGCTGCCCTTGTTTTCCTGTCCCACCCCCTGATTTCTGGGCTTTGGCAGATCTCTCAGGCCCCCTCACCTAGTCTACTCTACACTCTGTGAAGTTGGGGTTGGCCTGGAAGGGTTTTCTCCCAGCCCTCCTGCCTCTCTGAGCTGAAAACCTATACCTCAGGAATTTTCTCTCAGCTCTGCTTCACTGCCTTTGTTCTTCTAATATCCTTAGCACTAAATGAAGACCTAAGGGAAAGAAGTGGGGGTAGTGCAATCTTAGCATCTCTAAAGCTGCACTGTCCAATATAGTAGCCACTAGCCACATCTGATTATTTAAATTTAAATTTAATTAATTAAAATTAGAAATTCAGTTCCTCAGTCATACTAGGCACATTTCAAGTATCTGATAGCTACATTTGGCTAGCATGTAGCCACCACACTGGTTAGCACAGACACTGAACATTTCCATTGTGGCAGAAAGTTCTAGTGGATAGCACTGCTGTAGCAGTGCTTCTCTGGATTTCTAATCTATCACCTAATCCAAACATAATCATTAGAAGTTTATTAAAAATTAGGCTGACTTCTCCTGATTCCTTTCTATGATGGTTTTCTGCTTCTCCCTACATTTCAGTCAGCCAAGAGAGAAGTACGTCACTGATCTAATGGAGGGCTTGTCACTTTCTAAAGTCATTTAGGTTTGTGTCCTCAAGTTCTCTGATAGATTTTTAAAAACGATAATGATGTACTTATACTGCTTGTCTGGGTTAGTACATAAGAACAATAGTCTCTTGTAACTTTCTACATTTGGGTTAGAAGTCTTTCTGGTTAAGCATTATTTTAAAAATGGCATTTGGTCAATCCACAATATATTTGTATTAGTAAGGATGTTTTTAACTGCAGGTAATATAATACTCAATGAAAAGTGGTTTAAGGGTGCCTAGGTGGCTCAGTCGGTTGGACATTTGCCTTAGGCTCAGGTCATGATCCCAGAGTCCTGGGATTGGGCCCCACATTTGGCTCCCTGCTCAGTGGGAAGCCTGCTCCTCCCTTTCCCTCTGTCTGCCACTTCCCCCGTCTTTTGCTCTCTCTGTCTCTGTCAAATAAATAAATAAAATCTTAAAAAAAAAAAAAAAGTGGTTTAAACTGGTGTGTCTCAGGCTTTCATGTGCACCTCACTCACCTGGTGATCTTATTAAAGTACAAATTTTGATCAGTAGGTCTCACATGGGATCTGAGTTTCTGTATCTAACTAATCTCCAAAATGATGCCAATACTGACCCACAGACCATTTTGAAAGCAGCAAGACTTCAAACAATAAGTATTTTTATAATCTCAGTAAGTCCACACATAGGTGGTTGTAGGGTTGGTTGAGTGGCTCAGTGTTGACATCAAGGCCCAGGATCTTTCCATTCTTCTCTTTGGTTATAATCAGCATAAAGGCCTTTGTTCTCAGGCGATTAGTCTCAAAATGATTTCTGCAACACTAAGTATCAAGACCTCATGTGACAAGGTCAGGGCAAGAAGGAGGGACATAATTTTTATAAGGAAATCTTTATAAGGAAAACCGTGCAGACTTCTCCTCAGGTTTCTCTGGCCAGAACTGGTCATATGTCCAACTGCAGGGGTGGCATTTTCATTCTATTTCAGAGACAGGTTCTGCCAGTAAGGCTGAAGGGATCTGTGAATTGTTACTGAAAATGCCAACCACAGAGTGTGTCCAATATTAAACTGGATGCAGGACAGCTCTGTGCTTCCTTGATTCCCTGAACATTTTGCTATAGCTACACAGACACATTCTGCTTATTTGTCTTCTGTAAAATTTACAAGGACATGGTTTTTGTTCTCTGTTTATCTCTACATCCTTGCCTAGTGCACAGCAGGCAAGCCAATTTGTAGAATAAATAATTTGGTGATCACCTCCAGTTCAACTACATAATTTTATAAAGCATAATTTAAATACCCTGGTTCTAAGTTACACGGCAAAGTGAACACTAGAACACAGGTTCCCAAACTCCGAATCCAGTGTTTCTTCCAATAAACTGGTAGTTTTCAAACTTAACTTTTTTAGCAGGAAACATTCCCCCTCTTATAGCTATATATATGATGGTATCCATAACTGATCTTCTTCGTACCAAATTTTGGAGTTCTGATGATTATTAGATAATCTTTTATTCTTGGTTGGCAAAGGCAAATCCAAATCATTACATCCTGATAACTCCATAGTACTTTTCTCAGTGGTTTGACAGTATAATTTTTTTTTTAAAGATTTTATTTATTTATTTGACAGAGAGAGATCACAAGTAGGCAGAGAGAGAGAGAGAGGAGGAAGCAGGCTCCCTGCTGAGCAGAGAGCCCGATGCAGGACTCGATCCCAGGACCCTGAGATCATGACCTGAGCCGAAGGCAGCAGCTTAACCCACTGAGCCACCCAGGCGCCCCTGACAGTATAATTTTTTTTTTTAAGGTTTTTATTTATTTGACAGAACACAAGCAGGGGGAGCAGCAGAGAGAAGAGGAGAAGCAGACTCCCCACTGAGCAGGGAGCCTGATGCAGGGCTTGATCCCAGGACCCTGGGATCATGACCTGAGCCGAAGACAGATGCCCAACCAACTTGAGCCACCTAGGTGCCCAGTTGACAGTATAATTAAAGTGGCTTGGACTTCATGACTTTAATTGTCATTTCAGGATAATTACGTTATCCTGAGCTCAGTCTCACCTGCATTTTCAACAGTCTATGGCAGGAGTTTTAGAGACTGGCTGCACACTGGATTCACCTGGGGGACTTTAAAAAATTCTGATGTCTAAGTCCCACTCCAGCGATTTTGATTTAATTGGTCTGGTGAGCTGTATGAGACAGCTGGATTTTTAAAAGCTCTCTAGGGATTCTAATGCATAGCAGTCAAGGTTGAGAACCACTAGGTTATGGTATTCACTTACTAAACAAAACTACACAAGCTATCAAATAGCTGCCCATGTCTTATTCTAGGGACCAATGGAATCTAAAGCATCATAAAAATCTAAAATGTTTATTTTTGTTATCCTCATCTACATTCCATAGAGGCATTATTAATATCTAATTTTTCCCATACATAAACTTTTGCTAATACTTACAAATACAAAATGTATCTCATCATAAAAAACAATAAAGCAAAACAACAAAATTTCAAAAGACTTACGGAAATGTTCCTGTGATACAGAATTTTACTGTTAATTTATACAGCTCTGAGACAGTTTGGTACCTCACCCGGCACTCCTCTTTAAAATAAATTCTCTGTATATAGACATTTTTGTTGTAGGCGTATTCAGCCTGTACAATATTTTAACAATATAAAAATAATTACTTCATATTTCTTCATGGTTAGTTTAACACTAACACTGTAACAATGATCTTTTAATGCACATATACAAAATCTAATCATAGAAAACTAACAGTACCTAAGGAGACCCTCCAAATTAATTTATAGACCTAAACAATCCCTTTCAAAATCTCAGCTGACTTCTTTGCAGACAGTGAGAAGGTAATGCTAAAACTCACAGAAATCCAAGGGATCCAAGACAGCCAAATAATCTTGAAAAAAAAGAGAACAAACTGGACTTACGGTTTCCAATTTCAAAACTTAATACAAAGCTATTGTAATCAAGACAATATTATGTTGCATCAGGAAAGACATCTAGATCAATGGAATAGAACTGAGAGTCCAGAAATAAACCCTTTATGTTTATGGTCAATTGAATGTCTACAAGGGTACCAAGACGATTCAATGGAGAAAGAATTGTCTTTTCAACAAATGGTGCTAGGAGAACTGCATCGCTATATGAAAAAGAATGAAGTCAATCCCCTACCTCTTACCATACAGAAATATTAATTCAAAATGGATTATAGACCTAGATTTAAAAACTGAAACTGTAACAATCTAAGGAAAAGCTGTAAGAGTAAATCTCCATGACCCTGTGTTAGGCAAAGGTTTTTGGATATGATATCACAAGCACAAATGACATAAATAAATAAATAAATAATTGAACTATACCAAAATTTACAACTTTTGTGGGGCAAATGATGCCACCAAGAAAGTGAAGAGAAGGGGCACCTGGGTGGCTCAGTGGGTTAAGCCTCTGCCTTCGTCTCTGGTCATGATCTCAGGGTCCTGGGATCGAGTCCTGCACTGGGCTCTCTGTTCAGCGGGAAGCCTGCTCCCCCCTGCCCTCTGCCTGCCTCTCTGCCTACTTGTGATCTCTGTCTGTCAAATAAATAAATAAAATCTTTTTTAAAAAATTAGTTAAAAAAAAAAAGAAAGTGAAGAGAAAAGTTACAGAATGGTTAAAAAATAAAATAAAATCATGTGCCTGATAAGGAACTTGTATCCAGAACATAAAAGAAAGCTCATCAACAGTAAGTCAATGACTGATGTAAAACATCAGGAATTTTTTTAAGGTTTTATTTTATTTTATTTATTTTTTTTTAAAGATTTTTTATTTATTTATTTGACAGAGAGAGATCACAAGTAGACGGAGAGGCAGGTAGAGGGAGAGAGAGAGAGAGAGAGAGAAGCAGGCCCCCTGCTGAGCAGAGAGCCCGATGCGGGACTCGATCCCAGGACCCTGAGATCATGACCTGAGCCGAAGGCAGCGGCTTAACCCACTGAGCCACCCAGGCGCCCCTTATTTTATTTTATTTTTTTAAAGATTTTATTTATTTATTTGACAAACAGAGATCACAAGTAGGCAGGGAGGCAGGCAGAGAGAGAGGAAGAAACAGGTTCCCCACCAGGCAAAGAGCCCGACGCGGGGCTCGTCCCAGGACCCTGGGATGATGACCTGAGCCGAAGGCAGAGGCTTTAACTCACTGAGCCACCCAGGCGCCCCTAAGGTTTTATTTTAATCACTCAGTGCTCATCATAACAAATGCATTACTTAATCCTCATCACCTATTTTACCCATGCCCCTACCCACCCCCCTTCTGGTAACCATTAATTAGTTTCTTCTCTATAGTTAAGAATCTTTTTCGTGGTTTGTCTGTTTTTACCTCTTTGTTCAACTGTTCTGTTTCTTAAATTCCATATATGAGTGATATCATACGGTATTTGTCTTTGACTGACTTATTTCACTTAGCATTATACTCTGTAACTCCATCCAAGTCACTGCAAATGGCAAAATATCATTCTTTTTTATGGCTGAGTAATATTTGTGTGTATGTGTGTGAGAGAGAGAGATCTGCTTTATCCATTCATCTACTGGTTGACACTTGGGCTATTGTACATAATGCTGCTATAAACTTAAGTGTGGATATATTCCTTTGAATTTGTGTTTTTGTATTCTTTGGGTAAATAACTAGTGCGATTACTAGATCATAGGTTAGTTCCATTTTTAACTTTTTGAGGAACCCTCATACTCATAATGATACACCAGTTTGCATTCCCACCAACAGTGCAAGATGGTTCCTTTTCTCCACATCCTTGCCAACACTTGAGTCTTGTGTTTTTGATTTTAGCCATTCTGACAGGTATGAGGTGATAAAACTGTAGTTTTAATTTGCATTTCCCTGATGATGAGTTATGTTGAGCATGTTTTCATGTGTTTGTTGGCCATCTATACGTCTTCTTTGAAGAAATGTCTGTTCATGTCTTCTGCCCATTTTCTAAGTAAGTGTTTGGTTTTGGGGTGTTCAGATGTGTGAGTTATTTCTATACTTTGGATACTAACCCTTCATCAGATAGATCATTTGCAAATATCTTCTCCCATTCAGTAGGTTGTCTTTTTTTTTTTTTTTAAGATTTTATTTATTTATTTGACAGAGAGATCACAAGCAGGCAGAGAGGCAGGCAGAGAGAGAGAGAGAAGGAAGCAGGCTCCCCGCTGAGCAGAGAGCCCGATGCGGGGCTCGATCCCAGGACCCTGGGACCATGACCTGAGCCGAAAGCAGAGGCTTTAACCCACTGAGCCACCCAGGTGCCCCAGTAGGTTGCCTTTTAATTATGTTGTTCTTTTTGTGCAGAAGCTTTTTATTTTGATGTAGTCCCAATACTGTATTTTTGCTTTTGTTTCTCTGTCCTCAAAGGACCTAGCAAAATAATTTTTAAAAACCTAATTTCAAAATGGGCAAAAGATTTGAACAGACATTTCTCCAAAGAAGATACACAGATGTCTAACAGCACATGAAAAAAAATGTTCAATGTCATTAGTCATTGGAGAAATGCAAATCAAAACCACAACACATTATCACTTCACACCTACTAGCATGACTACAATCAAAAGGACAGACAAGTGACGAGGACGTGGAGAAACTGGAACCGTAATATACTGCTGATGGGAATATAAAATGATGCAGCCACTTTGGAACAGTTTGGCAGCTCTTCAATTGTTAAACATAGTTAACATATGACCCAGTAATTCTATTCCTAAGCATACACCTAAGAGAAATCAAAACATGTGTCTACACAACAACTTGTACACAGATATTCACAGCATTATCCATAATAGCTAAAAAGTGAAACAATCCAAATGTCCATCAACTGATGACATTTATTCATACAATGACATATGATTCAGCCATAAAAAGAAACAAAGCACTGATACATGCCACAACAGGGGTGAAACCCCCAAATATTTTGCTAAATGAAAAAAGCTCATCATAAATACAGATTGCATGATTCTATTTATACAAAATGTCCAGACAGGCAAATTTAAAGAGATAGAAAGTAGATCAGTGGTTTCCTAGGGCTAGAAATAGAGTGAGAAATTGACTGCCAGTGAGTGAGTGAGACTGACTGCTAATGGGTAGGTACATTATTTGTTTTTGGGTGATGAAGATGTTCTAACCTGAAGACTGTGGTGACAGTTGCACAACTCTGCAATATACTAAAAACCATTAAATTGTATACTCCAAACGGGTAGTGTTATGGTGTGGACTGCATCTTAATAAAGATTTCAAAAAACCACGAAGGCGCTGATATATCAAATATAGGTTTTCTGTCTTCCAAAGTGAATTTATATTCGCCCCCTAAAATGTAAAGAAAAAAGATAATGTTCTAGGATATATTAAGTGAGACAGCAGGTTTGGACTTCTTAACCAAAACCAGCTGTTTTCTGAGAAATATATCATTAGCAAAATGCTAGACTGATCCCATATAACAGAAAATGCCTTTCTAAATGTGTGCCCTAATTAAGTCTTTTATCAGTTAGATTTAAGCTAAAAATCTTAATGACTATGAGACATCAACAAATATAACAGACCTTTATAATGGTTAGTTTGATTTGTGCCCTCAATATCTCACAGGATGAGTGAAATGTTAGGCTTCTGTTAGATGCAGAGGTGTTTTGTATGAGGGTGTTTTTGCAGACAGTATGGAAATGCACCACAATTTGGTACTGCTTTTACATAAAACTATTAAGCTTATTAGTATCATACTTTAGTATGATCATCTTGATTCTTTTGTGTTTTTTCAAAACAGATTATTTCTTTAAAGAAATCTCCATCTCATTCTGGTAAAATGACTTAACATATATAAAGGAAGTGGTATATAACAAACATAATAGATACACATTAATTCTTTATTTATACATTCTTATTCTTAATATTCTTATATTTCTCTTGGGATTTCTTGCATATGTGTGTGTTATAGAGACAGAGATGGAGTTTTCCAAAACAAACTAACAAACCAAGAAGACTGAAAACTATATAGTCCCAGGTATCTTTGTTAGTGGTTCTTAAACTCAAGAATGGAAATAGGCTAGGCATGGTTATTTTTTAAAAAGCTCCCTAGGTGATTCCGATAATTACCTACTCAAATTAATAACTACTAATCCGTATAATTAGAGTTCTGAAAAGAATACGATGAGTTACCCTGGACTAGTCTAATTTAACTTCCATCTCCTTGAACTATGGTCAAAAAGCCCTGACTTACAACTTTAAATATGTGCATTTATTTGAAATAACATAAATGTGTGAGGAAATAACTGCTCATTTTTGTCCTTCAGTAGACAGCACTCAATCTAAGTGACATTAATTTCCTTGTTTAACATAGCAAAGTCCGAAACTGGAATTTTTTTAAAAACTGAAACTATAATTCTTTATATTGAAGCAAAATAAGAAAATAAACAATCACTAGATCAGAAAAAAATCTGTCAGACAAGTATGATATGACATGTTCCCCCCCCCGCCCGCCTCAAATGGAACAAAACAAACAAAAACAGGGCTATGACTCCTGGTTGCTAAGAATATTAAAATAGTTCAGTAATGTTTACGCAACTACCAATGACAGCTAAGGAAATAAAAGAAACCAAGATAAGAATTCATATAATAGCAATTGAAATGCATGGCACTGAGCCAAACTCCTGTTTGTGCCAAGGGGGGCAGTAGGGAAGGAAAACCTTGCCAAGACTCTTGTTATTGTCACAAAATCAGTAAGAGATATTGCTAACCATGTTAACAATTTTATTGCCAGACTTTTCTTCACTAGTCCTCATCTCTTTTGCTATGATACCAAGTTACAGCTACCACAAATGCTAAGAATTATCTTAGTCATAGCTTCAGCCTTGCTGAGCATATAAAAGGTATAGTAACAAGAACAGAGATGGCTCTTATTTATTTCATTTCTACAGAGGTAGAAGGCCCTAGCTAATTTTACTGTTTGCTTGTTTGTAAGCTACCTGTTCCAAAACAGAAACGAGGTAATTAGGCCACTCTTATGTCCAAGGGGCTTTGGGATATGCCTTTTGACCAGATGCACACCAACCTCCAATCAACCAAACTAAAGAATAAAGGATCTTTAATCCTGAAAAGGCATTTTTTTTTTTTAAGATTTTATTTATTTGACAGAGAGAGAGAAATCACAAGTGGCAGGCAGAGAGAGACAGAGGAGGAATCAGGCTCCCCGTGGAGCAGAGAGCCCGACGTGGGGCTCGATCCCAGGACCCTGGGATCATGACCTGAGCCGAAGGCAGAGGCTTTAACCCACTGAGCCACCCAGGCGCCCCCTGAAAAGGCATTTTTGCTTTCATCCAATGACACATGATAGCTGCTTAACACTGTAATATGATCACCAATAAATGCTCATTTATTCAACAAATGTTTAGTGAGTTTGTGCATACTAGATAATGAGCTAGAAGACACTATAAGGAAAGTAAGAGATCTTTACTTTGTGGAGAGATGATTCTGGAGACTTCTACTTCTGACCAAAGTGAAATAATAAAGACAGGATTTACCCATATGCCTGAAGCCCAAAAATGGACAGACTATACGAAAGTTTTCAAGACACTAATAATCATCAGGCAACTTAGGACAGTGATCCCTGAGAGATGAGAAACAAAGCGAGCCCTCTGACCGCTCAGCTTCCTGCCTAGAGAAAAGTGTCCAGCCACAGCACAAGGGAATGGGAACCCAGGCAGAGCCTGGGAAATGTTCTGAACTAGGAGCCAGAGCTGACAGAAGACCAAATCAGCTGGCATCTGCAGAACAGCACACCAGAGAGGACAGAGTTACAGAGATGAAACTCTGGAGTTCTGGAGCTCTACAGAGAGCTACCTTTTCATCCTCAACAGAGTACTACTTGGCACATGTGTGAGGAAACTACCTGGGGCCAAGGAAAACACACCTGAGAAGATGCCAGGTAATAGTGCCTGTGCTCATGCAGAGCTGGGAGTAAGACCTGTTCCCAGCAGCCAGACTGCAAAACCTCATAAATCACAGGGCCCTGGGGAGGGAACTCAGAAGGGTCTTGCCTAGTGGAGCAAAAATCAGCCCTAGAATGAGCACTGCTCCAGTCCCACCCAACAAATCATAAAAATAAGACACTAAAAATCAAACTGTTTCTAAGTCACTTAATCATGTTCCAGAATGAAACTCAAGGATATTTACAGGGATACCAAAATATCTAGCACCCAACAAGTTAAAATTCATGTCTGAATCCAATAAAATTTAAAAAATGACCACTATGGTAAGCAGCAGGAAAATTCGATCCGTAAGGAAGGAAAAATAGTCCATCATAACTGAGCAATGGCAGATGTAAAATTAGCAAGTAAGGATTTTTTTTTTTTTTTAAGATTTTATTTATTTATTTGACAGAGAGAAATCACAAGTAGATGGAGAGGCAGGCAGAGAGAGAGAGAGAGGGAAGCAGGCTCTCTGCTGAGCAGAGAACCCGATGCGGGACTCGATCCCAGGACTCTGAGATCATGACCTGAGCCGAAGGCAGCGGCTTAACCCACTGAGCCACCCAGGCGCCCCATAGCAAGTAAGGATATTAAAAGCTATTCTATTTCATGGGTTCTAAAGTTAAATAGGGACATGGAAGATACGAAAGAAAAAGGAAAAAGAGAAGAACTGATGGGACAACAAAAAAGATATAACATCCTAGCACTAATGAAAAGATTGGCTATATTAATATTAGACAGTGTGATTTCAGAGTAAAGAATATTTTACCAGGGGCAAAGAAGATCCCTTTATAATGACAAATGGTCAATTCAACAAGAGCATTTGCCAATCCTAAACAGAAACTAGTAGGAGAGCCTCACTGTATATGATTCCAGAATAATTAATACTAGTATTGAAAAGAATGTAAATCATATAAAAAATGTTAGAAAGGAATATCCAGGCCCTGGATATGGTTATCTAGGCAAAGTTTCCCATAAAACGAGGTCTTAACATGAGTGATGAATGGGCGATCTGGTTAACTCCTTACCCCAAAGAGCTAGTGAGTGAATTGTTGAAAAGACACAGTGAGAGGTCTGAAAAGGAAACCCCAGCATCTACATTGCTAACTTAAAGAGCTCATTTCAAACACCAGCTTCAGTGCCAGAGAAAACCACTTTTTGGAGGTCCATATAAGGTACATTTAGACTCATAAGACATGAACAGAAAAATAAGATCCCATCTACATCTTGAATTTAGTGAAAACCAACTGCCCACTGGCAGTTACATAATCTCGCTGATTTAGGCAGGTTATAATCACGATCTTTCTGGTTTACTAAGGGATGAGGCCTGCCTTTTCTCAAAAGAAATCATGTATTCAGCAAGGTGGGGGAAGCTTCCTTTAGTGTAAGAGTGAATACAGTTAAGTTTTCTGGAAAGCCAATATAATTGTGAATAATTAACTTGGAAAGGGTATGAGAAGTTTTTAGTTTAAAATAATCTGGTTAAATTTGCCTTCAGTAATAAGCAGGGTAAGGTAGGGCCTATAGGATTTATGGGAAAGAAACCCAAGGGCATTTTCTTTGCAGGGAGGGGAAGGGGGGCGTGGGAAAAGGCATAAATGACTCTACTCTGAGGGCCAACAGGGAAAACAAGAGGCTTGGCAAGGAAGGGAGGAGCCCCATGTGGGTAAGCCAGTGGCTCAAAAGGAACTCTCTGGTGCACCTGAGTATAGTGGATGCAGTAGTGGATATAGTGGATAGCCAGTGCATGCAGCCTGGCTCCCGTCTTTCAGTGAAATAAGGGACGCTCGGGGAGGAAAACTTAGGCTAGGTTAAGGGTGAAGTGTGATATCAGAAATGCAGAGGAAGACTCCTGGCAACGAAAAGCAAAATGAAAGGCAGTAAAACATATTAAAGAGTAGGGCAAATTATTTCTCCAAGTGTCAAATTCATGGCAAGGATCTATGCCTTCTCTCTCAGAGACAGAATATTCAAGATATATAAAAATACGGTGGGAAACAATCACCAGCTAAACAGTCAGCACTGTGCATTTTCACCATTCTCAAGAGGAAGAAAGAAGTGGATGAATGCTCTCCTTCACCCTTGTCTTGGTCTCTACTGCAGTTACATATTCTGTAAAATTTCAAGGAAAAAGGGTAAAAAGCTCCCAAATATTTTAATATTTTATTTTCAAATACAAGGGATGTATGTTGGAATTATGTTGTTTTGACTTTCTTATATACTTAGTTTCTCAACATTTTGAAAATAGTAGACTCCTAAGAAAGACCTTTTTCTTTAATACTTGCCCAGACTCTTGATACCATATGAGACCCACCAAGAGCTTATTTGACTTCGATGAACTTGACAGATGCATCCTGTGAATTCTACTATACATGATGCACTTAAAAACAATCTTTAATACATCTTTCGTCAGCTATGCCTTACCTTCTTTTTGCTAATAAACTACAGTATTAAAAGCAGAACATTTACTAGTGTTGGACAAAATGTTCCCCAAATGCACCTAAGACAAAATGCCTTGAACTTCACTTCATGAGGATTAATTCCCCCTTCACAGATGTTGACATACACTTTAAATTCTGTAAAATAGACAATCATAATCATTTCACAGATCACAAAATGCAATTACTTGTTTATCTATAAATCCAACTCTCAAGCGTCCTTCTTAGCCTCTCATGTCTTTTTAAAACATCTTGAGGTGGTCTAGAAAGACAAAATTTGACGTGAGTACAGTTTTTGTTCATGGCCAAAAGAAAAAAATCCCAAAATGTCCAATTTTCAGTTTTACAGATTCCCTTCTGTCACACCAATCCTGTGTAATTTTAGCTCCACAAAGAAGGTGTGTCTTTTAGGTGAACAATAAGTATAATTAATCATTTAATTAATCTCAGAGTATGAAAAAGTAGTTAACTTTAATGACTGGATAATCATTTTAGTGGTTCCCAATTCTTGGCTTAAAAAAAAAAAAACCTGATGGGACTCTTGGGTGGCTCAGGGAGTTAAGCATCAGACTCTTGATCTCAGCTCAGGTTTTAATCTCAGAGTCATGAGTTCAAGCCCCACAATGGACTCCATGCTGGGTGTGGAGACTACTTAAAAAATAAAATACAAAAAACTGAGTATTAATTTTTTTGACAATGTTAACCATGTGACAATAATTTACAATGTGAGATCACTATATGATTTTGGTGCTGAGTGACTGATAAAACCTGATGCTGAGTGACTTTGCTAAAACATGCCCTGGTACCTGTCACTGGCACTCAACTCTGCAACATGTCATCCTAGTGTGAAAAAAAAAACAAACAAAAAACTGAGAGATGAATGGCACATCTTATAAGTTCTAACGAGTCCAAGTACACCAAAAAAGTGCATGCTTTTGTTTCTTAACAGGTTTACCAACTTTTTTACAAAGAACTAGGAGAACCTCTACCGCCTAGAATGCATCCTCGATCTGAAAGTCTATCTCCTGCGTAGTAAGTTAAGAAATTGGGGGCTCAATGAAGGTGTTCAGGGTAAAAAGTCATAGGAAAGTCACTGAAAAAAAAAAAACAAACAAAAAAACAAGCTTTGGGATTTTCAGAGCTAAAGAGGGGATTCACATTTAGCTCAACTGGTGGGTATGCTAATAAGCTGTGGGTGAATTATTGTCAGAATCTTCCAGAATGTGATCAAGAGCTTGAGAATGAGACCCAAAGAAAGGAAGACATATTAGTGACAAAGGATAAGCAAAGCTAACTGACTGAAGGCTGGAGTCGAGGCTGGATTTGAGAACATGAGAGCTGGCTTTGAGGTGTAGTTCAAAGTAGAGCTCTACAACCAAAGTTTCCCAATTGCTGAAGACAAGTTTGTGCCTCTTGGGGTCTAAGGCACTGTAAGGCTTTTATGGCTTGACCCACCCCATCTAGGGTGGTGGCATTTGCTTCCATCAGTGGGACTGCTGATAGTAGGCAAAGCAGATACTCAGACTGTATGGTTCCTTTTACAGAAATTTTCAAAATAGGCAGAACTAATTTACTGTATTAGAAGCTCAGATGATGATTACCTCTCAGAAGGGAAAAGTGAGTAGGAAGAAGCCAGGTAGTGACTACACGGCTATGTAGGTGCTCACTATATAATCCACTGAGCTATATCCTTCTGATTTGTGCATTTGCTTTTAAGAATGTTATGCTTCAAAATAAAGTTCATTATTTTTAAAAATGCCAGTCTTAGCCACTGATCATAGCTGCCCATAAACAGTATTTAACAAACATACACAGCTAGAAGAAACAATAAAAATACTGAATGTATTTTTTAAAAAAGATTTTATGTATTTATTTGAGACAGAGGATGAGTGAGCAAGCGTGAGTGGGGTAGGGAGAGAGGGACAAGCAGACTCCTTATGGCACACAGAGCCCAACACAGGACTTGATCCCAGGACCCTGAGGTCATGACACGAGCTGAAGTCAGACCCTAAAAGAATAAGCCACCCAGATGCCCCCCAAATACTCAATGTATTATAAAAAGAAAACACTAAGGGGCACCTGGGTGGCTCAGTTGGTTAGGTGTCTCTTAAGTTTGGCTCAGGGCATGATATAAGAGTCATGAGATTGAGCTCTGCTTCAGATTCTGAGCCATCAGCAAGTCTGCCTGAGATTCTCCCTCTCCCCTCACATGTATGAGTACGTGCATGCATGAGAACACATGCACTTTCTCTCTCTCTCAAAAATCCTAAAAAACAAACAAAGAAACCCAAAAAACCCCCCACGGATTATGAATGCAAAATTACCTGCTTTTTAACCCAACTATTTGTTTATTTCATACCTATCCAAAATCTAATAAGATAAAATTTTAAAAAGTTAAAAAAGGAAACAAAAGTTATTACACTCCAGTTGAAGATAGTGTTCTTTGACTTGTCACTCATATTCCTCACCTCTATCATTTCTCCCCTCTGTATGTTTTTGTTTTCCACAACTCTTCTCTACCTTCTTTCCTACGTCCTCTAATCCTCCAAGATCTTTCCCTAGGCAACTGGAGATTATGAAACAAGAGCATAATGGAAAGCTTCCTGGATCAGCTCAGGACAAACTCAGCTCTTTCACATCTCTTATTTTCTCTTCTTGTCCTCAAATTCCACATTTTTTTCTGACATCTATTTTTCTCACATCTTTTCCTCTGCTTCTATCTCCATAACTATACCCCTTGAGTTTACTTGATAATAGTTAAAGGTAATCAATACTGTGTTATTGTAGGTATGGCTGTTCAGATGAAAATATATCCAATAGTTGTTTCTGTAAAAAACACAAAGAACTGATGCTTTTACTCATCTCTGTGATTCTCCATACTTCAAACTATGCATTAATTGGTTCTTAATCCTTTTTTCTGGCCCTAAATATCTGAGGGACAAAACACTCTCATCTTGAACAGTAATAACATGGTTAACTTTATGAGCTAATGTGGTTCGGCACAGTGCCCAGATAATTGGTCAAATATTATTCTGGGTGTTTCGGGGAAGGTGTATTGTAGATGAGACTGACATTTAAATCAGTGGACTTTGAGTAAAGTCATATGTGGTGGGCCTCATCCAATCAGCTGAAGACCTGAAGAGAACAAAGACTGATCTCCTCTGAGAAGAAGGAATTGTGCTGGCAGACTACCTTTGGACTTGAACTGCAACTCTTCCCTAGGTCTCCACCCTGCTGGCCTATCCTACAGATTTCAGATTTAATAAGCCTCCATAATCACACAAGCCAATTCCTTACAATAAATCTCATCCTCTCCTCAACACAGGCTTCTGGTTCTGCTTCTATTTCTCTGGGGAACTCTAATACAAATAGCTAAGTAGTGTATTGAATTATAGATAAGGGGGAAGTGGGGTCTAGTGAAAGAGCAGAGGAAATGAGGATGACAGATAATTTTTTAAAAGGCTTAATGCAGACCTCATGAATTACCTACTCAAAAGTCACTTGCTAGCCTTTTGCTATTACAGAGACCAGAATGCTAAAATGAATTTTCCAGCCTCCCCTGCCACTAAAGTGTAGCCATGTAACAGACTAATTTTTGAGAATGGCTTCCTTCCTAAGTTAACCGCTAAAGCCTAACCAGGAGAAAGCACTATGCTCTTATCCTTTTTCTGGTCTGGACTACTAAGGATTCAGATGTAAAAACAGTCCCTGGAAGAGCTCATCTTCAGATCTTGCAACTGCTGCCATCACTCCCTAATGTTTCACACCCTCAACAAGAGAGTGCAAGTACACTGTGGCTTCTTAAGCCAATCTGTATTGAAAGTGAAGAAACTTAACCTACTTCACATGTGTTATAGGAGAACTTTAAGATATATATCTGTACTCGGTCTCCAGTTGGTTTGCCCAAGGTCCAACTCTGCAGTGGGAGGGAACTGGACTAGAAAACTTCCCTGAAAGTAACGGTTATGAAGCAATGACAATTATAGCTATGAATTACTAAGGAAGTCTGTAGGATATTCTTTAAAAAGGGTCTTTGAAAATATGGCCTGGGGCGCCTGGGTGGCTCAGTGAGTTAAAGCCTCTGCCTTCAGCTCAGGTCTTAATCTCAGGGTCCTGGGATCCAGCCCTGCATCGGGTTCTCTGCTTAGCAGGGAGCCTAATTCCCTTCCTGTCTCTCCCTGCCTCTCGGCCTACTTGTGATCTCTACTGTCATATAAATTAATAAAATCTTAAAAAAAAAAAAAAAAAAGAAAATATGACCTGAATTATTTGATGGCACGTCTCCTTAGAGAGAGGAGTTGGAACAGAGAAGTGTTTTGTCATCATTTGCATTCTGCAATACACTACTGAATTTAAAATTTTACCTCAGTACACTTTTAAATTTGTTACAGTAGAGAACTAGAGTGCTATATAAAATCACTGTATTATAAAACCTCACAAATAATTAAAAAGGAACTTACTGGCCAAGTTGATGAAAAATGCAAATGAAGCACCAAATTACCTAACAAGTTTTTAAGTCAACAGTCAACAGTGTCCCATCTTTAAAGCTACTAATGATGCATCTCTACAAATATTACTTCTCCAGACTTACCTACCTATAAAAAGAAAAATCAAGTGCTACCAAAAAATGACTTCAAAGTTCTGTGTTTACCTTTTTTTTCTCCTGTGTAGGGCACATAATCTTCCCTGTCCTTATGCTCCAATGCTTCCTTTTCCAGGTATGAAAGGAGGTGTTCTCTATCAAATGGCCCTGTGGCGGACTTTGACGTCTGGTTCTTCTGCCGGAACCCTGCAGGCAGGAGGGCATTCTGCCAAAGAGAACGAATCAGCCATTATGACCACCAAGAATGCCAATACTATATGCTTCCACAGAGTACCCATTTAAGAAAGAATTACAGACTGGAATGTGATACAGATATTAAACACCTCGTTAGAGGATTTTAGGGTAGCAATGTAAAAGTGTCTCACACAAAGTTTTTCTTCATTAGGTAGAATTCAATCACGTCATTAAAATAAGCACATACACATTTTCTTCAGAAGTACTCTACTAGAAGGAAACTCCCTTTATTTTTTAAATGTCCTAAATGGTAATTTTAAAAAAAGTTTTCTTAATGACTAATAACTGCTCAGCATATATGCATATATGGAAAATAATTCTATTACAGAAGAATTTTAAATGATATATACATCGTATTCCTTCATAGATTACTATTTCACAGTAAAGACTTTTTTGTATAAAACCGTGTATGCTGTATAGTAAGCTATCAGGACATTAATGTTCACATGTTTGTGTCTAAACACAATGTGAAAGGTTCAACTTCTTCATGCATGTATGTACACATCAGTACTAGGATGTATTTGCAGCAATCACCGTCATTGCTACTCATGCACTAAGTAAGGCACAGCTTAGGAGTCATATCAAGAGCTACATCCCCGGGTTCCCTGTGGGTACAGTCTTTTTGAGTGCATGGAGGGACTCAGAGTGGGGAAGGGGGGTAGATGATAGACTAAAGTTGTCTCTTACAAGAAAATTTTCTGAATTTTTACTAAGTCCAGGAATAAAAAGCAGTGTTTAGAAAACATGAGCTCCGTTCTTTTGCTCAGTGAAAGGCAAAGTGGTAATATGGCTTTGTCTCACTATTCCTAGATATTCCTTTGCTTTGGAAATGGAAGGCAGCCTGAGAAGTCATACAAAAGGGCCATCTTCTTTTGTAACACATCCCAAAGTTGGCAATAATGCTGAATCTCATGGATGTTATAATTTTCATTATAAAGGGAGATCTTACATAGATAATAATAGGGAATGTACATTTTATAACTAGAAAATATAGCACTTCAATTATGGCCATTTGCTGAGATCCATAGTAATTGTCATAAAATCCACCTTTGTGTTCTCCTCTAATGGTAGGCATTACACCGAAAGTTCACCTATAAATATGAAACACAAAGAAGGTCTGTTCCTAACCCTACACTAAAAACGTTTTTGTAACACAAAATTGTATACGAGAACATAAATAAACAAACAAGATTTCTACCTACCAACTTCGAAAAAGAGAGCTACACTTGAAGAATCCACTCCCAATGAACCATCAAGTTCTACCCATTTTTACTTCCTAAAAAGCTTATTCATCTGTTTACCTTCCTCTATCTCCAACACCATTATTTTGATTCAAGCTATGATCAAGCTGGCATGGAATATTACCTTAGCTTCTCAAATGGTCTCCCGAGATCTGTTGTCTGATAGTCTTCATACCTCACTCTCACACTCCATGATGTTTCTCTAGCCTCACCTCACATATCCTCCCCATTCTAGCCACTCTAGCCCTTGTTCCTCCCCTGTGTTTGTGACATACTTCCTTCTACCAGAAGCCTTCTCTAGAATGCTCTGTCCACCATTTTTTGCAAAAGATTTTTGTATTTATTCATTTGAGAGAGAGCAAGAACAACAGCAGGAGGGAGAGTCTGATGAGAGAGACAAGCACACTCCCCGCTGAGCAGGGTGCCTGACTTGGGGCTTGATCCCAGAACCAGGGGATCATGACATGAGTCAAAGGCAGACACTTAATTGAGCCACATAGGCGCCCCTTACTACTCGTTTTTAAGACTAAAGCTCCATTTCCCCAAAGGAAGTTTTTCCTGACCTACCATTATATGCTCTTATATTAATATGGCATGATTATTCAATTAATGCCTACCCCCTCCCATTCCTCCCAGCCTGCATCATGAGGGCAAAGACCCATTTGTTTTGCTTACTCTTATATTCCTAAGCCTAGCAGGTACCAGAATCTATCAGTTGCTCCCCCAAATATTTACTGAATAAAGATTTGAGAATACTTTTATTCATTTATTTATTTTAAGAATTATTTTTTAGAAAGAAAGAGAGAGCACAAACGGGGGAGAGGGAGATAGAGAAGCAGACTACCCACTGAGCAAGGAGTCTGATGTGGGGCTCCATCCCAGGACCTCAAGATCATGACCTGAGCCAAGGGCAGATGCTCATCTGACTGAGCCACCCCGGCGCCCCTGAGAATACTTTTAAGGAAAAATGCTCATTAAGGCAAATTAATTAAAGTTACTCTCCATCCCAGTCAATAATGCATACTGCTCTTTCACTGTGGTAGTAAGGGAGTTGCACTATTCACTGTGGTAGTGAGGAAGTTGCACTATTCCCAGGTATGCTCAAGCCCACACAAACATGGAAGTTTTAAGTGATATGTCAGCTGGAATCATGGTTCCTTAAATACAGTCTCTGAACACAAAATAAATGACAGGTAACTGGCTTTGTAGGCTATAAACCCAACAACCATGCTTTATTGGAAGTATACTTTAGTCAAGTTAATAGATCATAATCACTCAAGAAACAGGTAAAGATCTCATTAAAATGACTGCCACTAAAAAGTACAGGTTTCTCCCTCATAGAATTTTGTTGTAATTATATATTCCAAGCCTTGGAATTTTTTTTTTTTTTGCCTAGGCTGGCTATCTGGCTATCTTTAGAGGATGGGTGTTTTGAGAAAATGGAGTAAGTTGGCAAGTAAATATACTGAATGCAGCATAAGGAAAATAAAGTGGCCCTCTAAAACATAACAAGGAACCATATACAACCTCTGTCCACTCTTTTCTTCCTTATCTTCTGAGACTTTGTAAGTTCCAGGGGGGTTTCTCTGCCTGGAGTAGCTGCTACTACCCTTGTTCTCTTTTCTTACCTCATCTTTCACTGGCACTCTTCCCCCGAATTTTACCCAACATGTGGCATGTTGTCAATAAACATCATTGTTCTTCTAGTTTCAACTAATAGTATCTGAGGTTGGGGGAGTTGCAACTGGGGTTGGGGAACTGGAAAAATACATCTAAAAGTTAGAACTCAAGCCTCCCCATATAAGAAGCAGGCCACGGTTTTGCAAACAAGAAAATATAAACCATGGGCTTTTTCACATGTATAGCATAGAGCACGCATTAACAGGCGCCTCACTGCAACTGAACAGAAGGATCACTAGACTTTGCCAGGAGCAATGAGGCAATGAGAGATCTGGTCTCAGTTCTTTCTCTAACTGCAGAAACTGAGGCAAGTCACCCACCTTTTGTTTTCCATCTGTAAAACAGAGGGCAAGTGCTAACCCAGTGTTTCTCAACCAAGGTGCTCCCACAGGGGACAACTGCCAATGTCCAGAAACATTTTTGGTTGTCAGAAGTAAGGAGAGGAAGTATTAATCATGTTTTTTTATTTTTTGGATTTCATGATTCTTTGCCTCTGGGGGCCTTGCTAATGTTAGAAAGATTATCCCTCCTTGAGCTAGGCTAGCTAATTCCTAGGGATAGCAAACAACTCTCCCTGCCCCTACCCAACAGTGTGCTTTCCATACGAAAACTATCCAATCCAGAGCCCAAACCCCAACCACGTCCTTTCTCTCTCTCGCACAACAAGCCAATATCCCCTGCAGACACACCCTGAATCATCCAGAACCAGGTAACTAGACAACTGGAGACTACTCCTCTGGCCCAAAGCCCACTGAAATTACTCAAATTATCCAATACTAAACTTGCTCAAACTTGCCAACCATGTCCCACCCATTCCTTCCCTTGGAAACCATAAGAAATGTTCTGGACCACTTGCTGCTTCTGCTTCCTGACCAATCCAGGTGCTTTCCCGGGCAGCCCTGTGTGCTTCCTGCTCTTGGAAACTAAGAATTAAACTATTTCTCCATGTCTGTAATCTTACCCCAGCTAATTAAAACAAAGTCCCAGGCCCATTTTTAAGCAGGGGACTGTGCTATTGGCATGTAGTGAGTAGAGATCAGGACACAGGATAACTTAAACACACAGGATAACCGCCATAACAAAGAATAATTCAAGCCCCCAAATGTCAATAGTGTCAAGGTTAAGAAACACTGGGCTAGGTGAGCACTTAATGCTCCTGCCAGTTGTACAATCACTTGATTCCAACAGGTCTAACAGGGTGAACTTCCTGTAGAAGATATTGCTGTGACATGATCAAAACAGTACTGTTATCCTGAGTTATCCCCTAGACTCGGGAGTACCACAAACTTTTCCTTGTGATAACAATTATGGTTAAGAGTTTTTTTTTTGTTTTGTTTTGTTTTTTTCCACAGAACGCAGTATTTATTACACTCGGGAGAGGATAGTTCACCGGTTAAGAGTTTTGATCTGCATAGGTACATTATTAAAGTGCTCAAGTAATGCTGAGAAAAAGAGTTAATTCTCAATAAAAATTCAAACACATGCCAGCAGGAAATGTGTTGTAATACCAAGAACAATTTTATAAAACAACCTCTGCCTCGTTCTTAAAAGGCACTAAAAATCAATGTCTCAACATAAAGAAACATGTAGTAAAAAGAAGCCTAGCAAATAACCCTTACCTTCAAGTTAAACAGCCATAACCTTTGGCCTCTGCCTTCAATGACTACCCCCCTCCCTACATACCTACCAGGGAATAACAGTTCAGAAGTCAAGGGGCTCTACCTTAGCCCCGTGTAACTTATAAGACGAATAACATCCACTCCGCAAATTAAAACATTTATACATATATTCAGATCTGCTCCACATAGACTGCAATATTGCTGTGTACTTAGATCTAGTCTACTAAGGGCTAGAAACTTACTCACTTTGGTCAGCATGTTTCAGAAAGGTACAGTTAGATTTAAGGTCACAAAGAACCTTGGAGAGACACTACACAGGGTCATCATAGTATAGAAGCTCTGAAGAGGCACAGAGGTTGGCAGACATCAAAGAGCTAATCATCTGCTTCAAAAATGTTCCTCCCTGCCCAGAGAGAAAAATTCTTTTTCTTTTTTTTTTTAAGACATTATTTGAGAGGGAGAAAGAGAGAGAGCAAGCGAGAACACAAGAGCAGGAGGAGAGAGAAGATTCCCCACTGAGCAGGGAGCTGATGTGGGGCTTGATCTGAGGACCCAGGGATCATGACCTGAGGAGAAGGCAGACTCTTAACCAACAGAACCACCTAGGCACCAGAGAAAAAATTTCTTACTGGACCGACTTCATAAACTTGAGAATAAGGTTGTTGGTGAAAGTAGTTCAGAACAGGCAGGTCAGTGGAGCTGAGGGGGCAGAAGTGGGGGAACTGAGAAGAGGGAAAAAGTTCATCTGGATAAAGAGAGAATGGGGGGGGCGGGGAGTGCCAGAGAAAAGTCATGAGAAAGATAACTGCTCAAAGGAAGTTATTTAGTTTCAAAGGGTCTGAAGTTATCTCATTACCACCTACCTCAGGGTCAAGGTCATCCAGAACAGTCTCCAGTTGTTTCAGTTCTGTTTCTGATAGATTCCCAAGGAGCTCATCTTCATCTAGATCCTTGTACTTTTCTAAGTCCTTCCGGAATGGTAGTGCCATGATTTGCAGTATAGGAAATCACTAAATTTTGCTATGCAGTATAGTCAGGAGTGATTTCCACTTTTCCTTAAAACTATAGAGAGAAAGAACATACACATTTCAAATATTAAGTCATCTCCACTACTTTGATCTATTTTTAGGTTGAGTGAAATGTAATTTCCAGCTGTTGTATATTCTTTGGCCATCTATTACACACTACCCTTGTCTATGGATCATTCCATATCCTTACCTTTTATTTTTTGTTGCTGAAAAACAAAATCAACTGGGAAAAATAGGAGGAGGAGGGAATATAAAAATTCAAACCTATAAAACATCCATTTGGTAAAATTTAGAATTTCTCATAACTAAGTTTTAGGAGGAAAGAACTCATGTGTGCCAAAATACAATTTTTCCCATCAGTGACTTTCAAATTATTGCTACCAGAGTACTCTGCTTAAGCACATTATGTTTAAGACACATTTGTTTTACTGTAAATTGTACAGAACACTATCTTCTGACTCAATATTAATAAGGGGGTATATTAACACACTCCCCCAGTAAGGAGTGGCCAGTTGCCACTAGAAAACAAAAACAAAAACAAAAAAAAGAAACAATAAAAAAACGGGTTTTGTTCTAAAAATTTTTTTTGGAAAGGTGCTTTTAAAGGAAAAAATGCAGCTTTTTAAAAATGTTTCTATAAAAAACTCCAAACCATCCTGGGGTATGTCACCCACTGACTGGCAAGGGTGGTCATGAGGGTCTCATTATAGGAAAGGAGCTTTGCATTTCTTCACCGTGTGAATCTTTCCTAAATGAGGTAAAGCTCAACAAGCAGCCTTTTTCCATGTACAGCAGAATTGTTCCTATGAAAGATAGTTTGAATAAATCCCACAAAATGTGCAAAGTAAAAATAAAGTATTTCTGTAAGTTCTAGCTGTAAATGTGGATCATTTGTTTCATAAAATGTTCCTATGTGGGGGGCACCTGGGTGGCTCAGTGGGTTAAAGCCTCTGCCTTTGGCTCAGGTCATGATCCCAGGGTCCTGGGATCGAGCCCCGCATCGGGTTCTCTGCTCGGCAGGGAGCCTGCTTCCTCCTCTCTCTCTGCCTGTCTCTCTGCCTACTTGTGAGCTCTCTCTCTGTCAAATAAATAAATAAAATCTTAAAAAAAAAAAAAAAAAGTTCCTATGTGAACAAGGAATAATCCTTAGACTGTGATTTGGCTCAATTTTTCTTGGCTATAAAATACCCAGTACTTCGAAGTCTGGATGTATTTCTTTTACTACTCCTTTCTCCCAAGTTTTCCCAACCTAATATTTAAACAAATATATTTTCCTCCTCAAACCAGTAACAGTTTATGGATCCTTTTACATGTTTTCATCCCCTAAGAAGAAAGGAAGGTTCACCGTAGGGGTCAGCTCCTGACCTGACTAGCAGCCACCTGGGTCCAATAACAAGCAAATTAACAGAACTGTACTGATGCAGATGTTAAACTGCAGGCATTTTGTGTAACTGCCCGAGACAGGTCTGGCTTCCACCTGTTCTACTAGGCATCTCATTTGGTTTAGCAATTATCCTGGATTTTTTTGTTTTTGTTTTTGTTTTTAATCAAATTATTATCATTGTTGTTATTACTAAGTTTGGTAAATGTCCACTTGATACTTCCAACTTAAGATACTAAGCTTATGAGGTATCTTCAGGGTATATCTTTCTCAATTAAAAATAATACACTCTGTTGGGGCACCTGGGTGGCACTGTGGGTTAAAACCTCTGCCTTCAGCTCGGGTCATGGTCCCAGGGTCCTGGGATCGAGCCCTGCATCGGGCTCCCTGCTCATCGGGGAGCCTGCTTCCTCCTCTCTCTCTCTCTGCCTGTTTCTCTGCCTACTTGTAATCTGTCTGTCAAACAAATAAATAAAATTTAAAAAAAAATACACTCTGGGCATCTGAGTGGCTCAGTCATTAAGCATCTGCCTTTGATCATGATCCCAAGGTCCTGGGATGGAGCCCCACGTCGGACTCCCTGCTCTGTGGGAAGCCTACTTCTCTCTCTCCCACTCCCACTGCTTATGTTCTCTCTCTCTCTCTCTCTCTCATGGTCTCTCTCTGTCAAACAAATAAATAAAATCTTTTAAAAAAATAATAATACACTCTGCAGAGAAGATTTAATAGAAGGTATAAGTACTTTCAAATATATTAACTATCAAATGCAGTTTCAAAGAAACTGGCAGGCAATTTGGGGGGTAAAAAGAAAAATTAGGGGGACGCCTGGGTGGCTCAGTCGGTTAAGCCACTGTCCTTGGCTAAGGTTGTGATCCCAGGGTACTGGGATTGAGTCCCACATAGGCTCCTTGCTCAGCAGGGATCCTGCTTCTCTCTCTGCCTCTGCCTGCCACTCTGCCTGCTTGTGTGTGCGCTCTCTCGTTCTCTCTCTCTCTGACAAATAAATAAATAAATAAAATCTTTAAAAAAAAAAAAAGAAAGAAAGAAAAATTAGGAACATTTGGAAAAAAAAGGTCCCTTCATAAAAATACCAATGACATGGTATTTGAGACAGAGAAGGGTAAGAAATTGATAAAAGCATATGAGCACATACCAAGAGTAATTATTTAGCATATACTATTTTTTAATGCTTAGACAATCATTATAAAAAAGTTTTTACTGTGATTCAACAGAATTTATTTTTGAGGTTTACAGTATATAATAAAGCCAATCCCTTAGTCAATAAATATTTAAAAAAAAAACTATTTTGTGTATCCGCTCCCTTTACTTTCAAAAGTGTTCCAGTACAGGCCATAAATTCAATAGTCATCCTACTACTACGGCACTATAATGGACAAGATAATGTTAGAGGCCAAGGCAATGTTGTGTCACCCAGGTTCTATAGGTTTGGAACACAATAGTCCTTGCAATGACTGAAGAGCTTACTCTAACACATTGCTCTTTATCTCAGAGTAAACTCTGTCCCACAAAGCATGTTTATAATATGGCTGAAAGAATAATAAAATCAAAATTAAAAAAGAATAATAAAATAAATACCCACAAACACAGTGTTCAGCTTCAGAAAGAGAACATTAGAAGGACTCACATGTTCCCCTTTCCAGCTGCATCTCCTTCCCCCAACGAAGCAGCTACTGGACTGCATTTGGAATTAACCATTCTCTTGCTTTCCCCTATAGCTTTACATTACATGTACACATCCTTAACAGGTTTAGGTCTGTTCTTTTTTTTGTACTTTATACAAATGACTCCTACAGCATATATCTTTTAGCGACTTGCTCAACTTTTTTTGAGTCCATGCTTAGAGCTGTACTTCTTATATTTTCATTTTTGTATAGTATTTCATTGTATAACTGAACACTTGACTGAACTTGCTCTTTCCCCTGTTTTTCTGCTATAAACAATCTTGTTACCTATTTCCTGGTATACATGTGCAAGAGTTTCTCCAAGTTATTGAAACCTAGGAATGGGAATTGCTGGGGAAAGCGTATAGTAATACTCAACTTCACTGGGTAATGTTAAACTATTTTCAAACTGGTTCTATCAATTCACATTCCTAGAAGATTCTGCGCATGATGATTCACATTGCTCATCCTTGCTAACAGGTTAGCTGTTAGCTAATTGTTGGTCCTAATGGTTCCTTATCTATGTTGCCATTATCCTTGTATATATCTCCATTTTAACCATAGATTGTACCTAAGTATCTTCAAGACTTAAGGGTTTAACTGATATTTATCAACGTACAATGGTAAGAGATTATTTCCCAAAGAAGCAGATAGAATAATTTACTACTGAATGGTGGTAACATAACTAAAGAAGCCAGTAAGAATGCAGGTGTAAAGAAAATGCGGGTCATCAAGCAAGATCTGGCCACGTTCAGTGAGCACAAGGGAGTCATGACATCCTGACCAACAGATGTGACTGGCTTGCTCTCATTCCAATTACAGTGCTGGTATGGAGAAGCAGCATCAGGCAACCAAAGCCTGATACCATTTGACATTTACATCATTCAATTACTTTCCTTTATTCTTCTACATGTTCACCAAGTAATCTTCTTATTAAAACTTGGGCTATTCACATAGCTTTCCTCACTGTAAATTACTAAATGGTATTTTGGCTTATGTACCAATCTCTTATGAGTGTGGTTAGTATGGGTCACTTTTTAGGAGATTAGGCACTTATTGGTGGATTGAGATCAGGTCTCTATAAAAGTAAAGCTGAGGACCACCATGTGAAATCCTAAGCATAGACTGGCTGACCAGCAACTCCTAAAGGTATCTATCTCCTATCAAACCTACAATAACACTGCATTAGAAGTCATCATTCATCTGTCTTCCCTGCTAGACACTGTAAGCCCCCGAAGAGCAGACATTCCTGCCTATGTCTCATTCTTCTGAGTTGCCATCACCAGGGACAGCACCTGATGCCAGATAATTAAACCAAATTTGACTGAATTGGATCATATATCACCTCCCTTTGCCCTTTTTAGTAGTTCGCTCTTCCTCCCCCAGATATCTAGAGTCCCTCCGGCTCCCTAACTCTACTCTCTTTACCATAATTCAAAAAGCACTGACAATTCGTTTTTGATACTTCTGTCAATCCTGTGCAGTCTCTGCATTACTCACTTTCTCTCTTCCCTCAGTGTCAGCCCATTTTGGCTTGATATTCAGAGTTCTCCACTATCTAATCTTCCCCAGTTAAAACAAACACATCTAGCTTTCAGAGCTCTGTAATTAAATATAAACCCTGATGAAAATTTTATTTTCTTTTGGGTAAAGAAATGAGTTTCGTCCTCAGGAGGCACCAAACCTCACTGTTCAGATTTACTAGGCTCAAGACTGTGTGTCTGTTCCTCACTGGCTTCTCCTAAGATCCCTGGGTACTGAACCAAGGTGCCCTACCACATCAGAAAGTTTTCTCTCAAGATCCCAGATGAATATTTGTTTTCCAGTATATGTGCTGTTCACTCAACAAATAATTTTGAGCATCCTCTGTATCAGGAATTGACTTGTTCCAGACAATGGACAAGTACAGTATACAAGACAGACAAGTTCCTTGCTCCATTTTGAAGGTGGCATACAGACAAAAAATGACAAAGGAACAAGATAATACCAGAAAACAACAAATACTGTAAGGAAAAGCCCCCAGACAATTTGCTACAGGGGAGATGAGGATCAGGAAGGTTACTGTAAGTAGTTCAGAAAGCTGTTCTGAAAGGTGACTTTTGAGCCAGGAACAAAAAGTCCCTAGCCACTCTCCCAGTCTAGGACTCTGCTATCTAGGTGAGAAACAATAGTTGTAGGGTTGTAGCTGCAGAGATGGAGAGAAGTGAATAAAAGTGTGACGCATTTTGGAAGCAAACTAAAAGGACTTGTGCACAGATTGGTTGTAAGGGGTAAGGACAAGAGATGCACTAAGGGATGTTAATTTCAGTTAATAGTTAGTATTATTTTTTTGTTCTATACCTATTTTTTCCGAGAGTTAATATGGCCCTGCAACACCTCTATTTCTCAGTCTGGTTAAAAAAAAAATTTCTTGGTTAACATTTTCATAATGGCTTTGAGATCCACGCTGTGAACTGTTCACAATTTTTGAACGAATTTTTGAACAAACAATTTTTGGACAAATTTTTGAATAATAACCAATGAACTAAAAAAACAAACCAACTGTAAATTACTAAATAAAACAATGGCTCGCTATGGCCTTTAAATACATTTTTATGCTAAACTAAGGCACATGTCTTTGTTAATATCATTTCTGGTATAATCTTTTGCAAAGAGCTAAAACTAAAAAGTGAAACAAGCATATAATTTGTCATGATTTTTTAAAAACGTTACACAATTACTCTAATTTATTTTCTTTCCAATATTTTGCATTAGGATCACATAGGTGGCAGGGGTCCTGGGATCAAGCCCTATATCAGGCTCACTGCTCAGCAGGGAGTTTGCTTCTCCCTCTTCCTCTGCCCCTCCCCTCCCTCTACTTGTATTCTCTCTAAGCCCTGGTCAACTACTGATCTGCCTCTATTTCTAAAATTTGGTTTCAAAAGTGTTACATACATAGAATCATATAATATGCAACTTTAGGAACTGACATCATTAAACATAAATCTCTAGAGATTCATCCAAGTAGCTATATCAATAGTTCATAATTTTGTTTTTTAAAGAGACTTTTTTTTTAAGATTTTATTCATTTATTTGACAGACAGAGATCACAAATAAGCAGAGAGGCAGGCAGAGAGAGAGGGGGAAGCAGGATCCCTACTGAGCAGAGAGCCCAATGTGGGAATCGATCCCAGGACCCTGGGATCATGACCTGAGCCAAAGGCAGAAGTTTAACTCACTGAGCCACCCAGGTGCCCCATTCTTTTTTTCTTTTTTTAAGATTTTATTTATTTCTTTGCCAGAGAGAGAGCGCGTGTGCACAAGCAGGGGAGCAGCAGGTAGGGGGAGAAGCAGACTCCCTGCTGAGCAAGAGCCCGATGTGGGACTCTATCCCAGGACCCCAGAACCTGAGCCCAAGGCAGATGCTTAACCGACTGAGCCACGCAGGAGTCCCAGTTCATTCCCTTTTATTGTATTCCATGGTATGTATGTACTACAGTTTAACCATTTAGATACTGAAAGCCATCAGGTATGATTCCAGTTCTTGACTATTACAAATAAAGTGTCAGTGAACATTTGTGTACAGATTTTTATGTGATAATTAGTCAAATCACGTTAATTCTATTGCTCACAATCTTCTAATGGCACAAAATAAAATAAAAAATGAGAATAAAAGCCAAATGGTCTAGAAGGCCCTACATGATCTCCCTGCAAGCCCCAACTCATTTTCAACCATTTCAAACTGGGCAAATACTGCCTCAGGGCCTTTGCACTTAATGTTCCTTCTGCCTAGCACACTCTTCCCTAACACAGCTAAATAACCTGCTCCCTCACTTCCAGAAGGTCTCCACTTAAGTGTCAACTGATTAGAGAAGTCTTCTCTGTTTATTATATACAAAAGATGAACCCCACAGCCCCTCCCACACCGGTGCATCAGGCAACCTCTTCTTACCCTGTATTTCCCTCTATGTTATTACTTGACATTACATATTTATTGATTCACTGTCTGTATTGTCACTAAAATCTAAATTATATTCAAGCAAAGCCTTTGTTTTGTTCACTCCTGTATCCTCAATAGAGTACAGACTGTGGCACATGCTAAGTAATAAAAAATGGCCAATATAATTAATTTCAATGCTAACAGTGAACTTACAGAAGTCATATAAGTTAACCTGGAGTTGGGGTACCTGGGTGGCTTAGTCAGATTCCTGGGATTAAGCCCCACATCAGGCTGCCTGCTCAGGGGAAGCCTGCTTCTCCTTCTCCCTGGGCTGCTCTCCCTGCTTGTGCTCTCTCACTCATGCTCTCAAATAAATAAAATCTTAAAAAAAAAAAAAGAAAAAGAAAAAGAAAAAGTTAAACTGGAGTTACACTAACCTCTTAACTTTATATGAAAGTAACTTTGTTTTAGGATGGTTCTTCCTGGATCAGATCTTCCTAAATTAGGAAGCTATTTAAGAAATAAAGAAATCAAGGGGCGTCTGGGTGGCTCAATCAGTTGAGTGTCTGCCTTCGGTGCAGGTCATGATCCTGGAGTCCCAGGATAGAGCCCTATGTCAGGCTTCCTGCTCAATAGGGAGTCTGCTTCTCCCTCTCTCTCTGCCCCTCCCCCCACTTGTGCTCACTTGCTCTCAAATAAAATCTTATTTAAAAAAAAATTAAAAGAAAAAAAATAAATGTTTATTTCTTTTTTACATCAAAAATAGAAAACTTAAACCCTCGATTAATATGGCTCACTCCATATTCTTAAGTTTTTCATGTTAAATTGCTAGGCCTAAGTTCTTCAAAATTTGCCTTTTATTTTAAAAGTTGTATTATTTGTTTAAGTAATCTCTACACTCAACATGGTGTTCACACTCATGACCCCAAGATCGAGTCCCATACTCCCCCAACTGCGCCAGCCAGATGCTCCCCAATTTGCCTTTTTTAAACTTACACACATACACACACACACACACACACACACACACACCCGGCACCGCTAAACTAAAAAATGATGAAACTGCCAAGTGCTGACAAAAAGACATGAAACAACTGAAACTCTCATAAGTTGCTAGCGGAACGCAAATGGATTCAACCACTTTGGAGAACAATCTGGCAGTGTCTCAGAACTAAACACACTCGTAACATAATAACACAGGAATTTCTTATGTCCAAGGGATACGACTGTTTGTTAATAAAATAAGATAAACAAAAATCTTATGCAGCTTTATTCATAATATCCCCAAACTAGAAATGATGCAAATGCCCATTACCAGGAGAATACACAAATGGATTGTGGTACAGTCTTAAATAGAACACTCACAGTAATAAAGTTCTGGACATGTAAAAACATGAGTGAACTTAACATGTATTATGTTGAAAGAAATATAAAAAGCTAGACATGAAATACATACTGCATGTTTTTATTATAAATGAAATTCAAGAAGAGGCAAAAATAATCCATGGGGATGGAAATCAGAATAGCTATTGGGGGGTTACTGATTAGGTATGGACATTAGAGAACATTCTGAGGTGATGAAAATAGTTATATCTTAAACTGAGTGACAGTTATACAAGTATATACACATGCATTAAATTTATTAAGCTGATCACTTAAAATTTTCTTCCTTTACTCTAAGTTACATATCAAAAAATCAAATAATATACTTGCTTTGTGCAAGTAATGACATGTACTTGATGTTGAGGATTCAAGTTCCCACAAACAGAAAAGGCTGATTTTTCTGTAGCCATGGTAACAAACAGTCATCAAAAACCCCAAAAACCAAAACCAAGGATTTGCCTTTGCAAGCCAATCAATCACTGGCAGCTTCTCACTTCTGAAGGTCAGCCAATCAGGAAGAGCCTTACTCCATTAAGCACTCTTCAGTGGCAACCAATGAAGAGACTCACCCAAATAACCATGCTTCTCTGTATGATGTCATTTTGCCCTTGGAAAATTTTGCCAGTTCCAGAATTCCACACTTCCCAAAACCCTATATAGAAAATTGGTCTCCTTGTTCAGGCTATACCTAGCCAGCACAGCTTCCCCTTATTATAGCTTAGTATTGTTTAGCTTTATCTTCTTGTTTCAGATACTGGCTACTGACTGATTATCTTATTATAGTCTTATTATCCTTTCATGCTAAAGTGAACTTTTAGTCATTACTTGTGTTTAATTCAAATAAAAGTATTTCAGTGTTGATACATAGTAGCTAATAGTAGTTAGGATCAAAATATTCTCTCTAGACAAATACCCATCTAATCATTTAAACTGGATTACAGCTCACCATCCAATAACTCCTAAGTATCTGCTTCAATTTGCTTTCAAGAAAAAAAAAATTCAAATCAACATTGCCTTTTTTTGTTTGAATCTGGCTTCAGAATTAATCCAGAAACAATTTTAAAGTAAATTAACTCTGTCTGGAGATTTTAACATTTAAAGCATCTAAAATGTTCTCTTATTTAAATGCTAGGCTTGAGTTTCATCTCTGCTGGTTTGAGACACATTCCCTGTGACAGAGAAGGCTGGAGTAAAAGAGAGTCGTCTGTTCCTTCCTGGCATTATCAAAGCAGAGGCTGAGTATGAATATCTGTCAGGGACAGTGTACAGCTGCTTCCTCAGCTAGAAGGGAGTTGAAGAGTCTCATAAGATCATTTCCCCTTTATGAGCTAATGGTCTTAGATAACACTAATTATAACCAGAACATGTACTTTGTGTCCACTGCATCCAAAGTACTATGCATGGCGTTTACCTTCTAAAAAGTAAAACCATTTTGTTTTTAGTTATACATATGTATTACTTTTATAGCAAATAAGATGCTTTTTAAAGAGAAAAAATTGGATGCTAAATCCATCCTTCTGCTCACTACATCTTTTACACAATGAGGCCTAAAAGGCAGTACATGAAATAATTTTGTGAAGTTCCTGGGATGCTATGATTGACCCAGATGAGGACACATCTGAATGAGGTAGCTGCTTTGCAGACAGACGTCTGAGAAAATGGTAGCTGATTATTCTGTGTAAAATTCCATGAAAAGAAACCAACCCATATATGAGATTAGCTAAGTAGCCCCATCCTTCCTGCCATTGCTACAGACACCACCGCAAATTTCGAAAAATGAGATCTACAGATCTCATAAAGAAAGAAAATAAAATGTGAAGTCTGAAGGCAACCCAGAAAAACTTGTTAGGGCGAGAAAAAAGAAAAGATTTAATTAGAAGCAGGTCACTTAGGGCATCCCAAAAGCACAAAGCAGCCAGATAATTTCTGTGACTATTACAAGAAAATACTTCACACGTTACTCATACAACTACAAAAACCACCTCTCGACAAAACTGACAGACTCTGTGGCTCCCATGTACCCCCACTTCCTTTTCTGGTTCAAAGCAGCAAAGCCAGCTCCCAGTCCTGACCCACCTCCTCTCTTTTTATACTTCTTGGTGTTGTTGTGGCATCAGAAATACAGGGCAAGGTCAGAGAGGAACCCACTCTGCGCACACCACTGGTGAATGCCAAAACAGCCACACCCTTAGCACACCCAGTTTCTCAGAACCAAATATTTTTCAGCCTTCTCCTTTTCCTCCTTCTTCTTTTTGGTTTAATAGATTGGGTAGGTTAGGAAAAGCTGAAGCTTTTTAAAAAATTGTTGCAAACTCAAAAAATCTTAAAATAGCAATTACATCATATGAACAAGTCTCTCGGGGTAAGAAGGTTACAGAGCTCTTTATCTTTGCTGGTTAACCTAAAAGAGCCTTCTACCAGTCATGCTGTGGACAAAACCAAATATGAGATGAGGTAGTTTGGGGGAAGCTTAACAGTGCTCAGCCATCAATCAAAACGCTGAATCCATTCCAAGTATATAATGGTGAGGGCCTTCTTTCTCTTTCTCTCCCAAAGGGAAGTATCGCTATGACTCATTCTTCCTCTACCAAGAATTTTCTTAATCCACCAAGTTAGTAAGCATTGAACTATATACAAAATCTTAAAATAAACTAGGCTAGGTATAAAAGAAATCATGCTGAGAGCAAGCTGAATTTCATGCAGTGAATAAAAGGTGAATGGTAACATCTTTCCTCAGTTTCATCCCCTCTGAATTTCCTGGGCTTCAGACCAGATTCTTTACTTCTCTTCATACCGAAAAGCTCTCCTTTTTCAACCTCACCAACTACTGTATCTTCAAATCAATATATATTTGTACGCATTTATGAAGTGCCTATTATTATATTTAATGTACTGTCCTGCGGAAGGGGGAGCAATGAACTGGAGGGGTAGGACATGGATAGAGAAAGGGACCGTGGGACAGGAGGAAAAGAATCTGAGAAAATTTATAGAACAGATTCTTGTTTTTTTTCCTCCCCACTTTAAAAATGCTTCTCCAAATGGAATTTAAGACATCACAGGAATCAAAGACGGTACAAATAGGGCATAAAGACTATAATAATCATAGACTTAATGTTAAATGTAGGTACCTACTTAATAGTGTCAATTTTGATACAGTGTTCCTCTCTCTCAGTTTTCAAAAGTGGTGACCAGAAAAGTTGGGTATACAGCAAAAGCAAATCTGATTCCTTCTCAGACCCTCCTGCCCCCTTGACACAGAGTGTACCCTGGGCAGCACACTGCAAAGAAGCCATCACTGGGATGTCTCTTTTTTCTCCACTCTACCTTTTCACCCAAGGGTATGCAGAACCCTATTCTCTAGCAATGCTATACCAACAATTGTGCCACAATAAAGATTAAGAAGCAAACTGCTGTTAAACTGAAAATGGGTTTATACAGAAAAATATACTTCCAAATGAGAAACTATCCTGGGAAAAATCAACAAAATGTGCCTGGATGAAGATATACATGATGGTTGTTAGCCACACCTGCATGGCTGCTGATTAACAGTTAAGAAGGCTTGGAAATACTCTGTATGAAAGCTGCCCCAGCATTCTATAGACTGTAAAAAGGTAAGGCTTTAGTAAAACATGGGAGAAAGTGCTCTAAGGGCTTACCACAACTAATTTAAACCACCAGAACAAACCTACAAGATGTGGAAAATGGCAGAGAGAGTATTTTTTATATGAAGATTTCCCAAATCAATGTTTAAAAAATACTAGTGAGCACACAGTATAGAGTACTATTGTTATTTGTATTTATTGTATTATTTATAATTGCAAAATAATACACTATCTTGACCAAAATGGCAAGCATTACAGTAGACAAATGTCTAAAATAAAAAAATTCTTTTTTTTTTTAAGATTTTTATTTATTTATTTGACAGACAAAGACAAAGATCACAAGTAGGCAGAGAGGTAGGCAGAGAGAGAAGAGGGGAAGCAGGCTCCCTGACGAGCAGGAAGCCGAAGCAGGGCTCGATCCCAGGAACCTGAGATCACGACCTGAGCCAAAAGCAGAGGCTTTAACCCACTGAGCCACCCAGGTGTCCCTAAAATAAAAAAATCTTAAAGTATCTCCTTATCCTGTGTCTCATGCTTCTAGTGTTTTAATCCTTCATGACTAGATTTTGTTTTGAACCAAAAACTGATCTTCAAATAAAATGCATTCTTTCTAAATAAAATTCTACTTTTCCCTCCTTTCTGAGGAGGGTGAGTCTGGCTGATTATAATAGGGATACAATAGTATGAAGTTCTAAAAATTAAATGGGAAAGCCTTCAGTCTTAAAAATAGATGAAAAGAAAATTCTCAATTTTAGATAGACTATGTAACTCCAGCCCCTATACTCTGCCAAAATAAGGACAATCCTATCTTAGACTCCCTGACAAATACTTCTGAGTCTTTCCCGAAGATACAATAAACGGTGACAAACTTAAGTACCTGACAGAATTCAGTTTTTTTTTTTAAGATTTTATTTATTTGACAGAGAGAGAGATCACAACTATGCAGAGTGGCAGGCAGAGAGGGAGGGGGAATCAGGCTCCCCGCTGAGCAGAGAGCCCAATGAAGGGCTCGATCCCAGGGATCATGACCTAAGTTGAAGGCAGAGGCTTTAACCCACTGAGCCATCCATGTGCACCCAGAATTCAATTATTACTCAAGGAGGAAAAACAACCCCCAAAATCCAGAAGGAATATCAGAATTCTTAGGGAGAAAATGCCTAGCACTTAGCTCCTAGCACTGAACTGGGCTTAAGAGCTCTGTGACTGGGGCGCCTGGGTGGCTCAGTGGGTTAAGCCTCTGCTTTCAGCTCAGGTTGTGATTCCAGGATCCTGGGATCGAGGCATGGAATCGAGCCCTGAGTTGGGCTCTCTGCTCAGTGGAGAGCCTGCTTCCTCCTCTCTCTCTCTCTCCCTCTCTCTCTCTCTGCCTGCCTCTCTGCCTACTTGTGATCTCTGTCTGTCAAATAAATAAAATCTTTTTTTTTAAAAGATTTTATTTATTTATTTGACAGAGAGAAATCACAAGTACACTGAGAGGCAGGCAGAGAGAGAAGGAAGCAGGCTCCCTGCTGAGCAGAGAGCCCGATGCGGGACTCGATCCCAGGACCCTGAGATCATGACCTGAGCCGAAGGCAGCAGCTTAACCCACTGAGCCACCCAGGCGCCCCAAATAAATAAAATCTTAAAAAAAAAAAAAAAAAAAGAGCTCTGTGACTATGAGCAAGTCACCTCCCTTCTCAGTTTGCTTGGGTAGATAAGGAATAACCCAATCATGGCCTCAGTTCTGACAATGGACTCATCCACGTGCACAGTGGACACTGCAAATCAAACAGCCTGTTCCTCAGGGAGCATAGACTCCACCTCAGTTCAGCAAGCCACTACCAACAGATGAGAAGTGGCAAGAGGACGAAGCTTGTTCACTTTAACCCTGGGCTCGTGGGCCTCCGGGTTTTTTTCTAGCTGTAACAGTCCATCAACTTAAGGAAACCCTATTTAACTCAACCTTGAAAAAAATAGTAACTTGCCCTCATCATTGCCAGGATGAACAATGTAGAAGTAGGAAGGAAATATATGAAAAGCTGAATCATGCTAGATAAGCACAAAAACAATAAAGTAAAATACTTCAGGAAAGGGACTTGAAAAACCAGGACAGATTAAACAAAAAGAAAAGTAAATAATGAACTCAAACATGGGCCAATGTTGTGTAATAGAGAAAAAGAAATTAAAGCAGAATGACCGTATTAATAAATGCTCTTCTGAAAAGTCACCAAATAAAGCAAATTTCTATCATTTCCTATTTTCCTGTAATAAAATAGACATGGTTTATGAAAACATGTATTCCCAAGATAACATAAATTATATGAAAGCAAAACAATTTTAATCACAAAATATAAATTTTATTAATACAGTAAAAATTCTAAAGTAGCACATTCATTTCTGCCTTGTTCTTTATTTCATTTTCTCTTTTTAAATTTAAAAGTACCTAACTATTGTCACTATTTTTATTAAATTTTAAAACCAAGAAAATCAAGAGTATGACAGTACTGAAAGATATTACCAAGACTTAAGAGTAAGGAAAATAGATCAAGATTTGAAATTTAGGAAAGAGATCTTTGGGAAACAAACTTCATAAAGGGTTCAGTTTCAGACAGTGATATTCTAATGAACTTTCAGAGAGGTCACCCAACCCCATTATTCATCTACATCCATTCCTCAAATGTGGTCCACTTTTCTCCTTTAGCACAAGAAACTGCAAGGGTTTTTGTGGCTCAGGTCATGGTTTACCAGGAGAGTCCTGGGATTGAACCCTGTGCCATCATTCATCATGTTCCCTGCTCAGTGGGAAGTCTGCTTCTCCCTCTGCCCCTCCCCCTGCTTGTGCTCTCTTTCTCTCAAATAAATAAAATAAGAAAGAACGAGAGGGAAGGAGAAAGAAAAGGGAAGAGAAGAAACGAAATGAAACTGTAAGGGTTAACAAATGACTCCTAAGATGCTTCCAGATCTGAGTCTAAGATCATTCAACTTTTAAAAATGGGTGTCTTAGGAATAACTCTGGAAAGATTCACAAGAACCAAAGACAAACTGGAAAACTAAGTTTGGGAGAGTCTCTCTCTCTGTATATATACAGGGGTCACTATATACCCGTGGTCTCTTTTGAGTTATGTTTCATATGCATTTATTTTATTTTGAACTTAAAGAACCTATCAGCTGTTGCACTGTGATGCTGTATATGAAAAAATAGTAACAAACACTGTCTTTGACTTTTGAATTACGCATGTCACACGCAGGAATAGCGAAAGTATTTTAGTGGAAAAGCAAAACAACAAAAAGCATTAGCCATCAGAGTCCTGGTAAAAGAATTTCAGAATATTAATTAAGAAAAAAACTAACAATCTATGAGACCAATATTAAAACCATTTAAAGAGTTTTAGGAGGTTTTTTTTTCCTTTTCCCTAAAGAAACATCAAGAGAATAACTAACTTTTCTGAAGTTCTGCTCAGGCCTTCAAAGCCTTGTGTTTCTGGACCCTGCCCCTTCCAGGAACAATTCCAATACCTAGCGAAATTTCTGGAGGCTTATAAAGAGAGGAAGTAAAAACAATGCTTTTACCAAGCCCTCTCTCCCAGGGACAAGAAAACTCCTAGTCTGACTCTAAGCTTTCATTCTCCCACTCTTAACAATCTGGCGTACGGTCATTTAACTATGCTTCCTCTAACAGTGCTTTTACATTTCATTCTTTTGCTTAAAATTTTTGATTTGTTAGGTGTTTGTATTTTAATAGTTTCTCAGGTGATTTTGGTAAAACTCCACCTTCCTTTCACTAAGAATTACTAGGAATCCTCTGCTCTAACCTGACTGGCTTCCTCAGGGCCTCACAAATAAGTTCACTACACCCCTTTGCCTCATTTGTTTCATACAGTGGTGTGTATTTCTCTTCAACAATCTTTCCTATTCCACCCTCAAATTTCACTTCTCCATTCTATCCATATTCTGTACATGCTACAAACACTAGCTGAAGTCCAACCTCTCCAAAGCCCTTCCTAGCTCTTCCAACCCTACTTGGTCTCTTTTCTACTCTGAAGGTCAACAATGCTTCACCATTTGGCCCCAATATTTGTCACTGATTCAAGGGTCTGGTGCCCGGACCGGTATGAACACAGGCTCCTCCAGACCATGACTCACTCCAATATGGTGAAGACATTTCATACACCTTCAGAGACACAGCACACTTTTGATTTTTAGAGATACCACCAGTTTTGCTCTAATTAATTTCAGGAGCCTGGGGATATAACAAGCTTTGCTATAGCAATTAAATTAATTTTCAGACTAACATGGAAAAGCAGTTATAATGTCTGAAAAGGCACATGCCCACAATATGTCTTGATGTCTCAAAAGGGAGAAGCGGACTACAGAACTGATCAAAGAGATTGTAGATCCTGGAGTTAGGGTATAATTCTCTTCAGGTAGAGAGTATTAAGAGAGAATGAGTTCCATCAGTCAACAGTTAGGCAAAAAAGGAGCCATTCTTCAAGACAATGGCACTAACCCCACCCCAACCTTGACCCTAAGTCCCAAGTGTAGAGAACCTCATTCTTAACAAGTTACTAGAATATTTAGAATGAATAACTGAAGCCAATACCTGAATACCAAGAGATGTGATACTTGTAAATAACCACATGGCAGCTAGGAGCAACATCCACACAGACCAGCTATGTGATCTTGTGAACAGAAAAGGGCAAGTTGACTATCATCTTCTAGACCACATTGAGCACTGAAGTGTTTCTGATAGGAAAAGTTATTTGGTATTATTTAACTGCACACTTATAATGGATGATTTTATAGTATGTAAATTATACCTCAATAAAATTGTTTAAAACAGATTTAGTGACTTGAGCTGGAGTATCTGCATGTGGTGAAGCACCTGACAGTCCAGTAAGACAGGATATCACAGGTTTTTTTTTTTTTTTAAGATTTTATTTCTTTATTTGACAGAGAGACATCACAAGTAGGCAGAGAGGCAGGCAAGAGAGAGAGAGGGGGGAGATAGGCTCCCCGCTGAGCAGACAGCCCGATGCGGGACTCGATCCCAGGACATTGAGATCATGACCTGAGCCGAAGGTAGAATAGCTCAACCCACTGAGCCAGCCAGGTGCCCCAATATCACAGGTTTTTATTTGGACTTTAAGACAGAAGGCAAAAAAAACCCCTGGTATAAAAATAAATTTTTCATGATACTAAGATAGGAGAGTTCCTTATAAATAATAAAAACTACAAAAAATAACCTTTGAAAAATACATGCACACATACTATAAAAACCAAACCACATAAAACTACTGAAATAATGAGGACCAGACAGCTAATGGGAATAATTTCTAGGAAAGGAGAAATGGAAGGGAGTGGGGAGGAAAAGAAAAACTAATATTTAAGACTGATGAGCTCAAAAAAAAAAAAAAAAAAAAAGAAAAGAAAAGAAAAGAAAAAGAAAAAGAAAACAGAACTGATGAAAGAAGGGATGTCTTAGGAATCATTGCTATTGGCCAAGAAGCTTGGTTACTGCCCTCAGGGTCATAAGGTTTGCCTTGGCACAGTTCTTTTAAAAGGAGCTGATGGACAGTTTTCCTGTAATAGTAGACAAGGGGAATCAAGAGAGCCACACAGAATTAAAGGCAATTTATTTATTTTTTTTTTTTAAAAAAAGATTATTTATTTATTTATTTGACAGAGAGAGATCACAAGTAGATAGAGAGGCAGGCAGAGAGAGAGAGGGAAGCAGGCTCCCTGCTGAGCAGAGAGTCCGATGCGGGCCTCGATCCCAGGACCCTGAGATCATGACCTGAGCCGAAGGCAGCGGCTTAACCCACTGAGCCACCCAGGCGCCCAATTAAAGGCAATTTAATGCAAGGAAAAGGGGAGGACCCAAAACAAAAGTTCAGGATAATATTTCTCAAATTAACAATTATCATATCAACTGTGGGAAAAAATTATATGTGTATATATACGTGTATATATATATACATATTATGTATATATATGTACATATATATGTATGTATATATGTACATATATATGCGCATATATATATATACATATATAATTAGATTTTATTTACTCATTTGAGAGAAAGAGAGAGCATACAAGCAGGGGAAAAGGCAGAGGGAGAGGGAGAAGCAGGTTCCCCACCTAGTCAGCCAGGAGCCCAATGTGAGACTGGATCCCAGGCCCTGGAGATCATGACCTAAGCTGAAGGCAGATCCCTAATCATCTGAGCTGCCCAAGCACCCCTGAAATTGATTTTTAAGTGATAGAATAAGACTATACCTTACATCTTAAAAACATATTTCTTTCATTTGCCTGAGTTTCTCAAATTAACAAGGAATCCAGATGCCATACCCTGATATGGAAGCAAAAAAAAAAAAAAAAAAACAAAAAAAAACAACCAACTTTTATCTGCATACCTACTATATGCCAGGTACTTTACTATATACATCACCTCATACTAATTCTGAAAAATATTACTATCCCCATATCACAAATGAAGAAACTGCAACTCAGACAATAAAGTGCCTGCCCAAGGATATACCTTCTTTCTCAACAGTGGATGTGAGATTTGAACCTGACCCCAAAATCCATGGTTTTTACACTGTATCACGCTGCCTCTATAAAATACTTTCTACCAAGGTTTTACTTTTATGTTACAACACACTACACAGTAACAGAAACAAATTACTAAAGTGAGAGTAAATGGCAACAAGAAGCCACAGCTAGAGGCAAAAGAGAAGGACAACCTATAAAATAAAAAAAACACAAAATTGTGGAACAATGTAATGCAATTACTAACAGCCTATAAATCAAAAACCTCAGAAGACAAATCAGTAGCACAGAATAATACCCAATGCACACAATAAATTCTCAATTTTATATCCTCCAAATCATCTTGGTTAAACTAAGTTTGAAGGATTCCATTTAAGAATTTCATTTCATCAACAAATGGTGCTGGGAAAACTGGACAGCTACATGCAAAAGACGCCACTAGACTACTTTCTTTCACATACACAAAAATAAACTCAAAATGGGTTAAGGACCAAATGTGAGATCTGAAACTATTAAAATCCTTGAAGAGAGCACAAAACGTAATTTCTCTAACATCAGCTGTAGCAACACATTTCTACATATGTCTCCAGAGGCAAGGGAAACAAAAGCAAAAATAAACTATCAGGACTATGACAAAATAAAAAGCTTCTGCATGGCAAAGGAAATAATCAACAAAACTGAAAGGCAACCCACTGAAAAGAAAATATTTGCAAAATATATATTCAATAAAGGGTTAGTACCCAAAATACATAAGAAACTGATACAAATGAACACCTCAAATTAACAAATAACCCAATTAAAAAATGGGTAGAAGAACATGAACAGACTTTCTCCAAAGAAGACATACATATGGCCACAGACACATGAAAAAATGCTTAACATCACTCATCATAGGGAAATGCAAATTAAAACTACAATGAGATACCGCCTCACAGCTGCCAGAATGTCTAAAATTAAAAAAAAAAAAAAAAAACAAAAAAAAAAAAACACAAGAAACAACAAGTGCTGGTGAGGATGTGGAGAAAAAGGAACCCTCTTGCATGGTGGGAATGCAAACTGGTGCAGCCACAATGGAAAACACTATGGAGGTTCCTCAAAAAATTAAAAAAGAACTACCCTACAACTCAGCAATTGTACTACTAGGTATTTACCCAAAGGATACAAAAATATTGATATGGAAGCAGTCCAAGTGTCCAACAACAGATGAATAAAGAAGATGCGGTATACAATGGAATATTACACAGCCATAAAAAAGAATGAAATCTTACAATGTGCAACAATTGAATCTCCCCAGGTGGGGTTTGTATTCTAGGATGCTGGTGGGAACAGATGGTTACCAGAAGGGCAGGGAGAGGAATGGGTGAAATGGATGATGGAAATGAAATAGTACACTTATCATGAAGAAAAAGAAAGAAAAGAAGAAAGGAAGAAATAAGATTAGGAAAAATTTTATAATACATTTTATAAAAAATGACATTTAAAATAGATTTGAAAAGATTTCAGTCTTCCCACAAAGATTTCAATTGGTAACCTTGGACAATACAGTGAACTATCTTTGTCCCTGTGTTCTCATCTGTGAAACAAAAATAATAATAGTACCTATCTCATGGGCCTGATATATTAATTCATTAGATGAATTAATATAGGTATTAATATATTCTATGTTATATATTATATGAATATATATTAATATATTCTATGAATTAATATATGTATTAATTCATTAGATGAATAAATACATATAAATCACTTAGAATACTTATTGGCAGGTGTTCACTAAATGTTAGCTAATGAAGTCATTAATTATTCTCAAAGTTCATTTTAAGGAATACTTCATTAGTTCATATTACTATGCTGTAATCCAATAATGCAGTTAACTGCAGAGATTAGGTAAGAAAGATGAAGACTAAAAAAGAATACATAAAAGTGAGAGATGGATGTATACAAAGAGAACAGTAGAAGATAGGTGCCAAGTTACCACCTTGCCCACATTTCTACCAAAATTTATCAAAATATCTCTTTCCTCCTCAGGTTGTGAGCACTCTGAAGGCAGGTACTTTTATATTATTTTATATTTTACATTATTTTATGTCATTATTTATATTATACCATCATACTGCCTGCAACATAAGAGACACTAAATACGTGTATAATAAGGGGGGATCAGAAAGTTTTTGTTTTTTGTTTTTAAGATTTTTATTTATTTGTCAGAGAGAGAGAGAGCAAGTGAGCAAAGAAGCAGGCTCTCCATGTAGCAAGGAGCCTGATGTGGGGCTCAATCACAACCTGAGTGGAAGGTAGCTGCTTAACCAAGTGAGCCACCCAGGCATCCCTGGGAATCAGTAAGCTTTGAGATCAATGATGGGAGTACCTGATTTAACCATATCCTAACTGGGCCAGGGGTTAGAGACAATAAAGACCTATTATCACTTTTTACTCAATAGGTTATCAACACTCTATTTCCCTTTTCTTTCTGAACTAGAAAATTAATTTCTAAAATGTTTAAAAATAGTTAACTTGTTCTAAAATTAGATATCATTCAAATGATAAAACAAATTTCAGTAATTTATGTTAAATATTACAAATATTGCTCTGATTAGTCTGTTATCTCCAAGGTTAATTCTAATGGTCAAAAGGTCAGAGTCACAGCAATAAACAGACACTACATAAGAGACACACCTACTTTTTAGCTGTTAATCTGCCATATGCAGTGCAGATACAAAAAAAATTAAAGGCACAGGTACCTCTGACCTCTGGTACCAAAATAAGCATGTTTGGGGATGACCAACCCTAAGCCCCCTTGTCTGGGACCAACCTTACCCCAGATCCTGTTTAGTATACAGGCTAAGCAACCATCAATTCCCCTCCCTCACAGATATCTGGTGCAAGGGATGCATATCCCTACCCCGGGCAGGAGAGCAGTCTAATTCTTCACCAGGAATATGGAAAGCTGGAAACAAAACCTGAATTGAGAGATCATATGTCTCTGGTCTGTGGGCAGCATCACAGCAAGTTTAAGTCATATGCTGAGGCTAAGGGGAAAGCAAAAAACAAGAGAAAGCCAGTCCAAAAAGGAGATAATGAAGCAGGGCTGGGGCAAGGATGAGGGAGAAAGGCACTTGCCCTGGGTGCAAGATTTAAGAGGGCACCAAAGAAACCTCAGCGATCAAGAAAGGTAAATACTATAATGCAGTCTTAAAAAAATCCAGATTAGTGTCCTACAATGGAGCAGCGGCACAACAGAAAACTGAAGAGAGTCCATGCAAGCTGCAGGCGGAGGAGGAAGTACAAAGGCTTTCCAAGTGCCGGCTCTGGGTTCCCAGCTGACAACCCAGCTGTAAGGGAATTCAGCTATCTTAAAAACAATCCACTGCAATTCCCAACCCTGCCACCATACCTTCTGGAAACCTAGCTTAAGTGTCAGTCATTTTCCCTGAGGCCTAAAAACCTTGGCTAATGCATAATACACCTTTGGGAAAATGAGACATGCACATAAAACTACTTAAAAAAAAATCAAAGCAAAATAAAATTAACTGATAAAAGAATGGGACTGGTAAATAGTGCTACAAAAGATCAGAGATCACTGTGGGTGGTAAGGGAAGGACAGATTTAGCTAGAGAGGAGAAGCATATACTAAGCAAAGAGATAAGTACGCGCAAGGGGTAGGGAAGGAATAGGAAAGGAGCCAGCAAAAGGACAGGAAAGGAAAAGGGAAGGAGTGATCCTCACACACCCTGTATTCTGACAAAGTAGTACAGTTCCTTGCTTTTCTGCCTCCAACCCTCAGATCACACTGCTCATTATATCTTTTCCCCTTTTCTCCTGTTCAAATCCTTTCATATCTTTCAGGGACAGTTCAAACAACATTTCTTTGAAGAGGCTTCCCTAGTATCCTTTTTTTTTTTTTTTTTAAGATTTTATTTATTTATTTGACACAAAGATCAAAAGTAGGCAGAGCGCAGGCAGAGAGAGAGGGGAAGCAGGCTCCCTGCTGAATGGAGAGCCAGGACCCTGGGATCATGATCTGAGCCGAAGGCAGAGGCTTTAACCCACTGAACCACCCAGGTGCTCCATCCCTGGTATTCTATTCAGAAGGAGATATATGCCAGAAGTGAGGTGTTGGCAATGGGAAAAGACAAAAAGAGAAGAGGGTAGGGCAAGGGGGAAGGCTAAGGAGCTGAATGCAATGATAAGCACTACTCTCTCTCTCGAGAGCAAACTATACCCAGGAGTTCACCTGGGATGCAGTACCATGTCTTAGGAGAGCGGAAAGATTGTTTGAATAGCCAAACTCTGGAAACAGCCCAGATGTCCATCAATAGTTGAACGGATAAAGAAGATGTGGGGTATCAGTCAGCCATCAAAAATAAAATAAAACAAAATCAAATCAAATCAAATCGTACCATTTGCAATGACATGGATTGAACCAGAGGGTATTATGTTAAGCAAAATAAGTTAATCAGAGAAAGACAATTATATTATTTCATTCATATGTGGAGTTTAAGAACAAAACAGAGGATCATAGAGGAAGGGAGGGAAAAATAAAATTAAATGAAATCAGAGACAAACTGTAAGAAACTCTTAACTATAGAGGAGGGAAGGTGCGTGGAGGAAGGGGTCACTGGGTTACGGGCATAAAGGAAGGCACTTGACATAATGAGCACTGGGTGTTAAATGCAACTGATGAATCACTAAACTCTACCTCTGAAACTAACAATACACTATGTTAATTGGATTTTAAAAAAGATTGCTTGACAAAGAGTAATAATGAGGGCTCAAAGTAGCAAAGCAAAGGCAGGTGGAAAGGGTGTGCAGATGAATTACAAGGCCTTGGAGAGATGAAAATATGCATCTGACTTTCAAATAATCACATATTTATTGATATTTGCCAATCTAATTAAGCATTCTGCCCCCCCACCAACTCACCTTCACCTACTCCCATACTTTCACTAAGGAGGTTTAACACTCCAGTGGCATTATTAAAGCAGAAACAAAGAAAGAGGTCTTTAAGAATACTAACTTGGGTTAATGATCACCCACCATGAACAAAAATAAATCTTGGGATTATTTCAAATTTTGCAATACCTGCACCAGGGTAAGGGTTGCCTGAATAGACACCGGACTTATAATGTTATACATTAAGGGGCCTCCTCTCTTTTCACTGCATGCATATCAAAGAAATACTCCATAATGACTCTTAACTAAAAAGATAACACCAGGGGCTCCTGAGTGGCTCAGTAGGTTAAATCTCTGCTCAGGTCATGATCCCAGGGTCCTGGGATAGAGCCCCACGTCGGGCTCTCTGCTCAGCGGGGAGCCTGCTTCTCCCTCTCCCTCTGCCTGCCTCTCCGCCTGCTTGTGATCTCTGTCTCTGTCAAATAAATAAATAAAAACCTTAAAAAAAAAAAAAAACCACACCCAGGGAACCAAAATATTTTGTTGGTTATAGTTTTCCATGTAGAAATCCCTTTACCTTATAATAACAATTAATAACCTCCTGCTCAAAGGGTCTTCTATGCAATAGGCTCAGGATCTTCAAGACTCTTACTATATGCCTATATACATATTTAAATAATATATAAACGTCAGATTGTTGCTTCTGGTTAAAACAACCAAAAGCTCTGGGGAGTGTCTTAAACACCCAGAGAATACACGTGAAATAAATTCAACCCGCCATTACATTCTCCTCTACTCTTGTCCTCAGCCCTCATTTTCTTGCAGCTTGCCCTATTTTCATCCATTTTTTTTCTCACCCACTTCAGGAACTGTATTCACTTGCATGTACTTGTAATGATATTAGTACTCAGATATGCTCTGATAGGAAACTGTTTATTTATAAAGGGTTATCTCTGTATATCAGGTACCTTAGTTTGCAAGTTTGTCTTGGTGTGTTTGTGTTCTTTAGTGAGTAGGTGTAGGTGTTTGAGCACATGTACCTGAGGGAGTATATATCTTTATAGGTCAAAAAGTGTGCACATCTGTGAGTGATAGCTGCTTCTCTGTATTTCAACGACTCTCAAACTATTCAGAGCATAAGAGCAAAAGAAATAAGTCACAAAAGATTATATACTGTATGATTCCATTTTTATGAAATGTCTAGAATAGGCAAACCCCACATAGACAGAAAGCAGATTAATGGCTGCCTGGGGTGGTAGGGGACAGGAGAGGCTGGGGAAAGCTAGCAGCAGCTGCTAATGCGTAAGGGGTTTCTTTTTCAGCATGATGAAAATGTTCTAAAATGGATTATGGTGATGGTTGCTCAACTCTCTGAATATACTAAAATCCACTGACTGGTACTCTTCCAGTGGGTGAATTGGATGGTGTGTGAATTTCAATAAAGCTGTTATATATTAAAGAGAGAAAATAAGGAAACCCGAGCTGTCCTGTATTTCCACAGAAAGGTAACCTGTCTTTGAAAATGTTAACTTTGCTTCTATTTTACTTAAGCTTTGGATTCAAGATTCCCCACTAAAAAGTCCCCTAACTGCTCTTTTCTCCATCTCCAGCTTTCTCTTTACTAACAATGACACACATGTGTCATTGTGACACACACATGTGTCACTGTCAGGAGACAGTGTTTCCTGATTATTGTTCAGTGTCATAACAGAAAAAACAGATACACCATGATACACCCATATAAAAATATGGATATGGATGAACAAAGCCCAAAAGGAAATGAGGAAAAATTCAAATAGTTACACTGGAGAAATACAGTTTGGCATGGAAAACAAAGGCAAAGGAAAAACTATACTTCTTTACTACTTGCAGTCCACTGCAAGTCCCTGAGACAGGCAGAGTAACATTCCTCTAGGAACTCAGCTGCCTGGATGTTAAAGCTTTGCTAGGGGCAAAAGGCATCTTAGCCCCACCCCCCAGAATCCTGGGGGTCTACCTTAGGGTGTGAAAATTCCTTTGGAAACTTGCTTTATCTCTATCCCCAAGATATATTCTGGCAGTTATCCCCCATATAAACCACTGATATACACCAGAAGGGTCTCGTGACTAAGGTTTATTTAGACAGTAAAAAATGACCTTTTCCTAACAACAGCTAGCCCTATTCAAGGTCCTGGAAACCTTGCTTCCAAAATTCCTTAGAGGCTTCCCCATCTCTAACCCCCTCCCAACTTGAAAGTATACAATGCGCCACTCCTCACAACCCTAGTGCAGCCCCTTCTGCCCACAAGTCCTTCCCCATGCTTTAATAAAAACTACCTTTTAGCACCAAAGATGTCTCGAGAATTCTTTCTTGGCCATCGGCTCCAAATCCCAACATCTTTCCTACCTCACAGTTGAGGTGACACTCTTTAAAAAATAATATTGTATTGTGTTATATCGGCCAGTAAAATCTAGGAGAAGAAAAAACCAACCTGTCTCCTTAGAAATTGTTTCAAGTCAAAGTCAGGAATTGTGTTGCACAAAGGACAGGACTAGAGTAGTGGAGTAAAAAGATGGAAACTAAAACACATGGATTATATATAGTTCTATTTTCAGCAAATCAATAAACAAGGAAATATTAAGCTCTTTATAGCTTGCTCTAATAGAGGAAATCTCTCTGGGCTTGAATCTCCTTTCTCCCCAGTATCAGCCTGGCTTATGGGCATGGTGTAACTGCTACTGAAACTAAGGTTGCCTCCATTACCTCAACCTACAGGAAAGCCATTTCAAATTCAAATTCATTATTGGCAGTCCTGCATCAAAAAATATAAGGTAACCAGCCCTGGATTAATCTCAGGGTAGCTACAGTCTGGAAGAAGTGCATAAAAGGTTTTTATATTTTCCTTTTCCTTTTAAAGATACAGGGCCCACGCTTAAGACACTACAAATAAAAGCACAATGAAAATAAAAAGTAGCCCTACTGATTTTCAATTAAGATACCAAGTCCATCTAAGGGAGAAAGGCAAAAAAGTTTTTTAACTATGTTGCTGGCATAACTAGATATCTGTATGAAGGGAAAATGAACCTAAACTCCTACCTCCCATCTTTACAAAAAAATTAATTTGAGAGGGACCACAGACCTAAATGTAAAACCTGGAACAAGGATGCTTCGGAAAAGAAACAGAGAATATCTTTGCAACCCTAGGGACAGGCACAAAAAACACTAACCATAAAGTTAAAAACCAATAAAATGGACTTCATAACAATTAAAAATTTCTGCTCATCACATCATCAAGAAAATAAATAGAAAAGCCAAAGACTGGGTAAAAAATGTACATCTGAAAAGGACTTGTACTCACAATATATAAAGAACTCCTACAAACTACAGTTAAAAGATCAATCACCCAGTGAAAAAAATAGACTACTTTAACAGATACTTTACAAGAGAAGTCAATTACTACCTAGTGAAGTTCCTTAATTGTCAAAAAAAAAAAAACCCACAAACAAACAAATTAAGGAACACCTGGGAGGCTCAGTCAGTTAAGCAGCTGCCTTTGGCTCAGGTCATAATCCCAGCGTCCTGGGATGGATTCCTGCATAGGTAGCCTGCTTCTCTCTCTCCCTCTGCCTGCCCCTCCCTCTGTTTGTGCATGCATGCTCTTTCTCTGACAAGTAAATAAAGTTTACAAAAAAAAAAAAAAAAAACAGATTAAAACCACAACGAGGTACCATTTTACAGCTTCTAATGTGGCTAAAATAAAGTCTGACAGCACTAAAATTCAGCAACATAAAAAAAATGTGAAGCAACTGGAACTCATATATAAACCATTTTGGAGAACTGTGTGGCAGTTTTTTAGTAAAGTTAAACATACATCTACCCTATGACTCAGTAATTCCACTCCTAGGTACTTATCAAGAAAATGAAAACATCTATCCCCAAGAGATTTGTAAAGGAAATGTTCATAACAACTTTATTTCTAATAACTCAATCCTGGAAAAAACCCAAACATTCATCAAAAATAAAACAGATAAAGAGCTTAGGTTATGTTCTTATAATGGAATACATTCTTCAATAAAAATGTACCAACTGGGGCACCTGGGTGGCTCAGTCTGTTAAACACTCAGGTCATGATCCCACGGTCCTGGGATCAAGGCGCTTCCCCACCTCCCACTAGGCCTTGAACTCCCTGCAAGCTCTGAGCTGGGTCTGCTTGTCCCTCTCCTTCTCCCTCTGCCCCTCCCCCTGCTTACGCTCTCTCTGGCAAAATCTTTTTACAAAAAAGTACCAATACACACAGATCAATCTCAAAAACATTATATAACACAAAAGAAGCCAGACACACAAAAAAGCATATACTACTGTACAACTCCATTTATGTCAAGTCCAAGACTAGGCAAAACAAATCTATGGTGTCAGAAACACGAGGCTGAAAGTGGTTGCCTTAGTGGAGGAGTGTGGGTGAGGAATGACTAGAAAGGGGCATGAGGGAACTTTCTATGGTGATAAAAATGTTTTCTATCTTATTTTGCTAGAAGTTACAGTGTATAAAGTTGTTAGAACTCCTTGAACTGGACACTCAACATATGTGCATTTTATTGAACATTACTGATACCTCAATAAAAATACAAAGTAGCACTTTGCTTCAAGATACGTTAATCATTTTGTTTCAAATGAAATTCTAGAATATTACATAATAGACAACTACATTTTCAATTATTTGCCACTCTCAATTACTCACATCTTTATTCCTTCATTACTGCAAATACCCAAATGGATTACAGACACAGCTATCAGAATATATGTTCACATTTAATTTTCATAAATAGCAAATTTAGATTGATCCTACACAATTTCAATAGGTACCTAACGGACTGTCAGAAATCCAGTAGACTTTTCTGTTTTCTATAGTATTTTCCTCTCAATATGATCTTATAGCTGTGATTTATAGTTGTGTTGATCTGCTATAAAAATGAGTAAGTGATGGTCCCTGGCTGTTTTGGTTGGTGGAACATGATTGGAACTAGGGGCTGCAGGGTATAGAGATTACTTAAAAACAACAACAACAAACCTTAAAACAAACAAACAAACAAAAAGAATAAGTAAGATATATAAATCAAATGTCTTCAAGGAAAGTCACTGATATAATATAGATCTGATATAATATATAATATATCACTGATATAATAGAAAATAATGCTTTAGCCACTATGACAGCCTAGAAAATAATGCCCTCCTCAACTACTTTAATCAAGACAGAGCCCATACATATTTAACTTTAAGAACAATTGAAAAGCGGGCGCCTGGGTGGCTCAGTGGGTTAAGCCGCTGCCTTCGGCTCAGGTCATGATCTCAGGGTCCTGGGATCCAGTCCCGCATCAGGCTCTCTGCTCAGCGAGGAGTCTGCTTCCTCCTCTCTCTCTCTGCCTTCCTCTTTGCTTACTTGTGATCTCTGTCTAATAAATAAATAAAATCTTTAAAAAAAAAAAAGAACAATTGAAAAGCAAAAAGCATGATGAATAGTTTGCCAGCTAACTGGAACCATAAAAAATAAGAGCCTAAATAACAAGATTTACTATATTAATAACATATATTAGTACATCCAACTGATATCTGAAAATCCAGGAGGCCCTTTTCTCCGGTTTTACCAAGTTCTCTTTCATCTTTCTTTCTCATCTTTTCCTCTCCCTCTTTTGGTTTCTATCCCAGTATAGTTTTATCCCCACCGCCCCTCTCACTCTCCCTATGATATTGCTAACTGATTTTCATACAGCCAGATCGCCCCAGGTTCCAAATAAATTTACAAAATTGTACTGTATTCCATGTAGATTTGTCACATACTCAAAACTGTAGAGAGAGTATAGCCTGAGGGCTACCTTCAGGTGAAGTTATTAACTGCAGAATAATTTGGCCTGGAGGGTAGACCACAAAACTTTAGAATTAGTCATAAAAACATGATTAAAAGAAATTGAGAACTGGGACAGTAACATTCTCAGGAAATCATTTTTGTTCCTTCAGGTCTACCACAGGACTTGGAATGACAAATGGGGCCAATGTTTCCTGAATGAATAAAATAAATGAATATTAAAAATCAGAGATATTAAGTGGTGATGCAACATGGGGGCTTAAGTGGGTAGGAGAAGAATAAATGAAACAAGATGGGATTGGGAGGGAGACAAACCATAAGTGACTCTTAATCTCACAAAACAAACTGAGGGTTGCTGGGGGGAGGGGGTTTGGGAGAAGGGGGTGGGATTATGGACACTGGGGAGGGTATGTGCTTTGGTGAGTGCTGTGAAGTGTGTAAACCTGGTGATTCACAGACCTGTACCCCTGGGGATAAAAACATATGTTTATAAAAAATAAAAAATTTAAAAAAAAATCAGAGATATTTAGGGCTAGAATAATCTTGGGATCATCTGGTCTAATAACCTCATTTTACTTACTTACTTACTTAAGTTTATTTGACAGAAGGGAGAGAGCATGAGCGGGGGAGGGGCAGAAGGAGAAGCAGGCTCCCCACTGAGCAGGGCAGAATGGGGGCTGGATCCCAGGACCCTGGAACCATGACCTTAGCGAAAGCAGACCCTTAACCAACTGAGCCACTCAGGTGTCCCTAATAACAAACTCCACACACCTGGATAGCTGGGTAGAGCGCAAGATTCTTGATCTCTGGGTTGTGAATTGAAGCCCCAGGTGAGGAGCAGAGATTACTTAAAAAAAAATAAACAAGAAATCCTCACCAGAGGGAAAGTAAGGAAGCTTATAGAGTTAGAATATACTGAGTTTCGCATTTTAATTCTTTTTTTCTTTCCTAGAAATGAGTTAGAAAGGGGACTGTAAATATAATGACTTCCGACTCTGAAAGAAGGGGAAGGATAAAAGCCAAAGACTAGAAGGAAGAGACTAGCAAAAATAAATGAGGCTGGACAAAACTATTTTTCTAAGCCCAATATATTTTTTGACAGGCCAATTAATTAATCAAACTAATCCTCCAAAAAATTAATCTGAAGGATTCTCAGAAAAAGAAACATGAGCTGCATGAAAATGTTACAAACCAAGGGAGACCGCACAGAGCTAACTTAAATCTCCACAGGCTTATTTCCTGTGCAAGTATGACCTCCTGGGATAAGTTTTACTGCAGTGTTCATTACCAGACGACTTTTGGTTTTAAGAGAAGCCAAGGGCACGTTGGAAATGCGATTCTAAACTAAACACTTAAAAAAAAAAAAAAAAAAAAGGAAAAGAAAAAAGCTCTTTCCCATTTGTTTGTAATTAGATTGCAGGCTTGCAGAGGAAACACACCAACTTCATAAGCAGAAATACAACGACCCAGTCACGTCCTCAAAACAAATCAACACACAAACTTCACAGCTGGATCCAGCTGTGCCGCCCAGGAGCCAGGAATTTATTTTAGGGCAGAGGATATAGATCAAAAAACGGCAAATCCAAGACAAGCCAGATTTAAACCCCCCCTCCCCGCCCGCAAAAGGGTGTGACCTAAGGTTCGTATTTTTTTTTTCCCCTTTCTCCACTTTCTTTCTAACTTTCAACTAGCAGAAGCCTTTGAAGGAGTGTTGCTGAGAAAGCCTTTTTAAGAGGATCGCCCCTCAGCTACCCCTCCATTGGAGTGGAAGGGGCGGACAGGCACCGCGAGCTCGCGCAGCTTCGGCAGGCGCGGGCTCCGGCGGGAGGGGAAGGGGCCGGTCCCGAACCCGGGGAGGCAGGGCCCCCGAGTGATTCATCAGCAACCGGGGGTTCGCGCGCCTCCAGCGCGGGCCACTCCCAGCGCGCCCCACGGCCCCTACCCGGGCCCGTTCGCCCCCCTCAAGCAGCCCCCAATGTCTCCACGCTCCTCCCAAGAGACACCAGTAGGGTTAGGAAAACTGGGCTGGCGGCTGAAGGGCAGCAACCTCTCCCTCCTCAGCCACCATGGCCGGTGCGACTCCCTGCCTGCGCCCGCAGACGGACTTCCTGGAAAGCACCGGGCTGGGCTTACCTAACTGGCTCCCGTTGGGGCCGCCGACCTTCTTCACAGACCCGCGGGAAAGGCCTGTCCCTCGGTTCCCGGGACCCGCCCGTAAGCCTGCTGCTTTCTCCTTGGGAGTTGCCCGACCCACTCGCGGATGCCTCAACCCGACCGCTCTGTCGGTGCTGCTGGTTCCCCCTCCGCCACGGACGGGCGTGCGCACTCCCGGGTTGCGGGGCATCTTGGGAGTTGTAGTTCCGGCAAGGAGGGCGACGCTCTGAGCTGAGCCTGGTTTTTGCAATTTGCAGGATGTTTGGAAGCAGCTGCAGATAGCAAGCCTTACTCCAGCAGGCGACAAGGATCTTTACTAGTGAAAATCTCTACCCTGGACCCTTTGGGAGCTATAAACAGCAACTCGAGGCTCTTTGGGATAGAGTTCCTCTTTACTTTGACTTTTACTGAAGAAGCATACAAGGCAGGGCTTATATCCTACCCTTGCTTGTTAATGCAAGGACATGACATCGAGCCCTTTAAGCTCGTCGTGAAAAACTGATAGGAAAGTAAACAAAGGCGAAGTCACAAAAGGGGCAGAAATCACGCAGATGTCATCTCAAGGGCATAGCGACCCTAGGGATTTCCTTGGGCATGTACAAGGGATGATGTCTCAGCGATAGCCCCTATATACCTGGACAGTTTGGGCCGCAACCCATCTTCCCATTCCAGCCTCAAGCTCTACACCAGGTGGTGAAGCTGGGTTAGTATGAGTGGGAGAAAAAAACCAGAAGTGCCGCTCAAAGAAGGGGACTGGGACAGATGGGTAGCCTATAAGGAAGGACGAGGAAAGTGGGAATACCTCAGAGGGTGGTGCTACGGAGGCCAATGAAGTGGCTGCCTTTTGTGCAGGGCTCTGTGGAGAGGGAACAGCAAGGCCTTCCGTTCATTGGTAGTTGCTCATTGGTAATTTTTCTGTCCTGCTCTTCATGACTAAACCATTCCCAGGAGTCATGCTCGGCTTTGATACACCATCTTTGAAGAATGCAACCAGGAAGAGGACGAAGTGCCTGCTTGAGGGTACATTCCAGCTACTCCTAGTGTGGAAACCCACTAACGGTTAATCCTCCCTGTCATTTACGTGTTCCCTTCAGAGCAGGAAGCACCCTAGGTAAAGTAAACACTCTGGAATTTCATGCTAGTTGTATCCATTAATCCCTGAAATGAAAATCACTCATGATTTGGAGTTTTTAAGGAAAAAAAACCCTTGTAGGATGCAAGTACTCTTAGAACACCGTTGACATTAAATCTCATAGCCACTACACCTTATTTTCTGTAGCATTTTAGTGTTTATGGATTTCTCCAATATTCTTGGATATAGCAGCTTTCTGAGAGCAACATCCTACAGAATTCAGGTTCAACTAATATTGAGTACTTAATCCACACCACACACTGTACCAGCACATTTATTTCATCCAATCCTCCAAATAACCCTACAAAGAATATATTTGTATCTTCCATTTCTACAGATGAGAAAGCTAAGACTCAGAAAAGTTAAGTAATTTGCACAAAGTCACACAATCATAATTGGAGATCCAGAAATAAAGCACAGGTATCCTGATTCAAATTCTAGCATGCTTTCCACTGTTGATCAGACTGATGTATCTCCTAAACTCATCAAATTCTTGAAGGTAATATAATCTGTGACTGTGTCCACTGTACATGAAAAAAATTCTCTCACACAGTCCAGGAACATTGTACTCTGATTGGATAAGAGATTCATTTGATCTGGATTCATTTGATAGTTCTATATTTCATTATATATTAATATATAGGAATTTTGGCTTACCAGCAAGTGTCCTATAATTTCCTCTAACACCTCTGGGGCATCACTCCTGGGAAAACTGACAAAATTTCCTGAACAAGTTGAGTTCTTGAACAAGCAAAACAGACTACAGCCGTCGAGATATAGTTTGTGTCTTTAGGCATGGAGGGCTTTTAATTCAGTATCTGATAATCTATGACATGTTTCTTCTCTGGTCTTCCAATATGGGGTGCTAAGAATACCTTCAATGTATTTTATCCTTTTCTCTCTCTCTCTCTCTCTTTTTTAAGAGAGAGAGAGCACACATGTGCATGGCGGAGGTATAGAGGGAGACAGAGAATCTCAAGCAGGCTCCACACTAAGCTGAGCGCAGAGCCCCATACAGGGCTCAAACTCATAACCCTGAGATCATGACCTGAGCTGAAATCAACAGTTGAACACGTAACCAAATGAGCAACCCAGGGGCCCTTGTATTTTCTCTTTTAGATAAGTTACTAATTTAAAATTTTTCCCAACAAGTGTCTAAAAGTTGCTTTTTCTAAAATAATGTGATTCGGAGCTGGTTTTTTCCTCCTTTCCTCAGACAAATATTAACGTATTATAACCACAGGGCTCACAGACATGAATCTCCTAACCCCATGTGATTTAAATATTACATATGAGTGTGGGGGCGGGGGAACAGCTGGGTGGTACAGTCAGTGACTCTTGGTTTTGGCTCAGGTCTTGATCTCAGGGTCATGAGATAGAGACCCGAGTGGTGCTCCACGCTGAACACAGAGTCTGCTAAAGTTTCTCTTTCTCCCTCACCCTGCCTTATGCTCTCTTTAAAGTAAAAAAAATCTTTAAAAAATAATTTTAATACTACACATGGGACCAGTGGTGTTAACAATCATATCCTGGTGTTGAATAAAACTAAAAAATAGAATGTGCTTCCACTGCTGTGATTCTCCACACTGTTTCTGATTTAAAAACAAATGAGATCATGTCACCTTCCTGCTCCAAACCACTCATGGCCTCTCAACACATTTTGAATAAATCCCCAAGTTCTTATGTGACTTTTTTTGTTTCCTACTATACTCTCTCTGCTCTGCTCCAGTACCCTGGTTTCCTAGAGGTTTCTCCATATTGCCAAGTACATTCCCACCTCAAGATCTTTGCACTACACCGAAGAATGCTTTTCCTTCCAAATACTCATGGCTCGTGCCATCATTTTAATGAAGGTTCTGCTCAAGTGTCACCTCCTCTGGTCATCCTACCTTGCCTTCCTCTCCTTTCCTTACTGTCTTCGGAGCACTTGTCACTACCTAATATCATCTTGCTTGTATACTCAGTGTAAGCTCATGGAGGGCTTTGTGTTGTTTACCCCTCTATCCTTGCATCTGCTACAGTGCCTGACACAGGCTGGAGATTCAATAAATATGTGTAAATATGAATATTGAATCCTTCCCTCCCCCTCTTCTCGGTTGCGGACACAGAACAAGAGGGTTTGCCTGTAAATGCCAGCCAGTGACCTCATGCAGATATAAACACCAGCTGTGAGAGGGTTGGTTCCACAGGACAAGACACAGTGAAGCTCATCCTGAAATGGAGACAGAGCTCTCTTTTAAAAGAGACTATGCTTGGGTGCCTGGGTGGCTCAGTGGGTTAAGCCGCTGCCTTTGGCTCCGGTCATGGTCTCAGGGTCCTGGGATCGGGCCCCACATCGGGCCCCGCATCAGGCTGTCTGCTCAGCAGGGAGCCTGCTTCCTCTTCTCTCTCTGCCTGCCTCTCTGCCTGCTTGTGATCTCTCTCTGTCAAATAAATAAATAAAACCTTAAAAAAAAAAAAAAGACTATGCTTTGGGGCACCTGGATGGCTCAGTCACTAAGTGTCTGCCTTTGGCTCAGGATCCTGGAATCGAGCCCTGCATGGGGCTCTCTGCTCAGCGGGAAGCTTGCTTCTCCCTCTCCCACTCCTCCTGCTCGCATTCCTTCTCCTGCTCTCTTTCTCTCTGTCAAATAAATAAAAATCTAAAAAATAAAAAGACTATGTTTTATGGGTTGTCATTACTAGCTTACAGTTAGCAAAACACATTCTTAAGAGAAAAAGAAAAGGAAAACCCTACAAATTAGATTGATATACATAAGTGAAAAGATAGAGCCACTGAAGTCCTGTGGTAGATTGAGATATTTTCCCCAAATATTGGCTCTCCTCTACAGGACAGAACAGCCCTACCCACTGCTGTGTGACTTGCAATGTCCTAGAGATATTTTCAGGCTTGGCTATGATCTGGTAATACATTTTTCCTTCCTTCTTCACACAGATCTTGTTATACTGTAATCTCAAAGCTTATATACATGGACCTTTTTTTGAGCCAATGAGATGTGCGTGGAAGGGACAACAGGACAGCTCTGAATAGAAGCTTTAAGAGTCATTGGTATTTCTGGGGTGCCTAACCAGTCGGTTAAGCATCTGCCTTTCATGATCATGATCCTGGGGTCCTGGGATCAAGCCCTGCATCAAGCTCTCTGCTCGGCGAGGAGTCTGCTTCTCCCTCTTCTCACTCTCCCTCTGTGCAAGCTCTCTCTCAAGTAAATAAATAAAATCTTAAAAAAAAAAATCACTGGTGTTTCCCACTAGTATGCTTACTCTCTCTCTCCAGGAGGAGTGTGACATGTCCCAAATGGCAGTTGGTCCACCTGCCTGGGTTGTAGAATAAGTCACATGGGGCGGGGCCTGAGACAGACACAGGTGCTGACATGTAATGTGCACAAGAAGTAAACTGAGATCCAGGTTTGTTTTTTCCTAGAGACTCACCTAGCAAGAGCTGACTGTTGCACTGCCTATTCGGTGAAAGGCAATAGAAACAGAAGAGGTATGGCAACCCTTCCCCATGCAGTGAATCCCACTTTGAATAATGGAAAACGGGAAGTTCAGCCTACTGTCAAGAACAAATCTGAGACTGTTAAGTAAAATACATGAATGAGGGACAGAGTATGGTCCCTATTAGTTTTCGGGGTTTGGTTAGAGTGAATGTGATTGTTAAAATGTCACTGTAACTCTACTTAATGTACTATAAGCCCTAATTACTTTAAACTTCCAGCCAGGGGCACGGGGGTGGCTCAGTCGGTTAAGTGTCTATCACTGGCTCAGGTCATGATCCCAGAGTCCTGGGATCGAGCCCTCCATTGGGATCCCTGATCAGCAGGGAGCCTGCTTCTCCCTTTGCCTGCTACTTCCTCTATTTGTGCTCTTTCTCTCTGTGCCGAATAAATAAATTTTTAAAAATAAATGAATGAATGAATAAGCTTCCAGCCAGAGTAACTCATAAAGCATGTCATACTGACTCAATATATGCAAATCAACACCAGCAGCACTGATATATTTATGCATTCTTTTAAACATACACATATAAATTAAATATCTTATTTATTTATTTGAAGGAGAGCAAGAGAGGGAGCAGGAGTGTGGCAGGGGGAGGGGCTGAGACTGAGAGAGAAGCTGGCTCCACGCAGGGCTCCATGCTGGACTCAATCCCAGGACCCTGTGATCATTACCTGAGCCAGAGGCAGATGCTTAACTGACTGAGCCACCCAGGCACCCCTTAAATGTGTATTTTATAGGAGAGCTAAGAAAACTTAAAGCTAAAGACGTAAACTTGAAACTAAGAGGTAAGGATTTCATTCTGGGAGCTTGGAGTTGGTTAAAGTGGGAGGTAGGAATCAGAGAATACAAACACCAAGGTTGGGACATACAATTTTATAGAAAGGATTCAAGTAAACTCTCTTTTTTTTTTTCAAGCAAGCTCTTTAGCTTGAAATGTCCTTACCTATCACCCACCTCTGTCAGCTAGAAGCTTTCTCATGTTTCCTTGTCCATCTCCAGATTATGAGACTGACGCGCTGCCTACTGCGCTAAGAAGGCACTTTCCTTGTCCATCTCAAATGCCTCTTTCTACCTCCAACTTCCCTAATGCCATCAGCTGGAATTAATTTTGCTGTTCCTCTTATTTTCATATCCTATTATGCCTTCACCGGAGGTGCATTGAATATACATCTCAGCCACACACCAAAGAGCTGAGAACTAAAATTTTCAGTTGAAGCCAAGGTTGCTGGAAAATATCACTACCAACGAATAATAATAATTACTTACCAATAATTAGTACACAAATAAACCTCAAATTTTGTGCCAGAAGTTAATTATTTTAATATTATTATGTAAAATATTAGCGCTAAAATGGTGAAGTTTTACACTGTAGTACAGAAACAATAATTTCCCAGCATTGTCAGCTGTTAAGACTCATCTGCAGACACTATAGAATCAAATTCAGCTGATGTAAGGGGATGAACAAGATCCATGTCCTAAATGGAATTAAGTAAGAATTAAATTCTGGTTTGTTTTTTTTTTTTTTAATTTTCTTCATTTATTTGACAGACAGAGATCACAAGTAGGCAGAGAGGCAGGCAGAGAGAGAGGGAAGCAGGTTCCCTGCTGAGCAGAGAGCCCCATGAGGGACTCGATCCCCGGACCCCGAGACCACGACCCCAGCCAAAGGGAGAGGCCCAACCCACTGAGCCACCCAGGCGGCCCTAAATTCTGGTTTTAAATTATAAACGCTGGTTATACCAAACACTTCCACAAAGAACAGAGTTATCATATGAAGTAACTTCTATTTATGCTTCCTTATATTGTTTAAATTTTTATAAACATTTGCTGACTAAAAAACATTTACTGTTCTTCCTATGTTATCTAGGTAATGCATTCTCTGTATTTGTAGTTACTGTCATTTATCTACTTGAAAGTTGTTAATGATTTTTAATCATTTTGAATTGATTATTAAATTAGTTTTGAACATAAACCTTTCACAATCAGCAGTTATTATAGCATTTTACTTACCAATAATTAGTACATATTTATACCTACATAAATTTTGACAAATAAATAATACAGAGATTTTTCACTCAGATTATATCTAGAACAGTTGCCTATATCTGAAAATGATTATTCATATAATAAAAGCAAATCCAAGTTACATACTTAGTTCTTATCAATGATACTGTTGACTGATTAGCCATATGAATAAACTTTATAGGGGTGCCTGGGTGGCTCAGTTGGTTGGGCACCTACCTTCAGCTTGGGTCATGATCCCAGAGTCTAGAGATGATTCCCACATCAGGCTCCCTGCTCAGGGGAGAGCCTGCTTCTCCCTCTGCCCCTCTCCCCACTTGTGCACACTCTCTCTCTCGCTCTCTCTTTCATAAATAAAATCTTAAAAAAAGAATAACCTTTATAAACACATAAATACTTACCATGCCAAAGTTCAACGATAATGGAAATAATATCAAAGTACACATTCCAAAAGCTGAGGCCCAGAGCCCAAGACAAATAGATTTTTTTTTAAAGATTATTTATTTGAGAGAGAGAGTGTGCCAGAGAGAGAAGGCACGAGCAGGGGAGGGGCAGAGGGAGAGAGAGAAGCAGACTCACCAGTGAGCAGGGAGCCCGATGAGGGCTTGTTCCCAGGACCCTGAGATGACAACCTGAGCCAAAGGCAGACGCTTAACCAACTGAGCCACACAGGTGCCCAAATAGGAGACTTTTGGCCAAATGTCAAGATTCTTTGTCTAATGTGACTTAAGATAGAGTTAGCTTTTAGGTAGGACATTCTACTTCTTATTTGCAGTTAAGCTTTTAGCCAAGACCAAAGTCTCTATCTACACAGATGGCAGTTGAGTCATATTTTTCCCATTCTATCTTCCATAGTTTATTTTTTTGGATTAAAAATTGACAACTACATTGTTACTTGTATTAAATTTTACCTGATTATATACAGGCTTAGACTTTGGCCTGTCCAGATATTTTTGCACCTCTCAAAGAATTCCTCATTCCTTTGAAGACTTGGTATTTTAGCAGTATACCTCTAAATTCCTGATGAACTGCTGATCCGAACATATCAAGGGAAGAGCTGTATGGCGGCTACTAAGCCCTTCTGTTTGAAATTCTTCCATTCGTCAGCATTTACTTATGATTAAGAGTCAAGAAAGATTGTTTAAAACAGTCATTTCACTATTTAGTTTCACTATTATGCAACCCACATTTCTCAAGGATGTTGTGAGACTCTGTCAAATGTCTTGCTGAAAATTACAGTGTGTTCTTTTCCTTGGACTCTCATGATTTTCGATTTTCTCTAAATGAATCTGTGCTCCATCTTAAAGACCACTGTTTCATTTCTAATTGCCTAAAAACGACTAAAGCACTAAAAAACACTAAAATTTTGCTGAGGATTGGTAAGTTGAGGGAGTGTGTGTTGGGGGAGGAGGTTCTCCAAATTGTAGACCTACAAATTGTAGGTCTTTTGAATCATGAAGCTGCTTGATTTTCCCATTTCATCTCCTTAGGTTGTTTGGGCCCCCTGCACAGCCCACTCTCAGTCAAGAACACTTACATCTAATTCCTCCTACTGAGATCCTGTGACCTGTGGGACACCTGCTGGAGGCTGTGGGCGTCTCATCATGTTCCCTGGCTGGTGGAACCAGGACATGGGTAAGTATTGGGGCAGAGGAGGCATGGGACACTACTTCTCATAGCCATAAGAGGAAGGCTGAATAATCAATCTGAGAGAAGGAGGTCCCTCACAGAGTCAAGCCCAGCACAAGGCAGACTCACAAGTCAAGGAGTTGCTCCTGAATCCAGACTGCCAAAAGCCAAGGAGGGTACCAAGAAAGTAGAGCAGGTACAAACAAATGAAAACATCAAGGAAGAGACAAGAAGCAGAGCTAAATGACAGGGCACGTTAGGAGTAACTCCTGAGTCAGCTCTATCTTGTTTATATTCAATTACTGGAGTGAGGAGGGAGGGCTTGTTTGCCAGAAGGCTTTGACAGTAGAAACACAAAAATAACTAAGAGTCCTGCTTAAATTCCTGACATTGTCAACATAAAAGGGACAGCTTTATTGGCACTAATATTCATGGATATTTAAGTTACAGTTTAGGATAGTAATACCATGTGCCTTCTACATGTCAGGCACTGTCCTAAGTGTTTTACACATTAATCCTCATAACAGTACTACTGTCACTACTGTCATGTAGGATTATGATTCCTATTATACTGGTGAAGAAATGGAGGCTATGAAATCTATACAAATTTATACAACAAGTGAGATTTGAACTAGGCAAGTTGGACTTCAAAGTGCATATTTGTAATTCCTATTCATTAAAGGCCCACAGCCTGAAGGAGGCCTTTAAACAAAATAATTACTGTACTTGTGCACAAGAAGGTGTGGAACAGCAAAAACAGAAGTTAGACATAGTCCCTCTGTGTTTTTTCTTGGACCTTTCCAACAGTCTAAGTGACAAAGAGGGTAGAGTTCAGCAGGAGGACAGGAAAAATAGGTTTTCCTTTTTTTCCAGGGCAAATCTTTATAACTTTGCTATTTTTAGTGTTCTGGGCTACCAATCCCAGCATAGCTTTTTAAAAACCCACACAAACCCTAAATCCAAAGTTAACATAAGAAAATCAAGGTAAAACAATGAACCCATTGGGATTATCTATATTCCTGCTCCCATTTATTCTAACAATTTTTAACTGTTTAGCCAAGTGTGTGCATATTTTAATATGGGTTTTTTCCCTCTCTGGCTACTTCTCATTGTCCATACTTCTTATCTTCTTCATAATAAGGACACTAGTCCTTTCTGAAAATGTACTCGTCTAATATGAGAACACAGTGCCAACTATTCATTTTAAAAAGAAAACCTGTCTAAACATTAGCCAGATTAAATCAGTCTTTACTTTCATTTTAAAAGGAAAGTTTATTAATTCCTAATGTTCTGTAAATTTTCACTTGGAAACTTCATTCCAGACATAAATGAATACATCATATCTTTGAAAGCAGAAAGATCTTGGTGAATTAAAACAGTATACATTTACCTTACCATTAGGTCTGGCTGGTTAATTCCAAAGGGTCAAACATTGCACCTGTTTGTTCCATTGGGATTCTTATTAATTATCCCAGTAAGAGGATGTCATACTTCATACATTTTGCTTTATCACACACTTATTTCCCACAATGTCCACTTTCACATTTAAAAGGCAAATTAGTTTTTAATCCCCTAATGAATAAATGTCTACCTTTGATTGAAAAGTTTCAAAATGAAAAGTGAAACTATATGAATTTTTCAATAACTGCCTAGCCAAATAAATGTCGCCAACATAAGTTTAAACAGTTTACAAAGTATTATTTCCTTTGTTCTCTTCAAAACAACACAGGTACACATAAGGTCACACATTACAGGCATCCAAACTGGTAAGATATTACGATTGGTGGCATGCAAGTATTTTACATTTTTAAATGCAATGAAAAATGCTGCTTGTTTTCCTTGAGTAGATGAAACAGAATTAAGATAAATGTTAAATTAAAATATCAATATAATTCCATGAATATTGTGGGGTTTTTTAAAAACCAAAATGACAGAGATAAGAATTTTAGGTCAGAATAATTTCATTCTTAACTAAAGATTGTCACTGGCAATGTTTGGTACTAAAAATTTCCTTAAAAAGCACATTTTCTATTCATCTCATTCCACCATATGGCCAATTCCTATCTATTTGGATTTAGATTATCCATGGGAAATTTTAAAACCTGGGCCAGCTTGCCTCAATTGCACAGTGCATTTCCGATTGGTTTCTCCGTGTTATCAATATGTGCTCAGAAGCGCACACTCACACACACACACACACTTTAAGCAAAAGCCTGTGAAAAACCCGCTGTGTTTACTGCACTCAGTTTCCTTCTTTGCATTTCCTCTTCTCCACCAATTTTGAGAAAATATTGTGTATTTTAAAATCTCCTTTCAGAGAAGGCTGCTCCTCCAGCACTATGCTGAAGACAGTAAAAGCCGCTAAAGAGGAACAGATAACAGTCTGTGGAATGTTCAGACCTCTTCTGGCTAAGAAACCTTTTGAAGAGAGATGGAACTGCAGTGGAGGCATTACTCACGCATGCTCAGAGGCAATGGAAACTTCAGAATCACAGGGTTATTGTAAAGCTTGGGAGCTGGGAGGATCTTAGAGAGCATCTAATCCACTCACTTTCATTTTACAGATGAAATAAAGACGAGAGAGATGGAGAGTCTTGCCCAAAGTCACACACAGCCGGCATCTGAGTCAGCACTGTTTTCCAAATATCATGTGATGACCAATGGAGCATCATTCTTGTGGGGCAGGAGGACAGTTCAACCCAAGCAACATTTATGAAGCACCTGATATATACAAAGCACCTCGCTAGATGCTACTGGAGACACAAAGCTTGATGAGATGGTCCCTGCCTCCACGTGCTTATGAAAGCCCCGTGATACCATGTTTCAGTATTTTTCTAAGCACAGAAATACTGACTAGGGCAAAGGTTGCTGGTGATAACAAGGCAGTTGCTGCCCGGGAGAGCTGATCTCACAGGTGACACTTTCTCCCCTTCGCTATCAGGACTTGAGCCTGTCAAGGAGCTGCTAGGGCCTTAAGGATAATCTTCTCTCCTAGGTCTCCTGTCCACACCTCAAGTCATAGATTAGCCCGGTGGTGTCAGAGCCTGGCAGGAGAGCAGCATTGCCCCAGACTCTCCCCTCAATTCTTAATCACTATTTGCTCCCCCAAGTGTCCAGCCTTAGACTCACTGCAAGGGTCCTTACCACGTCCAGGTACTGTCAAGATAACCCAGGGGAAATGCTCTACCACACACATCACTGGTATATAACACCCACCCATCAACTACCTCTCCCGTCTCTGTGTTAAAAATGAAATAATTCCAGTCCCCTATGTCATCTCCATGCTGTGGTTGCTCATACTCAATGCTCGGAAGGAAAAAAAAAAGCAAAACAGATTTAAGAAGCAGTGGAAAACATTAGTGAATAGATGATGAAAATGATCTCCAACTTCTGTATAGCCCTTTCCAGTATAGTATTTTCATCCCATTATCTGATTATTTTCTCACCACAAATCTGTGAGGTAGTTAGTGAAGATATTATTCCCATTATAATATAGCTGAAGAATCTTAGGCTTGAGAGACTAAGTGGCTTGCCACAAGGTCACCCAGCTAAGAAAGTGTGGAGCCAAGTGTCCAGGTGTCTTGACTCCAAATCCAGTGCTCTTCCCCCTATGTAGACTATAATTGTCAGGCAATTGAATGAATTGCCCATGATCATATACCTGCTAAGTGTTGGTGATGGGATTGGGAGTCAGCCTCTGAGTCTGTTAGTATGGTGCCCTTCCACCATACCAACTAACAGAGCCGGTGTGCTCAAAATGACTACCATGGAAGATGTCAGAGGAAAGTCCAGTCTCCTTCATCCTCTCCCAAGTCAATGATGCATCACAAAACTGGGATGACTTCTGCTAAGTGTATGGCCTTCCTAGAACAGTACCCAGAGCCAGGTAACAACTTTAAACTTTGAAGCACTTTCTCCACCCATCTCCTAGATGTTTAATCATTACTGTTATGGGCAGATAGGAAGGCGGTGAGCTGAGCAGAGCTTACTTCTTCCCTTAAGCAAATGGAGACCTTCAATTTCCATCTTCCTCCCCACCTCACCCAGCCCCTCCACTTAATAACTTCTGAACCACAAAACAAAATTTGATCTAATCTAGAGTTGGGGGCAAGAAAATGATAAATCCATCTTGAGGTTCTGGGTACTCTGCTTTCTCAAGCTTGTTCTTGGAGGGCCCAACCCTGTGACTTTCATCCAGAGGGCTCAGCCTGGTGCTGCCAAGCATTCTCACACCTTGTGTCCCAATCCTTGCATGTGTCCCAATCCTTGAGCTCTGAGGGGGGTCTGGTAAATGGCAGGGATATTTGAAGTGAGGAGCAGTAAGGGGAACCTGGTACTGGAAGGCAGAGCTAAAACATTTCTTTTTCGTTCTCTGCTCATTAAAATGAAAACCGCTATTATTGCATCATTAGTGGAAGAGAGGAAGGAAGCTTCAGGATCACGATTTAAAATCTGACACTAGAAACATTTCCAACTCAGTAGAGGGAAAATACCACAGAATGTAGTATTTGTAACTTACTGCCCCCTGCCCACTTCCACCGATGCTATCAAAACTTGAACTAAAAAGATGGTATCCACTTTGCAAAAAGGCACTCTACCCCCAAGACCCAGAAATACATCTCAAATTGTATTAATCCAGAATTCTTACACTTTCTCAGTCTGCTTTACACTGCCTGGGAGAGGGCTAAGTACATCATTATCTCTGAAAAAAGGAAGTATCTACATACTCTTATGTAAGTTTAAATGCCTCTCCCACATTGAAAGCATGCTGAACCTTCACACTGGTTTCAAGTTTGAGTGTCTGAAATGTTCTCATGGTAGTTTTTCAGAGCACACTGGTTTCCCTCATGCTGGTGCCCTGCCAGGGGCCACCTTTCTGTCTGGAAGAGAAGCAGTTGTTTTTTTGGTCTGCTGTACCAAGCTTCCCTTAGGGAAATTGTTCTGAGGAGTATAGGCATTGGGATGTTTTCTGAGTTTTTAAATGGAGATGGGCTTTTATCGTAAGATGAACTGGTGTTCTAAGATGGGTGAGCTGCGCGTGCCCCTCCAGGCTAGCGATTCTCTAACTTAGGCTCACAGCAGCTCCAAGAGGATAAGGGAAGAGGGACTGGGAGATAGCATCTCCCATCAATGCGGCGTCCAGCTTTAGCCAAATACCACTTACAGTATTTGGTGATCTTTATGTACAAAATATTTATTTACAACCTACCCTACCACGATGGAAGGAAGGAGCGTAATAATCACGTTGATGAAAATGAATGTGTTTGTACTTACACACTTTAGGCATATGAAGAGTTTGGTGCTGGAACAATAAAATGATTTCCAGGCTTCTAATAATTATTCCCTAAGAGTTATCTTCTATACATGCTGTGAAATTTGGTGCTTGGTGACCTAAGCTGCCAACTCCAGGTGGTGATCTGCATTGAACCTGGGCCTGCAGCAGGGCTAAAAAGGACAAGGGCAATGGAGCTGGGGAGAGCACATCTCCCTTCAATCAGTGGTCCAGATGTAGCCACATACCTCATTAGATAATTAGGTATTTGGCCACACACACACACACACACTCACGCACACACACACATTTATTTACATTATGCCCTTCCAGAGGAAAGGAAAGGATGTAATTGTGTTAATGAGGATAAAATAGCTTCTATTACATGCTTCGGGAAGATGGGGAGTTGTAGTGCTGGACTAATTATACGATCTCTAGACTTCCAAAATTCTCTCCTAAAGAGTTGTCCTCCACATATGCTCGGATGGGTGCCAGTGATAGGAGCCTGCATATCCTAATGAATGATCTGACACTAGCATGGGCCTGTATAAGCCCCAAAGGGGAAGAGAGGTGGTCTGGGGAGAGACTGTCTCCCTTCAATCAGTTGTCCAGATGTTGCCAAATATCTCAAAACACAGTATTTGGCAAAAATGCATACATATAGAAATATTTTATATACCTTATGCACCACCATGATGGATGGTAATGGGGTAATCATGTGTAGGATTATGAAAAAGCTTCTACTTACACACTTTGGGCAAATGGGAGAAATGAAGTCCTGGGCTAATTCAATGATTTACAGGGTCCCCAAAATGTAAGTTTATCTTCCAATATTTAATATGTGAATACTTACGGAAATGTCACCTTTCAAGCTACTTTAAAAACACAATCAATGAAAAGATAAACTGATTAGTAATAAATATTTGATTTTATAAACTCTATTACCTGTGACCCAACTATTTCACTAGCTAAAAACAGGGCTAAGTTTTGCTAATAGCCCACTATTTTGCTTTAATACTATCAACAACCACAGCATGGTCACCATCAAATTCTGACTTTTTTTTTCTTGCTTTCTGCCAGAGTTTGTCAGGAACTGCTTTAGCCCCAGTCCTGAGGGCTGCAGGGAACACTCTGTAGGACACAGGGCTTTGTAGAGGTGAAGGCAAGAAAGAGAATGAAAGAGAAAAGAAAGGAAAAAGTCTTCCTTGAAGGGCATGTCAGGGACTTGGCACTTAATGTATCTGCAACAAATCTAAAGGGACAGGAGAAACACACTTAAGAGAAAGGTACTTCCCTATAGTAACATGGTAACCAAAACGTGTACACAAAAAAGGAACTGTGTATATTCTACCCTGTGGTGTGCTGATGAATATTTATCAACCAGCAACCTAGGGGGGCAAACATCTGATTTGTAACATTTGCTAATTTTCATAGTAAAAGTACTCCCATCATGGCCAAGTTCGAACAACCAACAAGAAGCCCTAAACTTCTGAGTTGGGAAGAGATTCACAACAGCACATCATTAGACAATATTTCTGTCACACAGACACAATATAGATCTGAAGAATCTCAAGAGTAAAGAAAACTAAAAGATAGTTTTGAGTATTACTTTTGTTTTAAAAATAAACAAACTAATTTCAAGTGCATGCTATTTAATTTTTAATAATGGCTGTATTTAATGAGTTTGCAAAAATTCTTGAAAATTTAATACTTGAGGGGTGCCTGGGTGGCTCATTGTTAGGCGTCTGCCTTTGGCTCGGGTCATGGTCCTAGGGTCTTGGGGTTGAGCCCTGCCTGGGGCTCCCTGCTCCCTGGCTGGAGGCCTGCTTCTCCCTCTCCCACTCCCCCTACGTGTGTTCCCTCTCTCACTGTGTCTCTGTCAAACAGGTGAATAAAATCTTTAAAAAAAGAAAGAAAGAAAATTTAATACTTGGTAAGCCTGTATGAGTTGGCTCCAACATACCACACCTATATGAGTAATACGGAAGGAAAAATCAAATTGAAAACCACCAAAAGGTATTTACTATGTCTTTTATAGAGACAGATACAGTCAAAAGCTAATTAAAGGATTTGAGGATTCAAAATCTATCAACATCTGCTGATATCTCTGCTCAATATCTCTGCTCATTATTCCCTCAAAAAAATGTAAAATATTGTCAAGAAAATGAGATGTCTCAAAGGATTTTAGAGATGTGAGTTCTTACAAATCAAGTAAAACAGCCAATGTCATGAAGGCTCTCCCTCCTAGCCAGATTCCCTACGTTTTACAAGCTAACTGGAATAATACACTCGTTGTTTTCTCATTAGCTTGTCTTACTACTATCGAGCAACTCAGGAATGCTCAGTCACCGAACACATTTGGACTTGGGCCCATCTTCTTCTGAGTCAGCACTCTCTTTAGCTCCAGGTAGAGGGAGGTCGCCTTCACAAGGCTCAGGATTTCAGACAAAAGGGAAAAGAGAAAGAGTTGGAAGGAAGCCCGGGAGAAGAGAGCAGAAGGGCAAGAGGGCGAGGTGCCCGAGGCAGGGTCCGAGTGCCACCAATGACAGCCTCAGGCACCGTCTGCCATCAGAGGCCTGGGAGCTTGAGCCAAAGGCTGAAGTCCCGAGTTTCCTTAGTTGAGCATCATACTGTTGCAATGCTAGATGAGAAGCTACTGCACACAACCACACAATCATCTCAGCTGTACATTCACAGTCTTCGTCCTTGAGATGTCAAACATCTGGAGAAGCGATCATTCCCATTTTAACCCCTGATGTCTGCAAACGTCTGGATAGAGCATGCCGTATGGATAAATGTCTGTATACATAACGGGAACACTCACATTTCATTCTGTGATCTCGTCACACTAAAGGTAAAGCAAGAAATGCTTTTAAATTAGCCAAAATGACTCAGTCATATGTATCAGACGATTCTGACTAAGGTGCAATTATTTTTTTTTTATTGAGGAATGTACTGTTTTAAAAGCCGCCCTGTTTCTAAAATTTAAAAATTTCCCATCACGTCTGGAAAAGTTTAAAACAGCTTTGTAAAAAGTTATCTATTAGAGTAATGTTAAAGATCGAATTTGTGTTGAATGATCAATAGAAGTAGGTGTGCTGATTAATTTTGCTGCCTGTAAGTCTGCCTTAAAGACCGTTCATGGGTTACTATTTCAGACTTATTTGCTGATGTTGTATTAAAAGTATTATAATGCTGCCTTGCTTTCAGGAAGATGATTCCACTGATCTTCAAACAGTGGCATGTGCATTTAGTGATTTTTCTGGAACTAGGGGAGAATTTGTGCCAAGCTGGTCACATTTTCTCATCCAGTGAAAGATTGGCAATACTAACTTCTTATGTGGTCAGAAGAGTACTTCTGATGTATTTAGCCTAACTCAAAGCTATGCATGTAAACAGAGATAGGCCTCTATCGTAATCACAGTTACAAATACACGTATATACTAAACTCCTTTCAGTGATTTAAAAAAAAAAAATTCACATAAGAAAGCCAGACAACCCAATATGAAAGTGGTGAAGTAATTTTCAATTGCTGTTACCCACTAGGGTCTGCTGAGGTCCACTGGTGCGAGTGGCCAGAGGTGCCCGTGAGCAAATGAGACAACTGTATATATTAAAAAATCCAAGATAAATAAGTAGTGCTAAAAAAGAACAGCAATTACATGATTAGCTGGGTGGTGAACGGAAATGCACAACCTTGGGTAAAATGGTCCTGACGGGGAAGGAGATGAGTTTTTGCTTGCTTCTTTTTCAATGGCCACCATGGTACAACTCTGCCTTCTCTTGTAGAAGTTTACCTTCGGTCTCCTTCAACTCGCTTTTTACGAACTAGGTGAGAAATAAAGACAGGAAAAAGAAAAGGTAAATTGAAGGAATGGTCCTTAGATGGCAGGCAAACTCAGAAATCAGGGTTCCCCAATGGCCCATTCCCAGTTTCTGCAACCCATGTCCCCCTTTCATCTCTCCACCTGCAGGCCTATCTGGTGGGTCAGAAGAGGGTTACTGTAACCTTCCTCAATTTCGCAGAAAAGGTGCCCTGGCTGCGGTCCTGCTCTAACTCTCCACTTTAAATAGTCTAGCCTGCAGAAAATGAGACAAAAGCTATTGTCCACCACCGCCACTCCTGGGCTCATGATCGTTTTTCCATTTACTTCCAGCCTCTTCTTTTGCCTGTTTCTTTTTGGTCCCCATGTTGTTCAGCTGTGGACTCCCTGCCATTCTCCTAGTTGTCTTCTGACTGCTGTCTCTATCCTTCCCCAAAGCCCTGTTTGCGGGGCTGCCCCCTTCGCCTCATCCTCCACATCCCCACGGGAAGAACTGCCATATGCCTGGCCAGCCTCTAGAGGCCACACAACCTACCTCGCCTGGGGCTCAGCATCTTGGGTGAGGATGCCTGGGCAGGGAGATGTGCATTTATCTTTACCTGCCCCTTCTGGTTCCAGCTCCTGGTTTCTGTCTGGTCTACAACCCAAATCCTCCCTGTGGCCAGAACACTTCTTGGTAGAACACTGTGCCCAGTTCTCTCGTTCAAGGTCTAACATCTGTCCCTGAACCTCAAACTGTGGACAGAGTTCTGCTATTGGCTGGCTGCTTGCCAAGTGACTGTCTACTCCTGAATGTCCTTTTGCCATGCTGCTTCAGGTGACTGAGCTGTGCCCAGAACAAGCCTTCCCAGTCTGTCCCAGTCTTCTGTGCTGCGGTTGACCAGGATATGCCCCCTCTCATCCTAACAGAAGAAATGTCAAGGATCCTCAGCAAAGAGTAAGGAGCAGGAAAAATTAATGAGGGGCTACCTGAAAAAGCTACTTCTAAGTTTAACCTTTATAACATAGCTCCACTAGTTTATTTCACGTGGACATCACCAAAGTATCAGACATAACTGTATTTAAACCCAAGTGCAAGAGCAGAGTCAGGGGTCAAACATAATTGAACTGGGAATCTCCATGTCACTGTATCCATCGTCTGGTGCAGATAACAACATAGGGTAAATAGGTGTAAGAAAGGAGAACCAAATACATAAAGAAAACCAACCAACAATCAAAGGCTGTCTGGAAAAAAAAAGAACAAACAGTTCTTCTTGAGAGAATGTTACAATAAAACGGAAACACTGTGAAATTGATGAGAATTCCTATGATAATGTAACAATGTGCCTTTGATCCAGGGCTAACACGAAAGGCCAGTGGAATGAGATCTGTGAGATACCGTATCTGCAGTGGAGAAATCAACCGTCATCCTGCTCTTCTAATTGCTAACAGCACACATTAGGGCTGCATTACCTAGGTCATTATTCTTTGTGATGGCGGCTGCCACCCTCGTTCGAGGCCCTTGCTTGGTAAACTGATATCCAAACTTGAGGATCCTTGAATTCTCCTCAAGCATCTGGGCAATTTCCATCTCCACAGCCGTTCCCAACTGCTGCCTCTGGTCACAGGTGTGGAACAGACACAGGACGATCAGGAAGAAAGAGGAAACAGTTACTTGCATGGGAGAGATGCGTAGCTACTTGCTGGACAAAAAGGGAAAGGGTCAAAAGTCTCACATGGAAAGGAATAAAGTCACTGGAGATATTTTCTCCCATACAGTCACTTGAGACCTGCTCCTTGTCTGGAAGCAAAATCCAACAGACAGCCAAATCTGCTGGAATGCTGAACTGAAAAGACTAAGCAAATTATTTATGAAGGAAAAAAATGATTCCACATGTAAAATTAAAGCAAAACTAAATATTCTGTGTTTCCAATTTACCCCAGTTTCTACAGTTTAAACAAAGGTTTTTGTTTGTTTGTTTGTTTGTTTTTAAACAAAGGGTGTTTTTAAGTAGTTGAAACTGTCTTACAGCAATCAATCCAATTACTAAAATTTCTATTCTGGAATCCATTTCCAAAAATAATTAAAGGTCATCAACCAGCTGGCCATTCTTTCTCACCAGCGTCTCAGTGGGAGTTCCCAAAGAAACTTCATTGTGGTTTGAACCATAGCCACTGGAATTAACAAACACTGAAGGGGTTATTGGGCTGTAGATAAATCCCCAAGTTTTTTAAGTTGGTGAAAAGAGGTTTCTTGGTTGGTTTGGGTTTTTTTTTTTTTGGGAAGTTGAGATATAGAAGAAAAAAATAATTAGAATTAAAAAGAAAACCCAGGGGCATACAAATAAAGGAATTTAAAATCAAAATTTAACAAAAATTAAAATTCAAAAAAATTTCCATAACATATTTATTAAAAATTTTTAAATTAAAAAATATAGGCTAACTTAGAAAAAGCATACAAGAAGTGTATAAAATACAAAAGCTCCCTTCCCCCAGTATTTCCACTCCCCATAGAGAAAGCCAGTTTGGCATGTAGTATGTAGTTTTTAAAGGCATTTTCTATGCATTCATATATCTGCCTAATATGTACATGTATGCTTTTTCATATAAATGGATTATATGAGCATTTTGTTCTGAAACATATTTTTATTTTTCCATTTCTACTTGCCATTTCTACTATTCCAAACAATGCTGCAGTGAATTTCCCTTGCACATGTAGTATATCCTAGGACATTTCTGCAAGTGTGCCTGTAAGGCAAATTAGGGCTGGGCCCAAGAGTAAAATGTTTCAAATTTTGATACTCACTTACCCTCAAAAGTATGACAGTTTTTTACTCCTACTTACAGTGTTTCAGATTTACTATTTTCCGTATGCTGGTCAACACAGGATATTATCAATCTTTTCCCCCTCTGTCAATCTAACAGGTGAAGATTTATATTTCACTTGTATTTATTTAATTGCCTTAATTTGCATTTCTCAAATTATGAATAAAAACAATTACTTTTCTTATGCATCTGTATTTCTCTTTTTGAAAATACCAATCTTGGGCTCCTGGTGGCTTAGTGGACTAAGCTTCTGCCTTTGGCTCAGGTCATGATCTCAGGGTCCTGGGATCGAGTCCCGTATGGGGCTCTCTGCTCAGTGGGGAGCCTGCTTCCCCCTCTCTCTCTGCCTGCCTCTCTGCCTACTTGTAATCTCCATCTGTCAAATAAATAAATAAATAAGAAAATACCAATCTCTGTCATTTGTGTATTTTTTTTTATCAGCCTGTGGTTCCTTTTTTCTTGTTATTAATTTGTAAGTTTCTTATATATTAGGAAATTACCCTTCTGTCAAATGTGTTGTTAAGTTTGTCTTTTGACTTTCTTTTTGATTCTTTTTTCATTTCATATGGCTAAATTTGTATCAATCTCCTAGATTTTATATCATGTTTAGGCTCTTCTGATCTCTTCTATCAGAAAACCTTCTGATTTCTTCCATTTTATGATTCCATATATTTTCATATTTAAATCTTCATTTCATCTGGAATGAATTTAAGTGTAAGAGTCAAGATACAGCCCTAGCTTAATCTTGTTTCAAAATACTAATGAAATTGTCCCACTATCTTCTAGTTTATCCTTTGCTCACAGGAACTTTGCTACAAAATTCTCAGGTGTACTTGGATGTGTTTCTGGAATCCATTGTTCTGCCAAGTCTATTTCTGTGCCAGGATCCTGCAGTTTAAAATTTTTTTTTTAAGATTTTATTTACTTATTTGACAGACAGAGATCACAAGTAGGCAGAGAGAGAGGAGGAAGCAGGCTCCCTGCTGAGCAGAGAGCCCGATGCAGGGCTCCATCCCAGGACCCTGGGATCAAGACCTGAGCCGAAGGCAGAGGCTTTAACCCACTGAGCCACCCAGGCACCCCAGGATCCTGCAGTTTTGGTTGTTTGTTATATTTTTATTATATTTTAAAATATACCTTTTAAATTTGGAAAATTTAAGTATTTAGTAGATGAAAGAGAAAAGTTTAGGGAAAAACTTTTGTGTTCTAGGTGAGTCCAAAGGTTTAATTCTTTGCTCCTTTTCTTTCTTTTCACCCAGCAACCTGTCAAACCAGTCTCTCCCCCAAGAAATTAACAAAATGTGGTATTTCCAGTCAGACAATAACAACTCTGGGTATCCAGTTTAGAGCTTAGCATTCCAGGCTAATAGGAGGGAGAGGCAGCAAAAAAGGGATCCTGACCTCACAGTTCCATGAACAACTTTAGCTCACAACACGCTTTAGAATAGTGGGCTGTGCTAAGGATTGAGACCTGAGCTACAGTTGGGGCCCCCTTAGCTATGCCCTATGCCCCTGAATTGAGCCAAGTAGTGCTATCCAAGGGCAGAAGGAGCTCATGCTGGATGTGGCTGATGGGGAGGGATGACATAAAAGTCCCTTTACAATTCTCACACCTTCAGAGTCTTGTGCTTGGGTAACATGCAGGATGGGTTTGCTGCTGGCTATATAAGGGATGTAGGAGCTGCAGAAAAGCATACTGGGGAGGGGCTGAGAAATGGAGGGGAGAAAGTAATGTAACATAGGGCATCTTTCTTTCTCAGCCTGAGTCTTTTTATTTGAGGTCTTTTGTGTTATATAAACCCAGGTCAACAAATGGAGGTCATATTTTCTTATAATTTGTTTGTTTCCTCTTTATAAGTCACTAAATACAAAGGAGAAAGGGAAATAAAAGTTTAAGCATACATTTCTTCTGTTTTTTTTTTCAAATGACCTTTTTTGTTTACTCAAATTTATTTAGCAGTTACCCATCTGTTTCATTAATATGCGTCACTGATTGTTCCTCTCACATGGGGCATCTGATTAAATCATTACCTATTTACCTGGATCATAGCCACGGCAGCCTGCCCCAGTGACGGGTTCTCAGTAGGCCATCATTTCGGTGCAGCTGCCCACTCCAAAGGATGCTAAATTGGTCTGAGCTGCTGAGACCAAACGGTCCTACAGATTATTTTATTTCAAACCCTTCATTATACAGATGAGAAAACTGAGGTCTACTTCTAATAGCCTATGAGTCAATAAACAAAATTTGGATGGAAATCAAGTTCTGACTCTGAATTTCCTCTTTCTTGGAATAAAGCAAAGAACTTTTCCAGTTTCTCTAGAAAGTCTCAATCCTCTTACTTATCACAAATGCAAAGAAGCTATTTCAGAAGCATATTGGGGAATAAAGTGGAAAAATGACATGCTTCCATCCCAGAGAACTGAAGAAGGGTGATAAGGTTGATGTAAGGAGATTTAAGACAGCAAATTCAAGCTTTGTATTTCAGGATCTTCTTCACATGCATTATGAAAAGCTGCTCTATTCTCAATGTTTGGGATTCCGTTTCATTCATCAGATGTCAGGTTTCCAGGTTTAGCAAATAAAAATATAGGACACTTAGTTAAAACTGAATTTTGATTAATAATAACAAATAATTTCAATAAATAAAAAGATATATATATATATATATATATATATATATATATTTTAGTATAGTGTGTCCCAAATATTCCATGGTACATACTTATACTAATAATCATTTGTCATTTATCTGAAATTCAAATTTAACTATATATATATTTTTTAAAGATTTTATTTATTTATTTTACAGAGAGAAAGAGATCACAAGTAGGCAGAGAGGCAGGCAGAGAGAGAGGGGGAAGCAGGCTCCTCGCCTAGCAAAGAGCCCAATGTGGGGCTCGATCCCAGGACCCCGAGATCATGACCGGAGCTGAAGGCGGAGGCTTAACCCACTGAGCCACCCAGGCACCCCGAATTTAACTATATTTTAAATGGCCTTCTTAACCAGGTGGTATCTTACAAGAAGTCAGGAACACAGTATCTGGAACATTAGGTCAGATATGGGGTTTCATAATGACCTAAACCAACGTAAGAAGTTAAATACATGTATCCACCTCTGTTGTAGATGTCCTGGAAATAATATGCTAAGAGCTCATTTCACTTCTTTCTAATACTAGTTCATTTGGTAAATATTCCTGAGCTATCACTGCATTTCTCTCAGTTCATATTTCTCTCTGGCTCATTTTCCCACTCTCCCACTCCCTGACAAATCCTCTTCTTAACTGTACTAGCAGCTGGACACACACCAGGATAATGGCTTCGAGCTTCCTGAGGGTGTACGGCTGGGTGTGCATACCCCCTTCACATATCGTCCTTTGGGAACGCTGCTTTGGGGATGCATCCCTTCTGGGGAGGGTGAGAGGAAAGGAGTGCCTGTCTTCTGTATGTTCCCCTGCTCCCCCGGCAGCAAGCCTCTGGAGGAGTGGAGGGGAGGAAGACCTGCACTGCAGCAGCCCACATGTCCTCATTAGCCAAAAAAAGAAAACAAAGGGAAGTAGAGCTATTCATGGGACCTATTCATGGGGGGGGGGGTTTCCAAACTTAAGGAATAAGTCCTGGGTAGACTCCTGGAGCTCTATCAGCTGTTAGACTGGGGAATTTCCAGACATGCAGGGGGCACTCTCAGCAGGCCCTCCCCCCACCACTCCATGGGAGAACTGTTCCATTGCAGGGCCCTTTCTTCCCACTAAACAGTGTCTAGGCCTCTCAGATCACTGAGTCCCATGGCAGACAGTTCCCTGTATGGAAAGGGGCAGGCACAGCATTGTGCTGAGAACTGAGAATTGCCGTCCAACAGCAGCAGCCAGCTGAAGGCTGCAGAGCAAGTAGAAACATGGCAGGCGGATGCTGGGAAAAGGTCTTCGGGATCTGGGAGGATATGGCCGTAGGGACAAGCAGCTTGCTTTGGCTGTTGATGGGAACCTAAGAGACACTGCAACAGAGCTGAGACTGTGACTGCCCTGTGGGTGTGGCCTTCTCCTCTAAGCCAGACCATCTTCTAGAACCTGGATTCCTCCAAAGAGACTCGACGGCCAGTTCTGCTTGTTTTTTCTTGCCCCCCCCCCCCTCCCCAGCTCTGGCAACCTCCAACTGAGAGCAAGGAGTCTGTTTCTGGGCATGGCCAATCTGCCACAGCCCCAGTGAGATGCAACAGCAAGGCTGGAACAGGACTGGCTGAGACTCCTGGTGGGAGGCAAGGGTGGTGATGGCTGTCAACACTTGTGGTCTCCCGTCTCCCCTGGTGTCTGACTAGCCGAGTACTGGGGGAGAGCTGGTCCTTTCTGTCTTACCATATGTCATATTTTGTTACTGACATGCACTTTCACACACACTCCACCGGACCCCACATGTTGTAACTTACAGGAAAGCCAGAACATCAAATTGAGTCACAGAATTTCACTTCGAACTCACTGCCGTGTGGCTCCCCAATTCACATGCACCCTGTGAGTCATACCTGGTTGTCGATCTTGATCTCGGTCAGGGTGTCATTCTCTCTCAATGCCTCCACCAGGGCCAGGATCCCAGTCCCAGTGATGAAATTGGATTCGATGTTGAGGCTTTTCAAGGTCTTATTCACTTTCAGCATATCTGCAAAAGCCTTATTATGCAAAAAGTAACCATTAATGCTTCCAAAAATTGATTTACTGAACTCCCCAGCCCCAAATTAAACACAGAGGTTTTTTATACACTTAAAGAAAAACTTAGTTAAATCAAACTAAGAATAATTCAGTCCAGCAGCCCAGACATATGAATTTTGTATACCTGCAAAGCAAAAACAAAAAACAAAAAATCCTGACATAGGATTACAAAGTGTTGGGATAGCTGAGTGGCTCAGTTGGTTAAGTGGCTGCCTTTGGCTCAGGGTCCTGGGATGGAGTTTCGCATCGGGCTCCTTGCTCAGTGGGGAGCCTGCTTCTCTCTCTGCCTCTGCCTGCCACTCTGCCTCCTTGTGCTCCTTTCTCTCTCTCTCTGACAAATAAATAAATTAATTTAATTTAATTTAAAAAAAGGATTACAAAGTTTTTAACTTTGTTGGGTTAAGAACATTAAGTAAAATCCCACTACCATCTATTATCATTATCAGTTTGTTTTCTGTGTGTGTGTGGGGGGGGGGGTTCTGTTTTTTGCCTTTTTTGTTTTTTGAGAAAAAGACACTTATTATTTATTTTTAAAGATTTTATTTATTTATTTGGCAGAGAGAGAAATCACAAGTAGGCAGAGCAGCAGGCAGAGAGGGGGGAAGCAAGCTCCCCGCCGAGCAGAGAGCCCAATGCAGGGCTCGATCCCAGGACCCTGAGATCATGACTTGAGCCGAAGGCAGCAGCTTAACCCACTGAGCCACCCAGGCACCCTGAGAAAAAGATATTTAAACATTAGAAGAAATGTAGAAAGGACCTGATCTCAGAATTATTTTACTGTTGACTAGAAAACTTTATTGTTGACTAGCATGTGGCACTACTGGTTTAGTCATATTATTTCAGGTCATCTATAAATTAGAATTCCTCAAAAATAACTTTTGGAATATAATTACCACTCAGAACGGCAAATCCACTGGACACTTCTAGTTCAAAACAAGAGATATATACATGCACCTGCCTATTCCCCTTACACCCAAAGTTTGCCACAGGCATGAAGAAAAGATACCATTTTTAAGTGACCGAACTCTCACAGTGCAAGAGAAACAAAAAATAGAGGGCCATTACCTTGAGGAATTGTTGAAATACAGAAAAAAGACAGACTGGTGGAGAAATGACCACCAAAAAAGCTATTGCCTGAGACACCAGAGGTAAGTCCCGACCAGGGCATCTCATTAAAGAACTGTCTTAAGAATGAACTGGGGGCACCCAGGTGCCTCAGTGGGTTAAGCCTCTGCCTTCAGCTCAGGTCATGATCTCAGGGTCCTGGGATCAAGCCCCACATCGGGCTCCCTGCTCAGTGGGGAGCCTGCTTCCCTTCCTGCATCTCTGCCTGCCTCTCTGCCTACTTGTGATCCCTCTCTCCCTGTCCAAAAAAAAAAAAAAAAAATCTTTAAAAAAGAAGAGACTGGAACAGCTAGAGCAGATGGAAAGCACATCCTCCCTGCATCATCCTGGAAAAGAAACACCTGCCAGGACCACTGTCAATGAAAACCTTCCCAGGAAGAGCCTCTTGTGAGGCTAGGACCTGAGATGGAAGGTGCGCAGAAACAGAGGCACCTTCACACCTCCCATCAGATGCTATGTGGGAGAAATGGAGAGGAGAGGCAGCCATGTGCAGGAATAAACCCCTCCCAGAGTGAAGCCCCCCTAGCTGTGACTTGTGGGATACTCCCAGCCACCTGTCAGCTCCTCACCCTTCAGAGGGTGCTGCCAGTCAATCCACCTGCCTGCTTACAAAAGCATTCATTCATTCATCCACAAAAGACTATTTATTGGGCTACTACAATGTGTCAGCAGCAGAGAAAACAAAAATCTCTGTCCTAAGAAGGCAGTTGATAAATCAATAAAATACATAGTCTGTTGGATGGTGACAAATAGGAAACAGAAAGGGCTTCCCTTTTAAGGGAGAGGTCTACTGGTGAAACAGATCAACACAACTTCGAGGAAATGATCCAGGTTTACACAATACCACCTCGTTCTCTGCAAGTCTGGCAACCAGTGACTGCCAGACAAAGTAGGAAAACCAACCTCATGGAAGAGAAAAATCACGTTAGCCAAATGGACAATATGCCATAGAGAGAACAGAGATTATTCAGGGAACAGAAACTAATGTAAAATTTCTAATTGTTATTCTCCCTCTTCTTTCCCACCAAAAAAGAAAAAGAAAGAAAATACACTGTATCCATAAAATAAATACTGGCTATTGTGGGGAGAAAAAAAAAAGAGGAATTTGAATAAGAGAATGTTCTGAGGGTGCCTGGGTGGCTCAGTGGATTAAGCCTCTGCCTTTGGCTCAGGTCATGATCCCAGGGTCCTGGGATCGAGCCCCGCATCAGGCTCTCTGCTCAGCAGAAAGCCTGCTTCCTCCTCTCTCTCTCTCTGCCTGCCTCTCTGCCTACTTGTGATTTCTGTCTGTCAAATAAATAAAGTCTTTAAAAAAAAAAAAAAAAAGGAAAGAAAATGTTCTGAGAAGTTCAAATACTACATTGAAATAAGGAAAAGTAATGGACATCCAGAATTACAAAATGTGCATGGCTGAAAGACCAAGTTGGTGAGTGAGAACATAAATCTGGGGATATTCTTGAGAAGGTAGAGTAAAAAGACAAAGCTAGGAAATATGAGACAAATTAAAAGGTATGGGTAAAGACAAAGAAGTTCAACATTCATTTAGCAGGAGTTTCAGAAGGACAAAAGAAAAAAAGACAAGAGAAGGGAAAAAAATTAAATAGGAAACAAATTTCCTAGAGTTGAGAGTTATGAGTCTTCATCTGAAAGAACCCACTGGATGCTCAGGCACATACAAGTGAAATTTCAGAACTCCAAGGGAAAAGAGAGAGTCCTAAAAGTATCTAGTAAGAAAAAACAAGTTACTTACAAAGGAACAAGACTCAGACCAGCATTAGTCAGTAGATACCAAGGCCCATGAAAATGGAGATTTACACATTTACATAGCCAGGTAACTGTAAATACTGGTGAAAAGTGTTAAATTTTTGTAATTAATCCATATAAAAAACATAGACTATAAGGGCTTAAACATATATAAAGCTGAAATATGTGAAAACAATGGAATAGCTACAATTTGGAGAAAGAAAAAGGAGAAGGATGAAGGCAGAGTATAGAATCGCTCTCAGCTTTCCTAATGGAGAAACAAAAATTACCTAAGATGATAAATCAAAAACAAAAAAGGATGTATATCATGGGTTTTCTACTCTGCCTGCATGTTAGAATGATCTAGAAGCTTTAAATATATACACCACCCCCAGATGAATTAAATCAGAATCTTGGGCTGTAGATTGGATTGCTATATAATTTTTTAAAAGATTTTATTTATTTATTTATTTATTTTAGAGAGAAAGAGAGAGAGAGTAGACGTGGGGGGGAGGGGTGGTGGTTGTGGGGAGGGAGAGGGACAAGCAGAATTTATGCAGAGCACACGGCCCAACACAGGGCTCAATCCCACCACCCTGAGACCACAACCAGAGACAAAACCAAGCAGCAGGACACCCAACTGACTGAGCCATCCAGGCATCCCTGGACTTCTGTATTTTTAAAAAGCCCTGAGATCATGGCCTGAGCTGCAGGCAAATGCTTATCTGACTGAGCCACCCAGGTGCCCCCCCTTTTTCTTTTTTAAGAAAAGATTTTATTTCAGGATTGAGAACCACTTTGATTAAAGTCATAAAGACAACAATTAAAAGAATGAAAAACAAATTGCTAATACTGATTGCTCTGGGAAATGGAACAAGGAACTTCTTAATTATTTTAATTGTTTTTATGGTGGAAAACACAGGAAGAAGGAAGAGAAGGAATCTAACTTGGGACCAGAACAGGATTTCTCAACCTTGGCACCAATGACGTTTGAGACCAGAGGATTCTTTGTTGTGGGACGTTATCCTGTGTCCTTCAGGATGTTTAGCAGCTTCTGAGACCCACTAAAAGCCAACAGCACTCTTCCCAGTCATGACAACCAAAAAATATCTTCAGACCCTGCCAAATGTCCCCTGGAGGGCAAAATTACCCCAAGTTGAGAAGCACTAGACTAGAAGAATAATCCTTTTGTATTAGTCAAACAGTTGCTTTAACTGCAAAGAAAGCTCGAAGATTTGGACTGACATCATTGTACACCATGTAAATTAAAGCGTTATTTATTCACTGCTAGCTCCTTAATTAGAATTAAATGTACACATTTTAATTACAGCATCAGATGGAAATACATCAGGCTTTTCCTTATGGACACTCCAGGCTTCAAGATTTATGTTCATTATTAGAATAACAAAATGTCGAAGCAATTAGGCCTTTATAAAAAAAAGTTGCAGGACTTCCTGGCAAGTAGCCAGGATCTTGCCACTTTCTTTTAAACTGAGAAAACACTTTTCTCATACTGAACAAAACAGAGGAGACCCAGCCAAACATAACCCTGGGCTGCAGGCCCAAGTTAATTTCAGTTCAGCAAATATTTAAGCATCTATTACATGTGCTGGGGATAATATCAGTAAAACAAAGACTAGATTTCTTAAATGTTATATAAATAGTTACAGTAGAAAAACATTTTTTTTAAAAGATTCGATTTATTTATTTGACAGGCAGAGATCACAAGTAGGTAGAGAGGCAGGCAGAGAGAGAGAGAGGAGGAAGCAGACTCCCTGCTGAGCAGAGCGCCCAATGTGGGGCTCAGTCCCAGGACCCTGGGACACAACCCAAGCTGAAGGCAGAGGTTTAACCCACTGAGCCGCCCAGGTGCCCCTAGAAATACATTTTTAAAGAGAAGGTTTTGCTTTCTGTGCTTTATAGGATTATATGGAAAGCATTGTCTAAATCTGGACCATCCACAGGGTAGCCTCAAGACACATGTGGCTCTTAAGCCCTTGGAAAATGGTTGGTCTGAATTGAGACGTGCTGTAAATGGAAAATTTACACTGGATTTCAAATATGTGGTATGAAAAAAAGTAAGGAAAATACCTTATTACACTTTCAAATTATATTTTGAAATAATATTTGGGATGTATTGGTTTAAATAAAATACATTATTAAAATGATTTCCATTTATTTCTTTTTTTTTAATGTGGCTACTAGAAAAATTTTAAATCATACCTGTGGCTTACATCCATGGCTCTCATTTTATTTGTTATGAACAGTGCCATCCTAAACTCATGACTTTTATATGGCATCATTGTTAATAGTAAAAGCAGTTTTTAATGTATCTGGACTTTTTCTGCCCCCTGCTAAAGATGTGGCTATACAGAAGCGCTTGGGGCATGGTGAACTGAACTTGATTACAGGTTCCTTAAATGCACTTCCTGGCTTGTCTACATGCTCTGTAATCTTAGTGAAGTTACTCAAGCCTCAGTTGCTTCATCTGTAGAATGGGGATAACGCCATCTCACATATACATAATCTGCATATGTTCACAATAATCCCACAAGTGCCTCACTGAATCTGTTTCTGAACTTAATTTTCTGCAGCTTTTTAAAAGATTTTATTTATTTGACATGGGGCAGGGTGGGCAGAGAAAGAGAATGAGTGAGGTGGGCAGAGGGAGAGGGAAAATCAGGCTACCCGGAGAGCAGGAAGCCTGATGCGGCACTGGATCCCAAGACCTGGGGATCATGACTTGAGCCAAAGGCAGATGCTTAACTGACTGAGTCGTACCGGCACCCTTCTGTTTGTGAATTTTAAAGAGAAAAATTTCTTGAAACTCTTTGCTTTAACACTGATCTTTAATTCTTTTCTTCTTCTTCTTTTTTTTTTTAAAGTAATCGCTATACCCAAAGTGGGCCTCAAACTCACAACCCCAAGATCAAGAGCCACATGCTGTATCAACTGAGCCAGCCCAGCCAGGCAGGAGCCCCCATCTTTAATTCTTTACAGTGAGTTGTTCAGTCATAATCACCTTTTGAAAATCTCTGTTGCCTCTGGGGTAATCAACCAATTTTCAACTTACAGAAAGGTTCTTTCTTGAATCTGGCATGGCTGAAACGAGAACCATCTGAGGGCTACCAGGTGAGGGCTGGACCATAGGATCCCATCCAGAAATCAGGCCAGAGAAGCTTGTCACTTCACCCTAAGGACTGCAACTATTCCTTTCAATTGTGTGGTGTGCTTGTCACATGATATGCAATCAACACATGGTTGCTGCATTAGAAACAGTATGGAAGAGTTTACTAGATTTAGAATTTATTTAGTACTTTAGCAAGTTATCTATTTGGGTAAAAGAGTTAGACTGGTGGTATTGACAATAGACTATAACCTATTTCCATCCCTGCAATTTTACTGCAACGTATTATATAGAGATAAAAATCATTTCTTTATCCATCCCTTTAGTCACTTAGATACAAAATGTACTGCGAATATTTTGCTTTATTGAAAACAAATCTACCCAACAACAGAGGTTATATAAATCATATACTGATAAAAATCCTTAAATTGTTAACTTCACGGGGTGCCTGGGTGGCTCAGTGAGTTGGGCCGCTGCCTTCGGCTCGGGTCATGATCTCAGGGTCCTGGGATCGAGTCCCGCATTGGGCTCTCTGCTCAGCAGGGAGCCTGCTTCCTCCTCTCTCTTTCTGCCTGCCTCTCTGCCTACTTGTGATCTCTCTCTGTCAAATAAATAAACAAAATCTTTAAAAAAAAAAATTAACTTCACCTTTACTGATGATCTGGTTCTGCTCTTTTTCTTTTTTTTTAAGATTTTATTTATTTATTTGACAGAGATAGAGATCACAAGTAGACAGAGAGAGAGGAGCAAGCAGGCTCCCCGCTAAGCAGAGAGCTCAATGGGCTCAATCCCAGGATCCTGGAATCATAACCTTAGCCAAACGCAGAGGCTTTAACCCACCGAGCCACCCAGGCACCCTCTCTTTTTCTATTTTAATTATAGGTTTCAAGTTCAAAACTGCTTTCAACTTACACATTTACATATGTAATAACTGCTGGTGAAAACATCAGATCTGTAGCTTAGTCCCTGTTACATGAATACTTATATATGCTGTTGACAGCATGGAAATATTCTTAATTGCTGAGAATTTGGAGGGCATATTCATTCATTCTTTCAACAAGTGGTGTTCGAACACGTACTCTGTGCCAGAACCGTGATAGGTAAGCCACTACTTTCATGTGGTCTGTTATTTTATTTTTTTATCTTATTTTATTTTTTAGGGGTGGAGCAGAGGGAAAGAGAGAGAATCTTAAACAGGTTCCATGCCCAATGCAGAGCCCAACTTGGGGCTAGATCTCACAATCCTGAGATTATGACCTGAACCGAAATCCAAAGAGTCAGATGCTTAACTGACTGAGCCACCCAGGAACCTCCCACAAGTTACCTATTTTAGGTCTTCCAAAAGACATGTTATTTTAAATCACATCAAGTCAAGAAAACTTGTTTTTCCAGCTTGATTCAAGGGCTGAGCATTAGACGTTTGTAGAACCACAGCCTGATGCTCAGGCTGCCCCAAATGGACATATTTTAGCAATTGTATGACAGGGAGGCATGGTGTATAAGTGTACATCAAGCATAGCTTGATGGCTGAATCATCCTGCTTGTAGTACCAGAAAAACCCAGTGGTACCACTTATTGGCTGTGTTACTCTGGAAAAGATACTTAACCTCTCTGAGCCTGAGACTGCTCATTTGTTAAAGTGGGAACTAATAATAGTACATACCTCATAATATTACTGTGAGGATTAGGTTAGCTGATGTGTGTAAAGCACAGAGATTACTGCTGACATTTACTAATTGCCCAAGAAATGTTAGCTATTAATAGTAATAATATTGATGATGTAATAGTTGTAGTGCTTACTTGGGTCCAGGGCGTCCTTATTTAGTCAAATTACCTAAAATGCATGGAAGGAACAGGGCTTTTATTTTTTTTTTAATTTTTATTTATTTTTAAAATTTCTTTTCAGTGTTCCAAAATTCGTTGTTTATGCACCACACCCAGTGCTCCATGCAATACGTGTCCTCCTTAATACCCACCACCAGGCTCACCCAACCTCCTACCCAACAGGGCTCTTGATTGGTTATTCTTTTCACATTCTGGTTAACAGCGTTAAAAAAAACTTTTTAAGATTTCATTGTTTAAAGTATTTTTGAAACATACTAATCCATTTCAAAGATTAAAATGAAATATCCTTTTATATGTGCTGACTTCCTAAAGGATTTGGGGGTCTTATAATATCCATGGACTGTGCCAGTTTGTTCACATAGATACAAAAGTTTCAGAAAACTTGTACTAAGCGCAGAGCAAAATCTAAATGTTTATTTAGCTAAATGACAAATCCAACCTTATTTCTTTCACCTAAAAGTGTAGTGCTCACAAAATTTTAGTTAATTCAAAGTGCCTGACATTTGGGTTCTGTTTTATTGTCTCATTATAACTGATGGTGTTTAACTGTGTAGAAAATACATTTATCAGATCTAAAAATTGTTAATTGGTAAAACAAATTAAAGATAGTTTCTATTGAATTAAATACTTTCATCTTATATATTTATATTTTTTTAAGATTATTTATTTGGGAGAGAGAGAGAATGAGAGAGAGAGGAAGGGGGGAGGGTCAGAGGGAAATACAGACTCCCCACTGAGCAGGGAGCCCAATGTGGAACTTGATCCTGGGACTCCAGGATCATGACCTGAGTCAAAGGCAGTCAGTTAACCAACTGAGCCACCCAGGTACCCTTAGGTTATATTTCTAAAAAAAAATTTTTTCTAAAATTTTACTTACGATCGCCACGGGGTCATTGCTACGGGTTGCAGCCAGGCTGAACTTCTTTACATGAGTGTTGGTTTCCAGAGCTTTTGCAAATTCCTTCAGGGTTGGAATTGGAATGTTCTAAAATGAAGAAGACACAGACAGTTGGTAAACCGTTCTGTAGTCCCAGCTACCCCAAGTCAAGGACCCACAGCTTTTAAATACCTTATGGGTTTAGATAGCTAAATCCTTTCTAAAAGACTCATTAACCATCTTCGAGCCAAGGAGCCTTTCTGGCCAGTAGCACCACTTAGTGTCTAATAAGGGAATCTAACACAATAAGACATTCTAGCATCACCTTTCTGTTCACTTTAGCCAAGAAATTATGCACATACCCAACTTCCCTCCTTTTCTCTTTCATTCTCTATATTCTAGCCAGACTGACCTACTTGCCAATCTTTAAACATATCATGCTCTTTCTCTCCTCCACACCCTCAGGTATGCTTTTCCCTTCACCTGGAAATTCTATTGTCCTTTTCTTTGATTCACTCCTAGCTGAAATATCACCTCCTTTGTTTATTGACTCCCCTAGGCAAAATGAAAAAATTCTTCACCTGGAATTCCATAACACTTGGGGGTTTACCACATCATGTTGTAGTTAATTATTTAGTGTTTTGCTCCTAATATAAGACTTTCAGAATAAAGACCAAATGATTCCTACTCCCTCTTTCACAGTACTCAGCACGGTCCTGACCACTGGGAGGGAGGCAACATGGGATGCACTAGAGGTTGACATGAGTCCTGGATGCCTACAGATTAGCTCTGTGGCCATGAGCAACTTAACCCCTTTAAGTGGCACTGAGAATTAAATGAGATGCAGTAGTCTCCCCTTATCCATGGGGGATGTGTTCCAAGACCCCCAAGGATGCCTGCAACCACGGATAGCACTGAACAATATATGTATTTTTTTCTACACATACATACCTATGATAGGGTTCAATGTATAAGTTAGGCACAGTAAGAGATTGACAACAGTAACCAATAATAGAAGAACTATAAAAATATATTATAATATAAGTTATATGACTGTGGTCTCTCTCTCTCAAAATATAGCTATACTCACTCTTCTTCTTGTGATGTGAGATGATAAAATGCCCATGTGATGAGGTGAGGTGAGGTGAATGACATAGGCACGGTGAAATAAGGTTAGGCTACTCCTGATCTTCTGACAGTACATCAGGAGGATCACCTACTTCTGCACTGTGGTTGACTGAGGGTAACTGAAATCATGAAAAGCAAAACCATAGACAACAGGGAACTATCGTAATGAATTTCAAGTATTTAGCAAAGGGTATGGCACAGAGTGAGTACTCAATGTAAGCCAGTTATTATTACTAAATGGCAGATGTTGGCCCAAAAAGAAGCAACAAAATAGATACAGGCAATGTTCTCTCTCTCTCTCCCTCTATCTACCCACCTATCTATCTCACACACACCCTGCTTTCCCCTCTCTTTGAGAGTGACATGACTAATTACCAAAGAGAATAAAGCAGAAGTAACAACTGTAACTTTAGTCCATAAAAGGCACCGTGGCTTCCTGTTTGTTCTTTCTTTTTCTCTTTGACCGCGTGCACTGAGGGAAGCACATCGTCATGACATGAGGACACTGAGACAGCTCTATGGAGAGACCCATGCATGTGGTGAGAAAAGGAGGCCTCCTGCCAACAACCGCTTGAGTGTGCCATCTTGAAAGTGGATCCTTCCACCCCAGTCAAGCCTTCAGATGATTACAGCCCCTGATGACACTTTACTAACAGCCTCACTTGAGACCCCGAGCCACAACTCCCCAGCTAAGTCCAGATTCCTGACACTCAAAAACTGTGTGAAGTAATGTTTGTTGTTTTAAGCCTCCAGGTTTTAGAGTAATTTACTACCCAGCAGTAGATAACCAATATTATATGTTTAACACAAATACGATGATTCTTTTTGAAGAATTCCAGAAATCACTTTTTTAAAAATTTCTTCTTTGCAACAGAATATCTTGTGTCATAACTGGGGACTATAAGGGATTGGAACCAGGTATTAAAGCAGGCCACTGGTCATCACTGTTAAATTTTCTAATTTCATGATACATCAAGTGACTGACAGTAACCATAATGAAATACCTTAATGTTGTTGAGGTTGACTTCTTGCAGGCTGGGATCATTGGCTTTCATTTGCTGCAGACTCACTTCCACATTGGTAGGATTGGGCGGTTCCTCAAATATTGGTTTGACCTTCTCACCTTTGACCACATCTAACACATAAATTTTAACTTAATTTTATTTTTGCTCTTTTTTAAAAACAAATTTTAATTTTAAAAAGAAAATGAAGGGGCTCTCCTGCCAAAATTGGAGATGACTTCCCCCAAAACGCACTTTCCTTCCTATGCTCAGATTCTGATAATACTCTAATATCAATGATAGTACAGCTTATTCTCAACAAAGTAAGCATAGGAATGGTATGGTTCAGAGTTACAGTTTCAAAGAGGCAGTTATTGCTGCTGTATATGGACCACTTTCAGACTATAATAATCAAGCCACAGGATCTGAGATGCAAAAAAGAAACAGTCTTTTCATTTCCAAAACCATACTGTTCTTCTGGAATATTTTTAAAAAATATTTATTTATTTACTTATTCTTTTTAAGTAGGGTCCATGCTCAACATGGGGTTCAAACTCATGACCCCAAGATCAAGAGCCAGCCAGATGTCCCCTCTGGCCTCTTGACTATACCCACCCTTCTCGGATACCCATTTTGGAGGTTTAATTTTGACAAAGATATGGAAAGAAAAACGGATAGAAAGGCAAAATGGAACAATTCCCAAAAGCAGTTAACAGAAAATGTTTGCAGAATATATTAAACATACACAGTGTTAATATCTCAATATACACAGAGCTCCTACAAATCAGTAGACAAGTCAATTAGAAATGAACAAATAATATGATCAGAAGAGTCTTTGCCACTCAACCAAAAATATAAAAAGTCGTTAATCTGTGAAATAAAAAAATTAAATACCTTTTGAGTAGCAAAAAAAAAAAAAAAGTGAAAAGAGATAACATGTGCTATTGGCAGCAATGTGGAGGGAAACACATTGCCTTATGTTGTTGGTGAGAAGGTAAACTGATGCAAACTTTCTAGAAGACTCATTTGGCCTCACTTATCAAAATGGAAAATGTTGGTATTCTTTGACCCAATAATTATGTACCTAGAGGTCTAATCTACAGAAAAAATAGCATGGACACATAAAGACATATGTAGGGTTGTTCACTGACCTGTTGCTTGTGACAGCAAAACATGATAAAAGTTCACCAATGTGAAAATGGCTAAATAACTTACAGCATATCACCTAATAACGTGCTACCTACTCATTAAAAGAATATGGCAAACCTACATGTACCGATAAAAGAAGAGAAACACAGTTTGAAAAAAAAGTTAATGTAAGTGGAAATACACATAAATATAACAAAATATGTACAAGCTCTATATGAGGAAAATGATACAACTTTATTGAAAACAATAAAAGAGAACTAAATGGAGAGATACTGGGAGAGACTCAATATTGTCAAGATGTCAGTTCTTCTCAACTTGAGCTATAGATTTAATGCAATTGCAGTGAAAATCCCAGCAAGTTCTTTTATATTTATCAACAAACTACTTTTAAAGTTTATATGGAGAGTCAAAAGACCCAAAACAACCAACATAATATTGAAAATGAAAAACAAAGTTAGAGGAGTGACACTATCAGACTTTAAGATTTACTATAAAGCTACAGTAACCAAAACAGTGTGGCAGTAGTGAAAGACTAGACAAATAGATCAATGGAACAGAAGAGAGAGCCGAGAAATAGAGCCATGTAAGTACAGTCAACTCATTTTTGACAAAGGAGCAAAGGCAACGCAATGGAGAAAAGATGGTCTTTACAACAAATGTTGCTAGCATAACGAGACAACCACATGCAAAAAAAAAAAAAAAAAAAGAATCTAGACATAGACCTTATACTGTTCATAAAAACTAACTCAAAATCTATCACCTAAATGTAAAATGCAAAACTATTGAACTCCTAGAAGACAACCCAGAAGAAAATCTAGATAACCTAGGGTTTAGCAATGACTCTTCAGATAGAACACCAAAGGCTTGGTCCATGAAAAGAAAGAATTGAAAAGCTGGACCTCACTAAAATTAATACAGATCTAATAAAAGATTATTATCCAAAATACACAAAGAACTCTTAAAACTTAACAATAGGACAACAATCTGGGTAAAAATTCGGCCAAAGACCTTAATAGACACCTGAAAAAAGAAAATCTACAGATGGCAAGCAAGGATTTGAAAAGATGCTTCACATAATATGTCATTGGAGAAGTGCAAATGGAAATCATGAGATACTACTACTCACTTAGAATAACCTCAATCTGGAACACTGATAAAACCGAATGCTAGCTAAGAGTGGAGTAACAGAAACCCTCATTCTTTGCTAGTGAGAATGCAAAATGTTACAACCACAATGGTAGATAGTGGTGGCTTCTTACGAAACTAAACATGCTGTTATCATTTGATCTAGCAATCATGCTCCTTGGTGTTTACCCAAAGGAGCTGAAAGCTTATATACACACAAAAAATCCACACATGGATGTTTACAGAAGCTTTATTCATAATTGCCAAGACTTGGAAGCAACCATGATGTCCTTCAGTAAATGAATGGATAAACACATCCTTACAATAGGGTATTATGCAGTGCTAAAAAGAAATGAGCTATTAAGCCTGAAAAGGCATGGGGGAAATTTAAATGTATATTACTAAGTGAAAGAAGCCAATCTGAAAGGGCTACACATTGCATGATTCCAACCATATGACAGTCTAGAAAAGGCAAAACTATAGAATAAGAAGATGAGTGGTCATCAGGAGCTAGGGGGGAGAAAGATGAATAGGTGAGCAGAGGAGATTTTTAAGATGGTGAAACTACTCTGCATGATGCTATAATAATGGTGGACACATGTCACTAGACATTTGTCCATACCCCAAGAGTGAACCCAAATGTAAACAATGGACTTCAGGTGGTAAAGATGTATCAAGGTAGGTTCATCAAGTGTAATATACATACCACTCTGATGGGGGACGTAGATACTGGGGGAGTCTGTGCATGAATTGGGGACAAGGAGTATATGGGAAATCTTTGTGCCTTCTGCTCAATTTTTTTAAAAGATTTTATTTATTTATTTGTCAGAGAGAGTGAGCACAGGCAGACAGAGATGCAGGCAGAGGCAGAGGGAGAAGCAGGCTCCCTCCTGAGCAAGGAGCCCGACGTGGGACTCGATCCCAGGATGCTGGGATCATGACCTGAGCTGAAGGTAGTAGCCGCTTAACCAACTGAGTCACCCAGGCGTCCCCTTCTGCTCAATTTTGCTGTGTACCTAAAATTTCCCTAAAATAATAGTCTTAAAAAGACTTAATAATATGTATATGCACAAAGGCCCAGAAGATGATGCATCAGACTTTTAATAGCCAACGTGCTGTCAGAATGTTACCCGTTGATATCCAAGTTTAAAAGGATAAACATTTTCATCTGCACATATTAAAAGCTAAAAAGAAAAAAAAGAAAAGTAACATTGCTTATGGTCTGGATAAATAGCCCAGTATAAATGATGGTTTGTAAACATGCTGCTCAGACTAGAAAGTACCTGCTGAAACTCCTTCAAAGAGAATAAAATACAATTAATCTAAGAAGAGCTGTGATCTGTAAGTTTTTACAGCACCTGGATCATGCTGGAGCAAAATTACCTGATTTTATTGGTCCATCCTAACCCTGGATAGGGAAGTTCCTTTGTGCAGAGGCCATTTTTTAATCTTTGTACCTAAGCCTAGAACCTTCCTGACACACGGTAGGTATTCAGTAGATGACTAATGAATGAGTCAGTGAGAGAACCTAATAAGCTGTACACTTCTCCAGGGACTGACCCTTGGCGAACTGACAGAATCCACCTATGGAATCTATAGGGTGGAAATCTGATTCAACAGGCAGCCCAGTCAATAGGCCTCCCTCTTACCAACAAACTCTTGGAGCTCCCAAGTTTCACAGACCATGGACTCCACATCAACTTACTTCTCACAGGTGCTTTGCCACCTTTAGCGTTGGTCACTTCTTCATCAAACTTTGGATTGTTGAGTAAATTGTGTACCCCGAGAACAGCTAGAAACAAAGATAATCAGTAAACGTATCATAAGCTTGGGAAGGCATATTAGGATGTCCACAATGTTAACTTGCCCCTTGAATATCAACTCTTCATATTGTAAAGTCAGTCTCCGGAACCCCCTTGCCTTGCACAGTGTGTGGGACACATGTAGTGTTCAATAAGTTTACATATTTTTAAAAATCCCTTTCCAATCCTTCTCCATTGCCACTAGCAATCTTCACATGTCTTTCTGTGGCTATACAGGGAGAGTCATCTGCAGGGCAGTGGTCTAGTTATGCCCTCAAGTTACTGAAAACTTGCTTAAACCTCCTAGTTAAGTAGACTCAAACTTTGTTTTCTTGTCTGTAAAATGTGAGTGTGGGACTGAGTCTAAGGATATTGTAGGATCTGACATTATACAGATTATAGCAAATGGCAGAAAGATCATGGGCCTCTTTCAGGGAAAGCCACCCCAATCTCTCAGTACCAACAGCAGTTGTTCTCTCCAGTTTAGAGCACTGTGGTATGGGAAAGAAAACAGATGTCAGCCGTAAAAGGTCGGATAAGCATACCAAGATTTTGCAGCTCCTGTATTATGGGGAGCTTACACCAGGAGGCAGCAAAGGACACAAGAAGCAGCACCCGGCCAGAATGTGCTCCAGGCAGGCTGAAAGGCAACCATGGCCTTTGATAATGAAATTATACAAAAGAGACTGGCAGCCAGGAGAAGGATCCCAGAGCAGGTCATCTGTCAGCAGGAGGCAGAGGAATACCTCAGAGCTCCTCAGCTGTACTGTAACCTACACATCAGGAGAAGGGAGGCAGCCAGCAGCAGCCCAGTAAAGGGCAAATGTTTAAGAGCCCGCAAGTCTAGGGTTAAGGGCAGCACTCGGGAACAGTCAGCCAGAGCTGGAATCCTGGTTCTGTCCCATAATACCTGTGTGACTTGGGAAGTTCTAAATGCCTCTGAGCATGCTTCGTCATTGGTAAGGTAGGGAAAATAATTATACTTTAAGTGTTACAAAGGGGAAATCACTTCACAGGCGTCAGACACTGTTCTGAGCACTTTACAAATTCTTGTTAAATAAATAAGAATTTGTCACTATGTATCTGGCACTGCCTAGAGAGGAGACACCCTATTTAATAAACACAGGCCACGGATCATCCAAATATATCTTGCTTTGGCTCTATACTCACTAAGCAACTTCTAATTATAATTTGGCTCCCACTGCCAACTTTTAACTTTTGTTTCATCCGTTCCCTGTGAATCTGGCTAGTAGATTAGCCCCAAACCGATGGCTATATGCACTGACAAGCTGGACTCTCTAGACCCTCAGAATTGTGACCATGCTGAGCTCCAGCTATTGTAGGAAGGGCTGTCTTGGAAGTCAGCTGCTGCTCCCTTGGTGACTGTCTTTCTGCTATCTACCGGCCAGAACAACATGCACAGGGTACTGGCACTCTTTCTTACCTAAACCTCACTGGCTGTCAGCCCATTCACTCATGGGGCTGCTCTGAGCCTTCCAGAAAGATCCACCCTAGAATCGTGCTGTCACCCACCCCCCAGGTGGGCTTTCTCCTGAGTTCTAAGGGAGTATTTGATGAGGAAGTGAGGGTAAGCAGAGAGGAACAAGACAGTTTTCTATCTGGAGTATTCCCCTGGTTTTATTGTATGAATTTCAGAATCTAGACTCTTCCAGAGGACTGGTATTTTTCTCTTTCTCCTTTCTTAAGCATTTCCTGGGAATTCAAGCCCAGCCCAGCATTCTCCCTTTGGGGAATTCTAGTAGAAATCATGATACAACCCTTGAGAGGAGCAGTAACCATGACAGGATCTCTCCACAGCAACCACAGGCCTCAGAAGAAAGGTCACTGCAAAGTGCCTTCTTAACTGTGTGATGCAGGTGTTTCAATTCCTGCAATGATTTCTTTTTCTTTTTTCTTTATTTTATTTTATTTTATTTATTTGACAGAGAGAGGCACAGCAAGAGAGGGAACACAAGCTGGGGGAGTGGGAGAGGGAGAAGCAGGTTTGCCACTGAGCAGGGAGCCTGATTAGGGCTCCATCGATCCCAGGCCCTGGGCTCATGACCTGAGCCAAAGGCAGACACTTAATGACTGAGCCACCCAGGCGCCCCATCCTGTGGTGATTTCTGAGAGAGGTTCCAATATGTGAACTTGTATTGACCACTGACGTCATCACAGGAGGAATGAAGATGTAGCTGAGATAGTAGGCATGCTATTAGAAAAAGGCATAGCTGGTTCTCCTGGGAGGGAGGATGGATTATTATTACAAATGTCTTTCCATGGAATAAAGATGTGAGGATTCTTGCTAATGCTCATGGACTATTTTTTATTTATTTATTTTTTTAAAGGTTTTTTTCTTGGGGCACCTGGGTGGCTCAGTGGGTTAAAGCCTCTGCCTTCAGCTCAGGTCATGATCCCAGGCTCCTCTCAGCTCAGCAGGAAGCCTGCTTCCCCAATCCCCCTGCCCCGCCTGCCTCTCTGCCTACTTGTAATCTGTCTGTCAAATAAATAAATAAATAAAATCTTTTAAAAAGGGGAGGTTTCTTTCTTTCTTTCTTGTTTTTTTCAGAGAAAGAGAGCACAAGTGGGAGGGGTAGAGGGAGATGGAGAGAGGATCTCAAGCAGACTCCACACTGAGGATAGAGCCCAACTCAGGGCTTGATCCCACAACCCTGAGATCAGGACCTGAGCCAGAATCCAGAGTCAGGCACTTGACCAACTGTGCTACCCAGGTACCCAACTATGGTCTATTTTTAAAGCACCTTAACCTCTAGTGACCTAATGACCCTAATAATCTAAATTTATATCCCACTTGGAAAAAAAACACATCCCATGGATGCATAAATATGCTGGTAGATGCATGGGATCTTTCTCCAGTGATATAGTAGAAATGGCAGAGGACTTGATTAGGGTGAGAAACTTACTTTCATGACATTCTTTTGTCGTTGTTGCTATGTTCCAATAAAAGTTTATTTACAAGCCCAGGAGGCAGGTCGCAGATTGCAGACCCCTAATCTAGTGCCACCTAGTCTACCCATTGTCTACCAGGTCTAGCGCCATCTTGTCTATCCATTCATTTATACCATGTGTGTTTTGTCTCTCTGCATGTGTAACCAATTCAAATAATAACACCAATTATTATTTTGTTGCTACTGTTTAGAAAGCTAGACAAAGATGAGCAGATCGGGCTGAATGTGGCTTTCATTACTGTGTGGGTGTAGTAGTAAATAACTCCTGCTCTGTGGTTAGGCAAACAGCCCTCTTCGTGGCAATTAAAATGGAACAGTGACCATGGGGAAGAGCAGGAACTTCATGGATGCTTTGTAATGGTAAAATGTGATAAAATGCTAAATGTGAAAGCTTCTTAGAGGAAGGGCTATTATTTCATTGTTTAAGTTTGCAACACTCTTTTAGATTCCTTCTTTTTGGTTTCTCTAACTCTTGAATTTCGTAGGAAGGGTATTATTAGGGCATTTTATAGCTGAGATAGGATTTTACATTTTACAGCTGAGATACAGCAAAGTAAGATTTGCTTAGGGAGGTGAAGTCACTTCTGTTCAGTCTTATGGCTACATACAAGCCGAAGTCACCTGGTATTGCAATATTGATGAGTAGTTATTAAGAAGCTCAGAGGCTGCTGCCAGTGTGTGCCTGAAGGTCCAGAGCCAGACAGAAAAGTGTCCCAGAGCTGAGGACTAACCTGCAAGATCATAGAGTTCGGTGTCGGAGGCACTGGCCAAAGCTTCTTCCAGTTCTGGGTCAAGGGTCACTTTTTCTTCTTTACGAGTTTCTATGGGCTTTTCTTTGGGGATGAAGACTCTCCCTTTAAATCAGAAGGAAAACAAAAACCACACTGTGCTGCTGACCAAGGCAGGGTAAAAGGACTAACCAGACAATGCAGTTCTGAGAGCCACTGAGAGCCAAACCTTAAGCCCATTGCACACGCAACTGGGATTCCTTCATTGCTGGGATAATGTCAGTATCCTTAATCCACCATTAGAGGGAGGGAACATCAGAGGAGGAATCCTGCATTCTGCAACACAGAGATGTGAGGAGACTATGGTCCTTAAACGTAGAAGGAAACGGTAGTTTCTTCCTCTCTACTATGGATTGCCAGCATTGCCCTTAGACCTGGGCAAGAGAGGCCCTGCCATGGGCCCCATGCTTTATAGGGCCCATTGTGGTCCTCCTCTCCTGCAATCTCCCTCCTCCCCACAGCAAGGGAGAAGTCATGGGGCCAAAGGGACATTCCCACCGAGAATCCCATGTGCTAGGCTCCGCTCCAGGCATCTAGGACCCTGGAATTCCCTGCTCAAAGACCCCTGAACTTGCTTCCAGGGCCTGTATGCATCCCTTCCCCATGTCCATCCTCCCAAAGGCATGTCACATTGCCGGAGTAGACACCCCCAGACCAAGGGGAGTTTATTTGTGGGTGAGATGAATGAAGCTTCAATCTGTAGGCTGGGTGTCAAATATGTGTGAGGCTCTAGCAGTGTAGGACCAACCCATATGCTTGCATGGAACTTTTGGAAGCCCAAGAATCCTGGGCTTCTAGGTGTATGTGTAACAGGATAGAACATATTTTAACAGTTTACTAGTTTTTAAACATTTATTAAAAATGGCACATGGGCTTCTATTTGTATTCTTCCCTTGGATCCTGCAAATACTGGAGGCAGAGTCAGCCACACAGCCCCAGGGGTTCCTGAGGGACAAACTAGAGCTCTCTGAGTTTTCCTTGCTAGACTGAGATTGCAGACCACTAGGATGCTCTATCTGGGGTCACTTGGAGTAGTGTAGTGACCCGGGGATACAGCTACTCTCCAGACATACCAAAGGAAGTCAGATATAAAAGGAGAACTCAGGATTGACGTGTTTAGAAGTTGTAGAGGTCTGTGAACAGCAAGGTACAATGTGCTTCCCACATGGGGATACTCTGCCTTCACCTCCCACTTCGTCCTCACAGTCAGATTCCATTTGTTTTGCCCCAGCCTCACTTCTGAATATGCTGACATCTATGCCCTACGTCCTCAGCCCCAACCTCTGAAGATCACATCATTGGGAGGATGGCATATTACCTGCTCCTAACTTTCAGCCTGCGCAACGTACCCACATCCCACGCGTGCAATGACTCATAAGGGGAAACCTAGGACATCCCAGAGTTGCCATAGCAATACTCCAAACCTGCTTACACTCTTTCCCAATTCCTGCCACCTTTTCACTCTTCATTTCTTTTCTGGAGCTGCTCTTACTTCTTGGCATAATCTTTTGAAACTGGTCTCCTCCAGTTTGATCTTTGGAGTTCCCTCTAGACTCACCCTTCCACTGTCTTCTCTTTGTCATCTTGGGTAGAACACAGAGCTGGCTCCCACTTCAGCCAATGGAGACCAACACTGTTTCCAGATCTCTCTGGCTGGTCAGCCCTCCCCACTCCCACTGGAAAGGTAAAAGTCAAACCCAAAGTCAGTAACTCTCCTTCATGAATCTTCTCCAACAGCTGTCCCTGGTTGCAGGGGATGCTGACTTCTTGATAGCTGACCAGATCTCAAATGGCTAGACATGAAATCAGGGACCAGGCAGCACTGGGCACCCTAGGGCAATACCACTGCTTGTGGTCAGACTGGGGTATCCTGGCCACAATGTCTCCTCCACTGACCATCACCATGCTTCCTGCCTCCCCATCATGTAAACTGCCACCTTTCCCAGAAAGAAAGAAAATACACTGGAGCTTAATGAAAAATACAAGGAGAATGGCCAGAAGATAGAAAATGGAAAAGAAAATAACCAATCAACAGCATTTCAGACACTGGGGTTTATCCCAGACTCCTTTTTCAGAGTATCTGCAACCTGAAGCATTTTCTTTGTGGCTCCAATGACTTTGGTTCCACAGTTACCGAGATGTCTACATTCCACCTTCCCATGAGTGTTCAGGGTTACCCTCAATACCATGTGCACAGGGGGCCCACAGCTTTTGAACTTTAGGACAACTGCTGCTGCACATCCACTCCTGGGGGGGTTGGCGGGCAACCAAACACATTCTAAGTGCATAAAGCCACTGCAGAGAGTAAAACGTAGCCCAGGCACCTGAGGGCTTAGTACACACGGTGTTCAGAGCTGAGGTTGCATACCCCTCCCCTGAGACCTTTACTGTAGCTTCCATTGCCTCCAGATCACCCACTGGTCCTTCTGGTTGGGTGTGGGGGGGTTGCTTGTTCTACTCTATTCCCTCTGCTCCTTTTGGAAAACTTGCTCTCTGAGCAGTTTGCCCAACAGTGTTGATTTCCAACCTTCTCCTAAGCTACACCGGGCAACTGTGTACCCCTTTTGTCTCCCCATTTACTACTCAGACTGCCCCTGCTTTCTCCACTCCCCTGTGAATCTCCTGCAGATTAATCTGGATCAAGAGATAATTTACCGTGATTGTTCCTCAAACCTTGACTCTGAGAAGAAGAGACAAAGCTTTCCCCTTATTATTGTCACTACCCTAATATTGGATGTTTGTTGGGATTTTATTGAAGATTTGACATTGTAACTTTTCTTTCACAATGAACTCAGTCCAATAGCAGCTACACTGCCATAGAGACAGCTCCGTATTTCTATGGCAATCCTTAGTTATCTGCCCAATATTTCACTGTCCAATGTCACTTTCTTAATAAATTGACATGATCAGTGGTGCATGATCCATCAAATGAGAATGATTCAGAGGAGAGCCAGATGTTACGTAACAGAAGGCAGCAGCGCTTGGACTCACATCCGCTGAGGAAGCGTGCTCCTGCTGCCCAAGGCCCCGTTCATATGCTCCCAGGGAGCGGTCATTCGAACCTGTATTTCTCAGGAGCCTCCCCTGGGCCAGCATCTATGCTGGGGGGCATAGATGCCCCCATAGAGAGACACAATCCCACAGTGGAGACCTCATCTTAGGTGGGAAATGCACAAAACCCAAAGTAAATAAACCAAACGACGAACGTAGCGCCATGAAAGCAATCCATGAGTGTCATGGCAGAGAGAAGGGATCTATTTTAGACAGAAGGGTCAGGAAAAGAAAGCCCGAAGCCCTGGTGTTTAAGCTCAGACTTATAGAATGTGAAAACTGGGGACGTGGGTCAGAGGGAAGAGATCATGAGCAGACCCCGGGGTGGGAAAAGAACTCGGCAGTTTTGGGGAACTGAACGCAGATGGCGGGGCTGAGGCTTGGCAGGGGAAGGGGAAGGTGATCAGAGAAGTGGGTAAGGCGAGCTCTTCCTGGGTGCTGAGGACCACAGTGAGGCTTTGAGGCTTCGAGCAGGGAACCAACATGATCTGATGCATTTTGAAAAGACTGTCATTGCCATGAGGTTATAGATGATTCCGTTAGGATCCTCAGGCCCAAGTCCCTCTCTGTAGCTGAGGAAACCACACAGGCTCTTGGTAACTACTTTTCATCCCAAGGGGAGCCCGGGGTTGGGAGCTAAGGCGGACTGTTTTCCCTGTATTGGTTCTGAGCTCAGTCCCGGCATGGAGGAACATCCCTTTGCTCCTTGGAGCCTCTCCAGGACAATCACAGAGCTTCTCTCACTAGACCAGAAACTCCCTGAGGGCAAGGCAGGAACCTATGCACTGTGGTGCCAACACCTGGCACATGGCTCTGCACAGAGCAGGTGCTTGGTAAATGCTGGATGACAGAATGCTTGACTGCATTGGTCTCTAACAGTAGCATCTTAGGTTAGGAGTCTGGTGCCACAGCTATCCTCGACATGGAACAGAAAGGCCTGGAGTGGACATCTGCAGTTGGTAAAGGCTCGGGCTAAGAGCAACGCACCAATGCCTACCGGACCTTCTCTCAGGCACAACACCTCACACTGCCAGAGCTTTTGCTTTGGGGCTTCAGATATTTTTCATAGAACTAATTTGAGTACCTTGAGCATTAATTTAATTAGCATCTATATTCTCATATTATTCTTATAGAATTTTTTTTGGTAACTAACAAACCTTATTTTTTCAGAGCAGTTTTAGGTGTGTAGAGGACAGTATAGAGGGCTGCCATATAGTCCTTCTCCCATGCTTACAACCCCCCCCCCATGACATCCTGCAGCAGAGCGCAACGTTTGTCACAACTGATGAAACCTACGTTGCCATCGTTATTATCCAAAGTCCATAGTTTATGTCAGGGTCCACTCTTGGGTGGTGCACAATCTATAGGTTTGGACAAAAGTATACTGACGTGTCTCTACCAGCCATGATTCTTTTTACTAATGAATCCAGTGCTTGGCTTCTTTCCCACTTCTAGGTCAGTTCGCTTGCTGGACCCCCCGTGACAAGACATGAGGAGTACCTTAGTCCCAGGACGTGGTGCCTGGAGTCCTTACCTTTCTTTTCTCCAGTGAAGGGCACAAAGTCTTCCCTGTCCTTCTGTTCCAAAGCCTCCTTCTCCAGGTACATGAGGAGGTGCTCACGGTCAAACGGGCCGGTGGCTGCTTTCTGGGTCTGGTCCTTCTGTCGGAATCCAGCTGGTAGAAGTGCGCTCTAACGAAACAAACATGTGAGCAGGAAGGACGGTGTTCACCCTACTGACACTCTGGGACTTGGACCCCACCCCTGGCCCTGCTGTCTATGGGGGAGGCAGGGAGAAGGACGCTTGTGCAGAAATGCAGGTGTGCACTGAGGGCTGGGAACTCTGGCACGTCCCTGAGGCCCTACCTACTCTAACCTCCTGTGCTGAGAGGGAGCCCCCGCCATGCACACAGGCAGAATACAGCCGGCCAGAGCCATCTCTGGGTCTTCAGAGCTGCATTCTAGAATGTGGTAGCAAAAGGCCAGGCACCCTCCATGACCTCCTTCCTCGTAGATCACACTTGGGTTTGGCCAGATCTCTATCCAAGCTTCTCCCAAGTAGGCATACAGACACTAACAAGGAGCCAACATGGCTATACTCTTTTATTTCTAACCTCTTTCCTGGGAAATCACCCAGTACATAAGCAAGTATTAGGGTAGATGCTGACACCTGCTTGACTGAGCTGAACGACTCCTTCCTTAATGTTCAAGCATAAAAACTTTTTTTTTAAGGCTGTGTTTTGGGTTATTTATTTTTAATCTATTTTTTTTTAATTTAAAAATAACGTATCCATATTCTTTGGTTCAAGGGTACAGGTCTGTCAGTCTTATATAATACTCGGTGCTCATTACATCACATACACTCCCCAATGTCTATCAAAGATAAAAAAATTTTTAAAAGTAAATAAAATACCCAAAGTGTGTGGCATATCAGCACATCGTATATATAATTTTTAGTGATATTTTTCTTTATAGTAAAATCACTACTTTGGATGCCTCGGATTCTAATTATAAGAAAATACCATCAGGACTGAAGAAAGTGCTTGCGAAACAAACACTGTAACAAGCTACTTTGTTTTTCAAGAACTCATGAAAATATTAGAATCTCCACTTAAATACATGATTTTGTTGTTACAATTCAAACATCTCCATTGTTGTGAGATCACCAAAGATTTCTAGTTATTTATGCATTAAAAAAATGAAGTATAAAAAAGATCTACTTGGGGGGTTAAGGCCTGACGTTACTAGTATGAACTCTTCTGTAAATTACTTCTTCGCATCTGTTCCCCTTGTTTATGAAATGGGAGTAATATAATTTACCCCTAGGGGTTCTGTGCCTAGTAGAGTATAAGACCTCAAAGAAGAAATTTGGTAAGATTTGTTCGCTTCTCCTCTTTCCTTTCTTCTTCCCTAAGTCAAAGTAGTCCTTTCTCAAGCAATGGAAAATGTGTTTTACCATTTACATTAAATTGGTTTTTGAGCAATGGAAAATGTGTTTTACCATTTACATTAAATTGGTTTTTGAGAAATTTTTTTACATTAAATTGGTTTTTGAGTTTCTTTATGAATCTGTCAGAGTAAGTGATCAAGAACCAATCAGGGAAAGAACAAGGAATGTGTATTTGGAGCTAAGGGATTTCTACACTATTGTTTAAGGACCAAGCCACACCATTTATCCCTACTACCGCTGACCACGATGTTTCCGTTGTAGCTCACGAACCTTGGGATCCAGGTCATCGAGAACATTTTCCAACTGTTTCAGTTCCTCTTCTGAGAGTTTGCCAAGAAGCTCATCTTCATCAATGTTCTTGTATTTCTCCAGCTCTTTTTGAAAAGGGAGTGCCATGGCTCCTTATATGTCCTTCTCATGGGTCGCAGACATTTAAACAGGCCAGCCTCCTGAGACTTCAGAATACTACCAATCAGAAAGAAACACCATGATCGTACTCAGCAAACAGGACTTATTCACAGGAGACAAAGCCTGTGCTATCTGCCAATGGAGTCTTTATTGAACAAAGGTTTCCACAAAACGGTCATACCACCTCCGTTTGCAGAATTAGTTCTTTCCTCTCTGTCCTTCCTCTGTGACCTGACAGCTTAAAATGGGTTTCCATGTGTACTCTTTCACTTACTTAAATCTTTACAAACACCTCAGAAAGGAAGCCTGGACAGATACTACTATCCAATCTGACAGGCAAAGATTCTGAGGCAAAGGTGGCTAAGTGCCTCGCTCGAGGCTCCAGAGCTGCCATGTGCCAGACCTCCTGGTTCCCAGCGTGCAGGGTGCCTTTCCACCACACTACTCTGCCTCCTCCAGCTTTCCATAGAAAACAGAGAAAAACAATGAGCTAATTGTAAGGCCTTCGTAAGAAGCATACTTGTGTCTTTTCAGGGAGAGAGTGATGTGAAGAATACAAAATGGGGCTCATTCAGGAAAGAGAGTTTGGAACGTCCATGTGAGAAGGCATTGTCCAGTAACTCCCTGCAATTAATCTCAGTAAGATCCTAACATCGTGACTGCATAGTCTCTCCACACTCCTCTCTTTTTGTTCTTCCCCCGTCTCCTGTTCTCTTTCTAGTCCCGTGTTTTTTTGTGTCCTTAGTCCCGCTGCCTAGTTCGTTAAACCTCTAGTCTGCTCTCCTTTCAGCCCCTTCTTTTATACTACCTCACTGCTAAACTTCCATTCGGAATGTGATTCTCACTCAGTCCCATCTTTCTTGCAAAGGATTTTCCATTTCTCCTCTAGAAGGATAATATTGCATTTAGGAAATAGCAAGGCACTTAGCTGATTGTGTTTCTCCCTAGGCAATATTAAACTCAATCAGATCTTTTAAGACAATTAGGGTTTGCTGTGCACCTACTGTTTGCCAGGCACACACCTAGAAAGCAGGAACCTAAAGATGAACGAGACGTGACCCATTCTTCAAGAAGATCACAGCTCAGTGAGACACACAAATAGAGATAATGCCATTTGATAAGTGCTACAATAGAAGTAAAGCATAAAATAGGTCTAAAAACACACGAGGAAGTAATCATTGGGTAAAGTGGGGGAGGGAGGTTAAGGGGAGACTGTGAAAAAGAGGTTGCCTTTGAGCCTTGAAGGAAGAGACCATAGTGGGGATGTGGGTGGGGAAGGGTTATTCCAGAAAAAAAGGAGCAGCATAAACATAGGCACAAAGATAAGAAGGTGGATGATGCTGTGTTGGTGAATGGTTGGTGTGCGACCGGGAGAGGAAAGAACTAAGTCAAGAAAGGGACATTTGTGAAGGGCCTTCCTTATAAGCCCTGCCAAGGAACCTGGGCTCTATCTATTCTGTTGGAAATGGGAGCCACTACAGATATTTAAAACAGAGGAATCATCTGAAAAGCCAGTTTTTTACATAAAGCAATTCAAAAGGTAAGAATAAAGAATGGGTTGGCATAGGAAGAGACCAGTTGAAGGTGAGCCACTGACAGTTATTAGAATGTTGCTTCCTTCTCTAATTCAACTGCTCACTACATTCAAGTTTGTGGTTTTCTGTTTAGATATCTTTTCTATGTACAATGTAACTGTCTTTTCCACTGGCCAACCTTCTTTTAATCTTCCGTTGCTATAGTACAGTAAAATGAACAAATAAACAGAACTCTCCCCCCAAAACCATCTCACTAAAGTCAGAGACCAATTAGATCATGGGTACTCTGTTTTGGTCCCAGTTACCACTAATTTATCATGTGACACTGGGCACAGACCGAAATCTGCCAGGCCCTTAACCATCAAATGAACTGGCTGAATCATCCTTCTTAATGGACTTGATGTTACACAGTTTCCCATATTTAACATTCTGAAATTCAGATGTGTTTTACAATTGATGATCCTACGATTACTGTGGGCCCAATAGCAGTCAAGATGTCCCTGACATTGCTTATGAATGCATAATAGCAAAAGCACCAGCTTCAAAACTAGAAGAATGGGTGTTAGGGATTTGGAAAACAAAACAAAACAAAAAATCCAGGGACTTGTAAAAATAGCCGACCACTCTTTTGAAACCTAAAGGGGAGGGAGTGAGACAGGTGGCAACTCAGGGATGTTTAGCAATGCTCCCAAAGGAAGATGCAGCTTAAGCTAGTGCCACATAATTACTAAGTGGGCTTAAAAGCCCAGCATTAATGGCTTTTAGCTCTTTCACAGGTTTAAAAAAAAAAAATGACCACTCTTGATGGTGCAGCGGCAATACTGGATGGAAAAAAAAGACATTCGTTATTGTGAATCAAAAAGCGATACAAAAAGTTACACTCTAAACAGTGAAGAACTTTTAAGAATATTAACCAATTCGTTTCAATTGTATCTTCCTTTTCTATGCCTGGTGTGATCTATAATTTAAAAAATCTATTTTTAGAAATAGAAATCTAGAAGCTTTATTTCAAATAGCCAAAAACTATAAGTAAACTGAATGATCATTGGTGGGTGAATGGATAAAAAAACATGGTATATCCACATAACGGAAACTACTGGGAAGTAAAAAGGAATAAACTACTGAAACACGCATCGACGTGGATGAACATCAAAATAATTAAACTAATGAAAGAAGCCAGACCCAAAAGAATGCATTGGGTATGACTCCATGTATCTAAAATGCTAGAGACTGTAATTTATATGACAGAAAACAAAGTCATAGTTGGTTGGGGATGGAAGAGAGAGAGGTAGAGATGGGTAAAGGGAGGGATCATGAAGGGACATAAAGAAAATTCTGAGCTTTACATATGCTTATTCACTACCTTGATTGTGGTGGTTTCACAGGTGCATGCATACGTTTATACTTAGCAAACTCTACACTTTACATATATGCAATTTGTTGTATGTAAGTTAAAAGATTTCAAAAAAGTCTCTGTAAGTCTAAAACTATTCTTTCAATAAAGTGAAAATTATATATATATATATATATATATATATATATATATTTAAAGATTTATTTATTTACTTATTTACATGGCACAGGGAGAGACAGCAAAAGAGGGAACACAAACAGGGAGAGTGGGAGAGGGAGAAGCAGGCTTCCCACCAAGCAGGGAGCTTCACCTGGGGCTTGATTCCAGGACCCTGGGATCATGACCTGAGCCGAAGGCAGACGCTTAATGACTGAGCCACTAAGTGCCCCCAAAATTATGTTTTTAAGGAAGCATGTATCATATTTTAGTTGGCAGCATTTTTTCCTTAGTGGTACATAAAATATTGGTGTGTTTTCAATTGGTGATATCTTAGGCCTGGTAAGATTCTATTTGTACTTCTAGTTCAGGATTCTAAAGCTATCATCCTAACTTCATGTTTTTCTATGAAACTGACTTACTCTCCTGATTTTCTAGATCCTATCATTAATTTACCAGTCACTCACTTTAAAAACTTGGACCACCCTTTGATTCTCCCCCCTCTTTCCATGGCCACCTGGTTAGCATCTCCTGCAGATTCTGACTGCACAGAACCTTTCACACGGCCCCTCTTCCTGTCACTCTTGTTTTGCACCTCTGTCCTTTGGGCCTGAAGTACTCCAACAGCATCTTGAATGGTTTCTGTTCTTCCCTCTGAGCCACCAGAACACCACAATCGGGTCATCTCTCTTTACACTGCTAAAAAGCCACTTCTCTGGGTAAGGACTTACAATGGCTCCCTCTTGTCTACGGAATGAAATTCAGACAGTCTAACATCCAAAATTCCCACAATTTGGCTTCAGTTTGCACTTTCTGCTTACGGTCTTCATTACTTTCCCAGGGAGTTACTCTCCTCCAGCCAGAAGGCTTATTGGCTCCCTGTGACAGGCAGGATAATGACCCCCTACCTATGTCCAAGCTGGAATCCTCTGGGACCTGGGGATACACTACTTTACATGGAAAAGGGACCGGGTGGGTTAAATAAAGGATCTTAAAATAGGGAGATTATCCTGGATTATCCGGGTGGGTCCAACAGAATCACAAGGGCTCTTAAAAGATGGAAGAGGCAGGCAGGAGAGCCAGAGGAGGTATGATGACAGGAGCAGAGGGTCCAGTGATGTGATTCCTGGCTCTGAAGACGACAGAGGAAGGGGCTGAGAGCCAGGAAATGCGGCTGGCCTCTAGAAGCTGGGGGAAAAAAGGGAAATGCATTCTCTTCCAGAGCTTTCGGAAAGGAGCACAGACCTGCTGACACCTTGACGTTAGGCAGTGACACCAGTCTTGGTTTCTGACCTCCATAACTGCAATGTAACAAATCCTCATTGCCTGAAGCCACTGAATTTGTGACAGCAGCAACAGAAAACGAAGACACTCTCTTCCCCATATATTTCCATTTCTCAAGATAATTGTTTTTGATGTCTTCTGTTTGCCCCTCTACATCCACTCTCTGCCTTGCTCCGTGCCCCAGGAACATAACATATTCAAACTGCCCCCACGGGCTCTCTTGCTTTCAGGTGCACATTTGGCCAACAGCCGGTCCTGGTGAGAAGCCAGAGGGCAGGGAGAGAGGGAGGAAGCTGGTCCAGAAGGCCACAGCTCCTCTCAGGTAGCTCCTCATTCTCAGCTGCTCTCCCCTTCAGCGGACCCTAGGCCTGGGGTGGAAGGGTCTCTGTTGTGGCCCGCGCCTGAGTTCTGCTGTCCTGCATTCCCGAAACCCACCCCACCACTTTGTGAATAGCCTCTTTATTAAAACTTCTTCAAATTATTCAGTTTGAGTGTGTCCTCTGTTTCTTGTTGGGACTTTGGCTGATACAGTAATATTCCTTGGAATGCCCTTCTCTGTTCTCATGGCCTATCCATGTGCTTTGCTTTTGAGATCTGGCTCAAATCCCAGCTCTGCAGGACCACAGCATGTCAGAGATGACTGAAGCCTTGGAGATCACCCAGTCTGGTGGCAGAGACGGTTTTTCCTCACTTCCCTGGTCACTCTGTCTCGGTTTCTTGAGGCAATTCCTCTTCCTCCACTTGAAATGCTGGCATCCTCCATAGTCCTGTTTTATTATTTTTTTTTATTTTTTAAAGATTTTATTTATTTATTTGACAGAGAGACAGAGAGAGAGATCACAAGTAGGCAGAGAGAGAGAGAGAAGGAAACAGGCTCCCTGCTGAGCAGAGAGCCAATGTGGGACTCCATCCCAGAACCCTGGGATCATGACCTGAGCCAAAGGCAGAGGCTTTAACCCACTGAACCACCCAGGCACCACCATAGTCCTGTTTTAGAACTTCTCTTCACACACTATCATTCTCCCTGGCGGAACTCACTGCCTCCAAACTTTTAACTATAATCCATATGTTAAAGACCCCCCAAATCCATATCTTTGTCCTAGACTTCATTCCTGAGGGCTAGATCCAAATATTTCCAGCTGCCAACAACTTCACTTGGCTCCCTCAAGCACCTCTGAGGACTCTCATCAACCAGGGAGCCATCCTTGACACCATCTTTTCCTTGTCTCCTCCCCCTCCCCATTAATCACCAAGTTCTGTCCTTACCTAAACATGTTAGAATCCACCCACCAGACTTGTATGCTCTGCCACATCCAGCCTTACCCACTCTCCATCCATTCTCCATGTAAATAGCCAAAGTGACCTTTTTAAACAACTTTGCCCTATTACTTAAAATTCTCCAGGGCTTCCCACTGCCTGGAGGATAAGAATCAGATTCACAGTCTGGCCCCTGTCCTCCTCATCAGCCTCATCATGCACCACACTCCCCATCTCCTCCTGGCTCCAGCCTCCTGGACCACTTCCAATTCCGGGATCGTGCCTTACGCCGCTCGCTCTGCTCAGAGTACTAGTGACCCCCACCCTCCTTGGCTGAATACTGTCATATTCATCTTCTGGTCTCATGTAATCTTCAGTTCCTCAGGGAGGACTTGTTCAGACACCAAGACAAGGTCTGGGTCACTTGTCTCCCTTATGGCATACCCCTTGATCACTGCTCTTGACTTTATAACCATTGCTTGTTTTATCTCCATCTTCCTTGCTAATCTCTGGGAGGGTGGGGACTGTATCAGTTTTAGTCACTGTTATAATTCTGGCTCCCCAACACAAGTTTTTTTTTTTTTTAAATTTTATTTACTTATTTGGGAGAGAGAGAGAGACAGAGAGAGCGAGCACGGCAGTGGGGAGAGGGAGAAGCAGGCTTCCCACTGAGCAGGGAGCAAGACGCGGGGCTCCATTTCAGGACCCTGGAATCATAACCTGAGCCAAAGGCAGACAGTTTACGTACTGAGCCACCCAGGCGCCCCAACACAAGTCTTGACCCAAAGTAGGCATCCCACAAATGCAAATGAAGAAAATGAGCACAGAGGTGAAGTGACCCCCGGTCCAGAGCTCATTCCACTATATGCAGTGCCTCTACTCTGTGTCATGGAAATTTTTGAGGCCACCTACGACCACAGAAATTGCTCCTCTTCCTAAATTCACATTGCCTATGTCACCAATTTGGTGTTCATCTCTTGGTCTCTCGTTATTTTTTCATGTTTGTTACATATATGGTTCTCTCTTCAACTATACCATGAATTCCCAGAGGACAGGGTCAACATGGTAATTCTTTATATTCTTAGGCTTTGCAAGCTCAGGTTTATATATTCATTCAACAAGTATCTGCTGAAAGTCCATGATTTCCAGATACTGCTGGGACAACAGCAGTGAACTAAATAAATGATACCCTGTGCCTCAACCAAGTTTACAGTTTAGTAGGTCGAGTAGTTACAATAAAATGTTAATACTATGTAATAGTACCTGTTAAGACAAATTGCATAAATGAGGGGGTGTCAAAGCCAGAGGGAAAAAAAAAAAGGAGTGCATCCTCCTGGAGCACAACTTTGACTTGAAGATTTGGGGGAGAGCCAATTACTATTGTTTAATACAAAATACAGACATACTGTGGAGAAGAATGTAGCATTCACAGAGCTTTTAAGGTCAAACTGCAGATTTCTGGCTCATGACTGACTGGCCTGCTATATAGCTCCCGCCTGGGCCCCACAAGGGTTCACATCTGTTCTCTCCTCCTGTTGGCGATACCACAGTAGAAAGTCTGCACAAAGCACTGCAGCGGCGTCACCTCCGGCAGAGTGTCTGTCTCACGGCAAGCGCTCAGCAGGCAACAAGATACGGACGCACATGCTGGAATGAAGCAAGTGCCCAGCAAGGCTTCCCAGAGTCCAGGTGGGAGTGTCCACCAAGGCAGTTAGGAACACAGAAGACAGGAGTTAGGACTGGAGCTGAAGGTAGAATGCTTGGGCCCCCTAATAACTCTTCGATTACCCAAAGACACAGTCTCTAGTAAGGAAAACAAGGAGTATAGCTTTCTTTGCTTCAATTTCCATTGCCTTATTTGTGTAACTGCAGGATGAAAAAGGAAAAATCAGATACCACACCAAGTGGCCAGCCTTTGGCACAAAGACTTGGAACCACCGTCAAAACAAGCAGCCCTATTTCCCTATTTATTAAACCCTGTCCAAACCAGAGATTAATTTTTGCAAAAGAGTAAACAAAAAATACTCTGAAAAACCCAGTGAAAAACTAGTGAAAAATTTTTTAAACTGGCAAAACAGTGCCATAAGTTATGTCAGAGGATGTACATTTCTAGGAAAGCTACATAGGACTGCATACTTGGCAGGGGAGGGGGTATTGCCTGGAGAAAGGAGACTTGGGCTTCAACTATAGTGGTGATGATTTATTCCCAAGTAGTGATAGGGAAATGATAATTTATTATTCTCTATTATAAATATTTAATATTTCATAATTATTTTTAAATAATCAGGGAACCAAAGTGCATGAGGGCCGTATCTATGTTTTTCTAAAATTAGTAAATTAGAACAAAATCAACATATCATCATATTCTCCAACAAGACATGAGTTTTTCCTATATATTTAATTCCTTTCTAGCTGTGGGTAAATACAAAATGTATACAAAACACACAGCCTATGTTTTAAAATCTAGCTATTTGGGTTTTTAAAAAAGATTTTATTTGAGAGAGAGAGAATATGTGTGTGTGTGTGTGTGTGTTCACAAGCAGGGGGAGGGGCAGAGGGAGAAGGCTCTCTGCTGAGCAGGGAGCCAGACGTGGGGCTCCATCCCAAGACCCTGGGATCACGACCTAAGCTAAAGGCAAATACTTAACTGACTGAGCTGCCCACGTGCCCCAAAATCAAGCTATTTGAAGATGGCCCAGTCATGTCTGTTTCTCTCTCTTTTTTAAAAAACCAAATGGCTCCTACCATATTCTGGGAGTACTTGCAGAGGATGAAGGACAGAGAATGGGGTGAAATAAGAAGGAATCTCAGGCAAAAAGTACGACAGGTCAATCGAAGGGAACAAGCTGAAGGGGGAATGAGGAACAGATCTTACCAGAATGAAGAGTTTGTATCCGAGACTATTAGGTCTTAACTTCCCAAACTTATCACATAAAAGTTGCCATGGCTCAAATTTTGCTTGAAAACAGTCTCCTTTTAGAACAATGTGCCTACCAGTGAACCACCCTCCTCCGGGTTCAGAAGACTTAAAGCAGGGGCCTTGGAGATAACCAGCCCTGGGTGTGATCATTACAGGTCTGAGTGCAAGTGAAACTTCTTCAAGCCTCTGTTCCTTCCTCTGTAAAACAGGCTAAAGAGCAGTATTCATCTCAGAAGGTGGAGGTGATGCTTAATGTGATAATGTGTGCGCTAGGAGCAATGCCTACACACAAAGACTTGGAAGCAAAGTAAAAATGAGCAGCCCTATTTATTAAACTATGCCTAGTACAACACACATACAAACCCTCAGTCAAAGCCATTTCTCTTTTGTCCTTGGTCTGGGAATAGTCTTTCATTTGGGGTATCTGTTCCCTCTGTTATTCTTGTTAGGATCTGTTGAATAGAGAGAGGCAGCATCTTCTAAGAGCCCTGGGTCAGCGTTGCCAGGTGTAGTAAGCCACGATGTAGAGGCTGACCAAAGGAGGAGGAAGGTTCCCCCTTGGCAGGAAGCAGCTAAGAAGCTTCCAGATGGGGGCAGAAGCTCCTCAGCATGGAAGTCTGAGACTCTCTGCCCAGACTGCTACTTGGTTTCTCACTCTCTTGGCAGGTGCTACTTCCTGCTGCTGCTTGATCCCTTTGTCTGGCCCTATTCTCTGTTTTCTGAGGCGCTCCCATTTCCCGACTTCCATCTCCTTGCCTTGTACGTGGGTATCTCTGTCCGTTGGTTCACCCTGTCTTTGGAAGTTGATGGCTTCTCACTTCTGGACCAGCACTATGGGTTCTCTACTTTTTGTCTTTTAATTCCTGTGCCCTTCTGGCTCCTGCTGGCTTATGTAGCCTTTGAGTCACCTACCTTGTCTCTTACTCTACCCTCTGTATTCCAGCCAGGTTTGATCAATGTTTTGCTGTGCCATACTGGTACTACGCGCAGCACCTTGACTCATGACTACTTATCAAGATGATATGCAAAAGACTTAGTGAATGGTATGGAATGGGCACTGCCCAGTCAGAATGGTTGTCAGCTCTAAACAACAGGGATGGCTATCCCTGCATGTACAGGCTGAACAGCAGCCCAGCTTACCAGACTCTAGACCCCTCCAACTGCTCTGATGAGAGGCCTCGTAGGGCTGGTGCCTCAGATTTGCTCCTTACTCATCTCTAGGCTTAGCACAGCTGGCCTTGTGTCCTGTTTCATGAGCTCCTATTACCCACAGTCCTAGAACTGACCTTCTCATTACCACTCCAACCAGAGGTCAATAGGGGAAACCTAGCAACATACTTAAAGAGAGTGGGTAGCATTGATGCTGAAACAGGAGGTAAAACGTAAAAGCAGAAATATGTATATTTCAGGTATAGCAAAAGTCTCTTTGCAGCAAAAGGCTCTGTATAAAACTGTGTTGTATCTTAAGAGTTGATTTTGTTTTCCTGGCCTGGCAACAGGAAGTCTTTTCTGCACATGCCTTCTACGAACCTCTATGAACCACTTATAGTCTATAAGAAACCATTTTGGTGCATGTGATTTACAAATAAAGAGAATGAGAGGAAACCCTAAACCTTCTGTTCCGTCAAAAGTCTGGATCTGTTCTTTCCCCTAACACTCCCCTAACTCAAAATAAAAAGAACCACTACTGGGAACTTCCTTCTATATGGACATCTTGAATGTAGAGAGGAAAGGGACAGTGCTTTCAAGATGGTTCTCGAGTAGAGCTAACATTTCAAAGCTTTGGGAATTATTAATGTTTTGAGGTTGGAGTTAGAGGATGCAGTATCTTTTTTTTTTTTTTTCCTTCCTTTCTTTCTTTTGTTTAAAGTAGGCTTGGGGCGCCTGGGTGGCTCAGTGGGTTAATCCTCTGCCTTCAGCTCAGGTCGTGATCTCAGGGTCCTGGGATCGAGCCCCACATCGAGCCCCACATCGGGCTCTCTGCTCGGCGGGGGGCCTGCTTCCTCCTCTCTGCCTCCTCTCTGTCTGTGTCTCTGCCTACTTGTGATCTCTGTCTGTCAAATAAATAAATAAAATCTTAAAATAAATAAATAAAGTAGGCTCCACACCTAAATATGGGTCTTGAATTCACCACCCCGAGATCAAGAGATGCATGTTCTATCTACTGAGCCTGCCAGGTGCCCCAGCGGATGCAGTATCTTACAAATAAATGATTGTGGGGCGCCTGGGTGGCTCAGTGGGTTGAGCATCTGCCTTTGGCTCAGGTCATGATCCCCAGGTCCCGGAATTGAGCCCCATGTCAGGATCCCTGCTCAGTGGGGAACCTGCTTCTCCCTCTCCTTGCGCCTGCCACTCCCCCTTTTTCTGCTCTCTTTTCTCTGTCACATAAGTAAATAAAATCTTAAAAAAAAAAAAAAAAGAATAAATGATTGAGAGTAGCCGAAACAAACCAAGAAAGGGAATTTGCCCTAAGCCCCCTCACACCTCCAATAGGATTTAAATCCTGGTAACTCAAAGCCACAGATTCACTGCAGCTGTGTGTCACTAACCAACTAGTTCTCTACAATTCTTTCTCTTTATATACTCTCTAATTTCATTGCTCCCTCCCTTAATTTTTTAATTTTTTTAAAGATTTTATTTATTTATTTGACAGAGCGAGATAGATCACAAGTAGGCAGAGAGGCAGGCAGAGAGAGAGGGGGAAGCAGGATCCCTGCTGAGCAGAGAGCTCGATCCCAGGACCCTGAGATCATGACTCCAACCACTAAGCCACCCAGGTGCCCCACTCTCTCCCACTTTAATTTAAAAAGTCCACACTTACTGAAAATACAAAAGAACATTACAACAAATACCTGTATACTATTCTCTTCAATTCGCTGTCATTTTGCCACATTTCCTGAGCTTGCTTCCCCACCCTTAGACTTGTCCCTGAACTAGCTGAAAGTTGCAGATATCACGACACATTTCCTCTAATACCTGCACCTCACACGAAGGAGGACAGTGTCCTACATAACCACAGCACCACTATTGTGCCTCAGAAAATGAAAAGTAATTCCATCATATTATATAATATATAGTCCCTGTTAAAATTTTCCAATTGTCTCCAAACAATCTTATAGCAATATATATATTGCTAAAGGATAATATATATATGTGTGTGTGTGTGTGTGTGTGTGTGTGTATTTTTTTTCTTTTTCCTGATCTAGGATCCAAAGTTTACGCATCTCAAATTGTTGTTACACCACTTGAGTATTTTAATCTGCAAAACTCCCCACCCTCCCAAATTCGACTTTCCAGTCTTTTTGGCAGGAACACTGCATAGGTGAAGTCATGATCTTATTGTATCCCAACAGGAGACTCTTAATAGATGCTGGTAAGCTTGATCACTAGGCTGAGGTGATGACCTCCTCATCTTTCCATTGTAAGGACACATTTTCTCAAGGTAATCCATGGTGAGATAATCCTATTCTCCAACAACCTCTCACTCAAAGGTTTTGAACCCAGGGATGAGTCCTTGCCTGAACTGGTTATGTTAGGGTTTGCTTAGCACTGGTTTTCTGGTTCTGGTATTCCTCATTGTGTATTATTCAAACAATGACCCATCAGTACTCATCCTCTCTTTCCTCAGCGCATATGCTCTCTGGTTACTTCTTGCTGGGGCTTTCCCCCATGTCTTTGCTGACCACATCTGAACACTTGAGCCCAGACTGGGGGAGGCATTTGCTTCTCCATTAACCCACCCACCTCATGACTTCACCTTCAGCAAATTAAAAACGAACACAAATAAACCATGTTGCCCACCAACTTACAGCTCTGCGAACAATAAAGTGGCTATAATACATATTTATTAGGTTGACTGAAGAAAGTAGATAGAGAAAATCAGTTTTATTTTTTAAAAAAATCAGATTGCCAGAGCCCTGAAAAATCTTTCCTCCTTATTAGGGTAAAGCCGCTCGTTCTGTCACAATCAGGCTTTTTGTAATGGTGTTGAACAGACGCAACCTCATCTCTTCAGTCCCCTGATATGAGAATCTTGGAAGAACAGAGATTTAGAAATCCGGCATCCCAAACGCCCCATTTTACATACATAGAGAGACCCAGGTCAAGGGGCTTGCCCAGAGTCCCTCAGCTCCTTAATGGTAGATATAGGACAGGAACCTGATTTGAAAAATACCTCCTCTGATGTTCTTTTCGTTCCCTTCCCAAGTGCCTTGTGATTTGGCTGTTTAATGGGCAAGATGATGCCCTAGCACTCGAGGCCTCTTTCAACGCTAATTTGCATTTTGCCTGCATCACCTTCCCACCTTGTAACGCTTTAAGTAAAAATTCCCATTAGGAATTTTTATTAATATTATTATTTTAAAATCCATCTTCATTTCTGCGGATCAACAGGGACAGTTTAGGAGGCTCAGGGAGCACAAGCTACCATGACTTTAACCAGGAAAAATAAAGGTCTCGACGACCTGCATCAGGCCGCTCCCCGATTGCCGCTTTCCCAGAGGCTGAAGCGCCCCACGAGTGACAGCTCCAGGGGTCGTAAGACTCCAGCCGGAATGCACCCTTCCCCGTCGCCCGCTGCAACGATGCGGTGACAGGCACCGGGCTCCAGGAGCTTGTCTAACAGTCACAGGAGAGGGGAAAGAGGGGAACAAAGCCCAGCGTGGAAAAACCCAGCCCCGCAGCGCGAGGAAGGCAGGAGACCGCGCCCTCACTGCAGCGGCCCGGCGGGCTGCCGAGGCTGCGGAGCCGCAGTGCGGAGCGCGGGACCCACACCCCGGGAGCGCCTCCCGCCCGCGTCGCCCCGCACAGCCCGCCCGGCCGCGGAGGGAGGCCACCGGCGGCCCCTGCTCTGGGCGCCCGCCGGGTCAGGCGCCGACGCCGCGGAGCATCCTCCAGCCCGCCGGGAGGGCGCGGCCACCCCCGCGTCGCGGGCCGGGGTATGCACACCGTGCCCCGCCCGGGCCTGCCCCCGCACCCCCGCGCGCTCACCCGTCCGTGCGCCCATCCCGTAGCCGGCGGTGCGGGCCGTGCGTCCGTCTGCCCCGAGGTAGCGGGCGGGGACCGCCGAGCAGCGGCGGCGCAGTGGCCGGGCAAGCGCGCGATCAACAGGCGGCTCCCGGCCGGGCGCGGCGCCGGGGCGCGCGGCGGCAGCGGAGCAGCCTGGGAAGCGTAGTTCGCGGCGGCGCGCCCCGGCCGCGCGGAGGCGGGACCCCCTACGGGGACCTCCCCTGCAGGTGTCCTCTCCCGGAATCCACGTCCCAACCCCGTCACCGCCCTGCAGGCGACGAGGACCTCAGCCTTGGGAAAACGCTGTGCTGGCTCTTTTGAGAAGCTCGGGGCTGCGGATAGGGTGGGTGGCAAAGGCTTTTCAAGCCTGTAAGGAGCAGTTGGGTGAGTGAACATCTTTACGCGCAAGCCTTAAGATCTAGTTTTTACCGGCTTTACTGGGGCCTGGGGCGGGGACACGGGAAGGAGGAGTAGCTAGGGCAGGTGCCTGCAAGGAGGGAGGTATGCAGGTGAAGTTGAACGAGGCTGATTTAAAGTTTGGGGGTCAGGGTGTTGAAGAGCTCATGCACACGCAGTGGCTTCTACTAGGTGTTAGACTGGACAACGCAGCCTATGCCGAGTGTCGGCATCATCATCCGTAGAGTGGACTTAAAGCCTGAAGATATATTTTGAGGACTAACCACATATTAGGTGCATATATGAAAGCAGCTGTGCTGGGCACTTAACACATCCGCAATGAAGTTTCTTCCTTGGGAGTTACAGGGGAGTTCTCGGGCACATGTCTTGCCTGGAAAGACCCACCTATAATACTAAGTTAAAAATAGGTGAGCTTCATTGGGCTGGGTAGATAAATGTTAAAACCCACCTCGCGTTTAGCAGGTTCACTTCATCCCCGAAGGTTCTGAAATGTCCTCTCTGCCAGGTTCTTGGGAGCTACGAAGATAGAGAAAATATGCTCTTGTCTCTGAAGCATGAAAGTGGGGTGGGGTCACACGGGACTAAGGCCGAAATTCCTGAAATACGTGGCATGATGGGATTATCTTTCAGAAGCTTTCTCTAATTAGATGTGCTCTCACTCCTTTTTGAACCCCTTTTGAATACTTCTAGCACAACTCTTATATATAGCATTTATCTGGACAGTTTAAGTATGTTGACTTTTGTTAAGTAGCTGCTATGCAGTAGTTCACCTTATGGTGAGATTTGCATCTTAGGGATGTGATGGAAGGAAAATAAACCAAAGGGATGGATATAATATTGCTGGTGTAATCTGCCTGAAACAGTCAAAGGGTGAATGCTTCATAATCTGGCATGACCCGTCAGTTATCATGTGGCAAAAAAAAAAAAAAAAGAAAGAAAGAAAGAAAGAAAAAGAAAAATGCAGAGGAAAATCCATATTCGAAAATAATAACACAATTTTGCATTTGTGAAAATACTTTCCTACTTGTGTTCTCACTTGATTTTGGCAACAGTCTGTGAGATACAGAGTAAGGCTTTTCCCCAGATTTCTAAGAGGTACAGAGAGGCGATAAGACTTGCTCAAGGTCATCTAGTTGATTATTAAGCTGATCTCCTCTCCTTCCATCCCGCATATTCTCTGCTTCCCCAAAGAGGCACTCTCAGCACTCTTTCCTTTGTACATTTCAAACAGGGCCATGCCTTGCTCAGAAAACAGTTAATTCTCTAAAGCTCTTGGGACTAGTGGGATGAACAATGGCACACAGGAGGGGCTTTCCACTTTCCATGGTGGTAATAGATTGTACCCTGGGCCTCTTCCCCAGAATGGCACATCTGATCTGGAAATAATGAAATGAAATGGAGGTATGAACAAACCCACTTAAATCACGCTTCCAGGTTTTCCTATCATTTGTTATTCCCAATGTCCTGGCAGATCTATAATATCTTTGACTTTTTCATGTTGTGCATTTATCACAAACCATAGCCTCTGTTAAATAAGAATGGAACTACTTACAAATCAAGCCAGCAGTTTTCCCAGAGAAAACTGATGGTAGGCATAAACTCAAATAAAGCAATTTTATTCATATCGAAAGAAAGAGTAGCAAAGGGTTGATATAACAATACTCAGTGGTGTACCATCTTTCTTTTTGGTGTTCTTGTGGTTCTCCACAAGGAAAATGCCTGTGTGTGATGAAATGAATGGAGAATTACTTCAGATGCAGTCTGTGGAAGGTAGCCGGGACAGAAATTATTTCTTAAGTTAAAGTCATAGTTGGCAGTGAAAGCAAAGGTAGAAGAGCTCTGACAGTCACAGAGCCTTGTATGAGCTCCAGAAGGATGCTGACACCAAGCGAAAGGAAGTAAGTTATGAAAAAGATCTTCTAATTAAACTCTGTCTGTAGCATGAGGCCTAGAAGCTAGTAGGTGTTAACAGAAGAGGCAGGAAGGTAGAACACTTAACCTATTTATTTTTTATTTTTTTATTTTTTTATTTTTAAAGATTTTTATTTATTTGTTAGAGAGAGAGAGAGAGACAGAGCGCAAGCACAGGCAGACAGAGTGGCAGGCTAGAGGCAGAGGGAGAAGCAGGCTCCCTGCCGAGCAAGAACCCCAATGTGGGACTCGATCCCAGGACGCTGGGATCATAACCTGAGCCGAAGGCAGCCGCTTAACCAACTGAGCCACCCAGGCGTCCCAGAACACTTAACCTATTTTTAATGTTAAAACTTAATGGAAAGATATGATCAGTTTCAGTTTGTTTAGTTCTTTAAATCTAATACCTATGTCTAAAACTTTTCAAGGCTAGAAGGATATCAGCCATGCCTAGGACTTGGCAGCTGAAACCCATCATCATTTCTGGACCATATCTTGTACGTTTATTTATTTATTTATTTGTCAGAGAGAGAGAAAGAGAGAGAGCGAGCACAAGCAGGCAGAGTGGCAGGCAGAGGCAGAGAGAGAAGCAGGCTCCATGCCAAGCAAGGAGCCCGATGTGGGACTTGATCCCAGGACCCTGGGATCATGACCTGAGCCGAAGGCAGTGGCTTCACCCACTGAGCCACCCACGCATCCCCATATCTTGTAGGTTTAATTTTTGAACTTGCTTTTTCCAAAATGTAAAATTGAAACAGCTGGAGCTGGAGGAGACCTTACATATAATCTTATCTAGTGTCTTTGTGCAGGCAAGAAAGCTGATAGCTCAAAAGTAACTGTCACTTGATAGAAAGTAAAAAATTCTGTGTGGCACTTATAATGAAGTATTTGTGTTATTCACAATGGACTGTGTAGCATAGCTCATTAGGAACATGAAGCAAATACTGTTGCTTGCCCACTCAACATCCATTCACCCCTCTTCTTCTTTGCAGAAGCCTTTATAGGTGTTGACCCACCAAGGAAGGTGATCCTATTACCATCTCAGAGGTACACTCCTAAACTACCATGGGCAAGGGGAATAAGATCCTCTTGGCTGGCTAGTGAGAGGTTAGGGGTAGGCATATGACCCAGTTTTGTCACTGAAACCTGAGGAGGTGTGTGCTGAAAACCTTCTGGGAAAGATTTTTCTTGCTCTTAAACAGAGACATACAGGGCGCCTGGGTGGCTCAGTGGGTTAAACCTCTGCCTTTGGCTCAGGTCATGATCTCAGGGTCCTGGGATGGAGTCCCGCACGTCGGGCTCACTGCTCAGCAGGGAGCCAGCTTCCCCCTCTCACTCTCCCTGCCTCTCTGCCCACTTGTGATCTCTCTCTGTCAAATAAATAAATAAAATCTTAAACAAACAAACAAACAAATAGAGACATACAGGAAACATGCCACCATCTCTACTGGGTATTGTTGCTTCTGTGTTACCTGAAACTTGACCCTTAGGACAGAGCCAACACATCCGTGATGGCAGAGTAAAGAGATAGAATGAACCTAGGTCTGTGATGTTGTTAAGTCACCAAATCAATCAGACCTGCTGCTGTCCCACTTCTGGATTTCTTTTTTAAAAAAATTTTTTTATTTTATTTTATTTTTTTTTTGAGAGAGAGAGAGAAAGACAAGCAGGGGGGGAGGGGCAGAGGAAGAGGGAGAAGCAGACTTCCTGCTGAGCAGGGCCTCCTCCTAGGACCCTGGGATCAAGACCTGAGCTGAAGACAGATGCTGAACCCATTGACCCACACAGGCGCCTCTGGATTTCTTCTTCTATGAAATTACAAATGCCCTTATTGCTGAGTCACTTTGAGATGTTTTTTGTTGCTTGAAGCTGAAAGCATCCTAAGTATTACAGATGATATGTAAAAGTAAGTTCTTTGGGTGGACTGAAGGACTACTTCTTAGAGTTTACAAAAACAACCACAGCCACAGGCAAAAGATGGGGATATTGTCATGTAATGGATAGAAGTATGGGTTGTAACATCAGACAGACCTTGGCTGTGACAAGATGTTCACTGCCTCGGGGGTTGACTGGGACCACTTTTTTTGAACCTCTCTAAGCCTCATTTTCTTTATCTCCAGACTGGGGTAATAATACCACATGGAGTTGTTTTACGGGTTAAATGGGATAATTTGTGTCAAGTATGCTATAAGGATCTGATGTCTGGTAAGCACTAAGGTGTGGCAACTATGTTGATGAATATGAAGTCACATTTATAGTGTACTTGGCAGCAAGCATCTAAAAGTGAATCACTATCAAATAGTGATCATGTTAAATAACATCACAGTAATGCAATCAGCAAAATCCAGAATGTGGGAAACTCTACATGACAACCCAATCCTTCAATAAATATATTGCAAGAAAAACAAAGAGGGGGAGGGTTTATGGATACGCAGAAACATAAGAGATAATGAAATGCAATATGTAGCGGATCTAGATTTGAAAAGCTGCTAAAAAAATCAAATTTATGAGACAATTGAGGGACAACATGGAAACACAGGATATTTGATTATATGAAGATACTAAGTTTTTAGATGTGATAATGGTACGGTATTTTTTTTAAAAAGAGCCCTTATCTTTTAGAAAGATGCTACTGAATATTACTGAAAACACACTGAATATTTGAAGAAGAAATAATATCTGGGGTTTGTTTTTTAAAATAAGCCAATGTGAGAGTGGAGTAGGGTGACAGCATCAAGTTATAGATGAAAAAACTTGGTTACGAATTGATAATGGTTGAAGCTGGGCATGGGACCATTATTAAACCATTGTCTGTACATGTTTCAAAATAGGTATCTCAATATATCATTGAGATATATTTAATATCTCATAAATTCACCCTGTTAAAGCATACAATTGAATGGTTTTTAGTACATTCACAGAGTTATGAAACTATCACCCAAACTAACAGAACATTTTTCAAAATCCCAAAAAGCAAACCCATACACATGAGCTGACCCTTCCCCTTCCCCACAAACTGCCAGACCCTAGGGACCACTAATCTATGTTGTCTTCTCTGAATTTCCTTGGTCTGAACATTTCACGTAAGTGAGATCTATAATATGGGAGTTTTGCGACTGCCTTCTTTCGCTTAGCATACTGTTTTCATGGTTCAGCCATGTGGTGGCATATGTTGGTACTTTATTTTTTATGGCCAAATAGCATTCCAATGTATGGATATGCCACATTTTCTTTGTCAGTTGGTGGGCATTTAGGTCAATTCCTCATTTTGGATATTATGGCTAGTGCCACAAGCCATAGTTGTGTACATCTTGTATGGACATGTTTTCATTTCTCTAGGGTATATACCTATGCATAGTGTTGGTAGGTCATATGGAACATGCTAAACATAAAGTTTAGCATTATGAGGAACAGCCAAACTGTTTTCCAAAGTAGCTGAACCATTTTGCATTTTTACCAGAAATATATGAGGGTTCCAATTTCTTCATATCTTTGCCATCACTTCTTAATGGCTTTTTTGTTTTTACCGCAGGCATCCTAGTGAATGGAAGTGGATATCCCCTTGTGATTTTGAGATGCATTTCTCTAATGGCTAATGATATTGAGCCTTTTTTCATGTGCTTATTGGCCATTTTTGTATCTTCTTTGGAGAAGTGTCTATTTAAATCCTTTGCCCAGTTTTTTTCAGGTGTACAACATAGCGATTTGACAATTCTTTTTTTTTTTTTTTAAGATTATTTATTTATTTATTTGACAGAGAGAGATGACAAGCAGGCAGAGAGGCAGGCAGAGACAGAGGAGGAAGCAGGCTCCCCGCTGAGCAGAGAGCCCGATACGGGGCTCGATCCCAGGACCCTGGGATCATGACCTGAGCCGAAGGCAGCAGCTTAACCCACTGAGCCACCCAGGTGCCCCCGGTTTGACAATTCTATACATGAAATGCTTACCACAAATATAGTTCCCGTCTGTCGCCATGCATGTGTATTACAGTATTATTGACCGTCTTCCCTATGTCCTGTGACTTATTTATTTTATAACTAGAAGTTTGTACTTTGTAATCCCCTTTACATGTTTCACCTATTCATCCCCACACCTCTCTCCTTGGCAACCATCAGTTTTTTCTCTGTATTTATGTCTGTTTCTGTTTGTTTTGTTTTGTGTTTTAAATTCCACATAAAAATGAAATCATACAGTATTTGTCTTTCCCTGTCTGACATTTCACTTGCCATACTGTTCTAGAGGCCTATTCGTGTTGTCATGAATGACAAGGTTTCATTTTTGTTGGCTGAATAATATTCCATTGTGTGTATATACCACATAGTCTTTATCAATTCACCTATTGACAGGTACTTAAGATTGCTTCCATATCTTGGCTATTGTAAATATTGCTGCAATAAACTCAAGGGTGCATATTCTTTTTGAACTAGTGTTTTTGTTTTCTTCAAGTAAATACCTAGTAGTAGAATTACTGGATTGTGTGGTATTTCTATTTTTAATTTCTTGAGGAAACTCCACATACTGTTTTCCCCAGTAGCTGTACCAATTTATATTCCCACCAACAGTGTACATGTTTTTCCTTTTCTCTACATCCTTGCCAAACACTTGTTATTTTTTTTCTTTTTCTTTTTTAAAAGATTTTATTTACTTGAGAGAGAGAGAGTGCACCAGCAGGGGAGAGGGGCAGAGGAAGAGGGAGAAGTTGACTACCTGCTGAGCAAGGAGCCTGATGTGGGGCTCAGTCCCAGGACCCCAGGATCATGACCTGAGCCAAAGGCAGAACTTAACCAGCTGAGCTACCCAGGCACCCCCTTTTTCTTGCCTTTTTGGTACTAGCCATTCTGACAGGTGTGAGGTGCTCCTTGTGGTTTTGATTTGTCTTTGCCTGATAACTAGTAATGTTGAGCATCTTTTTCTGTGTCTATTGGCTATCTGTGTGTCTTCTTCAGAAAAACATGTCCTCAGGTCCTCTGCCCATTTTTAAATCAGATTTTTCTTTTCTTTTTCCTTCCTTCCTTCCTTTCTTTGTGTGTGTGTGTGTGTATGTGTGTGTGTGTGTTGAGTTGTATAAATCCTTTATGTATTTTGGATACTAACCCCTTATTGGATATATCATTTATAAATATCTCTTCCCTGGATGCCTGGGTGGCTCATTTGGTTAGGCAACTGCCTTTTGCTCAGGTCATAATCCTAGAGTCCCAGGATCCAGTCCTGCATTGGGCTCCCTGCTCAGCAGGAAGTCTGCTTCTCCCTCCCATTCTACTCCCTCTCATGCTGTCGCTCTCCTTCTCTCTCCTTCAAATTAATAAATAGGGGCGCCTGGGTGGCTCAGTGGTTAAAGCCTCTGCCTTCGGCTCAGGTCATGATCTCAGGGTCCTGGAATCGAGCCCCGCATTGGGCTCTCTGCTCAGCAGGGAGCCTGCTTTCCCCCCTCTCTCTGTGTCTGCCTCTCTGCCTACCTGTGATCTCTGTCTGTCAAATAAATAAATAAAATCTTAAAAAAACACAAATTAATAAAATCTTAAGAAAAAACAAAACAAAAATAAGAACAAATATCTTCTTCCATTCAGTAAGTTGGTTTTTCATTTTGTTGATGGTCTGCTTTGCTGTGCAAAACTTTTTTAGCATGATGTAATCTCAATTGTTTGTTTTTGCTTTTGTTTCCCTTGCCTAAGGAGACAGATCCCGAAAAATATTGCTAAGGCTGATGTCCAAGAGTTAATTGCCTTTTTTTCTTTTAGGAGCTTTGTGGTTTCAGGTCTTAAATTTAGGTCTTTAATCCATTTTGAGTTTATTTTTAAATATGATGTAAGAAAGTGGCTCAATTTCATTCCTTTGTATGTAGCTGTCCAGTTTTCCCAGCACCATTTATTGAAGAGACTGTTTTTTCCTCATTGGATATTCTTGTCTCCTTTGTCCTAGATTAGTTGACCATATAAATATGGGTTTATTTCTGGACTCTCTATTCTATTCCATTGATATGTGTGTCTGTTTTTGTGCCAATAGTACACTGTTTTGATTACAATAGCTTTGTAGCATTGCTTGAAATCTAGTATTGTAGATACCTCCAGCTTTGTCTTTCTCAAGGTTGCTTTGGCTATTTGGGGTCTTTTGTGGTTCCAAACAAATTTTAGGATTTTTTGTTCTAGACCTGTGAAAGATACTGTTACATTGTGATAGAGATTACATTGAATCTGTAGATTGCTTTGGGTAAACATTTATATTTATTTATAAACATATTTATAAAATATATAAACATTTATAAATATATAAATTTATAATCATTTAAATTTATATATATTTATAAACATTTTCTTTTTTAAAAAAGATTATTTATTTATTTATTTGACAGAGAGAGAGAGAGAGATCACAAGTAGGCAGAGAGGCAGGCGGCGGGGGGTGGGGGGGTGGGGGGGTGGAAGCAGGCTCCCCGCCCAGCAGAGAGCCCAATGCAGGGCTTGATCCCAGGGCCCTGAGATCATGACCTGAGTCGAAGGCAGAGGTTTAACCCACTGAGCCACCCAGGCGCCCCAACACTTTCAATTTATAAACATTTTAACAATATTAATTCTTCTAATCCTTAAGGTTAACATATCCATTTTTGTCATCTTTAGCTTCTTTCATCAATGTGTTAGTTTTCAGAGTACAGATATTTCACCTCCTTGGTTAAATTTATTCCTAGATATTTTATTCTTTTTTTTTTTTAAGATTGTATTTATTTATTTGACAGAGACAGATCACAAGTAGGCAGAGAGTCAGGCAGAGAGGGGGAAGCAGGCCTCCATCCCAGGACCCTGAGATCATGGCCTGAGCCGAAAGCAGAGGCTTAACCCCCTGAGCCACCCAGGTGCCCCTATTTTATTCTTTTTAATGTAGTTGTAAATGAAATTCTTAATGTCTCTTTCTTTTTAATTAGGTTATCTTTTTATTATTGATCTATAAAAGTTTTTTTTAATATGTTGTGGTTATATATCCTTTATCAGACATGTGATTTACATATATTTTTTTCCCATTCTGTGGATTTGGATTTTTTTACTTTCTTTCTTTTTTTTTTTTTTTCACTTTCTTGATGGTATCCTTTCATAAGTACCCTTTGTCAGCTTGAAGAGGTTCCTGTCTATTCCTACTTTGTTTGATATTTTTATCATGAAAGGGTGTTGGGTTTCATCAAAGACTTTTTTCCTGTATCTCTAAAGATGATCACATGGGGTTTTCCCCTTTATTCTATTAATATGGTTTATTACATTGATTTCCAGATGTTCAATTAGCAATTCACTCCTAGGATAAATCCCAGTGGGTCATGGTGTATAAACCTTTTTAATCCTGTTGGGAATTTATTTTTTACTTTTTAAAAGATTATTTATTTATTTATTTATTTATTTATTTGTCAAAGAGGGGGAGGAGGAGAGAGCACAAGCAAGGGGAGCAGCAGGCAGAGGGCGAAGCAGATTCCCTGCTGAGCAAGGAGCCCGTTGCAAGACTTGATCACAGGATCCTGGGCTCATGAACTGAGCTAAAGGCAGATGCTTAACCAACTGAGAATACCCAGGTGTACTATCTGTTGGAAATTTAAAAAAATGACTACCTCAGTCTCTTTGCTTTTTCTACAAATATTTAGAATATATATTTCTTCTTGAGTCATTTTCCTTAGTTTATGTCTTTTTAGGAATTTATCCATTTCATCTAAGTTACCTAGTTTGTTGGCATATAATTCTTCATGATTTTTATAATTCTTTTTATTTCTGTAAGGTCAATGGTGATATCCCCTCTTTTACTCCTAATTTTAGTATTTGACTCTTTTCTCTTTTTTCCTTGGTCAGTCTAGCTAAGGGTTTGCCAATTTTGTTGATCGTTTCAAAGAGCCAACTTTTGGTTTTCTTTGTTTTCTCTACTGTTTTTCTAGTCTCCATTTAATTTATTTCTGCTATAGTCTTTATTAGTTTTAGCATGGCCTAGATGGTTTCACTCTGAGTTCTACCAAGCATTTGAGAAAGAAATGATACCAATTCTCTGTAATGTCTTCCAGAAAATAGAAGTGCAGTGAATACTTCCTAACTTGTTCTATTAGACCAAGCATCACCCTAGTAACAAGACAGAAAACATTAAAAGAAAGGAAAATTACAGGCCAATATCTCCCATGAAAACGGTGCAGAAATCTTCAACAAAATGTTAATAGATTGAATCCAACAATGTATAACAAGAATTATGCACTAAGTGGGGTTTTATTCCAGGTATGCAAGTCTGGTTTAACATTCAAAAAATCAATTAATGTAATCCATTAAATGAAGAGGCTAAAGAAAAATAATCATATAATCATATCAATAGGTATAGGAAAAGCATTTGGCAAAATCCAACATTCATTTATGATAAAAAATCTCCCAGTAAAACAGGAATAGAGGGGAACTTCCTTAATATGATAAACAACAGCCATAAAAACTCTACAGATGACATCATACTTAATGATGAGAAGGGAGATACTTTCTCCCTAAGATCAGAAACTGGGCAAGGTTGTCTCCTCTTGCCATTTCTGTTCAACATTGACTAAAAGCCCTAGTTAATGCAGTAAGACAGCAGGGTTGGGTGAAATGTGTATACAGATTGATAAAGAAAAAATAAAACCGTCTTTGTTCATAGAAGATATAATTGTCTGTGTAGAAAATCCCCAAAAATGATTGAAAACAAAGAAATCCTGGAACTAATAAATGATTATAACAAGGTTGTAGATACAAGATTAGTATACAAAAATCAATTGCTTTCCTATAATTGGAACTTGAAATTAAAAAATGCAACACCATTTACATTAGTACCCCCACCCCCAAAAAAGCAAAGAAAGAAAAATACTTAGATTAGATATTTATATAATAACTCTATAAGAGAAAACAACAAAACTCCCGATGAAAGAAATCAAGGAAGGTCTAAATAATGGAGAGATATTTCATGTTCATGTATAGGAAAACCCAATGTTTTTAGGATGTCAGTTCTTCCCAAGTTGATCTATAGATTCAGTGCAATCCCAATCAAAAACCCCAGCAAGTGATTTTGTAGATGTCAATGCACTGATTTCAATATTCATATGGAAAAACAAAAGAATAGCCAATACAATACCGATGAAGAACAAAGTCAAAGGATTCACACTACCCAACTTCAAGACTTACTATAAAGCTTCTGTTATCAAGACAGTGTGGCATTGCTGAAAGACAAATAGATCAGTGGAACAGAATAGAGACCCCAGAAATAGACTCACCCAAACATGGTTAACTCATCTTGGACAAGAAGCAAAGAAAATTTGATGAAGAAAGACTAAATACAAAACACAAACTATAAAACTTCTAGAAGATAACGGAAGAAAATGTAGGTAACTTTGAAATTGGCAAGGCCTTTTTAGATACACCACCACCAGCCGACCCATGAAAGAAAAAAATTGGTAAGTTGCCTTTGATTAAAGTTGAAAACTTCTGCTTTGAGAAAGACACTGTTAAAAGAATGAAAAAGTAAGCCACAACCTGGGGAAAAATATTTGTTGGCAAAGATGTGGGGAATTTGGAACCCTCACACATAACCAGTGAGAATGTAAAATCGTGCAAAGGATGTGGGAAATAGTTTGGTGATTTCTGAAAAAGCTAAATAGAATTACAGTATGACCCAGCAATTCCACTTGAGAGTATCTGTCCAAAGAAATTGAAAGCAAGTACTTGAACAGATACTTACATATCATTGTTCTTTGCAGCATTATTTACAATAGCCAAAAGCTGTAAACAACCCAAGTGTTCATCAACAGATGAACAGACAAACAAAATGTGATATATCCATATAATGGAACATCATTCAACCATAAAAAGAAATGAAGTTCTTTTAAAAAGACTTTTATTATTGAAATGTAGTTGCCAATGTTATATTAGTTTCAGGTGTACAACATCATGATTCAACAATTCTATACTCAATGTTCACTGTGAGAAGTGTAGTTACTTGTTTACTTTATAACTGGAAATTTGTGCTTCCTAATCCCCTTTACCTACTTCACCCATACCCCCAACTCCCACCTTTCTAGCAACCACCAGTTCTCTATTTTTCTTCTAAGTCCTATTTTTTTTAAGATCCTGCGTGTAAAGGAAATTTATGGTATTTGTCTTAGTCTGACTTATGTTACTTAGCATAATACCCTCTAGGTTAATCAGAATGATGTTCTGATACATGCTACAATACAGGTGAACCTTGAGGACATTATGCTAAGTAAAATAAGCCAGACACAAAAGGGCAAATATTTTAAGTTTCTACTCATGAAATATTTAGAATAGACAAATTCATAGAGACAGAAAGTAGATTAGAGGTTACTAGGGACTGAGGAGGCAGGAATGGGGAGTTATTGCTTAGGTGTTAAGTTTCTGTTTGAAGTTAGTAAAAAAGGTTTTGGAAAACAAACTGGTGGTGATGGTTGCACAACATTGTGAATGTAATTAGTGCTACTAAATTGTATACTTAATAAAGGTAAAAGTCGGAGCGCCTGGGTGGCTCAGTGGGTTAAAGTCTCTGCCTTCGGCTCGGGTCATGGTCCCAGGATCCTGGGATGGAGCCCTGCGTCGGGCTCTCTGCTCAGTGGGGAGCCTGCTTCCCCTTCTCTCTCTGCCTGCCTCTCTGCCTGCTTGTGATCTCTGTCTGTCCAATAAATAAATAAAATCTTAAAAAAAAAAAAAGGTAAAAGTGGGGGGCACCTGGCTGGCTTAGTTGGTAGAGCATGCAACTCTTGATTCAGACCCCACATTGCATGTAGAGCCTACTTAAAAATAAAATCTTTTAAAAAATGGTTTAAGTGGTTAATTTTATTTTTATATGTATTTTACCACAATTTAAAAAGGTGATGTAATACCAATATACAAAAAAACCACATTTAAATGGATGAATTGTATGGCATGTGAACTGTTTCTCAAAGAATCTCTCAGCACAGTTTATTTATTCTACTCTTGATGAATAATTGATTGTTTCCAGTTTTTTGTTATTCTGAACAATGGACATTCTCACACCTTTCCTGGTGTGTAGGTGCAAGGTTTTCAATAGAACATATACAGTTTTTACTATTGGAATATCTGGTTAGTAAGAATAAACATGTGCAGTTTTGCAAGATAATGGCAGAGTGTTTTTCAAAATGGTTGTACCAATTGTACTTGTCCCATCACTGCATAGAATTTTTTTTTTTTTTTTTTTTTTTTTTACTGCATAGAATTCTTATCTTCACCAGTAACTGGTCTTGCCAAACTTAATTTTTTCCCAGCCTGGTGAATGTAAAATGGTTATTGTGACCTTAAGGTGAAATTTTCTGATTATTAATGAGGTTGAGCATTTTTCATATTTTTAGTCAACACTTGGATTTTTATTCTTCTATAAAATTCTAGTTTTGTCAGCGGGTTATTTGTTTTTCTCTTTTTGTTATGTAGGAATTAGCTTTTCAAATATTCTAGATATTAACATGCAGTTGATTGTGTATGTAGTAAATAAAACATTCCTTGTTATCGGTGCTTATGCAGTTTTTAAGCTCAGATAGCTGAGTTAAAATAAGGAAGAATACCTAGATTTCAGAATCTGTTCGGTTCCTGATTTTCACATAAAAATGAGCTGGAGTTCAAATGATAAAGTATAAATCAAAGATTCCAGTCAAGTATTCTTGTTTCCTGGGACTCCTGTATTTTCTTCTAGTTTCCAATTTAATTTTTCTTTAAGGTTTCTTTTTGTTAGCAAAAGTTCTGAATTTTAAAGTTGTCATGCTTACCCATCTTCTTTATGGAGAATGCTTTTTTGTCTTGCTAAAGAGGTATTTTCTTTTTTTTTTTTTTTTTTTTTTTAAATATTTTATTTATTTGACAGACAGAGATCACAAGCAGGCAGAGAGGCAGGCAGATGGAGAGTGAGAGAAGGAAGCAGGCTCCCTGCTGAGCAGAGAGCCCGATGTGGGACTCGATCCCAGGACCCTGAGATCATGACCTGAGCCGAAGGCAGCGGCTTAACCCACTGAGCCACCCAGGCGCCCTAAAGAGGTATTTTCTTATCGTGGGATCATATAGATATCTTCTATATATTCTTCTGTAAGTTGAAGGAGTTTTATCTTTCATCTTGAAGTCTGTAATCCATCAGAAATTAGATTTTGTGTGTGGTAGGAGTTCTACCGTGTGGATGACCCTTTGCCCTGACATCATGTATTTCATACACCATTCCCCAGTGATCTGCAGTGCTCCCTGTGTCATGGATGAGTTCTCATACATTTGTGATTTTGGTTCTGGGTGCACTACTGGTATTCATTAGTCTCCCAGCATGAATAAACCCTGTCCTAAATATTCTAGCTTTATAATAATTCTTGATAACTGGTAGGGCAGTTTTCCTTTTCTTCTTCCTCTCTCTTTTTTTTTAAGATTTTATTTACTTATTTTTGTGCACATGAGAAGGGGGAGGGGCAGAGGGAGAATCAGTCTCCCCACTGAGGAGGGAGCGCAATTCGGGTCTTGATCCCAGGACCTGTGATCATGACCTGAGCGGAAGGCAGATGCTTAACTGACAAGAGCCACCCAGGTGCCCTTCCCTTTCAGCATCTTTGCTGTCTATGGTTCTTTGCTCTTTCATATCAAGTTTAGAATTATCCTGTCATGTTTCTTGCAGACTCATATTGGGATATTAGTTGCTGCTGCATAAAATATACAGGTCAATTTGAAGAGTATGGACTTTTTTTTTATGATTTTGAATTTTCCTGTCTATACTATTATACTGTCTATACTAAAACTACATGGCATAGTTTTTTTTTTTTAAATTTGTCTTCTTTAATGTATTTTAATAAATTTAAGATTTATTTCTTTATAAAGGCCTTGCTCATATTTTCTTAGATTCATTACTTGGTTCTATCTATTTTACCCTAAAATCAGTTAATGTTTTAATAGTAAGTCACCCTTGAATTTCTGGGATAAAGTCATCTTGTTCATGATGGATTATCTTTTGTATGCACTGCTAGATTTGGCTTCATAGTATCTTAAGACTCTTACATCCATTTAAAAAAATATTTTATTTATTTATTGAGAAAGAGTGAGAGAGAGAGCAGGAGTAGGGGGCAGCAGGCAGGGGGAGAGGGAGAAGCAGACTCCCTGCTGAGCAGAGAGTTGGACACACATCTCGGGGCTCAATCCGGGACCCTGGGATCATGACCTGAGCCTGAGGCAGTCACTTAACCAATTGAGCCACCCAGGTGCCCTGTACTGCTTGGTTTCTTTCTTTCTTCCTTTCTTTTTTTTTTTTTTTAAAGATTTTTATTCTTATTGAGAGAGAATGAGTGAGAGAGAACATGAGAGAGGAGAAGGTCAGAGGGAGAAGCAGACTCCCCAAGGAGCTGGGAGCCCAATGCGGGACTCGATCCTGGAAATCCGGGATCATGACCTGAGCTGAAGGCAGTCACTCAACCAACTGAGCCACCCAGGCGCCCTACTGCTTGGTTTCTTAATGGTTATTGGAACCATTCAGACTTTCTATGTCTTCATATATTAATTTAGGCAAGTTATTTATGGTTCTAGCTTTCAGGTTCTTCTTGTTTCGATGCGTAAATCTGTCCCTTCTTTAAATGGCCAGCTTCGTTACGAATTTCACTTAAAAAATTAACCTAAATTGAAAATAGTCGTAGTAGGAAGACTTCACTTAAGTTTTAGACCTTCTAGCTTGCTAGAGCCAGAACTCTGGATATGTGCTTCTTCAACTTTACTAGATATTGTCTCATAGCTCTTCAAAGTGGTGGCACCAGTTTATATTGCCAACACTGTTTGAGATTTCCTTTTGACAATCTCACCAGTACTTAGAATTGTCCAGTTGTTTAATTTTTGCCACCCTTGCTTATTCCTCTGCTTATTGGTAGCATTGAGCATTTTCCCCTAGGTTTGTTGGCCATTTGAGTTTTATCTTCTGAAAATGTTTGACCATTTTTCTAGTATTTGTCTTTTTATAGCTCATAGGCATCTTAATATATTCTAGATAGTAATATTTTGTCAGCTATATGTATTCAAGTATATATTTTTTTCCATTTCATACCCTTCTATTCAAATCTTAAGGCAATTTAAAAAAGGGATTTATTTATTTTAGAGAGAGAGAGAGGGAGTGAGAATCTTAGGCAGACTCTGCACTGAGTGTGAGGGCCCAACATGGGGCTTGATCTCATGATCCTGGGATCATGACCTGAAGTGAAACCAAGAGTTGGACATTTAACCAACTGTGCCACCCAGATGCCCTTAAGTGCCTCCAGAAATTTTTTTTTAAAGATTATTTATTTATTTATTTATTTGGCAGGGAGATGGAGAGAGAGAGAGCACAAGTATACAGAATGGCAGACAGAGGGAGAGGGAGAAACAGGTTCTCCACTGAGCAGGGAGCCTGATGCAGGGCTCGATCCCAGGACTCTGGGATCCTGACCTGAGCTGAAGGTAACCACTTAACACACTTGAGCCACCCGGGCACCCCAAGGCACAGAAATTTTTAATGTTGGTATACAGAATTCACCGGTCTTTTTTCTTTGTGGTTTGTAATTTGGTATCTCGCTTAAAGATGTCTTGTGGGGCATCTGGGTTGCTCAGTCATTGGGCGTCTGCCTCGGGCTCAGGCCGTGACTCCAGGGTCTTGGGATGGAGCCCTGCATCTGGCTCCCTGCTCAGCAGGAAGCCTGCTTCTCCCTCTCTCACTCCCCTTGCTTGTCTTCCCTTTCTTGCTGTCTCTCTCTTTGTCAAATAAATAAAATCGTTTTAAAAAAGGGAGAGATGTTTTGTTATCCCAAGGTTATAAAGATATTGTACTAAAAGTGTTAAAGTGTGTTTTTCTCAATTATGTCCTCAATCTGTAACTGATTTCGGTATGGTAGAGGAGAGATTGAACTTGATTATTTTTTCACATGGTAACAGTGTCAACAGCATTTATTGCCATAGATTAACTTTCTCTGATATGGATGGGCCTGTTGCTGGGCTTCCTTTGTTGTCCCTTTGTCACATTTGTCTGTCCTGGCAGTATTTACTGCCGTGGTGTAGGTTTCATTGCTGCACTGTAAGTATTGATGGTTGTGTGAAGGTAAGTCCATCTTCCTCATTCTTCTTCAGGAAATGTCTTGCTCTTCTTAGCTCTCGATCTTATTTTAAAATAAGACTGTCATGTCCTTTGAAGAATCCCATAGAGATTTTTTTGGAATTGCAATGAGTTCATATATTAGTTTGGGAAGGAAATGGTATTTTTCATCTTCCCATCCATAAACATGGTATATCTGGGTATATCTCTGCTTTTATTTTCATCTTCTTTTGTATCTTTTAGTAGAATTTTATAATTTTTCCATGCAAAGCATGCTTTCCTTTTCTTTATTCCTAAAAAAATTTTTTTTGGTATCTAGATCATCTTTTCCCAATTATATTTTCTGATTGGATGATGTAATTGATATTTACATATTGATCTTTCTGTCTTAAAACTTTGAAGTTTGAACAGTCCCCAGTGTAGATGTTATTTGTATTGCCTGTAAACATTTTAGTGTTATCTGTTATCAATAAACAGCTTATTTCTTGTTAATTTTCCTTTCCCTTTCTCCTCCTTTTCCTTATTGCATTAGCTAGGGACTACGGAATTAAATAGAAGCAGTGATAGAAGGCCTCCTTTTCTGGGGTGCATGGGTGGCTCAATCTGTTGGGCATCCAACTTGTGGTTTTGGCTCAGGTTCTGATCTCACTCATGGTGAGACTGAGCCCCATGTCAGGCTCTGCACTCAGCGGGAGTCTGCTTGGATATTCCCTCCTTCTGCCCCTTCCCCTGTTTGTGTTTTCTCCGTCTCTCTCTAAAATAAATAAATAAATCTTAAAAAAAAAAAAAAAAAGCTTCCTTTTCTTATTCTTGACCTCAAAGGAAATTCTTTTTTTTTTAATTTAAATTTTATTTTGTTTATTTATTTTTAAAGTAGGCTCCATGCCCAGCATGGGGCCCAATGCAGGACTTGAACTCAACCCTGAGATCAGGAGTCAGACACTTAACCAGCTGAGCCACCCAGGCACCCCCGAAGGAGATGCTTCTAATGCTTCACTATTAATTGTGAGGTTTGCTCTGTGTTATATGTAGATACACAAAACACCAATATTGAAGTTCATTCTTGGGGTGCCTGGGTGGCTCGTTCAGTTGAGCATCTGCCTTTGGCTTTGGTCATGATCTCAAGGTCTTGGGATTGAGACCCACGTTGGGCTCCCTGGTTTCCCCTCTCCCTCTGCCTGCTGCTCCCCCTGCTTGTGCTCTTTCTCTTTCTGTCAAATAAATAAATAAAACCTTTAAAAATTTTCATTCTAAGCCATAAATTGTAGATATTGACTTATATTATTTAGATTATAGAGAATTCAATATAAAACTTAAAGGAAGATTAAATATTTGGAAATAGCCCCAGTAACTAAGGAAAATACCTCACATAGGACCCTAACTCTAAAATATCAAATAAGTATTAATTCAAACTGAGTAATTCCTGAAATCTATAGGAAATTCTAGTGAAGATCTTAAAGAGGAATCATGGAGAAAATTCTGAGAATTGTTTAAGCTTTATTTCAGAGCATTTTATAGCTGTTTTGGAGGTGTTTTATGATCCAGGATTTCTTAAGGGAGGAAAAGTTGGAAATAACTGAGGACATCTTAGAAACTTATCCTTATGAGAGGGGGATGAGATGGCTTTTCACTCTCTCTGTATTTTTGGTGGTACTTTTTTTTTTTTTTTTTTGCATTTTTACAGAGGCCTTGGTCATTTTATAATGTGCTTAAGTGATCATCACCTAGGCTTTTTCCAACTGGCTCATTTTCTGCCCCTTATTTTAGGTACCAACTCTTCTATCTTTTGGTATTCTCTAATTTCTCAAGTCATCTTCCTGGTTTCTTATATAGGCTTGTCTTTCACCCCTTTAATTTAGCACAGCCCAAACTGCTAAAATTCTGAGAAAGAGGGGTTCTGTGGTCAAATGAGTTTGGGAAATACAGTGTTAAGCCAAACCTAATAGCTTACTTTACTACAGGCCTTCTAGAACCTTCAGTATTCTAATGTGCATTGTGAACCCCCACAAGGGAAATATAGCTTGTTAGTGTTTCCCCAATTAATTGATCATTGAACTTTTCCCAAAGAGCACCAAAGCACACCTCTCATAATCCAGTTCATTACTCTTCAAATAAAAACTTCCAGTTCTTGTAAACTTTTCCTCACTGGAAGACATGGTATATGCGCTCTCAATACTAGGTTGTGAATTCTTTAAGGACAATTTCTTGAAGTATTTCCTGATCTCATAATATATTGAAACTCGGGCATTCTTCCTCTCTTATAGTTCCTGGGATGGGCACAATGGATACCACTCAAGAGTTCATGTATGGCACAGTCTTGCTAAAGAATCTAATTTAGCTTTTGGGATCTTTTTACCACACCTTCATTCAGCTACTTTTGATGCTTTATTGAAGGCTCTGGGCTAAGCACTGCTGGTGCTAAAAAGATGAGTAAAATCTAGTTACGCCTCCTTGGAGAACATGTAGAGGCAATAAGTACATGATACAAAACACAAGTGCTAAACAAGAGCTACCAACTGCCTTGGGGTTCAGTGGAGAAACAATAACGATTGGGTGGCTAAGGGAGGGAGACACCTGGAAATCAGGAAAGATTTCTTGGAGGATGTATCATTTGGGATGGGCCTTAAATTTAAAAAAAAAAAAAAAAAACAGGATATAGAAGAGTTGCATTATAGGTGGGGGTTATATAGCATATGCACACAGGAAGGTAGGCAAGAGGGGCAGGTTCAACTGGCTCTGTCTGGCGGGATGCGTACAGGAGAAGTTGCAGATGGGATATGACCAATGCATGGATAATAAAAATAGAATACTTTGGGTGCCAATGTGAGTTGTAATGCTGCTGTCCACACGGGAGGGTGATGTGAGGACCACTTGCTCCTCTACCATCCTTTGTGGTGTCTCCCAAGCTCCAGTGCCTTTGCCTCTGTCCAGCTCTGCGACACAGAGAAACTTCAGCCAATGAATTAAACTTCCAGTCTCCTGACTTGCATATTGGGAACCTCCTGTCGTAGAGCTGTCCAGAGTACAACAGAAATCGTGGCGGCAGCCTCTAGTAAATGCATACCCACTCTCTGTGGAGAATACTGTCAGAAGCCAGCATGCTGAGGAGGGAGTGTTCAGATGAAGAACACAGATGAGGTCAACCGTGGATTTAATGATAATACTTTGTGGAGTTATGATTTCAGCATCTTAAAGAGGAAACGGGTAAGAAAAAAGGATGGGTGCAGATAATAAATTTTAGTGAGCCACGAGAATGGGATGTAGCTAGTGAGCCCGGAGAATTGACTGTAACCGGTCACTCGTTCCAGGCAGGTCAGGACTCAGTTTGGCACGGGTGTGCAGTGAGGAGTGAAATGCAAAGAGCTGGAGGGTTGGTTGGAGGTGACCCACCTGGTGTAATGTTCAAAGGCCTATCCCTCCTGCTGTAACGCTGCAAGGCCGGACCCTCCTGGCTGTTGAGATGGGCCTGGAGAAACTGTGTGCTTAGTGGCCTTAATGTTTTCTGTGACGTGGGCTTTGAGGTCATCAGGGTAGTCGGGTGGGGGGAGGGAAGTACCCTTCGTGGGAGAGCTTGGAGGTCTGAGAAAGCGGGCGCCTGCTGGGGGATCGATAAAGGAAGCAGAGCGAAGCTCTCGTGTTTCGCCCTGGTGGGGGCAGGGCTCTCACTAGCATCTGCGGGCGTGCCGCAGGGTTCCGCTGCGCCGAGGACGCCTGAGGGTGGGCCCCCCTTAGCCCCCGCGGCCGCGGGCGGTAGCGCGCCCCGCTTCCCCGCACCGCAGGGCCCCGCACCGGCGAGCAGGGTGGGGCCGCGGCGCTCGGCCCGGCGGCTGCGGGATCTCGTCTCGCTCTTCCGCTTGCAGGTGCGCCGGGGGAAGGCGGGACGCGCAGGAGGGGGGCGCCCGCCATGCCCGGCCCGCAGCTCCCCGTCGCGGCCTCCAGCCCGCCGCCCCCGCGAAACGGCCCGCCGCAGCCCCTCTGAGGAGGAAGAAGAGGCGGCGGCGCACGAGGCGCCGCCCCCTTGGCGAGCTTCGCGACCTGGCGGCCTCCGCGGGACCTATGGCGGATTCGTCGCCCGCGCTGTCCCTGCGGGAAGGCGGCCCCCGGGCGCCCCGGGCCTCGGCCCCCTCGCCGCCGCCGCGCTCGCGCTCGCGCTCGGGCTCCGAGTCCGAGGAGGCCGAGCTGTCGCTGAGTCTGGCCCGCACCAAGACCCGCTCGTACGGCAGCACGGCCAGCGTGCGGGCGCCGCTGGGCGCCGGCGTCATCGAGCGCCATGTGGAGCACCGGGTCCGCGCCGGCGATACGCTGCAGGGCATCGCGCTCAAGTACGGAGTCACGGTGAGCAGGGCGCGCCGCGGCGGCGGGGCGGAGGCCGGGCGGGGGCTCGGGGCGGGGGCTCCGGGGCGGGGGCTCGGGGAGGGGCCGGGTGCCCGGGGGTCGCGCGGGCGGCTAGCCGTCCCCTGGTGCTCGCCCACGGCGCACTGAGGGCCGCAGCCGCGGTCACCGAAGATGGTTCTGCGGCCAGATGGGCAGGCCGCCCAAGCTCCCTCCCCAGGTAAGTGCATCGAGTTCCCGGCGTCCTGCCCGGACTCGGCGAGGCCGACCAGAGCCGACCAGGGAGCCATGTTCACCTGAGTTTCAGTCCAGATCACACTGCCGTAGTGCATATTTACTCAGAGCCTAGCTGAGGTGTGGACTCGGGCAGGGAATTTTGTTTTGTCTGTAAACAAGCGCGGCGATGAGTCAGGGGTGGTACAGTTGTTTCCGCAGGATGGTTCTGGTTTTATCGATGATGCTGCTTTATTTAGAAGTGAAATTACACCCCTGGGCTCACGGGCAACTGTGAATGTGACACCTGTCGCCAAGCAGCAGCCCAGAACTGGGGTCTAGGTGAGCTGGAGAGCTGTGTTTATTATAAATTTATAAGTGTGTGTGTCCTAGGTATATTGCATTACACCTCTGGGAAGAACATGGAAACCAGAGGGAGCATATTGTCTCATTAAAATTACTTATAATTAACTCTGAGCCATGTGATGGCCTTTTTACATTTGAGTTCTGTATCAGTTTTCAGTGTTCTTTCCTGAAACACTTTAGACACTGATGGGAAGTAAGGCGATCTTATCTGTATCTTTCTCTTAAAGTGAAACTCTTTCTGGCCCTTCACAGAATGACAGAGACTAATTTATTCTGCACCTTCAGGTTGGTACTGTATGTTTACCTGGCAGGTCTTATTTAAACATTTTGAGACCAGGGATCTTGCTGTGCAGGCATATACTGATATTATCATGCTATGGATAGTCCCTTTCCATCTGCCTGGGAGTTTCTAAACGTGTATTAGAACTGCCATTGTTATGTACATCAATAAGACCTGGATTGGGTGAGGGCCAGAGGAAAGCAGAGTTGGGGCTTATCAGTAACTACCTTTTGCTGAATGCCTGCTGTGTGCCAGGCATTACATTTGTCCTGTTCCATCTTGTTTTTATTCAATTTGGTTTTCCTAATGAGCCTTGGAGGTAGGTGTAATTAACTTTTTTACAGATGGGAAGAGGGGTGAGAGGTAAGGATATTATCTGAGTATGTTTTTTCACCGAGAACAGCTTGAGTTAGCACAGTGATAAAGCATTTGCTTTTTTCTAGATACTACTTCTGATTTCCACCCTTGTTTCTATCCTAGTCTTATCAAGAGCTCTCTTAGCATCTTGGTTGTTGAAAAAGGAAGGTCTCTTCTGTATGGTTTCTGTATGTCATACCTACTGGGCCAGGGTGACTGTACCAGGATCCCATGATCTCTAGAGTAGTGTTATTTCCCTGGTCCCTACCCACAGCAGTCTCTCCAGGCCAGTGCCCTACTTGACTGCACCTGAGTGGCTTAGAGCTCCTAAACATCTGCTCAGAGCTGCTCTCTACTTTTGATCAGATGCTTTCTAATCATGTTTTTGCTCACTGTAGATCCTTATAGTTAAGAGTCACCCTTTATAGTTAGGGTGTAAACTAGATTTTTCACTACTTTCAAAAAGACTTGATTTTAAGATGTTAAGCTCAGGTATAATTGGGAACTATAATGTATGGCCACAGTCTCAACTGCAGCACTATTGATATTATGGGCCTTACATACATATTTACAGATTCTTTGTTGTGGGAGTTGTGCTGTGCATTGATAGGATGTTTAATAGCATCTCTGACCTCTGCCTGTTAGATGCCAGTAGAACCCCCAACCCCCATTGAGAGATTGCCAAATGTTCCCTAGGAAGAAACTCCCTCTTCATTGAGAACCACTGGTTTATTACATGTATATCATTTACTATAGGTCCTGAACTATAGTTGATGAAATTTTTAGAGACTCTTCCACTGATTATGTGGAAACAGTGGAAGTGATAATTATTACTGTAACAGTGAAGTGACATTAGTGCTTTAATTAATGGAGGCAATTATTAATTCGATTTACTCATGGTAAATTGAGATTTTACGTGGGACCTAAAAAGGGAGAGAAGTTTTTTTCTTTCCCTGATCAAACAGAAAGAAGTTAAATTAGTTAAGTTTCTAATATTGACTGCCGAAGTCACAAGCATATTTAAATTATTGTTTAAAGGGCTCAGTCCCAAGGACCCAGAGATCATGACCTGAGCCAAAGGCGGACGCTTAACTGACTAAGCCAGCCAGGTGCCCCACCATCTTGAAATTTTTAATACTTTCTGAACAAGGGCCCCACATTTGCACTTTTCACTGGGCCCTGCAAATTATGTAGCTGATCTTGGCTGTGTGACTTGCTGCCTCACTGCCTTCAAGTTCTTGTTTGTATGTCTCCTCCATGAGGCCTTCCTGACTACTCTCTGTCAAATTACAGCCCTCCTCCATACCCCCTTTCCCCCTCCCTGCCTTGTCTTCCCAACAGTATTTATCATTCATCTTATTTTCCTTTTTTTCCCACCTTCTATCTTTTTGGTGATACATTAGTGAATAAATAGAAATCCATGCCCTCATGGAACTTATATCTTAGTGGAGACAGTAAGTAAACAAACAAAATATGTTATAGGTCAATATATATATTTTTTAAGATTTTATTTATTTATTTGACAGAGAAAAAGATCACAGGTAGGTAGAGAGGCAGGCGGAGAGAGAAGGGGAAGCAGACTCGCTGCTGAGCAGAGAGCCCAATGTGGGGCTTGATCCCAGGACCCTGAGATCATGACCTGAGCCGAAAGCAGAGGCTTAACGCACTGAGCCACCCAGGCACCCCTATAGGTCAGGTATTGATAAGCAAAATGAAAGAAAGTAAAGCAGGGAAAGGAGAGAAGGAGGGCTAGTGGAGGTGGCTGTAATTTAAAATGGTGTGACCACAAAGACCTCATGGAGAAGGAGGCAAGGGGGTGGGGGGTGTGCAGATATCTGTGAAGAACATTCCAGGCAGGAGTAATAGCAAGTGATACAAAGGCCCTGAGGTGGGAGCATAATTGGCAAGTTCCAGAAATAGTGTACTTGGTGTTTATAATGCAATAGGGTATATTTGAACCAGATCACTTTGGGCTATGAAGGCCATTGTAAGAACTTTGGCTCTTTCTCTGAGTGAGTTGGAAAGTGGAGGAATTTGAACAGAAGAATGACATGATCTGATTTATGCATTAAGAGGATCACTCTGGCTGCTGCTTTGAGAACAGACTGTAGCCCAGGGAGTGCCAAGGCAGGGAGACCAGAGAGGATAAAGGCTTTATAATAACGCAGGAGAGAGGATGGCAACCTGGACCAAAGCAGCGGAAAAGGAAGTGGTGGGAAGGGGTTGGATTCTGGATGATTTGTTGATACTATATATAGACTACATATTTTCTGCTTATTGTTTACTATTTCATTTGAGTATTTCTGCTGTAGAGATGGGCCCAGGCATCCAGAAGGCTTCTCTGTAGGAAAGAAGAATGCCGATGTTGGAGAGCCTGGCCAGGCCTGATGGCTGATGGACCGAGGTTGTTTGGCCAGTGCCTTAGAAAATATCTAAAGGACCTTTCCCATATCCCTTTTAAAGTCATTTTAGTTATTAATAACTAGCATTTATTATTATTTTTTTTTACTTGTTTTTATTGAGCCTGGTTTGTTTGAGTCCTTGTGCTACATGCAGGGATTACAGGATGATACATGCTTTTCTCCTGTTATTAATGATGAGTTTTGTCTACTGCTGATTTCCACTAGCCTGTAGCTACTCGAGAAGCCAGGTTGCTTGTCTAACTCGTCTCTGTACATTCCGTGCCTAGCCCGAGTCTGGCACACGCAGGCCCTTCCCATATGTATGGACCTTATCCGCTGGCCTGCCTGGAGTGAAGTCGCTGGGCCCTGGAGTTGAGCAGACCTTGAAAGACAGAGCCCATGTAGGGGTTGAGTGACTGGATTTGCAAAGTGTGATTTGAGGCTGGCTCTCAAGCCTACAGCAAGATTGGTGCTGGTTTTCTCCCCTTCTACTGGCGGAGAATCTTGACATTGAAATAAGCATAGGTTTACTTTTGAGCATCTCTACCAAAGAGGCATTTGAGGAAGTGGTCTGGGAAACTGAAACTATTTGGGCTAAGGTGAGAAACTACTAAATACGATGTAGATCTCAGACTTGAATTTGCTTGGGCTGGAATTTCCCTGGCTGTGCCTATCTCTCCTGAGACTTAAGGTCCTTGCCCTAACCCAGTGTTCTAGATTTAGCTGTGATGTTTGTGGTGATCCTAGCTCCTCTCAGTTGGATGCAAACTTTGGGAGGAAGCTCATGGCTCCAGGCAGCCACTGTGAACTTTTTGTTTGGAAACCCTGAAAAAACAACTAGAGAACAGCATACAAACAAAAGTGAGCAGGAGGCAGTGAGGAGACCTATTATTTGCATTAACTTTTTCATTGTCTCTTTGCTTCCTCCTGGCAGCTTGCCTATCCTCTCCCCTCTCCAGAGGCCACCTTGCTTCCCGTGCCCTCAATTACTTACTGTCCGGTTTTATTCCCAGAGTCTTCTCACTTTCTTCCAGTGAGCTGCTAAACCTAGTTGCTTCTTCATACTTCCCTGAACAGAAGTCACCTTGCTTAGACAAGGTGAAATGATTGTCATTTAGGGACAAGGTTGTGAATTAGAAATGTAAGTATATGTACATCTTTTGTGTTCATACCTTTAGGCCCTACTGCTGATAGAAATTGTTGATCCTTGCTGATCAAAGGCAAGAGAACCATAAATTAATAGTGCAACATGTAATGAGAAGTATGGTAAAATGGCCTTTAGTAGCTTGGGATTTAATAGATTCTCACGTATTCTTTTTTATTATTTTATTTTATTTTTCGTGGGGTGGGACAGAGGGAGAATCCCAAGAATCCTCATGTTTTCTTTTTTATAAAACAATTTTGGGGTGCCTGTGTGGCTCAGTCAGTTAAGCCTCTGCCTTCCACTCAGCTTATGATCTCAGGGTCCTAGGATGGAGCCCCATGTCCAAATCCCTGCTCAGCAGGGAGTCTGCTTCTCAGACTTATTTACTTATTTATAAATTAATCTTAAAAGAAATAAAATCTTAAAAGAAAACCCAAAAAACAGTTTCACTGACATATAATTTACATACCACAACATTCACCCATTCTAAGTGTACAATTCAAGGACTTTCAGTGAGTTACAGAGTTGTGCAGTCATCACCACAGTCCAGCTTTAGAGCAGTGCCGTTGCTCTGAAAACATCCCTGTGCCGCTGACCTTCCTTCTGTTTCCTTCTCTAGCCCCAGGCAGCCCCCAAATATACATTCTAATCTATAGATTTGCCTTTTCTGGGCATTTCATATAAATGGAATCTCCTATTTCTTCTGAGATAGTGTGGGAAAGAAGTAAATCCTTATCCCTGTTAGCACATGGCATTGAAGGAACCCGATTGCCACCAACACCTAGGACTGAAGAGTGAGAGTAAGACAGTGGCGCGACTGGCGAATCTAGCACTTCCTGGAAAAGGACCTTGAGAGAGTACTTTCATATGTAAGTCTTTAGTTTTCTGTAAAATAATAATCAAATGAAAGTTGTATGTATGTATGACTATATTCTGGGAGCCACACAGTGCTGGGTAAGTGTTAGTTATTATGTATCCTGAAATGTTGGAAAGGTTTGTCTTTCTTAAGGAGTAGAGAGGTAGAAACAGAAATTCTGAACGCTGTTTTCACTGTTAGGCTAGTGGCTTGATGAGGCTGAACAGAGTAGCCTTTGTGGAAGGTTCCTGGCTGTGCCCCGCAGCTCCTGTTGAGATACTTTTGTAGGGGGAAGTTTTGTGAGTTCCCTCCAGACTAAGTTCACCTTCACAAAATGTATTTACGGGGGAATCATTGTAAAGAAGTTGTTTTTAACTTATCAGTGGTGCTCGTTCTACCCAATGTCATGATGGTTGATCTTGTGGCCATCTTGTTAGCTCTTCATTATTCTGTAATCTGTTTCTTGAGGACCAATTTGACTGAATCATGTTATTCAATCCTGATTGAGAGAGACTTTTTTTTAAAGATTTTTAAAATTTATTTGACAGAGATCACAAGTCGGCAGAGAGGCAGGTAGAGAGAGAGAGGAGGAAGCAGGCTCCCCCATGAGCAGAGAGCCCGATGTGGGCTTTGATCCCAGGACCCTGAGATCATGACCTGAGCCGAAGGCAGTGGCTTAACACACTGAGCCACCCAGGCGCCCTTTGTGTGTGTTTTTAACAACAAAACTTGATGGCCTTCTGTAACAATGGCAGTTAAGCGTGCTAGAATTAGAACACACTGGGACATTGACCATTCACGTAATCACTGAGCCTCGGGAACGGTGGACTTCCAGGGTTAAGAGTCGTTCCAGAGCCTCAGTGTTTAAGTTATTTCTGTAGCTCCTGACAAGTGTGTGTGTGCACTGGATGAGATTTAATGAGACTGCCTCTTTATTTCTCCAGGAAGCTCATTCATTTATGGAAGAACTCTGCTAGACACCGCCTCCTTGTATTGAACATTTTTAGTTTTTTTTTTCCTGAGAGAGAGAAAGAGAAAGAGAGAAGTGGGGAGGGGCGGAGGGAGAAGGAGAGAGAGAATCTGAAGCAAGCTCCACAGCGCCCAGCACAGAGCCCCACATAGGGCTCAATCTCACGACCCTGAGATCATGACCTGAGCCAAAACCAAGAATCATATGCTTAACCTACTAAATCACCCGGTTGACCTGAAAAATTTGAACTTTTAACAGGATCTTTCAACACCAGGTTTCTAGTTCTAAATCTAGGAGACAAAAGTTCAGAGGAATTTCAAACGTTCACAGGACAGCATCTGAACTACTTCTGTCCTTGTGTAAATAAATAAGTAATAAAATAAAAATTGAGTATTAGGAAGTGTTGAACAGAGGGCAGGTGGGGAATTTAGAGTTTTCCAGCTCTTTGCTTGGGTTGGATCATGACTTTTCTTAGCTTTATGTGAGGTGGCATTGCCAGAGCATTAGACCCATTTATGTTCAGATAAAAGTGTAAAACTTTCCTAAAACATCATTTCACTGTTTGGGATTATCTCGTCTCTTATCTGTGCTGGTGAGGTTTTCTCCATGACTAGGCTTCCTGTTTCCACTAGTGCCTCTTTCTTGCTGATCTATTTTCCACAAAGCTGCCAGAATGATCTGTAACTGTAATCAGATTGTGTTGCTCCCTTTTTTCACCCTCCAGTGGCTTCTCATCACATTTGAAATAAAAACCAATTTTGGGGACTCCTGGGTGGCTTGGATTGTTGGGTGTCTGACTCTTGATTTCAGCTCAGGTCATAATCTTGGGGTCCTGGGATTGTGCCCAGAGTCATGCTCCGAGCTCAGCAGGAAGTCTGCTTTGGATTTTTCTCCCTCTGCCCCTCCCCACCCTCATGCATCTCTCTCTCGCTTTCTCTCTCTCCCCTCCCCATCCAGCTTTCTAAAATAAATAAATAAAATCCTAAAAAAGAAATAAATAAATAAAACCTTTTTTTTTCTTTTTTACCTTGGCATCCAAGGCCCTATGTGGTCTAGAGTTTTGTTCATTACTCCCTATATACTTCAGCCACACTATTTTTTTTTTCTCCCTGTGCTGGCGTCTTGCATCTGCTCTCTCTCACTGGAATGCTGCTCCCCGACCCCCGGCACCTGGCTTTTTTGCATGACTGATTTATTCCTTAACTTTACTATAAGTCCAGAGTTTGCAGCCTGTTCTGTAGGTTCAAGCCACCACTTGTAAAGGAGAATAAGTTAAGATCAAATTTATCACCCTTGTGGGGATGGGAAACAATATAGAGCTCACACACCTCAGGGCAGTGACAACATATGAGGCTAATTATCTGGGCTTGGTTTGGTGAAATTTTTTTTTATATTTTCTTACATTGTAGGAGAAATATTTTTTATTGTGAGAAATTCCTACCTCCTTCCTTCTCATTTGCTAAATACATGTTAGAATCTGCCCTTACTTGTTATTTTCTCACTTTTAAGCAAATTTAATAACAAGATAGCAGCTATTATCATTATCGTTTTGGAGGGTTTCCTGGGGACTGTGCATTATCCTATTATCTTAAATACATGAGTTAATTTGTGTAACCCTGATAATGATCATATTGTGTGGAAGGTACTATTATCCTTACTTTACAGGAAATAAAACAGAATTGTGAATGATTAGAAAGTGGCAAAGCCAGGATTTGAACCCAGAAGTATGGCCCTGGAGCCCTTGTTTCAAACTACCTTGTATTAGGCTCATTTCATCTTCAAACTCAGATCTTCCAGTCCTTAGGTTGGTCCCCACGTTGATGCTATGTCTGGATATCCCGTCTAGTCTATAGGGTGAATGTACACCTTAAATGCTTGCTGATGACACCGAGGTGGAGACGGTGTAGTCTCTGACTTCAGGAAGCTCGTAGGCTAAAGAGGCAGTTCTATGGGTGAAACAACGGGTCGATCACAAGAACTAGGGAATCCTGCCCTTCATTCCCTGTGCTCCTTGACCACACCCAGCTGTTGACTCAATCGCCTCGTCTTGTGGTCCCTGTCATTGGCTCTTCACCTAGCTGGGTGGGCTGCTGTCTTGTTTTGAATGATAAATGTATGGGTCAGGGTTCTGACAGGAAACAGATAGTGGGCATGGGGGGTGTGGGCGAAGAGAATTTCCTGAAGGAACATTTACAGAAGTATGAGCAGGGTTGAGGGAACCAACAAGGGATGGTGAAGCACCTGAGACTAGCAACAGCAGGAAGACATTACCCCAAGGCTTGAAGGGCAAGAAGAAGACATGGTGTTTCCCACACGAGGAGGGCTGGAGCCTTGGACGAGGGAATGGTTACCGGACAGCAACTCTGCTATAGAAGAGTGCAGCCCCTGGAGTCATGGTGCTGTATCTTTCTGCTGATGACTTCCTTTGGAACATCCACTGGAATTCCAAGGACAAGGAGGCTTAGGTAAAGCAGTTTTTAAGAGGTCAGCCTCTCGGGTTCAGAACAGGCTCAAGAAGAGCTGGGGATGGATTGGGTGGGGGGATGGGTTGAAAGGGAGAGTCACTAACACAACTGATGACTCACGGTCCCTTTCTGGTTACTTCCCTGAGTTCATCTTTTTTTTTTTTTTTTTTTTTTTTTTTTTATTTATTTACTTATTTATTAGAGAGTGAGAGCACAAGCCAGGGGGAGAGGCAGAGGAGATCACACTTCCCACTGAACAGGGAGCCTTGATCCTAGGACCTTAGGATCATGATCTGAGCCCAAGGCAGACACTTAACCAGCTTTATACATATTCCTCTGACCTGTTTTTGTTGTTGTTGTTTGTTTTGTTTTGTTTTGTTTTTAAGATTTTATTTATTTGACAGAGAGACACAGCGAGAGAGAGAGCACAAGCAGGGGCAATGGGAGAGGGAGAAGCAGGCTTCTGGCTGGGCAGGGAGCCCAATACAGGGCTTGATCCCAGGACCCTGGGATCATGACCTGAGCCAAAGACAGATGCCCAATGACCGAGCCACTTAGGTGTCCCTCCTCTGACCTGTTTTAATTAATTCATCCATCCATCTTTCCATCCTTCTACCCTAAGTACTTACTGTGTACCAGGTCTTTGTTACCACCAGGGAAGATATAGAAATAAAAGTGCTTGTCCTGAAGGAATTCACAGTTTATGCTGATATTCTCCGCCCTGCCTCAGCACTCAGATCTGGTGTTCCTGTCAGTTTCTGTCCCCCATCATTATTGTCAGAAAATTATAGGCCCCTGCCAATAAGCATTTCAAAGGGCACTGTATCAAGGAAGGTTATTTGACTTACAAGTGACAGAAGACCTAACTCAGTTTAGCTTAAGCAAAAAACAAAAAACAAAAAATGGTGTTTATTGGGTCATGGAACTGAAAGGCCCTAGGGATTTCTGGCTTTAGGCTTCGCTTCAGAGGATTGATTGCTCGCCTTCCAGATGGCCTCAGGTTCCGTGAGGTGGAAGGATGGCAGCTCTTTCCAGCCGAAAAAATACAGAAACCCCCTCCCCCCCTCCCAGACCCAGCAAAAGTCTGCCTCTGTCTTTGAATTGTGGGCCTGTGACCTATCATGAAAGCCAGGACATTGTGACGCTCCAAAGGGCAAGAATGAGTCATATGCTCCCCTTGGAGTGTGTGTGGGGGGGAGTTGTTCGGTGCCTTTGGAAGCCTACATACTAAGATGGAGGAGGTAGATGCTAGCTGGTTAAAAAAAAAAAAACAAACTAAAATAAAATTTAAAAAAGAAATAAGGGGTATTAAAGGCAGAGTAGAATACACCTGAACCTGCTATGATAAGGTATTCAAGTTATTTACATCTCTTAAATAAAAGCCTGACCAGACCAGAGATACTTAGGATTTTCAGATTTTAATTTTGTCTCCTAAATGCACTAGCCTATTCATGCCTTTCTTCTTCACCCTTACCTTCTCTCCTTTAATCAGAAGCTAGAACACAAAAGACTACCGCACTTCACACAAAAATATACTTTAATGTAATATCTTTAAAAGAAAAAAAAAGTTTTATGTGTACCATTTGTGTAGATTCAGCTTATAGTAAGAAATCAGGAGATATAGGGTTCATTTAGTGATCGACTCTTGTTTTTCAGGCTCTTTGATGTAGAATCTAATTTTTTCACTCACAATTTGGCATTAAAGGATCCCATAATTTGGTCCCATTAGTCATGTACTTTTATCCTGCTGTTGTAGGGAATTCAGAGTCCAACAGAAATCCTAGCTCATGAGGAGCCTGGGTGGCTATAGCCTCTGCCTTCGGCTCAGGTCATGATCTCAGGGTCCTGAGATCGAGCCCCTTATTGGGCTTTCTGCTCAGCAGGGAGCCTGCTTCCCCCTCTCTCTGTCTGCCTGCCTCTCTGCCTACTTGTGATCTCTTAAAAAAAAAAAAAGAAATCCCAAATCACACATTTATTTTTTTTTTTTTAAGATTTTATTTATTTGAGAAAGAGAGAGAGAGGGCACAGGAGCATGAGGGGAGAAGGGCTGAGAGCCAAGGAGAAGCAGGTTTTCTGCTGAGTTGGGAGCCCACCATGGCGCTCCATTCTAGGACCCTGAGATTCCAACCTGAGCCAAAAGACTCTTAACCAACTGAGCCCCCCAGGTGCCCCTCCAGCTCACACATTTCAAGAGCCTTAGGCACTTGGTCAAATCAGTCATCTGTTGTGTGCCTTAACTTCTTCACTGGAAAATAGAGAGTAGTATCACCAGCTGCCAGCGGCTCGGCTCAGTGTTCTTTCTCTCATAGACATCCTGTCTGTCTCTGTGTCTGTCTGCCTGCTTACCTACCTACCTCTCCTTCTCCTCTGTGCGCGTGTGTGTACACACCCCTGTGAAGGGTGGACGACACCTACTTGACACACGTGGAGGTGGTTGGTGTCGGTGGAGCTGGGGTTTGAAACCAGGTCTGTCAGGTTCCCAAGCCTGCGCGCTCAACTCAGCAATCTTTCCAAACCGTCTTGGTTCCCTGCCTCACCGGACGGAGCTGTGCAGAGACTGAGTGGGTGCGGGGCCCGTGCAGAGCCCAGCGCAGGACAGTATTGGGCTGGAAGCCTGGAGGTCGGCAGGCCCCAGGTTCTGCAGCGGACTCGCAGCGCTGTGGACTTGGGCATGCCACTCACCCCTCTGGAGTCTCCATTGCTTCATTTGCAAAAAGGAGATGACAGTGTCTGGATGGCAAAACTGTTGGGGAGGTTACAGGAGACCCTGTGTCGATTCCATTCTCCCTTCCCACCCCCGCCTCCCATCCCCGTCGCTGAGGTCTGCGGGAGGCATCCGCAGGCTAGGAAAGAGTTTGGTGAGGCGGAGGGTGGGGTGATAACCATTAAATTCTAGCTTCTTCGTCTGCCAATGTATGACCGTTCCATGGTCCGTAGTCTCTCTGACTTTTTTTCTTTTATTTGTAAAGTGGATCTTCAAATGCCTGCTCCTTGGGTGGAAATAGGACATAGTGTGTGTAATGCACTCCCCACTTCCTTTCCTTACCTGTACCACTTCTACCTGTTCTTTAAGGCCCATCTAAAGTCGAAAGAATCAAAATCAGAACCCCTCCTTCTCTGTGAGGCCTTTCTTAATGCCCGCAACCCCAGTCCACACCATTCTTGCAAATGCTCGTATTTATCCCTGTACCAGCTCCTGTTTCCGTTATATTTACCAGACACAATTCCAGAGACCCCAGAAGCACTCCATAAGTAAAAGAATAGTATTCGTTTTTTAAAAAAAATCAAATCCCAGAAATGTTAAAACACGAATAGAAATTATTAGATGAGCTTAAAGTTCCACATTCTTTAACTTTAGGGATTTAAGGTAAAAGCTGCCTTACAGGGAAAATATTATAGTGGGGGGAAAATGAGTCTTTCCTTTTTAAGAGTGGGAAACAATTTCCTGACTACTCTTGAAATAACCAGGAGTACCTGGGGAAATGACTAAACCCAAATCAAGACACTCAAATCCAGAGAAAGCATTGCACATATTCTAAACCTGGATAGTTTTAGTTCTGTTTATGTAATAAACCCTACTAATGGATTTACTTATATCTAACTCTGTGTTTCCTTTTTTATATTTTAGATGGAGCAGATTAAAAGGGCAAATAAACTGTTTACCAATGATTGTATATTTCTGAAGAAAACTTTGAACATCCCAGTTATATCAGAGAAGCCTTTGTTGTTTAATGGACTTAACTCAATAGATTCTCCAGAAAGTGAAACTGTTGGTAGCAGTTTTTCTCATGAAGAAGAGCCCATGGCAGCTGGGGAAGACCTTTCTCCTCCCAGTCCTCAAGAATCCGATGTTCAGCCTGTACAGCCTGAAGAAGTGTCAGCTAGAGATTTCCTGCAGAGACTAGACTTGCAGATTAAGTTGTCAAAACAGGCAGCCAAGAAACTAAAAGAAGAGAGCAGGTAAAAATATGCTGGTAAAATGTCAGAGGTTGAATACATTACTCTTAACGATGTCCTTGCTTGGCTAAGTTTTGTTGTGTTTTGTTTTCTCTCTTTGCTCTTCTCTTTCCTTTTTTTCCTTTTGCTTTAAAAACTATATTTCAGGGGTAACTGGGTGGCTCAGTCAGTCAAGCGTCTGCCTTCAGCTCAGTTCATGATCCCGGGTCATGGGATGGAGTCCTGCATAAGGCTCCCTGCTCGTTGGGGAGCCTGCTTCTCCCTCTCCCTCTGCCTGCCACTTCACCTGCTTGTGCTTGCTCTCTCTCTCTCTCTCTTTCTCTGTCAAATAAATAAATGAAATCTTTAAAAAAAATTTAAAAAACTATTTTAATTCTAGAAAGTGATTTTCAATATGTGAGGTGTATAAAGAGCTCCTGCATTCTGCATAGGGCATTATCTGTTGCAGTATACTTGCTTTTGTCCCTGTTATTTATTATAAAAAGTTTGCTTCTTTGCTTTAGTAGCGTATCTATCCAGCAAGCAATTCAGGATAGCAGCCAAGCAGAAACATCTAGTTTATCCCATCAAAGGAAGGACCGCCCTGGGAAGGGCAGCTCCTTGTGAAATACTGATCCTAATGTAATTTGTCAAAGACATTGTCCATTATTTGTTACTGGGTGTTTTTCATGTGAGCTGTTTTCTTGTTCTTTAATTTGGTCCTCGGGCAAATCTTTCTCTCTCCTACAGAATTGGTTTTCTTTTTCCTTTATGAATCCAAGAATGGCACAAGCTATTGTGTTTCCTTTTTAACCCTGGCTCCAGGAAGCTAACAACTAAAACTGATGTTCAGTTCAGCTACTACAGTTTTCGTACGGTTAATATATTCGTACTGTTCTCCTTTCCTTAGTCCTGATTGTCTGTTTCTATCTAACTCATCTTATCGTATGTATGCTTTTTTGTTGTAGACACATCGAGTCCTTTTGAGGAAAAGGTGGAATATAAAAAATATAAACAAATATAAATATAATCATTGTATAATTTAAAATGTTTTATTTAAATGGAATAGAAAAATGTAAATATATAAGAATAAATATATATATTTTTTACAAGTACCCTTCTTTATTCCAATAACGGAGATGCCAATAAAATGCAGATAATAAGGTCCATCCTAATGAGTATTTGCATCGCATATAACTTCTAGGACATGCAAAATATTATAAATTGATATATAAAATATTATAAATTGATATACCCTTCTTTGGCAAATGGATATTAACTTATATAATAAGTATGTATATTAGTTTTTTGAATACCATTTTTAAGCACTGATTTATACTGAATGTATTTTTTTCAGAGATGAAGAAAGCCCCTATGCAGCTTCCCTCTATCACAGTTAGATGATTGGGGTGATCATCTAACCTGGATTAAGAGATAGCTGGATCATAAGGAAACCAACAACCGAAGATTTGAAAGCGTGCATCGTTAAATCGCAATTTAGTAGGTCCACCTCCTGCAGTTGCACTGACGTGATTATTTCCCTCTGGCTTTCTATAATTCTAAGTCCCTATTACGGCATGAGAGCAAAATTGTATCCTAAAGCTCATCACTTTTGTAGGTGATGGTAGTTTTTAGACTAGTTTTGTAAATACTAGTTAACATAAAACATCAAAGACTATATACATCTTCAAGCTGAAAACAATGTTGATCTTCTGAGAAATCCTAATTATGTGACATACATGGTTGCTGTTGAAGTGATGCTGATTTTGCTATGTGTTTATAACTTAAGTGCTATATATTTCGATATGCATTACATATTCTGTATTAATATAAAGAACCAAATTTTGTCTGCTATTTTGTAAAAATAAACTACAAAAGCCTGAATGAGAAAATAAACTATGTTTTCATATTTGAGTCTTCGTTTTTTTTCAACAAATGGAAAAATAAAATTGATTTTTAAATTGTTTTTGAAATGGTGACAGCTTCTCCGTTTTAAATGCTTTTATTATTATAACTGGAATTTTGAAAATGTTTCAGTAATGTAAAAGTAAATCGATCATTGGTGTTAGTAACCTTTACATTTTCATAATATTTTTCCTGATTTGTTTGAGATATGGTATAAACATAGACTATAATGAGAAGGAGAAATTTAAAATGCCATGCTCTTGACACATTGGTGAATTCTAGTTTAGATTTCCCTGTGTCACTTTATAGATTGTTTCATAGTCAGTGTTCATTTGAATTGAGGATTAACTTTTTATTCACATAATTTGTCTTTTATCGTATGTATAGGTTACAGCCATAAATCTTAAGCAAAATATTACTTAGAGTTAAACTCTTTTTGGTCTCAGTTTTTATTCAGATACCAGGTTAAAGAAATCACTGAGCTCCCACAAAAATTCCCTATATTTATCTCTCCCCTGCATCCCCATAGGAATCTGCTTTCTGTGGGGGCAAACAGGACTCTCCCCTCATTTTCTCTTCCTTGTCCTGCTCCTCCAGGTCTTCCACTAAGCAGGAAACAGGTGCCTTTAGGCATCAATGGAGCAGAGCTTCCAGAACCAGAACTGCACATTTCCAGCCCTTGAGGGTGACCAACAGGTGCACGCATGGGAAACACTGGTCATCTGCCCCTGTCTCGAATTTCTTGTTTGTTCATAACATGCACACTCCCTGATGTGTTGGGTTTTTTTTTTCTCATGCTGTTACCATCTTTGATATAGTGTGATCTCTTGATCGTGCTTTGCTACTACCTGACTATGGGGGGGTAGTTGGAAGAGGAGAAAACAGAAAAATAAAGGAAGGGAAAACACTGTGCACGTAAGACAAGGTCTAGGCCTTCGGAGGCACAGGAACTTTCAAAAATGTAAAGTTATCATGCTGTTTAACGTGACATGATCTGAAACTTGAGAGTGATCCAAAAGACATAAATCTAAAAATGCTGTCCAAAAGATAGAATATAAGCAGAAATGTGAAATTCAGACCACAATCTTAAAAAGCTTCTTCTGAGTATTTCTTTGTTGCCTAAGGTCTACTCTTAGCACTTTCTGGCGAGGACATCTCTCTCCTTCAAGTATTTAAAAACTCTGGATTTGTTGAGGCCACAGTTGAACTGTCTGGGGCCAGAGTACTCTAGTGCTGCCTTGGAGGAGCGGACTGAGCCACAAGAAACCGGGTTCGAGGCCTCGAGGCCCACTTTTAACCACTTCTTGCTCATCTGATTTTGAGTATGCTCTGTGTCCTTGTGAACCAGTTTCCTCATTTCTGAAACAAGGCCAATGAGCTCCCTTTTCTTTTGTCTTGGTTACTGCTCAGAGTTCATGAATGTCTGCGTGTCAGAAAACTACAATAAACTCCCTACATAAATGTCTTATTTTAAAATAGATTGCATAGATATCTAGATAAATTATAGAAAAATGAATGAATAAAATGCTTTAATTGTAGCCAGACTTTTTTTTTGTCCTGATGAACAAGCAGCCTACTTGGACTATAGGACATGGGCGAATGATGGGTCATGTTATCAAAGATGACATTAAAAGTGTCTGACTCATTGAGTTGGGCAAGGATAGTTTGGGCAGAGGTGTTTCTAGTTCCCTCTTACTGCTCACCAGGGAGTAATGACTTCTCTAGAACATACCAAGTTTAGTTTTTGTAGGTGTCAGGCTTTGGTTTTGTTTATTTTTACAACTCTAGAGAGGATGGGGAGGAGCGGCAGTGGTTTCCTCCCCGAGAAAAATAACCTCTTAATACTTTCCCCTGTAAGTTCCCCAGCCCTCACCAAAAAGTAGATACCAAGGAGGAGCATTCAAGACAAGTATCAGAAGGCTGTTTGAAGTTATGACAGATAATACACAAAGATTATATTATTTTTAAGATTTCAAGCTGAAATAGATAGAAAAATGTTATAACTTTATGCTGAATAATGCATTTCCAAAGGATTCTCTGGCTTGGGAGCATTGTCCATTACCAACCATTTCAGGAGGACGCTGGGCCACTGTGTGTTGTTTCCAGAGCTGTGTTTGTGATGGAAGCTGAGGAAGAGGAGTTGCAGGGGCCCCAAGTTCATTAACTTTTTCTTCCAGGAAAACTCGTTTAAAAGCTTTGGTCCACGAAGGGACTGATTGTTTTCTCTGTTTCTTTCCTACTGCCTGGCCCTCTTACTCTCTGTTGAGAAACCGTGGCCTGGATTAAATTCAGTTTAGATAACTCAGGTCTGGCAGACATGTTTACTTTGCTTCTGCAGTATTTATGACCTCATTTTTCTCCTTGGAGAGCACATAGTTATCCCTATTAATAAACAAACTTGATGTCTGGAAATGTCAAGAGTGGGGAGAAATTGTTGATGAGTCCAGCAAACCCTATGCTTATCTTTCAGGTTCCTTTTTGCACCACTGGGCCTGATAAAGAGCCAGCAGGAACAGTCAAAAAAGCAGAGTTATCCTTTAAGCTAGAGAGGCTTGGAGGAAATGTTAATTTATTTTAACTCCAGAAGGGAACTGGAAATGACATCTTGTAACAGACAGAGTCTAGGAGGTGCTTTGGTACCCAGCATGCCTTGAAAACAGAATCCCCTAATTCTTTGCCTGTGGGGTCCTTGTGGGTGTGACACAGCGGGAAGAAGCTTCAATTTTAAGTTCTGTCCATGACAGCCTTTCCGAAGCCACATATCTCTGATTATAAAATGTAAATCTATAAGGAAATGAGGATTCTATATACAAAATCGCAGCTTATATACATCTTTACTTTTCAGACAGTTTTTATGGCAAGAAAGCTATGTTGAACCACTTCTAAAAGGTTAACTACTGCAATTTCATCACTTTCTAATAATCCTTGGGTCAAATATCTTTAATGACAGAATTAGAAGTGTTTTAAGCTACGTTTGCTGGGATAGTCTAAAGACTCCCAGATCTTCCGCCACTTTTACAGGCTGCTGTAGATACGCTTGATGGCATCGGCTTCTTCTTCATCAAGGATGCCTTTCTCCACATAAGCATCAGCTTGTTGGTTGATGAAGTCCCTCATCTTTGAAAGGTCATAATCTGGAAAATATTGTTAGCGTATCGTGAGCAATGATCAGGAAAGAGACTTCCCATTACAATGATTACCATTAGCTAAGAAGCTTTTAATGCAACAACACAACTACCATTCCATCCTTGTCTTTCACATTGGAAAACATAACAGCTCTTGGCATTTGTTCAGTCTTTAGAGTTTAAAACTGTGTGTGTGTGTATGATATTACCTCATTTGCTGTCCATCACTCTTGCAATGTGTTCAGGTGGGGAGTGCCACCCTCATTTGACCATGGAGGGAACAGGCTCATAGACCAGGGCTTTGCAAACTTAATGTGTATACCAATCACCCAGGGCTCTTATCGGTTTGTATTAGTAAGTCTGACGTGGAACTCCGGGTTCTGCATGTTAAATAAGCTCCAGGGCGATGTCGATGCTGTCAGTCTAGGAATCACATTGGGATAACAAGATCCTACAGCTTAAGTACCTTGTTCAGGCTCACACAGGTAGTAAGAGTTACAAACAGAACCAGGTGTTTTGGTTTTCTGCAATTGTTATACAGGTTAAGTCAGTGTTGATGGGACGACCCACTTTTTTTATTTTTCCCCAAATGAAGAATTGCTGTGATTTTTTACATTATCTGAATTATATGCATGGAGCAAAACAAAAAATTATATGTATGAGCTTTTTTTTTTTTTTTGAGAAACCTCTTTATGGGTCTTCTGTCCTACTTAAACAAAATAACCTATGTAAACCATAAAACCACCCATCAAAAACAAAGATCCCCAAGTAAGGAGGCTGCCTGTGGCATTTTTCTGAAGGCTTAAAGAAAACCACATCCTCCTTGATGCTTATTGTTTAAAAAAATGGAAAATACGGAAACATGGAAATAAAATTCAAATCACCTGAATTTTATCTGTCATAAATAACCACAGATGTTTTGTTTTACTTTCTTGCTTTTCAAATATATCTATCTCAACCCGGAATTGAGATCATGGTATATATACAACCTTATTAACAAGCTACTTTCCCTTTACCCAGTAAGTATCAATATTCTTAAGAAACTCTTTTCATGGCTACATGCAGTGCATCCTATGGTGGTACCAAAATCCATGACTCACATCTCTCAGGGCTGGACGTGTGGGTCTTCTTATACCCCAGCATACTTGGGAAGACCCCCCCCCCCCCCAGATTTCAAGTTGCCTGAGGCTGTGTTCCTTGAGGACAGTGCCATTCAACTTGGCTATAGCAGCCCCTGGAACCGAGCCTTGCCTTCTGTCAGTTTGTAAAGGAGAAGAAAAAGGAAAGAGTGGGGAACAAAAGCTCAGAGCTCCTGTGAAAGGAAAACTATAAAAAAACATTGCTGTGAGCGCCAGGTGTTTATCATATCAAGCGAGCCAAGGTTTAGAGAAAAGCTGTTTCCCCTCCAGGAAAGAGGTGTTTGTTCCCGTTAGGGGTTGGCCACGAAGATTAAAGAGACCACTGTAGCCCCAGGCCACTGTAGCCCCAGGCACTTCACAACTGTCATCTGTCTTGCTCCTCAGGGACTCCCTGAGGTAAGTGTTAGTAACCCCATCTCGGGGATGAAGAACAGGACAAAGGAGGTAAGTGCCTTGCTCAGGTCAGGCAGAGGCTGGTTCTGAGCCCCATTCTGTCTGCAGTTCCTGCTTTGGCCATCTATGGCCTTGAAGTACGGAATGTGAAGTAATGAACAGGTGTAGAACCCAAGTTCAGCAAGTGCTTGGGGTTTCTGTTGTTGGTGTTCTTTTTCACTTTCCCTTGCTGTCAGGACAAAACAGAATGGAGCTGAACATACATTTTGTGCACCCCTCACCCGTGGATTGCTGACTGACTCGGAGGGCACAAAGAGGCCCCTCCTGATGATTGCTGGTTCAGATTAATAACGGCTCTCCCGAGCTCGCTGCAGGGTCGACATCTTTAGTGGGACGAAAGGCAGCCCAAGCGCAGATGTGAAGAGGTCCAGGTGATTTGAATGGATGCAAAGGAAAACTGTATCATTAAGATGTAGCTGTCATGCGTGCCTGGGAAAACAAGCATGGTGCAGAAGAAAGGCTGCTGGCTGCCTGTTAAGGTCACCTAAGTGAGGAACCACCTTGTTAACCTTAAGAATGTTTTAAGGTAGGGGCGTCTGGGTGGCTCAGTGGGTTAAGCCACTGCCTTCGGCTCAGGTCATAATCTCAAGGTCCGGGGATCGAGTCCCACGTCGGGCTCTCTGCTCAGTGGGGAGCCTGCTTCCCCCTCTCTCTCTCTCTCTCTGCCTGCCTCTCTGCCTACTTGTGATCTCTCTGTCAAATAAATAAATAAAATCTTTAAAAAAAAAAAAAGAATGTTTTAAGGTTGTTAACACTCCAAAGAGAAAAGGGCTGTGATTGTTTTTTAAAAGTACAGACTTTAAGGGTGTATAAAGTTTTTTCCTTCTCCTCAGTATCTCATCACAGGGACCTCCCTTTCCTGGATTTGGGAAGGAGACGCAGGTCACCCAAACCCCTGCCCAGCAAAGGGCATCCACAGAGGTTAAGGAAGGTCAGAACTCCTAGAGCAAATGGACTTGCTGCTCACACAGCTGCAGCCACTCCCAGGTCCCAGATCTAGATCCCCATAGGCTTAACGAGGTGAGCTAGGTCAAGCGGAGCACATACAAAGGCAATGGAAGAAAGGCTTTCTGCTTCTGCCTTTAGGAGGGTGTAAGGCAGATAGCCCTCACTGCTTACAGGCAGAAGGGAGCCCCAAACTCAACACTATCATTCTGCAATTTGCTCACAGTCCTTTGAGATGCAAGCACTAGGGTTCCATGCTTCACTAGGTTGGTCATTTCTGGAAGTGGAAAATTAAATTGCAGGATGTTGCGGGTCATGCCCAGGGTCTGATTCATGTTAATCAGTGAAAGAAAGAACGTTAAGTACTCTAAACTGTTGGACCATAAAATGAATATTGGTTTCAAAATGTGTTTGGTACTTATTGTATTACACTCATTCTAAGATCAACATTTTTTTATTTTAAAGTCTTCATAGTCACTGATGGCACATTATAATTTTTCTTCCTTAGTGGTATATGAAACAATGGTGCATTTTTCAATCAATGACAGATTTGATAAAATATGGTTCATGTGAATTTGAATGGAACTGACAGAGTGGAAATTCACACCATTCTGAACCAAATAAAATGAAATATGTGCAAAAAGCTGATAATTGTTTCCATCTCACTCAATTTAAAAAGATCACAAGCTAAAGAGGAGCAAGAAATATCTCTTTCTCCCATTGTGCTCTATCTCAGCGGTTCCCAAACTTGTCTACACAGTGGAATCATGGAAGAGGGGGTTAAAAATATCGATGCTGGGGCACCTGGGTGGCTCAGTGGGTTGAGCCACTGCCTTCGGCTCAGGTCATGATCTCAGGGTCCTGGGATCGAGTCCCGCATCGGGCTCTCTGCTCAGTGGGGAGCCTGCTTCCTCCTCTCTCTCTCTCTCTCTGCCTGCCTCTCTTGCCTACTTGTGATCTCTCTCTGTCAAATAAATAAATAAAATCTTAAAAAAAAAATATACCGATGCTTCTGTCCTTCCACTTGAGTGTCTGATTTAGTGGTTCTGAGATGCAGCCTGGGCATTAAGACCCTGAGGGGCTCCACACGAGATCTGAATACACATTCAAGTTTGAAAATACCTCTCATTTTATTTATTTATTTATCTATGCTTAAGATTTTATTTATTTATTTATTTATTTATTTATTTATTTGTCAGAGAGCAGGCAGAGTGGCAGACAGAGGCCGGGAGAAAAGCAGGCTCCCTGCCGAGCAAGGAGCCCAATGCATGACTCAATCCCAGAGCCCTGGGATCATGACCTGTGCTGAAGGCAGTGGCTTAACCAACTGAGCCACCCAGGTAGGTGTCCTTCATCTCATTTTAAAAGCATCACTTGGCAACTGCTTGGTCAGGTACCTGGGACTCGTGGTGGACTCCTCTCTTCACGTGGCTCTCAAGTTTCTCCCTTCTTTATTTCTGCTGCCTTGCCTCCGTGTAAGCCCCATCATTTCTGCTCCAGATCCTCCAATTTCTGCCCAGTCCTCTAGGGTTCTATTTCTTCAATCAGCTCCTAGCCTAATTAAGCCATAATTTAGGCTCTTCTGGCTGAATTTTACCTCTTTTGCAGGGTGCACAAGCTCCTTCCTGATCTGGCTGCTACCCACCATCCCATAGACACCCAGTGTTCCAGGGAAACTGAGTTAGCTCCGGTTCCCAGAACACATGACTCTTTTGTCTCTTTATGTCTTGGCACCCAGTGTTGCCTCTGCCTCCAACTCTCGTCCCTTAGCTTTCTAGCAAAGGCTTTCCTGTGGACCTTACTCCCAGTGCTATATCTGCCTGTAAAGAGATGGGCTCCCCACCTTTGCACCACTCCACCTGTTTGTGATAGCACTGAGCAGGGCCATCTGTAGCTTGAGTGATGCTGGGAGCTCCTTGGGGGGCTGGGGAGGACAGGGGGAGGCTGCAGCTTCCATTTTCACTTCTCTGGTACTCAGAACAGAACAGTCTTATTCTGTGTTTTATTTTAAGTAAATGACTGACAGCTTTTATGACTGCAGGGTACATCTAATATGTGGTCACAAATACCTTTGTTTAAGATACTCAAAGGAATGATCCTAGGATCCTGGGATCGAGCCCCGCATCGGGCTCTTTGCTCAGCAGGAAGCCTGCTTCCCTTCCTTTCTCTCTGCCTGCCTCTCTGCCTGCTTGTGTTCTCTCTCTGTCAAATAAATAATAAATAAAATATTTAAAAAAAAATAAGAGGGGCGCCTGGGTGGCTCAGTGGCTAAAGCCTCTGCCTTCGGCTCAGGTCATGATCTCAGGGTCCTGGGATTGAGCCCCGAATCGGGCTCTCTGCTCAGCAGGGAGCCAGCTTCCCCCCCCCCCCCCCCACCCGCCTGCCTCTCTGCCTACTTGTGATCTCTCTGTCAAATAAATAAATAAATAAATCTTAAAAAAAAAAAAAAGATACTCGAAGGAGAGGAACCTGGGGGACTCAGTCAGTTAAGCATTTGACTCTTGATTTCAGCTCAGGTCATGATCTTAGAGTCATGGGATTGAGCTCTGCACTGGACTCCACGCTGGGTGTGGAGCCTGCCTAGGATTCTCTATCCCTCTTTCTGCCCCACCCTTGCCTCCTCTCCCTCTAAAAATGTAAGTAGGGGCACCTGGGTGGCTCAGTCAGTTAAGCATCTGCCTTTGGCTTGGGTCATGATCCCAGGGTCCTGGGATGAGCCCCTCATCAGGCTCCCTGCTCAGTGGAGAACCTGCTTCTCCCTCTCCCTGCCGCTCTGTCTGCTTGTGCTATCTCTATCTCTCTGTCAAATAAAAAAATAAAATCTTTTAAAAAAACCTAAAAATATTTTTCAAATTTAAAAAATACTCCAAGGAAAGGGCAAAGTGTTGATAATTATTGGAGGTAGTTGATGGATACATGGGGATTCATTATACTATTCTCTCTACTTTTGTTTGACGTTTTTCATAATAAAATGTCAAAGAAAAGGCCTATGCTTGAGAGGCTGTTATGAAAAATAAGAGAAATGGAGATTCTATTCCTGCACTGGCATTCCTTCTTCCTGGAGTCTTTTTATACTGGTTTGATTGTGGGAAACTTCATTTAACAAGAACCCCTGACAAATGGGTAAAATTGGCAGTTTACCACCACACTAAATTCTTACCTTCTTTATTTCCTTTTTTGTTGTGTTTCTTCAACCATTCAATATTTTTTCTGATGGCTTCCAAATAGGCTTCTGTTTTCCCTGGAAAAGGGCAGAGAATCCCTATGAAACACTCATAAAATATCACTGCATTTCTTTTTAAAGACTACACTCTTGCCTAGAGCCATAAACCCTGGACTTGTTGAGTTCTTGTGAGGCAGTATCACTCATGAAGTAGTGTGCATAATTGTGTGCATGGTGTGTGTGTGTGGGGGGGGGTTGGCTGCTGAGGAGAGTGGGTAGGGATGATTCCATGAGACAGGACCAGGCTAGTGTCAAGGAGCCATTACACACACACACACACACACACACACACACACACACACCCATCTGATGTCCTGACAGAAAAGTTTTGATTCAGTTCACTGGATAGGTAGGGGCCTTGAATTCTTAGACTGCATCATTTCTGGTCAGCACTGGTTCTTCCAAACTGGGGAGTATTCTCAGGTCAAGAACTAAATCGGAGTGGTGATACTCCCAAACTGAAAAGACTCTATCACTAAATGAATGATGTTAAGTACATCCGTGTGTGTGACTTTGTGTAGGCCGTCATACAAGTCTTCTGCCCAGTCTGGTAGGGGGTGTGTAAAAACTCAGATGAAGAGGTGACATGGGCCTCATTTCAAGGTTTGGATGTGAACCTTAGAACTCATTCTAGTAAAGCTCCCCGGGGGTAAACCTTCTCCTCAGGTGTGGTGAGAGGAAACTAGGCATCACTGAAACACCTGCTCCCCATGCCCTTTATATGCACTGTGGCCTGCAAGTGGGCAGGATAAGGAAACTAAGGTTTAAAGAGGTAAGTGACTGGGCTGAGACCGCATCGGAAATAGCAGTAGAATTTAGACGCTGGTCTTACCAAGGTTCTGCTACCTGCATCATCTGAAAGGAAAGATCTGTCTTGGGACGTGGACACTGATATAGCCTTGTTCTGTCTCAAAGAAATCAACCACACCTGAAAGCAGAGGAAGTCCCTAGGGCTCAGAGTGTCTGCACCAAGGGACCAGGTAGTCTAGAGAATTCTGAAGAGCCTGAGAAAAGAAGCTTTCAAAGTACAGGAGCTCTGCAAGAAGTAACGGTTGCCCAAGCTCAATGGTGACCACCCATTCCGAGCTCCTTGTTGAGCCCTGCTACCTCTAGTGTACTGCCCAGACTTCCTGGTTGAGTTAGGACGCTTAGGACGTGCCCAGGGCTGTGCTTTGTGCTCCAAAATGCCCTATCCCTTTCACTATTCACCACACCCTCTTCAGGTGCTCCCATTTCCTCCCAGTGTTACAGATGAAGAAACTGAAGCAGAGAGAGACAAAGTAACATGTTGAAGGTCAGATGACTAGTCAGCTGTGAAGCCAGGCTTGAACCCCCGTTCATCTGACTACAGTCCATGAATGACAACACTGCCCAAGGATCTGCTGATGCTCCGGTTTCCGCCTCTGCATTTACCTAAGTGACCTCCTGGGCATCTTTCTTCCTGATCTTGTAAGCCCAAACTCTTGCCTCACCACTGCGGCTTCATGTTACCCGGACCCAAAGAAGCACAGGGAAGTTCCTGTGCCAAAGGGATGAGTGGACAAGAGAAGAGATTCACACTTTTCACCCCCAATTCACTGTAATCGCTTGTGCGGAAGAAGTCTTTGTTTCAGTGCTTTGTTTTTAAGAATGTTGGAGCAAATGAAAGACCAAGTCCTCCTGGCTGAAGTTATAATGTTACAATACAATGAACATAGTGATATTCATTGCCTGTTGCTTATTTGCTGAGAAGGTCAGTTGGATTTGGTAGCATAAAAACAGTTATTCTATTTCAAATTAATTCGTATAGAAAAAGCATTTTGAACAAAGAAAGAAATCTTAGTAGAGACTATTTCTAAAGAACGCGGCTTCATTGTTTTTAAAGCATTTAAATCCAATTAGTGGATTTCATATAGGGCTTTAACAGATAGAGAATTTGTTATTAGCACATTAAGAAATCAGGGCTTCTGAAACTTTTAAGAATGTTTGAAAATGATCTTGTTCTTTATATCATGTTAAGCATTCACTCCCACAATCTTATTTATGATATAGCATAATGTGAAAAGCTTATTCAAGAAAAAGAAAACCTGAGCTTAGTCTCTGTGTAAATACTGTGTTACACACTCTCAATTAGGAGGGGCGCCTGGGTGGCTCCGTTGGTTAAGCATCCAACTCTTGGTTTCAGCTCAGGTCATGATGTCAGAGTCATGAGACTGAGCCTCATATTGGGCTCTGAACCGGGCAGGGGGTCTGCTTGAGATTCCCCCTCCCACTCTCTCCCTCTCGCATTTTGTCTCTAAAAATAAAATAAATAAATAAACTTTTAAAAAAGCATATCCTTATTTTTAAAACTAGTAGAGTACAGAATAAATGTGGGCTTTTTGCCACAATGTAGCAGAAACTGTTGCTTCCCCAACTTCCTGTCTGCTTTATTCCACATATGCTAATAGAGGGGCCCTCACCTAATGATGGGTAGAATGGTAGATAAATACCCAGTTTCCTTTTGCTTCAGGAACATTCCACACAGCCTCCCAGAGATCATCTGTGGGACTGAGCTCCAGTTACAACTGAAGCCAGTTTGTGAACCCAGCTTATATGGGACTCTTTCCTCTCCCTGTCTCATGTACCTATACCCCCCAGAGGTATTCCCTGGGGTCATCTCTCTATTAAACTTGACCTCAAATCCTTCTCTCAGGATCTGCTTCAGAAGGAACCCAACCTAAGGCAATGTGAAATAGAGGACTTGGCATCATCTTGTTAGCTGCTTTTTGCTCCGGAACTGATTTCCTATAAAAATTTTGGGGGGCACCTGGGTGGCTCAGTGGGTTAAAGCCTCTGCCTTTGGCTCAGGTCATGGTCTCAGCATCCTGGGATGGAGCCCCGCATTGGGCTCTCTGCTCAGTGGGGAATCTGCTTCCTCCTCTCTCTCTGCCTGCCTCTCTGACTACTTGTAATCTCTGTCTGTCAAATAAATAAATAAATAAATAAAATCTTCTAAAAAAATGTTAAATTTTTAAAAGTATGAAATGGGAGTGCCTGGGTGTCTCAGATGGTTAAATGTCTGCCTTCAGCTCAGGTCATGATCCCAGGGTCCTGGAATCGAGTCCCACATCGGGTTCCTGGCTCAGCGGGGAGCCTGCTTCTCCCTTTCTCTCTGCCTCTCCCCTGGCTCATGCTGTCTCTCTCTCTCTTTGTATCTCTCTGTCTCAAATAGATAAATAAAATTTTTTTTAAATAAATAAAAATTATGAACTTCTTGAAAGTAATTTTATCCACTATATTGATATTACCAACCCATGACCGAAAATGAGTTTACTGCAGCTTAAAGAAATCTATTCTGTAATCCATTAAAACTAAACTACGATCTTGTGGATCATAACCACATATGATTGGGACAGTTTTTCTAATTTATTTATTTTTTAAAGATTTTTTTTTTTAAAGATTTTATTTATTTATTTGACAGAGAGAGAAATCACAAGTAGGCGGAGAGTCAGGCAGAGAGAGAGAGAGAAGCAGGTTCCCGCTGAGCAAAGAGCCCGATGCGGGGCTCAATCCCAGGACACTGAGATCATGACCTGAGCCGAAGGCAGCGGCTTAATCCACTGAGCCACCCAGGCGCCCCAAAGTTTTTTTTTTTTTTTTTTTAGATTTTATTTATCTGACAGACAAGAGATCACAAGTAGGCAGAGAGGCAGGCTTTAACCTACTGAGCCACCCAGGTGCCCCAACTAATTTATTTATTTTTAAAGGTTTACTTATTTGAGAGAAAGAGAGTGAGGGTGAGTGGGAGGGGGGTGTTGGTAGAGGGAGAAGGGAGAGAGAGAATCCTGAAGCAGACTCTGTGGTAAGTGTGGAGTCCAGTGCGGGGCTCGATCCCACAACCCTGAGATCATGGCCTAAGCCCAAACCAAGAGTTTGGGCTCAATGGACTGTGCCACCCAGGTGTCCCAACAGTTTCTCTAATTTAAAATAGACCCTCCCCCAGCACTCTCATTCTCCTCTTCTGCTTTATTTTCATCTATAACACTATCACTTTCTACCAAATTATATAATTTATGCAAGTTTATTGTTTGTCTTCCTCCCTTAGAAATATTTCTTATTTGCTGATAAAGCCTGACATTTGTAGTAGTCTATTTGTAGTAGTCTATCAATAAATATTTGTCAAATAAGTGAATGGATAAAGGCTTCTTAGATGCTGAATTGTAATCAGAAGAATTTTACTTTTTTAAACTGTAAATGGTACAGATTTCTGTTTTTAGCAAAAAAAAAAGTTTATTTGAAAGACTTGAAGTATAATGAATTCTGAATTGAAATGACAGTTATAGCAGAAACAATTTAAAATACCTACAAATGTGCTAGACATACTATATCCATATGTCATTTAATCTTCACAGTACTCTAAGAAATTAGCATTTTCATTCCCATTTACTCACAAGGGAACTAATGCTCAAAGAAGTTAAGTGACACGCCCAAAGGAACACAGCTAAGTAAAGATCAGGACCTGGTCTTGAGCTAGAATGAATCTAGAGCCTCTACAGACTGTAGCTGGGTAAAATCCACCTTTTAGACTAAAACAATTTAGTCCCTGTTGTTGTTGTTACCAAACTAGCCAACAAGGCAGTGGTTCTCAAACTTGGCTGCATACTAGAGTCACTTAGAGGAGGTTTTAAAAATCCTGATGCCAAGGTTACTCCTCATACCAGTTAAATGAGACTATCCAGGGGTAGGGGCCAAGCATGATTTTTAAAAAATGGTCCTGAGGTTCCCATGTGGGATGGGCAGGAATTTGGGAACCACTGCCACCAGCATTGAGCCCTCCACACACTTACTGGAGCACTGGTGACAGGTGAATGAAATCAGGTGTCTTCTGCTCTTAGAGAGGAACAGCTGGTTCCTATTTACATTTTCTTTTCCGGGGAACTGGAAAGCAAATCTTTTATTTACACAGTGTGCAGTAAAAGCCCATGAGAGTCCACTTTGGAAAGCTGGACTATTTTTTTCAAATTTATTTCAGTTTCCTTTGAAAACAAATAGCTCATGGC